>NC_062987.1:17401271-18015271 GCF_023078275.1 Leguminivora glycinivorella | reverse complement strand
TCACGCTTGTTTTCCCAAAAGGGGGTAGACAGCTCATGAAACTACCAAACTTTTAGTTCCACCATAAATTAAATATAACAAGATCATTACTCATCCCATGAGAGTAGTATTAAATCATCATTTAATCTAAACAGTCGTTTCCACACTCCACCTCACATAGATGGCGCCACAAAAAATGTCTTGTAGCTTTCGATTATACTTGTAGATGGCGTTGAGAGTGTCACTTTTGACATAGATTTACGGCTCGAAATTGACACTTAATGCCAATATAGTAAATAATCGGTGGCAACAAGGCATTTTTTCTCGCGGTTAAGGTTTTCTGATTTAAAAAGTTTCACTATGGGGGTACAAAATCATTTTAATATTTTTAATGTATGGGATGGTATGATCTTGTTATATTTAATTTATGGTTCCACTCAGCAATATAAGTCGATAATAGGCTAGTTTCCTACTAGTCAAATCAGCTTATTTTTAAGAACTGTCAAAACAATTTGGTAATATGGAATTACTAGGAAATACTGAGGAGTGACGTCACGGTCAATTCATTTACTTTATATCTTTCTCTTTGACATGAAATAGAAATTATGTTTTAACATAACTGTCCATATTTTTCTTCTAATTTTGTGGTGCTTTATTTCGTGCACTGCATAAAATATTTTATTTTATGTATAGGAAAGTAGCCTATTGTAATACTTTGTTACAGGTATCATCTTCAAGCATTTAGACACCTCTACGTGTTGGCTGTTGAGCCCCGACTCATTCTACCCAGAGACTTAAGCACAGGGAAACTATGCTACGCACACATACAGGTAGGACTTTTGAGGTTTTCCTGATGGCCAGGCTACAGCAATGGCTTTTTGTCATTCTTTTATTGTTTAAATCGATCCTGCGGGCCGATTTTTGAGTCTCACGCGTTCGAATTCAGAAAATTGTCACTGAAAATAATAAGCAAGTCATCGTTTTCAACCGGTATTTTAGGGACAAAGTCCCGTATGCGAGATTCAAAAATCGCCCTCCTGTTCTTAGTCAATGTTTTATGTACATACTATATTGGATTAGAAATCTATATTATTTGTGGTCATGGTTCGTTAATATTTCTTGTATGTGGGTAGCTTTTGCACATTGTAATTTTTCCTCAGTCTCCCGTTGACCACGAACGCTGTAAAGAGTTCGAAACGTCGGGATGTATTTTAAATTCATTATACGCGATTTGATCCGTTTCCATAGTTTTATTACAGATAGACATATTTGGAAACTCATCCTCCTTGTGTTATCCCGGCATTCACCACGGCTTGTGAGAGCCTGGGGTCCTCTTTGGCAACTAATCCTAAGATTTGGCGTAGACACTAGTTTTACGAAAGCGACTGCCATCTGACCGTCCAATCCAAAGGGTAACTAGGCCTTATTGGAATTGGTCCGGTCTTTTCACGATGTTTTCCTTCACCGAAAAGCCAGTCAAATATAAACTTATATAAAACCCGCGACCTCCGGATTCAAAGTCGCATGGTTACCAGCGCTTTTATATTAATGAAAAGTATTAATAAAATATCCATACTAATATTATAAATGGGAAAGTGTGTGTGTCTGTTTGTTTGTCCGTCTTTCACGGCAAAACGGAGCAACGAATTGACGTGATTTTTTAAGTGAATATAGTTGAAGGGACGGAGAGTGACATAGGCTACTTTTTTCTCTTTCTAACGCGAGCGAAGCCGCGGGCAAAAGCTAGTACTTTATATTTTATTTATGTTTTTAGGTGATCGACCTTGAAGGTGCCGTTCGCGAGATGAAAGCACCCTGTATCATCCCTGAACTAGACACACTGAGGGAGGTGAGGGTCAACGACCCCCGGTACTGGCCCATTACGTTCCAGAGAGATAGAAATTGGGACCAATTGAAGTGAGTACGGTTCATCCATACTAATATAGGTTTTTTTTGCAAAAAAATTCATTTTTGGTACAAGCTTTTATCGCCGGCTGTGGGGGTTACCATGACGTACTAAAGACGTTCAGTTTAGGTTGAGAGAAAGGGACACAGTGTGACAGAACAAGCATTTGATTCGTGGTCTTGTTCTTGTTTTTTTTTTTTCTTAAATAATACTTACGTTGTCAAGGCAACTGGAGACTTCTTTGCTCGACCCTTGGAAAGCATTCATCCAACGTTATTTCACTGGATATTTTAAGTAATTCACTGTGGTACTTGTCCGCATGTCTTATCATATTATCTCACATAAAATTCACTATTATTTGATGCAAAACAGGTTGGGAAAGTTTATTTACCAACAAGCTACGTTCACATGGACGGAATACTGACACTGACAGTTGTCAACTGAGTGGCGTTCCAATATTGCATCTTGGTTTCAAATACAGGTCAGGAAAGTTGACAATGATTAATTTTGAAGATAATTCCTGGGAAATATATTTAGAATGCAATATTTGATGTAACTTTTAGAAAGAAATTTGATATTTTACCACGGATTTGATATACAAAACTGGATTAAAACCTTTGATTAAGTAATATTTGTATATTTATATTTACCATAGTATAAAATGTTTCCTTACGTACTAGAAATCAATAAAAGATATCTCCACCTTGCTCTAGAACACGTGCAATCATGCAGGTGTTACTGTTGTGAAGCAAAAACGTACATGCTGAGATGTCTTGGACATTAATGCCTAAGGCGTACGACTTAGTAAACAAAACAGTTACGACCTTTTTCTTATAAGTGTAATTTAGCGGCTATCCATTGTTATTTGTCGCCAGTAGCTCTTTTGTCGCTCTTTTGTAGCCCTTTTGTAGCCCTATTGTAGCCCTTTTGTCGCTCTTTTGTAGCTCTTTTGTAGCCCTTTTGTAGCCCTTTTGTAGCCCTTTTGTAGCCCTTTTGTAGCCCTTTTGTAGCCCTTTTGTAGCTCTTTTGTAGCTCTTTTGTAGCCCTTTTGTAGCCCTTTTGTAGCCCTTTTGTAGCCCTTTTGTAGCTCTTTTGTAGCCCTTTTGTCGCTCTTTTGTCGCTCTTTTGTAGCCCTTTTGTCACTCTTTTGTAGCTCTTTTGTCGCTCTTTTGTAGCCAGTCGCTCTTTTGTAGCCCTTTTGTAGCCCTTTTGTCGCTCTTTTGTAGCCCTTTTGTCGCTCTTTTGTCGCTCTTTTGTAGCCCTTTTGTAGCCCTTTTGTCGCTCTTTTGTAGCTCTTTTGTAGCCCTTTTGTAGCCCTTTTGTCGCTCTTTTGTAGCTCTTTTGTAGCCCTTTTGTAGCCAGTCGCTCTTTTGTAGCCTTTTTGTCGCTCTTTTGTAGCCCTTTTGTAGCCCTTTTGTCGCTCTTTTGTAGCTCTTTTGTCGCTCATTTTTATCTATAAAAGGACCAGGGCGAACCGTCGTAGGGCATTCTTAAAATATCAACGAGACTAACAGTGTCCCTGGCTATCGTGTATTATACTGGTGAGTGAAGTTATTCTGCTATTGTTTCTCTGTTTGTATTTACTTGGAAATTATTCTAAGTGATTGTAAACTTTGAAATTGTGTCTCTGTTTGGTTGTGCGAAGACAATATCTTTGTACAGTTGAACTTAGGCTTGTAGTGGAATTGCTTTACTGTCAGTTGGGGGTTATTTTAGTGTTCTATTTATAGTGTAGTGTTACATTTTAATTAAGTGTAGAGTTATTTGTAGTTTAACGTGTATAGTGAAGTTTCTACGCTGTGATTTCCTAAGTGTCATTAAGCAATACAAAGACTGGGTCGATGTATGGCTGAGATTTGGGAAAGCATCTGTGTTTGATTTTATAGGAAGTGATTCTTGTAAAGTTAAGCCCAGATCATAGTAATTAAAGGAAATTTCACTTGTCGGTTTATTTATGTGATTTTACAAAGAGTTGTGTTAGTAAAATTGAATTTAGTTTTCTGTGGGGTTATTTTGCTATTTTACTAAGCCAGGTCATTGCTTGGGCAGACAGTTTGCCCGACTAAGCGCTTCTTACCTAACGGTGCCAAAAAGGAGCGATTAGGAGTCTTTTGTTCCAAGTCTGAGGAGGCTTGGCGTCTTTTTTATACTTACAAAAGGCGAACATTCCTCCCTGGTCTCAAGGTCCAGCTGCTAGATGGAAGTGAGGACTTTCGCGATTGAAGAAAGACATTAGGAGTAATCCTTGCTCACTGAAGTCAGCAGTAATTGAGGCTAGGTCTTGTATTATATATATTTATTTACTCGGTGCTCTGGGTCACGATGGTGCTGGTTGCTGGGGGATTTCAGTTGTGATTGATCCATACCTAAACGACAAAGTTTTGATCGCAGCTGGGTCTTCTCAAGTGACTGGTGTTAGTGTGTCCTAGAATACTGGATATATACACAGATAGGGCGGTCTACTCTCTGCTACCTAGTCTGCGGACGCAGAGGGGGGGATCTGACCGACACAAGCCTATAGGTTGCCTATCTCAGCTTCGCTGGCTGAACTGTACAGCTTATGGTAGGGATACACTTGTGCATATTCTGAACACAAGATCTATGGTAAGTGAAGGTCGGTGTTTCAGATATGCTAGAGTAGGGAAATAGATAGGATTAGGGTAACGTCACACACTATTTCTATGAAATTAGGGTTGTTTTATGATTGGTCTTGAAGTATAATTGATAGGCGTGTATTTCTATGGATTAAATGGACTTTAAATGTGGTGTTTACTATCTTAAAATATGTGGTGAACTGGTAATTCATTAAATCTCTTAATACTTAATTTATCTGAGTGTAATTAATAATTGTGGTAGCAATTTCTGATCTCTCGGTGTAGCTGCGGAACGCTAAGTGTTGCTAACTGGTTATTCAAGGTAAATTCTATCAAATTGGCTAGGGAAACAAACTGTCTTTGGAATAAAAGGATTGTTTGTTATAGGGTCCAGTGGCATGCGAGCGCCGTCCACTGATGGAAAGTCAAAAGCTTAAAAAAAGTTAGTAGACTTACTTAGTTCTCATAAAAGTTAGCGACTACTCGGTGTTTCGTTGAAACATTAGAAAGATCGAGAAGTTATGGTCTATTAGCAGTATTGGGGATAAGGGGGGTTTAGCTAGGGAAAAAGAAACAAAACAAAAAGGGGTTAGTTCGTAGATAGATAGCCCTTCAGGCTTATTTGCTTAGGATCCTGATAAAGTGGTTTGATCAGGTCAGGGGTCCCATACCGTATCGCAAGCCCTTGCCCAAGCCGGGACCACTAATAAGGCGTAGCGGATGATTACAAAAATATTTTAAATATTCATATCACAAGTGCTGCAATAAACTAGTTCAAAACCAAAATATTTACATTACATCATTATTCTTATTATAACTTCCTATTTCTGTAATGTTTTTAATTATATTATGCTCTAACAACAGGTTATTTATATTTATAAATTAAAAAATAACTAGAGTTCAAAATATAGTCGTTACTCATTAAAGGATCTGGGTTATCGCGGATCACATCGAAGGGTTCTACATACTCGCACTAGACGATGATGAAGGCCAAATTTACGGGGTATAATTAAAGGGAGGTTAACCATACTGATGGTTAGTCAAGTAAGTAAGTAAATAAGTAAGGTGAGCGGAGGTTATGCTACAGCATCTAACGGGGTGTTATAAGTTTGACGTGTCTTTCTGTCTGTCTGTTTGTCTGATGCTGATTTTGCAGCTGGCACGCAATTCCGATACAAGTTGCTGCTGATCAAAACTGGCTTTAAGAGGAGTGTAGTAGATTTTATATTAGATATTAAAAGGTTTATAAACATAGGAACTTAATCATATTTGCAAGAGCAACAGAAAAGGCTACGACTGTTTTAACCACCGACGCAAAAACGACGGGGTGTTATCAGTTTGACGTGTCTGTCTGTCTCTCTGTGTGTGTGTCTGTCTGTGGCATCGTAGCTCCCGAACGGATGAACCGATTTAGATTTAGTTTTTTTTTGTCTGAAAGCTGAGTTAGTCGGGAGTGTTCTTAGCCATGTTTCATGAAAATCGGTCCACTATGTCGCGGTCGGGGTTTTTTTTTTTAAATATTGAATTTTCTTGTCTTTCCAGAACATTCCTAGAATACACGTGGTGCATCGATATAAAGCAGCGGGCGGGCTGTCTGTCGTACCTGGACGATCCCCACGGGTTCCTCTCCATCCTGGCACAGACCCTCACCCTCGACAATACCAACATATGGTCTGTGACTCCAGAGAACATTGAGCTCTTCACTAATGATGATAAGGTAACTAACTATTTTTAAATGTATAGGTTTTACGTTAAAAAATACCCAGGACTCAAACAGAACAGAAGAAGTGTCTAAATGCGGCTGAGCTCCGCGTGTGGTCGAAGGCCCGAAGCGTTCAAATGTCAGCGCTCAAACACAAACAAGTGTCTAAAGGCGGAGGCCGAGCTCCGCTTAGGGCCAAAGGCCAGAAGCGTTCAGATTATCAGTACTTAAACACAGAACAAGTGCCAAAGTAGACCCTACTAGTATTTTGTTTCTAACGTGGAGTATAGTTAAGAGATATCACCGGAGTATTGGGGTCGGCAACGCGCATGTGACACCTCAGGCATTGCAATAAAATATACCTATAACAATCATCAATGCTCAAATATAATCCATTGATCTATAACCAGGATCATCTTGGGCATGCTAAAACAATAGTTTTGACAATTTTTTCCACTTGATATGTTTTAAAATGTGTAGCTGAGCTACCCCAAAAACCATTGATCCAAACGTATCTAACCGTTGTCTGCAGGTCCGTAACTTCGTAAAACACTACCTGTCGAAAGACAGTACATCTTCGATATGCGCAGATTGTCTGCTCATACAGAAGAAACGGAAAGGATTGAAGAACGAAAGCTTTTTGCCTAAGCAGTGCATCTGTAGGACTTACAGGTATGATCAGTTGACTCAGACTGCGAGTAAACACAAGCGCGGATCCAGCTTCGTGCCCAGGGGTGGGGGGGTCACGTGGTAAAGGCCCAGGCCCCAGGGGGGGGGGTCACGTGGTCTTACCCCCTGGACCCCCCCCCCTGGATCCGCGCATGAGTAATTCTTTACCCTTTCTTCGCCACGTGTGTCAGTAACTCTTCTTTCTTAGGAGATAATGAAAACGAGAAATTCTGACGACCTGTCTGGCCTAGTCGGTGGTGATTCTGCCTGCTACGCCGCGGTCCCGGGTTCGAATCCCGGTAAAGACATTTATTTGTGTGATGAGCACAGATATTTGTGCCTGTTTTGGATATTTTCTATGTATGGTCTAATATACGTATTTGTATATTTTATCAAATCATAACGGATTGGTACCCTAGAGGTTGTACTAGGGGCCAGAAAAAACCCCGAATGAGATGGGAGGACGAACTGAAGCTTACAGTGGGCTCGAAGTGGAGAAGAGTGGCCCAGGATAGGCATCAATGGAAAGAGCTAGAGGAGGCCTTTGCCTAGCGGCACACTGAACTAAGAGACATTCTCTAATTCAGAAAAACGGGGCTTAATAGATAGATAGATAGATAGATAGAGATATTTTATGTATCGTTGTCTGAGCCACAACACAAGCCTTCTTGAGCTTACCGTGGGACTCGGTCAATCTTTGTAAGAATGTCCCATAATATTTATTTATTTATTGTATATTAATTGCATAAAAAGTAAGTGAGTTGACCGTGACGTCACTCAACTCGAATTAATATTAATTCCATATTAGCAAATCGTTCAAATTTGTTTTGACAGTTCTTAAAAAGAATTTTTTGACTCAAAGGAAAGTAGTCTTATTTGACCTCAAAGTGATTCAACTGTTATTTATGACGATCGTTCTCAATCTATCAAATATTTATGTAATTTGAATTTTGTTATAGCCGTGAGGAGCGCGAATATGTCCAGAGTCTCAGCATGGTGACGTATGAGTGTGTTGTCAAAGACATACTCTGCGCGCTGCCCATATGGACCACGTTCTTGAAGGTAAGCCGCTTTTTTATCATAAAAAGAAAACAAATGGTTTAAAATTATTTAGTTTCACTTTTTTTTTATTTAAGTTCAAAATCTTCACATATGGGCAGAGTTTCTTGTATCTTAACTGCTTAGCCAGAAATGACTTGTTTACAGCTAGAGTTCGGATTTGTCTATTTAAGTATTACAATTAGCACTACAGAATTTATTAAAAAAAAAAAAAAAAATGGCAAAGCATTTAAGATTTGGCAAATAATGTTGTATAATTATTTGTAAGTGTTTTGGTTGAGCACTGTAAACTTGCATGTGATTTATAAATAAATAATAAATAATAATAAAGCATTAACAATGACGAATTAACCGGGAGTACCTACTTACCTACAGTCATTTAAAAAGGTTTTCTAAGGCATAAAGAACATAACTACAACTTCGGCCTTGTCGTCACTTTCCATCAGGTGCGACAATAAATAAATAAATTAAAAAAAAACGTACGAATATAGGCGACTGACGTATTTACAACAACATATTAACAATTTTATTAAAGTTGATCCGCGAAAATGACATCCGTCGTAGCCGTAAAATTATTTGTATGGTAATTTACGCACAAAATCCGAAGAATGACGGAAAGAAATCGAATGACGGAGATCGGATCTAGTGCGTAAATTGCCGTATAAATAGTTCTACACCTACAACGAATCTTATTTTCGCGGATTCGGCTCTTGTATAGATGGAGACGGCTCTTGTATGAAATTGTTTATCTGATAAAATTTACTATTTTTAGCCCCCGACGCAAAAACGACAGGGTGTTATAAGTTTGTTACGTGTCTGTCTGTGTGTGTGTCTGTCTGTCTGTCTGTTTGTCTGTCTGTCTGTGGCATCGTAGCTCCCGAACGGGTGAACCGATTTATATTTAGTTTTTTTTGTCTGAAAGCTGAGTTAATCGGGAGTGTTCTTAGCCATGTTTCATGAAAATCGGTCTACTATGTCGCGGTCGGGAGTTTTTTCAAAATTTTAATTTTGTGGTTAGGTTATCAATTATAAAATGAATAAGTAGTAATCTTACACTGTTTATAAATTATAGTTTTTAATTGCTGTCAGTTAATTCTTTATATGTCAGGCTGCGTAGGCAAGATGCCAATCGTTCAGACTTCGTAGCGTATCTTATCTTTCGCCGTCGCACTAAAACGGAAGGCTAATTACACCACGGAGCGTAACGAATGGCATTTTCACACTGTTAAAACAAAACATTTCATATTATAAAATTAATAAACCATTTATTTCCTTCCAGATAATAAAAACAATGAAAACGGACCCCTCTACCTACCACATCTGGCAAGTCAAGCTTCTCCTCTCTCAAATAGAAGCCCACAACAAGCGCGCGCTCAACGACATGAAAATCGACGGACAAGAACATAACGAACCTCTCATGTCTAGCGAATTCACATTAGCTATCAAGCAAAAAGTCGCACACATATTCGATAGCTGGGAACACAAAATAACACCCTACTTAAAGAAGTATCTAGGATTACCTAGTACTAGAAAGATATCTACCACAGATGACGATATAAAGAAGATTTTATGCGCGTTCCTGATATTCCATGATTTGCCGCGGAATGTGTTGAAGGGCGTGGATTGTGAGCTGGAAGGGGTTTTAGCGTTGGAAGGGTTGAATCTGAGTGTTGAAGCCGTTTATAAGGTTGAGTCGTTGTTGAGGTGATAAATGTGAAATATAACTCGAAAATATACGTTACTGTTTTTTTTTTTAATGTATTTACCACAATTTTAAAACTGAACGAAACATCACTTTAGCTAATATTGTCTTCGGTTACCGCGATAGTTACTCATGAAAAAAAAAACTATGGAAACGGATTAAATCGCGTATAATGAATTTACAATTCATCCCGACGTTTCGAACTCTTTACAGCGTTCGTGGTCAACGGGTGACTGAGGAAAAAGTATAATGTGCAAAAGCTACCCACATACAAGAAATATTAACGAACCATGACCATAAATAATATAGATTTCTAAGGCAGGTTCACACACTAAAAAGTAGAGTGTTCGAAACGTCGGGATGAATTGTAAATTCATTATACGCGATTTAATCCGTTTCCATAGTTTTATTTCATCACTTTAGCTGTCAAAAAAAAGTCGCACACATATTCGTTAGGTTGGGATTGGGATAGTTAAAAATGTACTAAGATTACGCTTACATTTGGCTAACCATTGCTCAGCAGATAACAACGCGATGTCGTTTCTGATCGGCTGTCAGCAATCGCAGCATCCATCTCGCGGAAAGCTTTTAAAAACTCAAAACTTAAAAAATGGCCCAGAGCCTTAATTAAATATGTAGTACTGAGAAATGCGCCATTTACGAAATATATCGTTTCTGAACTGCCGGCCTAGCCGAATGACAATCGTTGATGCTAGACGCCCATCGAAACGCAGTCTAGCTCTCTCGCGCCAATACGGAAGAGCGATAGAGATAGCTAGCTTCGATAAAGATAGTATCGTTAACGTTTGTGCTTTTGCCTACGTACCTTGAACATTTCGGACTTTAACTGCAATTAGTTTGATTTGAATTAGGTAGATAACTTTACCAAACCAAAATATTCGTCGTCACCTTCTAAGCTGTCATCGTCACCAAAATATATAATTAACTAGCTTTTGCCCGCGGCTTCGCTCGCGTTAGAAAGAGACAAAAAGTAGCCCATGTCACTCTCCATCCCATCTACTATCTTCACTTATAAAAATCACGTCAATTCGTCGCTCCGTTTTGCCGTGAAAGACGGACAAACAAACAGACACACACACACACTTTCCCATTTATAATATTAGGTAGTATGGACTAGATTAGGCTAATTATGTATTTTAGGCCAAATCACTACAGTTTAATCATTTTCCGGACTTTCCATTCAGAAAAGTATTCTATAAAAAATAATAAAGTCATGTCATTGATTACGAATCTGATCAGATATTTGGATTATCAGATATAATTAGATATCGAAAGTTATAAAATGATGGATACAGGTTACGCAAAAACAGATGCGGGTGAAATTCGGAAGGCACAATGGCGTACAAAATCGGAGTTTTGCTGATATCTCTCTTCGTTGGGAGTTTAGGTAAGTGCCTATTCTTATTTTTTCTAATACTTTATCCATATGTATTTATTTATATATACCAGTACCGGGGTCTCCACACTTGTTTGCTTTAGGGCCAAATGCCACTGGCCACAGATGGTAAATCGTTGATGTTAATTCGAAAAAGCAGTTGCCCTAGACTAGATCCCTGACTGACAAGGTTTTAAGGTAGGAAGACATTACGCTTTAGGCACTGGTCCCATCGCGAGCTAGTAGCTATGAGCTATCGGCTACAAAAACGAACAAAAGAGCACTCCCGTGCAAATAAAAGAGACACGGTGATTTTGATAGCTCACCGCTGGGCGAGTAACTATAAACATCGCCGTGTCTCTTTTATTTACACGGTAGTGATTATCTTTTGTTCGTTTTTATAGCCGATAGCTCATAGCTTACTAGCTCGCGGTGGGACCAGTGCCTTACTAGAACAATTGGCTGGTGAGACCTACGTTTTTTGACAAGCTTTGCTTGATATGATCAAGGGCCCATTTAGACGGTACGAGAACTCGCATACGAGTTTTATTACATTGCGGTATTTGACGGCTGTGCAAAATTGTATGTACCCTCAACAGCCCGCAATGTAACTAAAATCGCATGCGAGTTCGCACGCCGTCTAAATCAGTTCTGATTATGTTATAAGCACGACACACGAGCTAAATAAAGAAAAATAGGCAAGTGCAATGGTATCTCGGTACTTAGCGAGATTCGCAATTACAATCCCGATATTTGCGTATACGACGATACTTTTCTACCTATAAAAAATTTCAACTTTATCAGAAACCGGGCAGTGAAATCCAGAGCAAGATTTGACCCGTGAAATCTTATGGATCTGTAAAAACAAAGTCATAAAATTCCAAAATAACAGTGTTTATTTATTTATAAGTCACGTATCGCTAATTAGGTAAGAGTGATTTTTGTTAAGCCGTTGTGCAATCAATCGGTAGATAACACTGTTGAATTGGTGATGAATTAGCTACGATAAAAACGCTTAAATGATTAGTCTAACATTGATAACCTTCGAAATATTTCATTATCGATAATAGGTGACAATTGTAATAATATTTACCAACAAATGATGCAGGTAGAGAATTACTGTCAAAGTGAAATTTGTAGGTAGTCACAGTGAATTTACTGCCAAATCTGAATCTCTCGATAGAGGACTAAAACTTTTAGGACATCACCATAAGTTTTGACTATTTGAATATGCTTTACCTGATTGTCCAATATGAGAAGGTATAATTAGTGTTGGCCTCTAACCGACTATCAGACAAAGGTGTGGCGCCATTTAATAAGCATATATTTTTAGATTTCTGAGTTTTTTTTTCTTCAACCTCATTTATCTTCAACGGAGTTATAAGTACATATACCTATATCTTTTTTAATCCGCAATAAGTCCTTAGCCTGAACCTTAACGCAATTCCATTTCAAGAAATCTTTCTTTTATGAAATCCTTTCATTTTCTTTCTCCAGCACTCCCTCAACCGCAAATACCAAAGGACATGTCCGTCTTCTTCGACCACACGGACACAAATGCCCGTATCGTGGGAGGCTCGCAAGCTGCAGAAGGCAGTGTACCCTACATGGTCGCCATGTCCCAGGGTCTACTAGTCAGGTCTTTTATGTGCGGGGGCTCTGTTGTTGGCCCGAGGCTGGTGCTGACGGCCGCGCATTGCATTGAATCTGCCTATTCCCTTGGAAGACTATCTACGTAAGTGTATTATTCGTAGGCGTTAACCCTCCCCGGGCTGGTTTCGAGACCTTTCTATTTGATTGGCTTCAAGTACAGTCACCGGCATAAATAAGTGATGATTTCTGTACTGTCGCTTTTAATCGTTTGACAATTTCGTTCATTCCAAACACGAAGTTAAAGTAACAAGGTACAAAAAAAATTACTTACTTACGCCGGTGACTGTACCAGATGTACCAGATATTCATCACAGGCATCAGGAAGAGTAAAATATGCAGTTAGAACAGAATGCACTGTCTTGGTCTGTGCTCATAATAACGGTCGTGGACTTGGCTTACTGCTTACCAAAAGAAAATGTGAATGTTTTTGTGAAAAGAATAATCTAAAGACGAGATAAAAAAGAGAACTTTCATCTTTCCAGGTCTCTCCGCGTGACCGTGGGCACCAACCGCTGGAACCTCGGCGGGCAAACTTATTCCCTGGATCGCAACGTCACCCACCAGCACTATGTGGAAGAACTCATCAAGAACGATATCGGACTGCTCATCACCACGACAGACATCGTCTACTCGAGCACCGTAAGGCCTGTGGCGCTCTCGTTCGAACAAGTTGGCCCTGGAGTGCCTTCGAGGGTGGCTGGATGGGGCAGGGTCAGGGTAAGTTTACTACAGACTAGTATTTTATCGAAATGACAACGCAGAGATGTAGCCCCAAGTGTCCCAACTCACCAACACAATGTGGAGAAGATTAGAAAGAACGACATCGGTGACAGGTCTACTGATCACTGGATCATTTGAGCAGGTCGGCACTGGTAATCCTGGTATGGCATCGAAGGTCGCAGGATTAGGGCAGGATTACCTAACCCATGAACGTTTGTCGACTGTTCATTTAACCACGACGAGCAGACGCAATCGAGCTTTTCTAGATTCACAAGAGGCTCAAGAGGTCATGCAGGCCGCCGACGGAGCGACAACTGTGTATCGTGAGCATCGGCAGTAGGTACTGGATCTAGAGACGTTTTCGAAGGGGGGCAAAAAGTAAATAATGTCAAATGTGCCGCCCTTAACGAAGTTCGAATTTGGCACCCTTCTTAGACTTGGCGCCCGGAGCAAGAACCCCGGCTCGCTCCCACCTAGATCCGGGCCTGAGCGTCGGATTACAGGTGGAATCATATTTACCAACACGACTATTCCAGCAAACAGCCATTTTGTGGGTATATCGGAATATGAGTACTTAACCTCGATAGCTGAAAGCATCTTCTTCATCGATCGACACTGTTAGATGTGACTTGCTTAACATGATTTTCAGCGGTAGGATTTACCGACGGAGCCTTACCGACTATTTTTATAGGGAGACAAGTTTTTTTTTCTAACAAAATATCATCCTCCATTTTCCACAGACAGGAGGAGCTATCTCCACCTTACTGCTGGAGCTGTTGACTGAAACTATCGATGACCAGCTCTGTGTGGAAGCGACAAAGCTGGCAGCCATAGAGTGGAAGGAACTGTACAACATGGACGCTCCTGAAGTGGATCCAGCCCTTGAAATCTGCACCTTCCACTCCCACGGTCATGGAACTTGCAATGTAAGTTTCTAATTCCTTTGTTCTCTTAGCTTTCCTTTGGATCTTCTTCTTCCTCGGTTCCTCATGGCCGAGGGTCGCGACTCGCGACCATATAAGCTCGTTATTTTGTGCACCAATGTTAATAATAGGCGCCTGTGATAATCCCTAACAGGCCTTCTTAACGCTGTCCACCCAGCGGGTTGGTGGATGGCTACTCTCCCGTCCTCCATCCACTATGCCAACATAATACGTTTTCCTTTGGATACACAATATCAATTTGCACCTTCAATTTGTACAGACATTGAAATGGACAGATTTTGAAAGGAAATATTTTTCTTCCTATTTATGATTTCCTGGCTCCCAGCCTAATATACTGTTGATGATCCTGTATTGGGCCTAAGAACGGTAAGAGCGTGCGACTTTCAATCCGGAGGTCGCTGGTTTGAATCCTAGCTCGTACTAATGAGTTTTTCGGAACTTATGTGCGAAATGTCATTTGATATTTGCCAGTCGCTTTTCGGTAAAGATAAACATCGTGAGGAAACCGGACTAATTCCAATAAGGCCTAGTTACCCTTTGGGTTGGAAGGTCAGATGGCAATCGCTTTCGTAAGTAGTGCCTACGCGAAATCTTGGGATTAGTTGTCACAGCGGACCCCAGACTCCCATGAGCCGTGGGCACAGTATAAGGACGACCCAGTAGTAAATCTCCCGCGATCGGTGTTTGGGTCTTTCGCACGCGCCGCGCGCGACCTTGGCAGCGCCACGCAGCGCGGCGCGTACTGGCGCGACCGCGATCGTTCGTTCCCACATGTACAGTCAACCAATTGGAACCCTACCCTAGGCCACTCTACAACCATGTCAAAATGACAAGCAGTAAGAGATTTCTTACAATCTGATGCACTCTGATGTATAACGTCACTATGACATAGTTCTACAGTAGCCTAGGGTTCCAATTGGTTGACTGTACTCTCTGCACTTCGCTCGCGCAGAGCGCTACTCAAGGACAAACCGCGCGGCGCAAAATTTGTTAGAAGAATTATTACTGGCTTTAAACTGTGATAGTACATTACATCAGAGGACGGGAAAATGAGGATTTCCGGCCAAGTGGGTATATACGGCCGAGCGAGCGTGCGAGCGAGGCCGGATAGGGATACGAGGCCGGGAATCCGTTTTCACGCCGAAGCATGTATAGTGCTTTTCTCAAACATACAATGAAATAAATAAAAAATGCTCTAAAGGACAATATTTTATAAAAAAAAGTTACTTTGCAGGCCTAGGCCTAAAAAATAATATGAAATCCCTTTACAGTCCTCTCGAGTTGTTGCGCCCAAAAAGCGATACCTCCCAGCCCATTTTAAGGAACGTACAGACAATATTTCATTGCATGTTTGAGAAAAGGTATTTATTTGTGTAATAAGCATAGCTACCTACGAGTATTTGTTCCTTTGATTTTAAGATTGTCTTTTCTAACAATTATATTGTCTAATTATGTATTTTTTTTATTTTAGGGTGACTCCGGCAGCGCCCTAGTCCGCACAGACACCCAACAGCAGATTGGCGTCGTGTCTTGGGGCTTCCCTTGCGCCGCCGGCGCTCCAGACATGTTTGTTCGAGTCAGCGCCTATAGAGACTGGCTACTGTCCAACGGCGTTTAAACACAAGAAACTATATGATCGTAAGGTTAATAAATTCATTTATAATTATACTAGTTTTGTTGTTAAACACCATCTTGCGACATATATGCCCATCCAAACGTTTCTTTTTTAACCGCCTTCCAAATCTCAAAGGAAGGTTTTCAATTCGTCTGTATTTTTTATTTTTTTTTAATGTTTGTTCCTCGATATCTCCGTCGTTACTGGACCGATTTTGAAATTTTTTTTTTATTGAATGTATATGCATACAGATTGGTCCCATTTTTCTCAGAACCCAGTTCTGATGATGGAATCCTGAAGAAATCGAGGGAACTCCTCAAATCTGAAAGGCATACATATGGTGATTTTTGTGTTTTTAAAGGAACAGCATGCATTTACGTACGGAACAGTGACATTTGGTGCAGTGGAACTCTTGATGATGGTCAGAATGGAACTCCTCAAATCTGAACGGAACACTTATATTGACTGGTATTTTTATAAGAACAGCATGCACTTACGTCCAGAACAGTGACATTTGGTGCAGTGGAACTGCTGATGAAGAGTGAGCCGCCCCTGGTTACAGTTCCGTTCTGATAATCATTCTCATCAGTAAGTACTTCAGAATCATCCAGATTTCAAAATTGGTTCAGAAATGACGGAGATATCGAATAACAAACATTAAAAAATATACAGACGAATTGATAACATAATCCAACATTTGAAAGTATTTATCACCAGAACCCCAAAGGAAGGCGGTTTTTTTTTCTTAAAAATTATTAAATATCACTTTTTTACTCTTAAGACTGGGTGTATTTTGATAGTGGGTCAGTGAAGGCAACAAGTCCTTGATTTCAAATAGCTGAAGATTAGTTTTTATAGATTTTGGACGGGACCAAAAAAATATGCTATAGAGGAGCCAGAAATAGGAAAAAAAACTTTTGTTGTGATATGGTCGTAGGTATCCTATTGGTATCCTAATCTTACATATTAGCGGCCTTATGATTATCACGATCAAGGTAAAAAGTATAAAGAAAACTGTTTATTTAAAAATTAATGTATTAGCTACTAAAAGAAACAAAACAATAAAAGAATTGACTAGCTATGCTATTAGGTATAGTTAATGAGAGTGGGCATACAAAAGAAACTAATACCCCACCATCACATGACAATAAATGCGTTTTCACATTATCCGATCCGGTATCGGATGTAGGACCGATATCCCATATTACATGCACCATCTTGGATTTTTTCCATTGAAATCCTTCCGACATCCAATATCAGATCGGATAATGTGAAAACGGACTAAGGGTACACATCAACCGATCGAACAATAACAATATGAACAATAACTTCAAAATTCTACAACAACTCTTTCAGTTTTCGTGCGGTTCGACTGTGGAATAATCTGCCCATTAATATTAGACGTGCAACTTCATTACCCATTTTTAAAAAAATGTTGAAGGATCATTATTTGTCTACTTCATAAACTTTCTGTTTTCCAAGAAATTTCATGTCGTTGAAATGGTCTCCATAGTTATATCTCATATATTGTTGTATTTATTAGTATATGTAGTCTATCATAGTTTTTATATTTGTAGTATATGTATTTTATTATATTGTACATTTAGGTACTAGCCTTCTGTTATTCTTTTTTGCACCACCCGTAAATTTTATTCCGATCGCCACTCGACTATCTGAAGGTTGTCTGTAAGAGACCGCTGTTTTAGCGATAAGACCGCCTGTTGTTACCTACCACGTTGTATCTGTTCTGAATTATGTTTCTTTTCTTCTGTAGTGTGCAATAAAGTATTTTATTATTATTATTATTATTATTAATATGTGTGCGAAATTCAAATTTTCTATGCGAATTAAACCTTCGCCCCTACATTACCAATCTATTTTCAAGTGCTATGCTCGTCGATGATTCCGCCAACGTCAAGGTTTAGGAAGGCACACGTTTTATGAAGACAATTGGCCGGGGAACCCTACATTTTCCAAAGTTGCCGCCTGTTTTTGGTGCCAAGATTTGGTTGACAATCTAGAAACTATCGATCGATGTGTGACACCCTTAAAATTGTCTGAGAAATAACAGTTTATTCCTCATATTCGCCCGCTGACAATCTCAGATTAGGTACCAAGAAGTCCTTGAAGCCACTAACCCTCGCGTGCATATCCGGGTACCCACGAGCACATGGGAAGCCCCAGGACACCAAACCGACCACTACCCTCTTCACTCCTTCACACACTTCTTTGTCGCACTTCTCCCACTTTTCACACTTCTCGCAACTTCCTTTTACACACTTCTCTCCCGTCTTGCACTTCGTTTTCCTTGATTTCTCTAGCCATAAACCACTGCCGGAGTCACCCTGAAATGATGAAGCAATTTAATATGGTGCATGATTAAGGCTACTTTCAAAAAAAACGTCAAAATAATGTAAAATTGATAGTTTTAGTCGGTGAAATACTACACTTTCCGTTATCCAATGGATTTATTTACTTCAAGTTTCAGTTAGAGCGTCTTATTATCTTGATTTTTGTAAGACTGGATTTTTGAAAACTAACTCACTGAATTAATTATGAATTTTCTCTAATGCACGTTTAGAAAAACTCACATATAGAGCGGAATTAGTCGATCTTATTTGTAAAATTTGGACAATTTTGAATACTAAAACAGGTAAATTTATAATTAGTATATCCTGTACTGCAATCTTCTCAGACTACATTTTTATTATAAGGTTTTGAAAAAGAGTAAACGAGGCTAAGACGAATTCAATTTTTTTCAGAAATCACCCAAAATTAAGTGTCAATTTCTTTGAAAATCTACATCACATCGAAGTAATTTTTGTACTTAATTAATCTGCAACGTTTACTTAAATTGCTTTTATGCCTTAGTAATTATAAATTGCTATTATTAATTTTTGGCAATTTTTTGAAAACGAGCCTTCACCGGTACAATTGTTACCACTTTTGGACATTTTCTCATATTTTGTTAGACCAAGTAGAAAAAGTCCTATAATGTGATATATATTTGTAAACCACTCGCAAAGCCCTTTAATTTGATACCACACACGGTATGATCGAGCGCTCGGTTGCGATTTCACTGTTTTTCACACGAAAGCCCTCTTAAACATTTTTCGTTTAGACGGAAGAAGAAGAGTGAATCAGCAAATAGAGACAGAGTGATGATGGGCGTGATTTCTTAACTATCTTAAGGGCCCTCCTCACTCGCGCGCAGATATAATCCAAACTCGCGTTCGCGGCATCAGTATGGAGGGCGCTTTACTCTTGCTGAAGCTAGGAACATAAATACTACGCGGACGTCCGTCGTCGTCGCGCGACCGCTGACGCGGATCTGGACAATGAATATATACTTAACCGTGCAAACTATCGGTCGACGGTCGTGGACGTTTTGGTGATCGTGCACACTGATCGGTCGCGGTCGCGGTCGCTCGACGGCGGACATCCGCGTAGTATGTTCCTAGCTTAATACTGTTAGAAAGACACCTAGCGATATAACGTCGCGCCGGTGTGGTTGCCCTGCTGACACGGGTGTGACATGATCAAATTTCATTCGGTTTCCTTGTGAAATGAGAAGCATCGTAATAGGTATGATCCTGTTTCGAATTCCGGTAAGTACATTTATATTTGTGTAATGAGCACAGATTGTTCATGGATGTTTTCTAGGTAAGTATGTGTATATTATATATATCGATATCTGGATACCCATAATACAAGCCTTCTTGAGCGTACCGTGGGACTCAGTCAATAGTGCTAGAATGGCCCACAGAGTAGTAATAGAACAAGTGATCTGAAGACCGGCTGTGACCCACGGCTGTGACCCAACAATGGCGGACTTTTTTTTTTTTTTTTAATTTTATTTTATGGCTTGGTGGCGATTCAAGCCAGCAATGGGACGGTTTGCGATGTGCAAACACGATTTAAAATCAAAATAATTATAATTCAGTGACGTCAAAGAAAATCAATTTCACTTAATTTGTCAAAAATTAATTATTTTACTTGAAACTTAGAAATATCTTGTTTTTTTAATAATGACTTGCAAACACTATTTAAAAAAAATACTGGTCACACTCTTGTTTTGCAGTTTGTTGGTTTATATATGTAATATTGTGATTTTCATAATAATGATAAAGTTTCTTCTGAAAAGTTGCTCCGTATTTTTTTTTATGATTGTTGTTATTTTTATACAATTTGACAACGCATGTAGGCATATTTTATTATTTTTCTGGAGATGTTTTCGCCACGGGCGCCTCGATCCGACTGACGGGAGATTAGTGGATGAGGTCATAGACAAAGCTATCAATGTGGATGATGGAATCACAGGTTTTTCTTCGGAGTTATCCGCGCGTCCATAGAATTGTAGGTTCATGGAATGGCCTATAATATTCATTTATTTATGATACTTACATTGCACATTCCCTGCCCAGCGCCAAGCGTGTGCATCGTACAGATCTCGACCTTCTCCACCACGTCCGGAGTCTCCGCGCTAATCTCGTCCCTGGCCCTCTGTATCCCTTCTTCGCACTCGGCTTGGCTTAGGGAGTACATTTGCAGCTTCTGCAGGAGGTCTGGCAGCGATCCCCAGCTCTGCAAATGAAGTGTGTGATGAATGAGCCTATTCTGTATCAGATCAGCGGGCGTAACACAGTTCTTAGATTAACTTTATCGCGTCGGTGCATCCCTATCGCACTTATACTAGTAAATAGTGCACCCCAATCGCACTTAGAAATGTTGTTTTGTTCAGCCATATGTAATGTCAGTAAATAAGAGCAAAGCGTATTCATCCTTTTCTTTAGGTGCTGGAGAAAAGGATACTATAGTTTTCTTAGTTCTTTTTACTGATAGACTTGTTTGGAGTATACATTGTGTCGGGCCAAAGTCAATTTTCTAGCAGGCGGCAGAAGTAGCCATCGTATTCCTACTTCAGCTTAAGCACTTAAATAGCCGCTTTCCAAGCTACGTTACCCAAATTGGTATCCTGGTATTCCTGGTCCTACCGACCTAGCAAGGTCACAAACGCTATCATCACATAAACAACAAAACGCTCTGTCTCTCTATCACTCTTCCGCATAAATGCGCAGGCGACACTTGCGTTATGCCTCAAAGTGAGCGATTGGTGTTTTATTTTGGATTTTTGCGGTGTGAGAAAAACAGCATGGAGTGATTTGGGCTTCTTTCTTAAGTTTAACGTCTGGGTCTTACCATAATATCGCGTCCGGGAAATTCGGGGTTGACGATTAGCACATCATCCTACAAGGACACCCAAATGTTATCTTCTTATACGAGTACTAGCTTTTACCCGCGGCTTCGCCCGCGTAATAAAAGTATTCTTATTGAAACGTTTACAAAAAATAAGATTTTCATTTGGATCCGTAGGTTTCTTTGTAGGTACATCTGTCCGCGATTATTTCGATTAAGGTAAAGCGGGGCAATTCTCGACTGGGGGGGCCATTGTAACTGATCTATTTGCTTTACGGTCAGCCAAGAACCTTACACTGCTTTTTGGCTGACTGTACCTTACACATATTACTATTGTTTTAAAAGAAATTCTTGCAATGATTGTAGAATTGTTACACAGCGACCACAGCGTAGGTAGTAGGTACGAATATGTATGTATTTTACCTATATAAATATTTATACTGGGGAAACTTCATACAACCCACATAGCCAGTATCTCGACGCTATGGTCGGTAGGATAAAAAGTACTTCCTTGCATTATCGCTTACAATTTTTTCCATTTTGCTTATACTTATTGCAAACGTAAACTTATAGAAGGCAAGCAAACAACGATCTTCTTACAGCACATTGAATATAATAGTTATCAGGATGCAGGATACTCGCCGATGCCTACTTACTAATCCCTTCCCACTGAGCCACCTGCATTTTACTTAGATTTTATTTAGATATCGATTGCCGACCGATTATTCCGATTATTCCGACTGTATTCCCTATCCCTATCCCGATCCCGATCCCTATCCCTATCCCTATCCCGTCCCCGTCCCCGTCCCCGTCCCTGTCCCTGTCCCTGTCCTTGCCCCTGTCAAATTATCATGTTAGGAGGTGAAAATCCTTTCTTAGTGCTCCTCTTTTGGCTATTTTGGATATTTTCACCCTATTGCACTACGACAGGGGAGAAAATTTCTTTTCCACCTCATTAGATTTTAAAATCGTTGTATTTAGCGTAATCAGCGACCCGATAAACCATAAAAACGATACCCATATTGTGTTTTTGACTTTACCCCCTTTGCACCCCTTTAGGGGTCAAATTTTCAAAAAACCTGAAACATGTATTTAGTCATATGTCTTTAGGAATCCTCCTGTGAAGTTTCGTATAAAATAGTCAAACTAATCTTGTTTCCCCATACAAACTTTGAACCCCCATTTGAGTCCCTTAGGAGGCGAATTTTGAAAAATCCTTTCTTAGTGCTCCTCTACACTATATAAGGAACCTACGTGCCAAATTTGACATCTCTAGGACCAGCGGTTTCGGCTGTGCGTTAATATGTCAGTCAGTCAGTCAGTCAATATCTTCTTTTATATATATTTTTGATATTTAAACCCCATTGCACCACAACAGGGGAGAAGGTATTTCACTTCCGCCTCGTTAGATTTTAAAAACGTTGTATTTATCGTGATCAGCGACCCGATAAACCATAAAAACGATACCCATATTGATTTTTTGACTTTATCACCCCCTTTTCACCCTTTTAGGGGTTAAATTTTCAAAAAACCTGAAACACGTATTCAGTCATATGTCTTAAGGAATCTTCCTGTGAAGTTTCGAATAAAATAGTCAAACTAATCTTGTTTCCCCATACAAACTTTGAACCCCCATTTGACCCCCTTAGGAGGTGAATTTTGGAAAATCCTTTCTTAGTGCTCCTCTACACTACATAAGGAACCTACGTGCCAAATTTGAAATCTCTAGGACCAGCGGTTTCGGCTGTGCGTTGATATGTCAGTCAGTCAGTCAGTCAGCTTCTTCTTTTATATATTTAGATAGAAGATTAATTGCAAATAAAATGTTATCAGTCTCAGTAAAAATATATTTAGTTGTGCACATTATTTGTAACTCAAAATTCCTTCAAACAGAAAGTCGAGTGCATTTCATATTTTGACAAACGCGGCAAATACTTTCAGAAGTAGAATCAAAAACTTGGATGTCACCACACCATAAAATGGTTCAGGGACTTCAGGGTTATGTCGAATATAGGTCGATATCATAATAAAGAATCTAGCTAAAAGCTGTCACAGTAAATGTCCTTCTGATTATTATATTTTCGCAATCATTTTGGTGTAATAAAAAATCAGTTGTTAACAAAAAAATATTGGTGCGCTATTTAAGATTTGTGTTATAATAGTTTTTTTACTGTTCTTTTAAATCACTATTATCAATTTATCAATTACATCTGAGCGATAAGGATTTACAATATTTAATTAATAGCTATCTTAGGTCAGTCTTGGCTAAAGATAAAACGTTTATTATTAATAAATTGATTATGATTATGATTATACATTAGTACAGATAGTGGACAAAAAAACTTAAACTATAACTTATATAAAAAATAAATAAACCTAAAAACTACCCTCCAGGCCCTGGCCCCTCGGCAGGGTGCCCATCACGCAAGCAGCATTCCCGCGCTGTATTGCAATAGCAATTCTTTGCGCGAGAAAGCTGCCGGCGCGAGGGTCACCTGTTGCCTCCCTCGATATCATACTTTTATGTAAGTACATGTTCATTTAGGTACATGATGAGTTCATATAAAGTTCCAAAGGGTCGAGTGGCTATGTGTATCTGGTGCCGTAGCCGAATGACATTTCTGCGACACGAAACGAAACGCCGCAAAAGGTAGTCTGGCTCTGTCGCGACCATATTTGAGGATTTACTGGTGAAACCGGATAAATCGAGAAAATTTGCCCTTGAAATAACAATTTTGTGGAAATTGCACATAGTTCGAATTTCAAAAACCAGTTTGTTCAACTTATTGGGTTTCACCAGTAAACCCTCGATATGCACGAGCGATAGAGATAGATCTCTACGACCGTTTCGTTTCGTGAGCGTTTCGTGAGCGTTTGTGCCATTCGGCTACAGGTTACATAGTCTCGTAGGTCTGTAAGATCCACCCATGCATAAAGATACTATAATTTAGTCATATTAATCCCTATGGAGCGTAAGAGATTGGTTTCACAGACTAAGCATCTTGAGCATGTTTTAAGTAGGTACCTAAGTGCTGCAACTACGGACGTCTAAGCTCAGAATAAATTAAAAAGTGGAAATATTTTATCAAGATTTCCAGGCAGTATTTTTCTTCCTTTAAAGTTATTCTGAGCTAATACCTAATAGAATTGGTTATGAAAAAATACGGACGTTCAATTCAAATCTTACCGACAGTCTCCCCCATCCGGTAACAGTCAGGAGTTCTCCACCTCCGACCTTCTTGAAGCTCAGCGCGATAGGTCTGGCTGGAGAATTATCAGACAACGCCTCGGTCAGCCACAGAATGCCTACGTCATTCTTGATGGTGACGTGGTCCCAGGCTGGGTGGTTCAGGTACCTTGAGAAACGGATCTCTTCGTAGCCGTGGCTTAGGGCGTTGCTTCCGATCTGGCCACGGAATGTACTGTAAGAAGATGTCAATTTTATTATCTACACAGCCTGGTAAAACTACATTTTGATTATAAGTTTGACGTGTCTGTCTGTGTGTCTGTCTGTCTGTCTGTCTGTCTGTCTGTCTGTCTGTCTGTCTGTCTGTCTGTCTGTGTGTGTGTCTGTCTGTGGCATCGTAGCTCTCCAACGGATGAACCGATTTTGATTTAGTTTTTTTTTGTCTGAAAGCTGAGTTAATCGGGAGTGTTCTTAGCCATGTTTCATGAAAATCGGTCCACTAGGTCGCGGTCGGGGGTTTTTTCAAAATTTTAATTTTATGGTTAGGTTATTTAAAGGTACAATTAGTTATCACAGTCGGTTATGTCCTTGTTTACTAAGATGGTGCAGTCAGAAGGTACTAATAAGCTACCAGTGATGATCTGCACACTTACAGGTAAGAGATCGATTGATTGATTGATTGATTGATTGCAACCTGACTGGCTAGCCGAAGTGCTCTCTCTCTCTCTCTCTCTCTCTATCTCTATTGCTCTTCCGTATTAGCGCAACAGAACCAGTTGGTATCCTTTACTACATAAACCAAGTTAAAGCACCCATTACTTACTCCATCAACTCCCCTGTCCACCACGATATGACAACGTCCACACAGTGCGCCGCAGTCAAGACAACATCCGCCTTAGCCACGAGCCCCCCGCACACGAAACTCTTCACGTACACTCCGATCAGGAGCCCCACCATGTGCTCGGCGTACGCATCGGGAGCGTCCCCGCCGCCCACTATGCGGCTAGCTGATTCCACGGGACGCGAGGGGGCGTAAAAGTCTTGAGGGTTGTAGCGTACTGATGAGTGTTGGAGGTCGAAAGCGTCTTCGACAGGTAGACCTGAAAGAAGACGTAAAGTTGTTCATTTCTCTGAATCGTCGAGTGTCGACGTAGTGCGTTTTCACAGTATCGAAACGAAATCCGACCGATAACGAATGTAGGATGTCAAAAATGGCGCTATATCGATTTGGATAATGTACCTACTATCGGCTGTAAAAGTGCACGGAGAAATTATGAATGAATTCATTGATATTTTCGCCATGCACTTTTGCAGCCGATAGTACAAATAGCTTCTCTTCTAAATCTTTGTCCAAAAATATAAGGTCCACTGATTTATTTATTATTATTACTCAAGAACGGTTACACCAATGAATAGTTAAGAGTCCATCTAAGGCACCTCTGCACTGAGTTTGAAGTGGAAGAGTATGCAAGCGTTCATAGGCTACGGTGATAGCTTACTATTAGGTGGGCCGTACTCTTGCTAGCCAGTTAGCAAACATAGAACTTGGAATCAATTGGTGCTTTTCTTTGACCACAAGTCCTGATTATCTTAAAAAGCATCAAAGTATAATTCAAGAAACTTACCCATAGATAATCCTAGAAGACCTAGGATCAATAGATACACTGAATTAGTCATGATTGTTGTTTGGTTAACCACAAACACTGTTATGATGAGCCGTAACTTCATCGGCTATTTATATCAATTAATATTTACCATTATCTCTTTACCTGTGGTGACTGATTATATCTACGCCCTTCACAAATAAATAACTAATTAGTTCCATTGTTGTCTCTATCCGATAATTAGCGCATGGCCTAATTTCAATAATTCCTTTTTGTTTTTAGGTCAAAAATGTTTTTAAAAACATTTGGTCAATGCTCAGAATTATCTGCCTTGTCGGGTGATTTTTAAAATAAACTTCGCAGTACATTATCTACCTAACTTAAGATAATAAACATTTATGTTATTTATTTTTGTTCTGTTTCTTAAACTTGGCGGTAGACTTTAGATTTTAGCGATGGTGATCGCACATTGAGTTTGACGTTTACGATTTCTGAACGAAATTCAAATGTCAAAAGTTCACGCGAGGGCAGGTCATTTACAAGTAAAAATTAGTACGACCATAATAATTCTTGCAGCATTATAATAAGGTTGCATTTAGCAAATCTAACTACAGAATTAACGAAGTAGTGTTTTGTTTGGGATCAATGTAAACGCTGAGTTCAAAATCGAAGTAATAAAAACAAATTAAAGTGTTTTTATTTAAAACAAATGTATATTTTATGTTTTAGGGCATTTTTTAAGGCAGATTAATTAAAGTGAAATTAGGAAGGGCAAGAGTGGCGTAATGGATTTAATCAAAATGACGAAATACGAGGGTAGCTCAGTTTTTCCTACCTTCCGTTCGAAGTTCAAATCCTCATCTCTTCTTCACCTACCCCGTCGAGCGAAGCACCGTCCAGGCACGTGGTAAGTGAAATTTACCTGCATTTTGTTATATAAATCAAGAAATTATTCTTTAAAACACCTTCAGTTAGGAAAATTGTTCGCGGTAGTTCACGATATGTTTTTATTCTGATTACCTAGGTTTCCGAAAGATGGACCAAGGTACCGCCACTACCGCCACTACCGCCAGTATGAATTCGGAAGGTTACCCTGTTCTGCTGTTGCCAAAAAAGTGCACTACCTTAGAAACCAACTGTGAAGTCTCCGATAATGTATTTATTGAGTTGAATATTTCATCTCCTGATACTGAAGGGAATGAAATGTGTATTTATACAGGTTTCTGCAATGTGAAGTTGATAGACAGTTACGATATGAATCTATGCCATAAGACTAAGGAAAATGGTCCGTCGGAGTATAACGATAATGACCTAATTTCTGTGTTAGTTGATGAGTCTGGTAACCAGATAGCTGATTATAATCAGAGTCAAGTATGGATAGATCCGGCTAGGAGTCCATTTGTGTATAATCACTATGACACGGATCAGCAAGGGCATTACTCAATCTACCACAACACTAGAACGAATCACATAAGAGTGGAACAACACAACACTTACATCACTCAAAATGTGTATAATTATAATAAAGAGCCTCCAACATACCCGACAGACATATTTGAGCATAAAAAGTTCCGTAAAGTTCAGGTCAGTGAATCTAGTACCCAGCAGAATACCACGGACCCTAACTTCAACTTGTATGAAGAAGATGAGTTCGAGTGTGGTGTGTTTTTATCGCAACTACCTGAGGAGATCTTACAGGAGAAAGAGAATAGAGTTAGAGAGGAACAGAAATACATTGGTATACCAAGTGAGAACGAAGCATTGAAGCAACTGATGTCATCGGACATTCAGTCTTCTACGAAGCAGCGGAAGACTATATTGTTCCTAGGCCATGATTCTCATTACGGACAGACTATACAGAAGATTGCTATGAATGATCCGTATTTGGTGTGTTCAGTGAAAGAGGAATGCAATTCACAGGTTGTGTATGGTAAGTAAGCATTTACTTAAATTTTTGAAAACTTTATTGAAAAGTCACTTAACATTTTTGGGATTTTTGTTTTCTACAAGTTTGGCATTTTTTGTTATGGTGAATTAGATTGTCAATTTTCTAATTTAATGCAAAATGTATGTTAAGGGGAAGGAAATAAAGTCTATATTACAAGATTAACAAGTATCGGCAGGGGGCTTGTTAGTATATTCTGTATATTTGTTACAGAAAGAAATCCTGAATTACTAATTTATAGTGTGGTGTAGGTGTACTTTAATAAGATGCTACAATAATTATCCTAAACTAATTGTTATTTGGCATTTTTTTCCAATCATATTTAATGTTTTTACCAAATTGAGTCATGGATGTTGTCTATGTACATAAGTATGTATTTATCTATATAAGTAAGTATATCGTCGCCTAGCACCCATAGTACGCATTGTTTAGTTTGGGGCTAGGTTGATCTGTGTAAGGTGTCCCCAATATTTATTTATAGATATAGTATAGTATAGCGCCGGTGGCCTAGCGGTAAGAGCGTGCGACTTTCGATCCGGAGGTCGCGGGTTCGAACCCGGCTCGTACCAATGAGTTTTTCTGAACTTATGTGCGAAATGTCATTTGATATTTGCCAGTCGCTTTTCGGTGAAGGAAAACATCGTGAGGAAACCGGACTAATTCCAATAAGGCCCAGTTACCCTTCTGGTTGGAAGGTCAGATGGCAGTCGCTTTCGTAAAAAACTGGTGCCTACGCCAAATCTTGGGATTAGTTGTCAAAGCGGACCCCAGGCTCCCATGAGGATGATGATAGTATAGTATGAAGACATGTCTGTATGAGAAAAGTAAGTGTTCCACGTGTTCCATTTCTACTCTTTTTTGCCAAGCTCATGGCATAAATACATCATCATCATTATCCTCCTTGCGTTATCCCGGCATTTGCCACTGCTCATGGGGGTCTGGGGTCCGCTTTGACAACTAATCCCAAGATTTGGCGTAGGTAGTTTTTACGAAAGCGCGACTGCCATCTGACCTTCCTAACCGAAGACCTAGACCTAGACCTTATTGGAATTAGTCCGGTTTCCTCACGATGTTTTCCGTCACCGAAAAGCGACTGGCATTTCGCACATAAATTCCGAAAACCTCATTGGTGCGAGCCGGGGTTCGAACCCGCGATCTTTGAAACGAAAGTCGCACGTAACTTACCAGGCTACCAGCGCTTTGCAGCACTTATTTACTGTTCTGATTTACCTGTAATGTAAAAGAAATATGTTTTCAAATAAATAAATATGTAATTTCCAGAAGAGCCCGACTACAGCAACCCAAGTCAGAAGAAATACCAGTGCGACAAATGCAAGCAGATCTTCGATCAGATCATAGAGTTCAGGCAGCACATGGTTGGAGACCACATCAGCCCCAGGTAATAAATGGGCCATTTTTTTTCAAAGTTGCCCACCCCACTTTTTTTGTAACATGGGTTTTTTTTAAGCTCAAGATGGTGATGTGAAAAGGTAGGTATATTTGGACATTTTTTTCAAAGTTGTCTACCCCACTTTTATTTGGATTTGGAATTTTTTATGTGTTTTCCACTCAGAATCGAGAGCTCTTTCGATCCTGATAGGAGAAAAAAAATGTACCAAGATTTCCATAAATTTTTTCGAACCTTCATTCCGTTACCGCCATACAAAGTATGAAAAAATGGTAACGGAATTGGAAAAAAACCCTGGGACACTTTTTTTTCTCCTATTAGGATTGAAAGAGCTCGCGATTCTAAGTGGAAAACACATAAAAATTTCCAAATCCAAAAAAAAAGTGGGGTGGACAACTTTGAAAAACATGCTCAAATATACCCTTTCACATCACCATCTTGAGCTTAACGTGGGACTCAGTCAATCTGTGTAATCTAGAATGTCCTATAATATTTTTTTTTTTATAACATCGGTAATAGCTTATTGTATCAGGGCCGCCAAATATACCCTTTCACATCACCATCTTGAGCTTAACGTGGGACTCAGTCAATCTGTGTAATCTAGAATGTCCTATAATATTTTTTTTTTTATAACATCGGTAATAGCTTATTGTATCAGGGCCGCTGAGCATGGCCCGACATGCTCTTGGCCGGTCTATTAATTAATACTTCACTAGCTTTTGCCCGCGGCTTCGCTCGCGTTAAAGTGGGGGGCTAAAAAGAGACAAAAAGTAGAATATGTCACTCTCCATCCCTTCAACTATCTCCACTTAACCCTTAAATGCATATTGTTGCCATTTGGCTACAATGCATGTATTATTTAATAAACTAGCCAAAATATAAGCTGGACGTTTTTATTTATTTTTCTTAGATCTGTAGGATCATCATCCAGTTTTTTCACACTTTTCCGCCATTTTTTCTTAAAGGGTTGGAAATAATGTTTTTATTTAAGAAAAAATGGCGGAAAAGCAATGGCAAATGGGAATGGCTTATGGCTTACTTGTAATTTATGTAATTACTTAAATGTTGTTTGTTTCTCGCTTAAGTGATTTGTAATCTTAGAGAAATAAATATATTTGAACTATTGAACTATAAAAGTGTGAAAAAACTGGATGATGGTGATTTTTAGTACATGATTCAGGCAAATTTTTTCAGAGTTAGTAACTATTTTATGTTTAATCATTTTATCATAGGGGTTTCTCAAATAGTGTACCTTTTTAATATTAGTAAAAGTTTTCTTATAAATTTTACTAGTAATTATATATTTATATAAGTAAGATTTATCCTATTTTACTTCTAACACTGATTTAGTATTAAAATCAATGTTAAATATTTTTTTATTATTTTTCCTAGAGTCAGAAAACCATTGTCTATCACATTATTAATTTCTAGTTAAAAGAAAAAAATCATGCATTTAAGGGTTAAAATATCACGTCAATTCGTCACTCCGTTTTGCCGTGAAAGACGGAGAAACAAACAGACACATACTTTCCCATTTATAATATTAGTATGCATTTCAGAACCTACGACGGCAGAACAGTAGGCGAGATCAAATTCCTCTGCACGGAATGCGGCAAAAATATCAAATCGCAAAAGAAATTCGAGCAGCACTGCATGTCGCACGGCGACCCAGAGCTAGAATGCAGCAAGTGCCACAAAGTATTCGCCTCAAAATTCACCTTGCGCGCACACAACAAGATCCACTCTCGGAAATACGGATGCGTGTATTGCTCTAAGACTTATTCTAAGGCAGATGGATTGAGAACTCATGTGGCTAAGATACATTGTGTGTTCATGTGTGAACATTGTGATTTTAAAAGTAATAAAAGGAATGATTTGAAGGAGCATGAGAAGGAACATAATGTGTCGGATTTTGAAACTTTGAGCGCTTTGGATGATTCTTGTGAGTCAGGTAAGTCGATTATCGACGATGTTTTATACTGTTTTTAACCCCCGACGCAAAAACGACGGGGTGTTATAAGTTTGACGTGTCTGTGTGTGTGTGTCTGTTTGTCTGTCTGTCTGCCTGTTTGTTTGTCTGTCTGTCTGTGACATCGTAGCTCTCGAGCGGATGAACCGATTTGGATTTAGTTTTTTTTTTCTGAAAGCTGAGTTAGTCGGGAGTGTTCTTAGCCATGTTTCATGAAAATCGGTCTACTATGTCGCGGTCGGGGGTTTTTTTCAAAATTTTAATTTTGTGGTTAGAAATCTTATGAAAAATACAAAGTACTGATGTAGTGCCAAAAGCTTTTCCTTCGTATTCTTACGGAAACGTACGAATGTGTCATGCTATTTCAGTCAGTCTCAGCTCAGTACAAGACGTACGAACCTCTTCCTAGTTTCCTACACCATACGCGTTAATTTCTGACGATCAGTTTTTTGCAATTTGTACTTCAGAGTGTATTTTATTTGCACTAACTATAACTTATACACAAGCACTGTTTAATAAGGATTGTTTTGATATATAGTTCAAGTTGAACAGTTAACTTTTTACCGGTTAAACTTTTGAAAAACCCCCGACCGCGACATAGTGGACCGATTTTTATAAAACATGGCTAAGAACACTCCCGACTAACTCAGCTTTCAAACAAAAAAAATTAATCGCAATTGGTTCATCCGTTCGGGAGCTACGATGCCACAGACAGACACAGACAGACAGACAGACACGTCAAACTTATAACACCCCGTCGTTTTTGCGTCGGGGGTTAAAAACTATTTTTGAACAGGAGCGGGTTGATAATAATGTTTACTTACGCGAATATTGCTTCCAGTAGTTCCACAGGTGGTAAAATATCTTCATCACTAGATTCACCCACGTCTATCAATTTTAAAGCAGAAAATTTGGCTATATTCAAGGTCAAATTACTTTACCCACTAATGGATAAAATGCGTTTTTACTTGCTGGTATTAAAGGATAAAACACGTGTTTCCGAGCTAGTGAGGGGAAAATATTTTATTTTAAGTATAGAAAACTAGCCTATTATTAGTATTATAACAACATATCTCACTCATGTCCTCCTTATATTAACCATTCTTACTGGAATTAATAAGAACAGTTGCAAAAATAATTTTGGTCCTTCGAACAATGACGTCGAGTGCAAATGCACTTAATGTATAAACTGAATAGAGCTACCGATAGCGCCTTCTATATAACCTGCAGAGACATCTATTTATAAAAGTACTTACTAATATCAAGGATTATTTATATAGGATTTATATACTTCATACTATGAATCGTACCTCGATTTTTTAGCGCCACCTATTAAATACTATCATAAGTATACTGATGATGCCCACAATTTTTTTTTTTCAAAATGTGTATTGACGTGATATCATGATTTTAAAATAAAGAAATATGTCATTTGTTCTTATAAAAACACGCAAAAATATATGATTTTGGCCACTTTCAGGCTGCGAAACAGCGCCATCTAGGTTTTTTTTTAAATACTACGTCGGTGGCAAACAAGCATACGGCCCGCCTGATGTAAAGCGGTCACCGTAATCTATGGACGCCTGCAACTCAAACAGTGTCACATGCGCGTTGCCACCCTATTAGAAACTTGTACATTCCCTTTGTAGTTTTAAGCCTAAAAGGCCCATACATTTCAGGGGTACGCTATTTTAGGGGGGGGGGGGGCTTTGTCAGTCCAGTATTAAATCGTTCTTAAAAATAAAAAATAAAAATAAAAAAATATTTATTGCCACAACTAAGAGTATTGTACAACTTAATAACTTAATACTACATTTACATTTACAGGACAGAAAAAAAAATTAATAATAATAAACGAAAGTACATACACTTAGAAACTAGGCAATGGGTACGAGTCTCAGCATGTGCTAGTTAGACAGTTAAAGCTATCTAGCGCTGATTTTCAGACTAGCCCCTAGCTAGGTCTTTGCTAATATTGTTAATTAACAATTAAAGGAATAAAAGAATTCATAGGTACAGTCAACCAATTGGAACCCTAGGCCACTGTAGAACTATGTCATAGTGACGTTATAAATCAGATTGTAAGAAATCTCTTACTGCTTGTCATATTGACCCAATTCCAATTGGTTGACTGTACACATGTTTTTTCTGGGTAGATGATCAATTAAGGCTCATTTTACTGTTATTAATCCTAATGAACTATTCCAGTTGGATTCGGACATATACACGGTGTGACATAGGCTTGTGCCGTTTCGTTCGTTGATCGGAGCGCTCCGATCTAGCTCGTTCAATCACTCCCACGAACTAGTTCGCTCTTTTAGGTCTTTTGCTCATTTAGTTCAGCCAGACCAGCGACCACTGCGGTCGGAAAGATCAGAACGAATGGGACCGAATAGTGTCAAAATGATACGAATAGTCCACAGATAGTAACATTCCGGGCCGAAAGGTTGTAAGTAACCGAAGTTTAATATGAAAACTTGACTTTTTTTGTTGCTCTGCTAAGTAGCTCTCGCTCTCGATCGGCGCGGTCACACATTCGTTCTCGATCCAAACCGCTCGCGCTCGCCGATCCTATACTGAACTAAATGAGCAAAGACCGATTCTCAGAGCACGGAAAGATTCAGTTCATTTCGGTCATTGATGGGATTTTATTCCTAACAGTTCATAGTTCGTGAACGACACAAGCCTAGTGTGACACAAGGAAACAGAAAGATTTTAACCACGCATTTCTGAGGCCAAAAAAAAGATAAAATGTTATATGTATATTATGACGTCAAGAAAAATTCGCCAAAAAATTCCTTTTTTTTTGTTTTTTTGGATGTATTTTCTCATAAAATGTAAATGTTATTTGTAAATGTGGCACTTAAAATAAAAATTGACATTTTTTTCCGAAAAATTTTTTTTTGCAATGAGTCTTGTATCTTTTTGACATCTATCAACGAAGATAGTTAGATTATGCCCGATAAAGGCATCATCGCTATCAAAAGAGCGTTTTGTGCTAAATACCTAACTGTTAATTGTTTTAATGCTAATAGCTGTTAAAGTAGGCGAAATCCAGAAAATTATGACATTTTAGTCTTCTAATGTGATCAGGAATATTAAAATTATTCGGTTTCCTCATTTTTTTTTATATATTTTACACGGCATCACAGCCTAAGCCGCGATAGTTACTCATGAAATAAAACTTCTTTGTCAATTTTATGTAGATTAATTGTTTTTTTTTAAACATAGTATTGGTAAATTTTTTGAATATTGTATAACTAGCTTTATTAATAGTGTGTGAACCTGCCTTAGAAATCTATATTATTTGTGGTCATGGTTCGTTAATATTTCTTCTATGTGGGTAGCTTTTGCACATTGTAATTTTTCCTCAGTCACCCGTTGACCACGAACGCTGTAAAGAGTTCGAAACGTCGGGATGTATTTTAAATTCATTATACGCGATTTAATCCGTTTCCATAGTTTTATTTTACAGAATATGAATTATACTGTTAATGACATTATCCGTCGGTCCCTTGCAACCATCAATGTGCCTGCTCTCCTTGAGCCGACTGGCATAATCAGAGATGATGGCAAGAGGCCTGATGGAGTGTCCTTGGTCCCTTGGAGTATGGGACGAATGTTAGTGTGGGATGCTACCTGCGTAGACACATTGGCACCGTCTCACCTCCAAGCGGGCGCAGCGGCAGAAAGTGCCGAAATTTTGAAACGTAATAAATACAAAAGTCTTGGCAAAGAATACCTTTTTGTACCCTTTGGTGTAGAAACTCTAGGTCCATGGGGCCCCAGCGCGAACAAGTTGTTCACAGAAATCGCGAAGCGTCTGGTTGAGGTAACTGGTGACCGAAGACCTGGCGACTTCCTCGCTCAACGTATCAGCATTGCGATACAGCGAGGAAATGTCGCCAGTATCTTTGGTACAATGCCTCAAGGGCCTATTTTAGACATTAGCTAGCTTTTAAGTTTAGTCTTAGTTTCTTATATAATTATGTAAATATGTTCATGTAAATAAAGAATATTTAAAATTTATTATACTTAAATAAACAAAACAGACAATTTACATGCAAGTGCTGGGAAGCCTATCGTCCATCTTCTCACAAAACCTCAGACACTCTCATGTTACAGTTGAAGCGCTGGTAGCCTAGCGGTAAGTGCGTGCGACTTTCGTTCTGGAGGTCTCGGGTTCGAACCCCGGCTCGCACCAATAAGTTTTTCACTTATGTGCGAAATGTCATTTGATATTTGCCAGTCGCTTTTCGGTGAAGGAAAACATCGTGAGGAAACCGGACTAATTCCAATAAGGTCTAGTTACCCTTCGGGTTGGAAGGTCAGATGGCAGTCGCTTTCGTAAAACTAGTGCCTACGGTAAATCTTGGGGTTATTTGTCAAAGCGGACCCCAGGCTCCCATGAGCCGTGGCAAATGCCGGGACAACGCAAGGAGGATGAAGACTCTCTCATGTTACACCATGTGTATTTTCCTTTAACTTTTTAATTTTCTATATTTCAGATATTATTCAGCTAAAGCCGGAGGTGACAGAGAAGTCAGATTTGGATCTAAAATACGACGATGGCCACGAAGAGAACTGTGTGAGGGACGAGGATATCCGCAGGGCGGACTCTGTCATAGCTAAGGTTATGTCCAACGAGATTTTTGGATCCAAGGGGAAGCCGCGGCAGTACAGGAAGTGCAATAAGGTATGACCTTTTTTTTAAAACCCCCGATGCAAAAGCGAAGGGGTGTTATAAGTTTGACGTGTCTGTCTGTCTGTCTGTCCGTCTGTCTGTCTGTCTGTCTATCTGTCTGTCTGTTTGTCTGTGTGTGTCTGTCTGTGGCATCGTAGCTCCCGAACGGATGAACCGATTTCGATTTTTTTTGTTTGATAGATGAGTTAGTCGGGTGTGTTCTTAGCCATGTTTCATGAAAATCGGTCCACTATGTCGCGGTCGGGGGTTTTGTCAAAATTTTAACTTGTATGTATTCCCATCACGGCACAATGGTGTTTCTGACCTTTGGGATGCGTGCGCGGGGCCGAAGCTAAAGCGTAGAGACCCTTTTGACACTTAAATGAAATGTAAAGGGTACACCGAGCGGATTGCCCTTGCCCGTATCATGGGACACATGCAGAGGCAGCACCCGCCAGGGTGTAAGGACTATTTGAGAGTTAATGGAATGTAAAATGAACTGGGCTATTGGATGAAAGTGATGGATTAAATACTGGGCTATGGGATAAAAAACCGGACGCCTGCCTAATAAAGCGGTATCCAATTTTATTTCCAGCAATTTATATTTATTATTTATATCGTAGTATGTTACTACTTAAAAAACAAATTAAAAAATATATTTCATAAAATAATTTGATTTTTTCACAACACCAACTGGTAAAGGGTCTCTTTGCTATAAATAACCTAGTTTTAAGCTAAATGTATTATTAACAAAAATATGGGTCGATAGACCTGAAATAAAGAATTTCAATTTCAATTTCAATATTCGAAAATATATAGCAAAGTTGCATTTTATCCACAGAGTGCAAAGGAATTTCATACAATTTTTAACTTGATTTCTTAAGCTGTTTTTTTTTAATTTTTTTTTAATACTACGTCGGTAGCAAACAAGCATACAGCCCGCCTGATGTAAAGCGGTCACCGTAACCTATGGACGCCTGCAACTCAAACAGTGTCACATGCGCGTTGCCACCCCATTAGAAACTTGTAGATTCCCTTTTGCTGTGTTAAGTACAACAAAAAGGAGTGTTTTTTAAACTATTAATTTATTTTTACCTTTAAAATAAACATGACTAATATTATAAATGCGAAAGTAACTCTGTCTGTCTGTCTGTCTGTCTGTCTGTCTGTCTGTCTGTCTGTCTGTCTGTCTGTCTGTCTGTCTGTTGTTACGCTTTCCCGCTTAAACCACGCAGCCGATTTTGATGAAATTTGGAACAGACAATCTTTAGACCCTGAGACAGAACATAGGCTACTTTTTATTTCGAAAAAAAAAGGGATGAAGGGGTTGAAAAAGAGGTTGAAAGTTTGTATGGGATTTCTTAATTTTAAAAGATAAAACCATGAAACTTTATCTTTTAGCACTTGATAAGAAATCATTAAACATATATTTAAAGTCACATACAGGTCGAACGCGATTAATTAACATTATTTTTACCTTTAAAATAAACTTGGTGGGAGGACCTGTATGTGACTTTAAATATGTGTACAAAGCGCGAGAACTTAAAGTGTTATATCATTAAACATCTTGATAAGGGATAAGGATAAGGATAGGGATAGGGATAGGGATAATAGGGATAGGGATAGCGATAGGGATAGAGATAGGGATAGCGATAGGGATAGGGATAGCGATAGGGATAGGGATAGCGATAGGGATAGCGATAGGGATAGCGATAGCGATAGCGATAGCGTTAGCGTTAGCGATAGCGACAGCGTTAGCGATAGCGATAGGGATAGGGATACGGATACGGATACGGATACGGATAATATGGGTATCGTTAGAGGGATACGGATAATCGGTCGGCGGTCTCTTACAATCAATGTGTTCTAAGACGATCGTTGTTTGCTTGCTTGAAGATTACGTTTGTGATAAGTATAAGCAAAATGTAAAAAATTGTAAGGGAGTGGTTGGTAGAATTTACTAATAAATGATGATTTTTAATCCTAAATAATGAATAAATTGATGGATTTGATTTAGTTTGTTGTTTTATAGTCAGTATTTGTTCGTGTTGGTGTGGTGAAAAATTTTGTGTTTCACTCGGGAGCAAAGTTTGTTTAACCTTCGTGCCTTGATACCCTCGCAACGCTCAAGATTCCACTTTTTGAACCACTCGCTACGCTCGCTCAATATTGGAATCTTTCGCTTGCTCGGGTATCAATATTGGCACGTGCGGTTAAACAACAACTTTGCCCCCCTGTAAAACAAATAACTATTTCATCACACCCGCATTTTAAATGTGCTATTGCACGCAGGCGGAGCGTGAGTTATAGAAAAATCGTTCTCCCAAGGGAATAATGAAATTTCTTGTACCGTACTTAACTTTTTTACATCTATTTACATATTTTTTACCTTGCGAGTGTGATGAAAAACATTGTGTGTAACTCGGGGAGTATGAATAATTGAATATTACTAACTCGAGTCTTTAAATTGCTCCGGCAAGCCGTCGCGATTTAACTTACTCTCTTTGTTATATTCAACTTCCACCCCTTGTTGCACAATGTACTATTGTTCCCTTCTTCGTTAGTTTGTTTTGTTGTAACTTTTGAAACGATTTGTTTATTTATTTGTCACATTTACCTACCTAAAGTTTGTTCAACCTATCGATAAACATGTTTCCCTAATTATCATTGTATCAAAGCGCGTTAATGATAAGATAATTATAATTGACGATCAATCACTAAAGTGTATTAGAATCAGGCCAAGGTAAATCAGCAGCGATTTTATAGCAGCCGGGGCAAATGCTGAACTTTACATATCTCATGTGATCTTGAACTTGTTTTTCATTAGACTTATATTGACCGGGATATAGACCAATATAAGTCTAATGAAAATAACCGTGAATCATTCAAAACTCTTATTGTTTTTCATTGTTTACCAAATATTTTGTACCTATAATAGGTACTTCATACATTTTATGGAATGATGGAATTATCCATACTTAATATATATTTTTTAATATTATAAATGGGAAAGTGTGTGGGTCTGTTTGTTTGTCCGTCTTTCACGGCAAAACGGAGCGACGAATTGACGTGATCTTTAAAGTGGAGATAGTTGAAGGGATGGAGAGTGACATAGGCTACTTTTTGTCTCTTTCTAACGCGAGCGAAGCTGCGGGCAAACGCTAGTATCTTATAAGAGAATAAGTAAACTAGTGGCTCTGGGAGCTGTAGACCTTTGCGACATGCTTAGAAAACGCAAAACTGAATCATATTTAGTGATTATCGCAGTTTTAAGGGACATATACTCGTACGCTATACTTAGGCACTCAACTCAAGCCCTTAATGGCAATTTCTGCATTTAACAAAATTTAAAAAACTGCGGGGCTATTATGCTTGCAATTTTATCACTTATCAACGTGGATAAGACACCTGTCACTCTCACACTTACATACTTGTCAGAAAGTGACGGATGCTTTATCCATGTCGATAAGTGATGAAATTGCAAGCATCATAGGCCTGCAGTTGTCCTCCCAAGACAATTTACTTCTAAATTGTAACTATAATTTCCAGGTATGCGACGTCTGCCTAAAAATCTTCGACCGCATTGGCGACCTAAAGCGACATCTGATCGAGCACATCATTAAGAGCACCCTGGACAAAATACCGGTCAGCAGGAACGGAACCTAAACATACAGTGCGAGGTCTGCCAAGCGGAGACCTTCACTAAAGTCGACAGGTAACCATTTACCACAGAAGACTCACTCCTTTGATGTTCACAAAATACCGCCATTCTAAATACCTAACATCAACGAAAATATATGCCGGGACTGACAATCTCATACACAAAAATGTATTTCTAAAATGGCCCTTAATTCATGGATAAAACTAGATGGCGCTGATTCACAGCCTGGAAGTGGCAAAAATCACATTTTCACCGATATTTTTGCGTCTTAATTTATTTTAAAACAAACGACATATTTCTTCATTTTGATATCATGATATCACTACAATACACATTTGAAAATAAAAAAAAAATTTAGGCTTTATCAGTGTGTAATTGTGATAGTATTTAATAGGTGGCGCTAACAAATGGTACCTGGTTGCTTAGTATGAAAATTGTCAGTCCTTTATAATATCATCCTTGCCCTCAACATACAGTGCGAGGTCTGCCAAGCGGAGACCATCACTAAAGTCGACAGGTAACGATACTCCTCTAGGATCCCGATGTCCTTTTAATAGGACAAATTCAAATCCTAGGGTGAGTTTTCATTAGACTGGCAGCTTTTCATCAGTAAAGGTTCCAGTCACAGGTGAGCAATGAGATTTATAAGTTAATCTACACCGATGAGCAGCTGTCAAATGCAAAAATATAGAATTCTAGTTAGAGAGGTTACAGCTTAAAAATGTACCGTTTTATACCGCATGGGCGACTAAGGGTCACCTGATCGAGCACATTATAAAATTTATAAAGAGCACCCTTAGCAGATTAAATTCATAGCTGGGCATTAACTCGTTAATCCGTTAATCGTTAATTAACGAAGTTAACATTTCGATTAACGGATTAATTTTTAAGTTAACTTTTAAAAATGTTAATGGATTCGTTAACTTCCGTTAAATTTCATCGAGTCCGTTAATCGTTAATCCAGCACACCAAGCGGCTCGTTGCGCCGCGAAAACCACGTTCTTACTGCTACTGTAAAAGCCCGTAGTACGGCAAAATCTAGGTTTTATCGGTAAAAGCAGATCCGTCGGTTATAAACAGTCTAAAGACTAATTGGCGACTTTGGATCACTTATTCGAGATCTTCTAAAGATTTAGAGGAGGTTAGTGATCGATCTAGCACGCTTACTTAATAAGATTATTAGGCGTGCTAGATCGATCACTAACCTCCCGAATAGAGTGAAATCATCAGGCATGACAGACAAATCGCGCAACCGACGCATCGAGTTAGAGTCCGGCGCGGGCCCTAGATTACTCTACCAAGTTATCGTGGCCCACAGCATCGAGTTGTCATCTCAAAACTTAATCTGAAGAACCGATGCACCACGATCGCAACCGCATGAATGACCCAATAATTACCAATCCGAAGTAAAACCTAGGATTTAGGCAAACAACGGCGGTAAACGCCCGAAGAGACCGTAATTATTACATTTCGGTTTTTTACCGATTGGCGTCACAGGTTTCAATGGTTTTTGGAGGATACTTAGTAAATAGAAATACATAATACCTACAGTGGAGTCCTATTTTTATGACGTGTTAACGGATTATCGATTAACTTTAACTTCCGTTAAATCTACCGAAATGTATCGCTTTAACGATTAACGAAGTTAACTTTTTAAGTAACGGATAAACGATTATCGAAGTTAACTATTTGATTAACGGTGCCCAGCTATGACTAAATTACAATTCCTGTTACACACAATACAAAACTAAGTACCTAGTTACCTACTACTAGCGCCATCTAGGAACTAGGTAAGGAATTGCAATTAGTTCATAATAATGCCGCTAGAGCATTGATATATCGTTATCGTTTTCTTTAGTGTTGCTCGGTGGCATGAAAACTGGGTGAAATCTGGTAGGTGGGGGAAAATTCCAGGCCAAGTGGTCTACTGGAACCTTGTACGCAAACTCAGGAGAACTTCTCTTCAATTTTCTGCTTACTTCTAAATTATTTACAACTACTCCAAAACTTTCGCAAAATGTGTCAAAAGTACCACACACACCACAAAAAAAATCATCCAATCAGGTTTTTCTTTTATGAGGTTCTGAGCCTTCTGTGTAAATAATAAATATGCATTTTATTGAATTCGTTGTAGCAGACTAATTATTTTTTTTAAATACATCATAGACAGTGACATGTGTAGGTTACACAATATCGACAACAGGTGGCGTTAGTAGTAGTTGACTTAGATTATTTAGATATATATTTTAACATCCATTTTCAGGTACAAAGCGCACCTCCGCGAGCACGCCAAACTGACCATCTACAAGTGCACATTCTGCGACAAATCGTTCAGTGACTCCAGCAACTTCTCCAAACACAAGAAAATCCACGGCACCACCTACCTGCAGTGCGACCTCTGCGCCCGCAAGTTCAACTCCAAACGAATGCTTATACAACACATGGAGTACCACAATAAAAACGACCCGATCCCCTGCCAATTCTGCCACAAAATCTTCCACTTCGAATCCATGCTCAACAAACATATCAAATGCGCACACGCGAACACCCTAAACAAATTCAAGTGCCGATTCTGCTGTAACTACTTCAAAACTCTAAAAGAAAAGTGGGACCACGAATGGTCCATACATAATGTGAGGAAGATGATCGTCGATTGTTTAATCTGCGATTCAAAGTTTAGGAAGTACACTGAGTTAAAAAGGCATTGCTCTATTGTACATAATGTTGAGATACCGCCCGCTAAAAAGCTTTTGCCGAAGTAGGTTCGTCCGGTTGAAGTTACTCGATTTACCATAAGTATCAAAATATCCACAGTTTTACTAAAAAAAAGTCTTTTATATTTTGTATGTTAACATGAAACGTTTTTTTAAATATCTAATTAGTTATCCCAGGATGGTTATTGATTAATACTTTATTTTATTACTTTACATAACTTATAAAACCCACTAGTATGGTGTATTGTGTGACCAAAAAAGTTGTAGATTTTAACAAGCGATTGGCGGATAATAGGATATTAATAAGCATAATATAGTTACTAACTCACAAAATGTTTAATATTTTTATTTGCAATAGGATTACTAAAACTTTAAGATTACACTGTTTGTACTTCTTAGCAGGTAACTAGCGCCATCTAGGTACAAAATGATGAACTGTTAATAGTTCGTAGAAACGCCACCAGATCAAAGTGGCGCTAGTGGCGAAGTACTTTTACCATCCGCAAAAATAAGTGTGTATCATGTTTTTCTTTATTTAGATTTTTAGAGAGATCAAGACTGAAATCATGAAGTTATTCAAGTTAAGTCAGTACAACAAAGACTGTACGTATTTTACAGTTAGTGCTAGTGCTAGTGTATTAGCAGACAGAATATATTATTTCGAAGACTGTTTTATATTTCTATAATTTTTTGGAAGAAGTTACACGTTATATTTGATTTGTTGTTATTTTTTGTTTATATACTTTCGTTACTTACTTTTGTAGATGTAAATATTAATAACGTGTCATAAAACCTAGTTTTAATATGTTACGATTAGTTATGGATAAGTAGATCTGTTATTTAATAACTAAAGTTACTACTAATACTTGTTTAAAGATTAGATGTGGCCTAAATTATATACTGTTGTTCTGATTATATTTATTACTTATAAACTGAAAAAAAAAATAATCTTCTCAAGTCCACCAGTGGCCGAGCCGGCATCTATTCCAGTTATAATTTATATATAGTAGTGTGACTACTTAAAAACAAATAATAAAGTGTTTAACTGTTTTCTTCTATAGTTAGATATTTATACTATACTTTTAAAACTTTAAAAGTTTTATGTATATTCTGTCAAACAAGTCTGTCAGTAAATAAGAACTAAGAAAACTATAGGTATCCTTTTCTCTAGCACCCTAAAGAAAAGGATGCATATAGTTTTCTTTGTTCTTATTTATTTTACTGACAGACTTGGTTGACAGAGTATACAAAGTTGATTCTTCATAGGATTCTTTTTATTTTATGTATTTTGTTTTCAATAAACGTTTTCAAATACATTGTTTATTTTTGTTCCGATTTAAATAGCAATTGAAAATATAATATGTAAGGATAGGCAAGGATTATTTATATCGGATCTACATGCTTCATACTAAGAATCGTACCTCGATTTTTAGCGCCACCTATTAAATACTATCATAACTACACTGATAATGCCTATGCCTACAATTTTTTTTTCAAAATGTGTATTGACGTGATATCCGGATTTTAAAATAAAAAAAATATGTCATTTTTTCAGTCGCAAAATCTTCAAATCAGTAACTAACTGTCAAATGTGACATAACGCGTGGTAACGTCGTGCAAACAATGCGACCGTATTGATACAATAACAAAATGTAGTCGTCGTGTGCACTCGTTACGGTAACAAAATGTGTACGAATTTGTGGCTGTCAATGTCACTATCAGAATGACTTTTAACGACACTTTATTAGTCGACGTTTGCACACATAACGGTCACAACATGTGGACGAATTTGTGGCTGTCATTGTCACTGTCAGAACGGTTTCTGACAGTGACATTGACAGAATTTGTACACACATGTGTAGGTCTGATTACCGAACTGCTCCTAAACCACTGTATCCGCAAATGACAATCTGAAATACGAAGGTTTCTCAAACTGTCTTGTGAAGTTGTGGACTGGTTGCTTTGAATCATTTAAATATGAGCGAATTAAATAATAATAAACGACGACGACCATTTAAGCACTCTTCGACATTTTATAGAAATGTGGGAAATTTAAGAAAAGTGCAGAATGATAATACAAATAGATAAGCACTTTATAGTTACTTAATGTATTAAATATATAATTTTTAATTCTTATTGATAAAAATGAAGTGTAGTGATGCTTTACACAATAAAAGTAGGAATCAAATGAAATAGAGTATTTACTGTGATATTAATAGAATTTCTGTTGCGCAATGATAGTTTTTTTCAGTACAGATGCTGCTTTTTTTAACGCAGTAGTGCGAGCAAATCAAGCAATGATTCATTTCTTGTCTGGTCGAAACTCTTAGCTTAGATTTAGGTACTGAAAATCGTCGTACGATACACGTGCGAAAAGGACATTCACAACTTGTGTCGATTTAAAACACTCCCTTCGTTCGTGTATTAATTTATCGCTACTCGTATCGATTTTCCTCTTTTCCGCACTCGTATCTATAAGTATTTTGTTAGGGTTACAAAAAAAACACATTATTTACTCTACTACGTTTTATTTATGTCTCTTTAACATTACAAATTTGTAGACACTTATCTATACAAAAATCTTGACAAAAGAAGTACAGATCGCTGAAATTAATGTTGATAGTAATATTAATGACGACTACTTCAACAAGTGTCAATTGTGAAATGCCGCAAAATACTAGTTGCTCTATAGAAGACCATAATAATATGATCCCCGATCCTTTACAACCCAGCAGCTCGGTACGCACGTTACAATTTTTTTTTAATCTTCTTTAGTGAGGGCAACTGAGTACGACGGCATATTTAATTGTTTATAAAATTTGAGGATACCTGGAAAAAATTAATACAAGAAGCCATTTTGAAAATATAATAAATATTCACTGCTTTCGGTCACGCGTGTACGCTGCGACCATTTGGCGACCGTTTGTCGACCGTTTGGTGACCGTTTGGCGACTGTTTTTTACATGGAATATTACCGTCCTAATCCATATTTTAACAACTTTATTGGTTTTCTAGGCATTATTTTTATTATTTCAGTATAGTATATGCACCGGAGCACTAAAACTTCACCAATCAATATACATAACACGCAAACACCGAGTAGTCAATAATATTATTACTGGTTAAACTGAGGTAAATTGATGGCGCGTTGATAAATTTAGACTTATTTTATGAAATCACTCGAGCAATTTAATTGGCCATGGTAATTAGCCCACATTATATTACAAATGCAAACAATATTTATCTTTAACAAATTCTTACGCCATTACATTTTAATGTCAAATGATTTTATTTCTTTTTTACTTTGACGTCTCTGACAGTCGCCATTTGAAAAGAATGAAATGAACGAATGATTTTGGGAAAGTAGTCGCCAAAGTAACAATGTGTGCACGCGTAAACTTCGTCACTTCTGTGACCATTTGTGCCTGTTACCAATCGTCCCCATTTGGGTCGCCGCGACTGAACATACTACGCGGACGTCCGTCGTAAAACGACCGCGACCGCGACCTATCAGTGTGCACGGAACAAAACATCCAGAGAGCCAGATTTCGATCGGACGTCCGTGCGCTCAAGGCCACGTCCGCGTCCGTCGACCGATAGTTTGCACGGTTATGTGTATTTCCATTGTCCAGATTCCCGTCCGCGGTCGATTTACGACGGACGTCCGCGTAGTGTGTTCCTAGCTTAAACGTCGACCGTACTGCGACTAAGCATTGAGACCCGAAGACCTGTGTGTACACAAAATAGGAGGATTTGCGTAGGAACGGCGACTGATTATGGTTATATGGGGTATCTCACGCTGTTCCTCAAAGTCAAAACGCAGTAAGTCTATATGCATTCCATACATACTTACTACAACTTTCTTTTCATTGACAGACGAAGATACAATTTTTTTTAAAAGTAGTGACGATTGGTTTTTATAAAAAATAAAAACACGCAAAAATATTTGGGGGAAATATGATTTTCGCCACTTCCAGGCTGCGAACAGCGCCATCTAGTTTTAAGGCTAAAAGGCCCATACATTTCAGGAATACGCTTTTTTTTCGCCGCAAAATGTTTAATTATTTTTTAAGTATTATGGCTCCGTCGATGTTGTCGATGATTCCGCCAATGTCAAGGTTTAGTAGGTAAGGCACGCGCTTTATGATGACATAGTTACATACAATCATACATACAGTCACGCCTGTATCCCATAAAGGGGTAGGCAGAGCACGTGAAACTACAAAAGCTTCAGGGCCACTCTTGGCAAATAAGGGGTTAAAAGAAAACGAAACTGTGGCATTGCAGTGACAGGTTGCCAGCCTCTCGCCTACACCACAATTTAACCCATTTAATTTAACACATTTATGAAGACAATTGGCCGGTAACCCTACATTTTTTAAATTTGACGCCTTTTTCAGTGACAACATTTACGTTTAGTTGTGCGCTTTTTAGGATTAGAAATTCGGTCAACAACGAAGCAGTTGTTGTCAACCTTTTGATATTCTTCTTAGAACAAATAATTAGGTAGATATTAGTTATTTTATTTATATTTTTATCTGCACTCGAGAGCAAAGAGTTTTCTTGAGCTCTTGAGTGTAAAAAACGCGATTAAGAAATAGGTAATTTCCACTTCAGTATATTGTAAATAAAATTGCACTACCTTCGTAGTTAACCGCACGTGACTAAACACACAGCACAAACTACAATCTTAATAAAGTAACAAAATACCTTCTGAGGTGTTTATGGGTTTCTTCAAAAAGCAGGTATTTAGGGTTCTCAAAGGTCTATATACTTATTCTGACGACCGGTCTGGCTCAGAGTCGGTAGTGACTCTGCCTGCTAAGCCGCGGTCCTGGTTCGAATCCCGGTAAGGGTATTTATTTGTGTGATGAGCACAGATATTTGTTCCAGAGGCATGGATGTCTTCTATGTATATAAGTATGTATTTATCTATTAATTATGTACATCGTCGCTTAGCACCCATAGTACAAGCTTTGCTTAGTTTGGGGCTAAGTCGATCTGTGTAATGTGTCCCCAATATTTATTTATGTTTTTTTTTTATGACTTAAATCTTAAACCTAATTTCTTCTTCATTGCCTATTTTTACTACAATTAACAAGAACAGCCACAAAAAGTTTATAAAGTATTTTTTTCAAGCAAGTCATGTCTGTATGATGTGTGTTGGGCATTGGGCATTAAAATTTAAATGCACTTATAGAAATCAGAAAGAACAAATAATGTATAGCGCCTACTGAACTTCGCCAGTAAAATATTCGTGCTAAAGAGAAGTGTATTTCGTTTCTATTATTTTTAGTTTTTTCTGATAAATATACGACACGTCAAACTACTAGTGCCAGTAGCGGTCAAATATGGAACTACATTGACAGTCCATTTTTCAGCACTTCGCATATCTGGATTCGACCTTGCATGAGCGCATGCGCGAAGTGCCTCAGCCCGCGCGCGCTTCTCTCCATTCTTCAGTCTGCGTACGGACGCCGCGTAGGACGCACGTTAGTGACGCTGCGACGTTCCAAAATCTAAACTCGAAACCGTACATCAACCAAATACACAGAAATAACACTTGTTTAACAACACGAGGACAGTTGGAAGTTAAATAGTGAGTGATACAGCTCGCGCGGGCGCGGATTTCCTCATATAAGGTTAGTACATGATGGCAATAATCTTAGCTGTCACGTTTCGACAATTCAATGCGCTAATAGTTACTCCATACAGGGTTTGTTTGTGTGTTCGCTTTATTGCTAGTACGAAGTGTACGAACACTCGAAATAACAGCTGAAGGATATCTTTGTCTAAACATTCTGCATTCGATCTTGTTAATGGTGTTTATATAGATGGTGTAGGAAAAACACGATGAAAATGAAAACACATTATTTATTTTGTTTAAACAGCGAAGGTTCGCGACTCCTGACTCCAGCTTGACCTTTGGCCATAGCAACTACTGTCAAATGTCAAGTTGTCAAAGTTTACATACAAAGTAGAATAAAACATACCAACAAGGTAGGTCTACGTTAAGAAGATTAATTGTTAGTGCCTAATTTATTAAAAACCAGTTCCATATTTATAACATATTATGTTAATTTTGACCGTAGTAAACACAAGCAAAATAAACACGCGTCGCAAGAAACGTTTTTTAAACTAGGTACTTTGTACCTATAGGTGTGCTGTTATTATTTCAGTCTGTAAGGAATTTAAGGAATTTTTTTATGCAATATAAAATAAGTACTTATAAACAAGACCGATTTAATACTGGACTGACAAAGATCACACAAAAAAGCGTATCTGTGAAATGGGCCTTTCAGGCTTAAAACTAGATGGCGCTATTCGCAGCCTGGAAGTGACCAAAATCATATTTTCCCCAAATATTTTTGCGTGCATTTATTTGATATTTACAATGATATTTCATTATTTTAAAATCATTATATCACGCCAATACACATTTTGAAAAAAAAAAAAAAAAATGTTGGCCATCATCAGTAGTTATGATAGTATTACAGGTGGCGCTAAAAAATCGAAGTACAATTCTTAGTATGAAGTATGTAAATCCTATATACCTCACATTTAATCCTTGCTAGTACTAAAAACCGGCCAAGAGCGTGTCGGGCCACGCTAAATGTAGGGTCCGTAGTTTTCCGTATTTTTCTCAAAAACTACTGAACCTATCAAGTTCAAAATAATTTTCCTAGAAAGCCTTTATAAAGTTCTACTTTCATGATTTTTTTCATATTTTTTATTAAACATATGGTTCAAAAGTTAGAGGGGGGACGCACTTTTTTTTCCTTTAGGAGCGATTATTTCCGAAAATATTGATATTATCAAAAAACGATCTTAGTAAACCCTTATTCATTTTTAAATACCTATCCAACAATATATCACACGTTGGGGTTGGAATGAAAAAAAATATCAGCCCCCACTTTACATGTAGGGGGCGGTACCCTAATAATCATTTTTTTCAATTTTTTATTTTTGCACTTGGTTGGCGTGATTGATATACATATTGATACCAAATTTCAGCATTCTAGTACTAACGGTTACTGAGATTATCCGCGGACGGACGGACGGACGGACAGACAGACATGGCGAAACTATAAGGGTTCCTAGTTGACTGCGGAACCCTAAAAATTGCACATGATGCAAATTTGAGCTACTTATACATGTAATTATTTTCTAGATAGACCACGACCTAGAAGCAGATTATCAAGAACGATATGGCTACGCTACAACTACATTTGAGCTTATATTTATGTTAATTCCATATCTATACCTAATCTACCTCTTATCAAAATAAACCATGTTGTGCATTCATCCATGAAAGTGTGTGAGTCGGTTTGTTTGTCCGTCTTTCACGGCAAAACGGAGCCACGAATCGATGACTTAAGAAAGACTACTAGACTACTAGATAGAATATTCACCCCCTGGAAACCCCTACAACAAATTTTAGCGATATCGTTAGAGCTAGATTAGAGTACTTTCGCTAGCGTAGCGTACCTAAACGTCACAGAAAATGTCTGCCGGTTTTTGAGTCTCACGCGTTCGAATTCAGAAAATTGTCACTGAAAATAACAAGCAAGTCACCGTTTTCAACCGGTATTTTATTGACAAAACCCCGTATGCGAGATTAAAAAATCGCCCTCCTGGCAAGTAACCATTTCTGAATCTCGGCCATTCGATTTCGTGAAATTCGTCAATAATATCTCCACTCCTAGTGATTTATATTCTACTAACAGAATCGAAAACGAGTGATCATTACCTCCAGTTGTAAAATTACTAGCTGTCCTTTTTCAAAAATACCATTACGCCGAATTGAAAAATCTATCCCCAGCTCTGTTCACATTCTCCATACAATTTTTATAGCTTGTTACTCGTATTACTTCATTAAAAATGTTTAAAAAAGAAAGTGAAATAAGTATATAAAAGATGTAAGGTACAGCGGGGCAAATCCCGACTTGGGGGCAATTGCCGCACCATAAGTAATATAACCAATGGACACTATAATAACATAATTGATAATGCAAGCATTGTAAAACATTGAAAAAAAAATTAGATAAGTTGTATTGGCCTACAGTAGAGATTGTCCCGCTGTACCCTTACTTAGCAATCTCCATTGTAATGGACCAAAGCGTTAGTAGATTAAAATTACAATGAGTACTGACAATTATGTAGTATCATATAAGTTTACAAGTAAAATACTCAATTCAAATATTTTAGTTACAACATTCGAACAGAGATGGCTCTGCACGTAAATTAGAAGTCGCTATCGTGTGTTCTTTGTCGTTTACTGAAGTGCATTAATGCACATAAGTATTTTAAAAATCCGGTTCGATTGGACCATGAGTTGATCAAAATAGTTTAGAAGCATAAAATTAAAAAAAATTACAAATTCTTATTTTTTGTTTTATTCCGTCTAAAAATGTTAAAGTTTTGCAACTATTCTTATTAATACCAGTATAGGAAAAGAATGGTTATTTGATAAGTAAGAATTAGAAAGAGAACGGTACGTTACGATCAGGGAAGAGTTGTAACTCCATGCATCAGTAAATGCGAGTTATTTGTATAGGCATAGAAATGTTAAATGACATCTAGCGACATCACGCGTCAACTAGCGTAAATTATCAGTATTGCTACTTGTCAATAGATGTCGCGACGAACAAAGAGTCAATCGCTCAACAATATTTATTATTATTATTCAATTATAGGCGAGCAGCTATTCAGCTGATGAGCCTATGTCACACAGTGTCTCATGATTTATAGTTAGCAAAGTCATGTCACTATCTTATTATTTAAAAGCCACTTGTCTAGTCTGTTTTTAAACACATTCACTGAGGGAGCAGTAACAACACTATCCGGTAAACTGTTCCAAGCCGCTACAACACGATTGGATAGGGAATGATATGCAGCTTTAGTAGTAGTAGGAGTGCGAATCAGTTTTAGGCTGTGACCTCAGGTCTCGCGGCTGGTACTTCTCATAGCGACTACTTTGTGAATGTCGGGGAGGTTGTAACAGTGGGTAACAATCTTGAAACATTCGATAAGGTCTCCTCTCGCTCTCCTGTCCTTAAGCGTGGGCAGCTTCAGTATACTTAGCCTTTGCTCGTAAGGTAGGCGTCTCAGCTGGAAAGGCATCTTGGTGGCTCTTCGCTGCACACTCTCTAAAAGGTCAATGTCTTTGACAAAGTATGGATTCCAAACTTGGAATGCATACTCAAGCAAGGGTCGTACATATGTTTTGTATATTTTCCTAAAAACTTCCACAGATATGCATTGAAAGGACCTTTTTATAACATACAGGAACGAGTTTGCCTTTTTTACTATATTGTTTATGTGCTCACCCCATTTTAAGTCGTTGGTAACTGTCACGCCAAGATCCTTTTGAGATGTCACTGCAGTAATTGGGGAGCTTCCTATCATGTATTGGACCATAGGGTTCCTTTTACCAAGGTGCAGAACGGCACACTTATTAACATTCAATTTCAATATCCACTGCGAAGTCCACGTCGTTAACCTATCCAAGTCGGCCTGCAGTTGACCAGAAGAAACATGAGGATTAGCGAAGAACTTGCTATTTAGCTACTATTACAATAGTATTAATTAGTATTCAATTCCTTCTGCTTGTAATATATTATACAGTTTTAAATGTAAAGAGCTGCCATTTTATTAGCTAATCTATCACACAAAACACATTTTTACACACTTATTCGTTCCATTTGTGCCAACCAAGAACAATTAGGACAATCCATACTATCCATAGTAATAGTAATATTATAAATGGGAAGGTGTGTGTGTCTGTTTGTTTGTCCGTCTTTCACGGCAAAACGGAGCGACGTATTGACGTGATTTGTTAGTTGAAGGGATAGATAGTGACATAGGCTACTTTTTGTCTCTTTCTGACGCGAGCGAAGCCGCAGGCAAGAGCTAGTATAATATATACCGGGAGTTCGGGACTGATAAATCCCATACAAAAAAGTGTACCCCAGAAATGTATGGGCATGGGCCTTTTAGAGATAAAACTAGATGGCGTTTCGCAGCCTGGAAGTAGCAAAAATCATATTTTCCCCAATTATATTTGCTTGTTTTTATTTTTTTGTAAGAACAAATGACATAATCCTTTATTTTAATAAAATGATATCAATCAATACACATTAAGAAAAAAAGAAATTTGTACGCATCATCAGTGTAGTTATGATAGTATTTAATAGGTGGCGCTAAAAAATTGAGGTACGATTCTTAGTATGAACAAACCATACTAATATTATAAATGGGAAAGTGTATGTGTCTGTTTGTTTGTCCGTCTTTCACGGCAAAACGGAGCGACGAATTGACGTGATTTTTTAAGTGGAGATAGTTGAAGGCATGGAGAGTGACATAGGCTACTTATTGTCTTTTTCTAACGCGAGCGAAGCCGCGGGCAAATGCTAGTCCTATATAAATCATCCTTGGTGTCAACTCCCATGAATCAACTACTATTATTTCCATTACCACAGATATTTTAAAAAGGGGTATCCACACTTAAAATTGTGTACCTAAGTCATTCTTAAACTGAATAAATATTTTTTTTTCTCGTATAGGTTGCGTATCGTTCGCCACGGAGCGTCATCGATTGTGCTCTTGGCTACGGGCCTGAAGTGATTGCTTCACCGGCTAAACAATAACACGTGCTTCTTATCGTCTGACTAATTATATAACAATTCTCACGATAGTTAAATTAAACGCTTTTTCTCAAGACGCTTCTAGTTTTTACGATGAAATTAACTGTATTTTTTTATGGAAAATGTCTGCCTTGGACTCACGGCCACTGGATCGATACTCCAGCGCTCTGCCAACTGAGCCATCAAGACATCAACCAAGCCAGCGAATTTTTTCACCACTAACGTCAATGTGTGCGTCGTAGCCGAATGGCATTTTTACGACGTGAAACGAAAACGAAACGCCGCGAAAGGTAGTTTGGCTCTGTCGCGCCAATACGCAAGAGCGATAGAGATAGAGCGTTTCGTTTCGTGAGTGTTTGTGTCATTTTGGCTACGTACCCAGAAGTTAAAACTTAACCGTCAGATATTCTGCATAAATGTTTTCCATCGTGTTTTCTCGGACGTTCGTATTTGTCGTGCTAGTTCGATCAACGCCAGTACTTTTCGTACTGAGGCTGACTGAAATAGCATGACACGTTCGGGAGTTTTCGTCAAAATATGAAGGAAACATTTCGCATTACACTGTACATTTAATATCAGTTTCATTGAAAACATCTTTGAAAGCGAAATGTAAGAAATAATGAAATAAATAATAAAACGAACCACGGACAATATAAACCGGGACTGACAAAGCTCACACAAAAAAGTGCCCCTGAAATGTATGGGCATTTTAGGGATAAAACTAGATGGTGCTGTTTCGCAGCCTGGAAGTGGCAAAAATCATATTTACCCCATTTTTTGCATGTTTAATTATTTATAAGAACAAATGATACACCTATTTCTTTATTTTAATATCTCATCATGATATCACGACAATACACATTTTGAAAAAAAAATTGTAGGCATTATCAGTGCAATTATGATATGATAGTGTTTAATAGATGGCGCTAAAACATTGAGGTACGATTCTTAGTATAAAAATTGTCAATCCTATATAAATCATCCTTGGACCTAACAGTCGGAAACACCAACAAAAAAACTCACATGCGATTCGAAATTGAAAGTAGGTGGTGAGACAATATAACTGAATAGGTAAATATGGAGAGCAGCCGCATAACCAAAGCCAATATCATAAAAAAGCAATTAAAATATCGGGTAACCGTTTGTTAACCCGTTCGCCGCTGTTTGGACAAGTTGTTTGCGTGCCCTACATAGCGGGCGAGGCGCAGTTGGTCAGCAGTGGTAGGGTTGACTGTGCATAGAATTCTGGGCTGATATGATAACACTGAGCACAAGAAGGAAATACCTACACTGTAAACTGCAGCCTAAGCTTAAAATACAACAAGCTTCCCAGTGAGTGGAGAACTATCACTAGCCTTAGTAACTTTAAAAATAAATTAAAAACATTGCTGTTGAAGGAGTGCTTTTATTCTATCGAGGAGTTTACGACCTACTTTAGTAATTTGCCAATGTAGCTACATTTAATTAAATAAATACGTTTGTTATTGTTCTGCATGTTAGATTAATTTATTTACTTTTTTAGATAAGGACTAGATTTAAGTAACATTCAAATACAATTGTAATATTGTTAATGAATTAATAAATAATAATAATAAATAACAATGTTCTTTAGGTACAATTTTTGGTATGCTCTTGCTTTTTGTGCCGATTTTGCCTTTATCTTAGGAACGCTAGGAAAGTGTTCTCGAAACGTCGAAGGTATATATTCATTTAGAAACATGACTGATTCAGTAAACCTCTACTTTTTATCGATTCAAGTTTTTCGAATAGGCTAGTTTCAAATTCATTTACTTTATATCTTTTTCTTTGACTTATTAAATAGAAATTATGATTAAACATAACTACTGTCCATATTTTTCTTCTAATTATGTGGTACTTTATTTGGTGCACTGCATAAAATATTTTATTTTAAGTATAGGAAACTAGCCTATTGTCATGGCAGATTTTAAATTTGTTGCCTAAATGTACTAAAAGACGTCGCTGTACCGAGGACTGGACAACAGTAGTTTATTAGAAAATGCTCCGACTCCATTCTTTCAGGATAACATACCGTTAGCTAGTTTACATTTTAAAAAGTGCCATCTAGCGATCGATGCAGTAACTAATTTACAGTATTTACAACTATGCGGCAATTTTAAGTCTCAACTCAACGGGTACGTAACTAGGTATCTACCTTAGAATTTAAGTTACGAAACGAAACCTTAATTGGCCGGTATTGTGTAACAAAGTTGGGGTGAAAATTGGTTTCCGTAAGTTTCTGATTAGCAACACCTGGGACTTAATCAAGAAAATATATTGATTACAGGATTACCTGACCGTTCCGTAATTCACGTGCCGTAAGAATCCTTGAAATGTTGGTCTTAGAAAACCTTTTGAGAAATCCTTATTGCCTTTATATACGTGTTCGACTGGTGCTGCCCTTATTTAGTGGGGTTTTCCATATAAATTATAATATTGTATAGTAAATTAAAACCGAAATAAATTACACATATGAAAGAAAAAGTGACCAAGTCCTCTGGTGCCTGAGGCTGGAATCGAACCAGCGTACTTTCCAATCGCGGGAAATGCCTCTTAATCCGCTCGGCCACCCAGGTCACAGCTGTCGAGGTCGAAATTATCTCTCATATGAGTAATCTATACAAGGACTCGTAGCGCCCTCTAAGTAAGTTGAAATATTTTCAATAGATTATAAATTAACTTGTGTTCATTAGAATATTGTATAGTGTCGAATTAATTCGAAAACGGATAGCAAAATTGCATTTTATCTACAAGAGTGCAAAGTAACCTCATACAATTTGTTTACTTGATGCCTTGAGCTGGCTGGTATAGTTTACCAGTCTGGTATAGTAACGCAGTCTGAATTTCAACCCATTAAGGTTGGAGTTCCTCAGGGAAGTATTCTTGGACCCCTATTATTTCTAGTCTATGTAAATGAGTTGCCAAAAATCATAAATGAGGTGTGTGTTATGTTCGCTGATGATGCGACCATATTATTCTCAGGTGAACATTTAGATTTGAACTTTCAAATAAAAATCAATAGCACTATGAAAACAGTTGTAGATTGGCTACATTCTTTAAACTTAAAAGTAAATGTTACTAAAACTAAAACTTTGCAATTTAGAAACTATAAAACAAACCAGATACCTCTAAATGTAGAACACGGGGGTACTATTATAGAAAACATAGATAGTGCAAATTTCTTGGGCGTATCTGTAGACTCACACCTAAACTGGAAATCCCATATTGAAAAGCTAAATAAAAGGATTTCTAGCGAATGTTACGCTCTCTCTATTTTATCCAGTACTTGCTCAGAAGACGTAGTAAAAAAAGCCTATTATGGAAATGTTTACCCTCTCCTAAATTATGGTGTTATTTATTGGGGTAATTCAGTCAATGTTGAAACGACTTTTAAGTTACAAAAAAAGTGTATACGCATCATATACCGCCTTTATAACAGGGAATCTATTAGACATATTTTTAAACTTAACAAGTTCCTTACCTTAACTGGCATTTACATTCTTGAACTGTGTTCATTTGTTTCGTCAAATAAACATTACTTCAACTTTTGGTCAGCACGTCGTGAAAATTTACGGCCACAATATCAGTATAATATATTGCTCCCCAGGGTCAATAACACAACTTACTGCAAAAGTACATTTATCTCAGCCATCAAAGTTTTTAATCATTTGCCCAGTAGCATTAAAATGTTAAGTGGTCAACCATTTAAACGGCAGCTAAAGCACTGGCTACTAGATCATGCATTTTACAATTTAAATGAATATTTTTTATTTAAGACAGTGTAATTTTATTTTAGTAATGTATTATGTATTTATAATTTATAAAAAATTTAAGTGACTTGTATATAATGCGAAATTGTAAATGTGTAACATTGTATTGTATACCCGAAAAGGGTAGCCGTTGTTCATAATTATGTATCTTTTAACATCTTGTTTAACACGGTAAACAATAAACGATTCTTATTCTTATTCTTATTCTTCTTATTCTACCTACAAATAACTATTTTGAATCATAAAATATTGATTTGTTGGATTTGATTTAGTTTGATGTTTTATAGTCAGTATTTTGTCGTGTGTGGTGAAAAATTTTGTGTTTCACTCGGTGCCAAAGTTTGTGCCTTGAAACCCTCGCAACACTCAAGATTCCACTTTTTGAACCACTCGCTACAGTCGCGGTTCAATATTGTAATCTTTCGCTTGCTCGGGTATCAATATTGGCACGTGACGTGCGGTTAAACAACTTTGCCCCCTTGTAAGACAATAGTACATTACATCAGAGGCCGGGAAAATGAGGATTTCCGGCCAAGTGGGTATATACGGCCGAGCGAGCGTGCGAGCGAGGCCGGATAGGGATACGAGGCCGGGAATCCGTTTTCACGCCGAGGCATGTATAGTGCTTTTCTCAAACATACAATGAAATAAAAAAAAAATGCTCTAAAGGACAATATTTTATAAAAAAAAGTTACTTTGCAGGCCTAGGCCTAAAAAATAATATGAAATCCCTTTACAGTCCTCTCGAGTTGTTGCGCCCAAAAAGCGATACTTCCCAGCCCATTTTAAGGAACGTAAAGACAATATTTCATTGCATGTTTGAGAAATAGTTATTTGTTATACAAGGGGGCAAAATTGTATTTTAACGCCGAGTGTGCAATTGAAAAACGAGCAAGTGAAAGGATTCTATAGTTGAACCACGAGCGAAGCGAGTCTCCTATTTCACAACTGCCGCTATCACATACCCATAAGATGACCGTAAGCATGGCAACGCGTGACAGTCGATTCTCCAAGCATCCACATCGTGGTAGGGACCACCAATTCTAAACTTTATTGCAACGATCTGAAGTCTACTAAAGATCAATTAGTATTACTGTCCATACTTCCATACTTAATATTTATTTAAATATATTCCATATTCAATATTATAAATGGGAAAGTGTGTCTGTCGGGAAATTGACGTGATTTTTTAAGTGGAGATAGTTGTAGGGATGGAGAGTGACACTTTCCTAAATTTTTGGGGTGGAAGTTTGTATAAAGCATTCCGTAATTTTCGAATTTGATGCGAGCGAAGCCGCGGGCAACAGCTAGTGCATAATAATGACGTAACATGGTCCTTAAAAGTGCCGCCGCGCCGTCAATTAAAGCGACCTTTCCGAATTTAATGGCTCGTTGTTTCGAAAAGTCGGGCTATTGGCCCACTTACATCATTCTACATATCGTCACTACTTTTAAAAAATCTCGTATCTCACGCTGTTCCTCAAAGTTAAAACATCATTCTACATATATATTTTTATCAACATTTATTATAATTTTATACACAATTAGAATATTATCTACGAAAATTAATAAATTTATTCTTGGAGACACTGGTTCTTATTGAAAATGAATCCTAAGGACCTTCCAGACATAAAACGCCACACATTGGAAAGGATAGGAGGATTTTAATTCTAGTACCTGACATTGATTTTGTATAATGATTTTCTTTTTTATGTCAGTGTAATTATATTTATAAATTTGAAATTCATGATGTAAATAATGTAAATAATTGTAAATACCCTATACCTGTATTTGCATGTACATGTACTTTATGCAAATAAACAATCTGAATCTGGATAACCAAGCCCAAGTTTACACCCTGTAGTGAGTGTAGTGTATGTATACACATGTTTTAAAGGGTGAGGCACTGAGGCACTGAACAAAATATAGTTGCTCCCGTGTAAATAAAAGAGGGGACGAGCGGCTTACACTTACAGGTTGCACTTCCGGGAGTGTGCTCAAGAGCTACACAAGCTTATTTCACACCTCCCCATTCTACCATGACTCTTACCGGTTTCCATCCTTACTTGGTAGATATTCCGCGAATTCGCACGAAGCGCTTTGCTTCTTTTTTTATGCGCACTGCCAAGGAGTGGAATTCCTTGCCGGCGGCTATATTTCCGAGCTCATATAACCCGGCAACTTTCAAATCAAGAGTGAACAGGCATCTTCTGGGCGAGCTCACTCCATCATAGGCCACGTCCAAGAGTAAGCCCATTTATAAAAAAAAAAAAAAAATAGTTCATCGCTCGCGCTATCATCGAGTCTCTTGTCTCTTTTATTTAAGTACTAACTTCGTATCTATCGCAGATAGTCGATTACTAGCTTTTGGTGGGACCTTTGCTACAAGCACCAACTGATGTAACGAAGGCGTTCTCACAACAATATCCAGTAGTAGCTAATTAGAATGTAAGCACGTGTGCCCGTGAATAGCCATGTTTGTACTTACATTACATATTTATTTATTTATTTATTTAATCTTTATTGCACAACAAAATAAGGTACAAATGGCGGACTTAATGCCTCAAGGCATTCTCTACCAGTCAACCAATGGGCTAAACCAGAAAGATTAAGTAGGTGCAGTGTCTTAATAAAAAGAAGGAAAAGGAAACTGTAACCTAAACTATGGATAGATGAATATTAAACTATACATATTCAAGATAAACTTACATATATACGTAATAAAAATAAACATACATATATATTTACATTGATATACCTATACTATACCTAGTGTGAATCATTAAGATGACGATGAAGAAACTTTGTCAAGGAAATACTTGCGCAACATGCGCTTGAATGCGAATTTGGTCTGTGCTTGTCTAATTGAGAGAGGAAGAGAGTTCCAAAGTCTAATTGCCTGGACAGTAAAAGAGTTGGACATAAAACCGGTACGATGTTGAGGGACAATAAGCCTTAAACTACGAGAAGAACGAAGATCAGCGCCAGGGCGTGGTGTATCAAATTTGAATTTCGAGCGGAGATATTCGGGGGCTGACGGGTCAAAGAGAATCGAGTATAGAGTACATAAAGTACGAAGGGACCTACGTTCTCGAATAGGAAGCCAATTGAGCATTCTACGGAAAGAAGAGATGTGGTCGTACTTACGAAGGCCAAAAACGAAACGAATACAGTTATTTAGTAACCGCTCTAACTTATTCAAAGAATCTTGGGTGAGATTAGAATAACAAACATCAGCGTAATCAAGTACTGGCAGAACAAGAGCTTGGACGAGGAGAGTTTTTGTGCTGACCGGGAGAAAATATTTAAAACGGTAGAGTGCTCTCAATGTGTTAGTCACTCTACGACTAACATCGGACACCTGAGGTTCCCATGTAAGCCCACTGTCGATTATTAGCCCCAGATTCTTCACTTGCGACACAAAAGGTATAACTTCTTGCTCGAAGAGAACTGGCACCAAGTCAGCCGTGTTCACCCCAGAGAGTAGGCGGGGGCTGCCGAGTAATATAGCCTGGCATTTTGCTGGGTTAACTGTGATGCCAAAGCAATGTGACCAAGTGGAAATGTGGTTAAGGTCCATGTTAATTTCAGCAATGGCCTGATCCAAATCTTTTACACCTGCTGTTGTGTAAAGCTGCAAGTCATCAGCATACAGATGGTAAGAGCATTTTAATTTAGTAGTAACGAGATTGATAAAAATAGAGAAGAGAAGAGGTGATAGGATTCCCCCTTGTGGAACTCCAGATGTAATCGTGCACCAGTCAGAAGTCGTACGGTCAGCACGGACCATCTGTCGGCGGTCCTCCAGATACGAAGAAAACCACCCAGCCACAGATGCAGATACATTCAAGTGCCTGAGAGTGGCCAGTAACAGATCATGATTGACAGCATTAAATGCATTTGAGAAATCGATAAGAACTAACACTGTTAACAACGAAGAGTCCATACCGAGTCTCACGTCATCGACCACTTTCAGCAAAGCGGTGGAAGTACTGTGGCCACGACGAAAACCGGACTGGAGTGAAGTAAGCAGTTGGTTGGAGTGGATGTAAGTAGACAGTTGTTTATGGACTATTGCTTCTAATATTTTTGAAAGAAAAGGAAGAATAGAAATGGGCCGAAAATCTTTGAGAGCACTGGGGTTGGAAACTTTTGGAAGTGGAATGACATGGGCGTGACGCCACAGTGAAGGAAAAACCCCAGATGACATGGAAAAGTTAATAACGTGCGTTATAACCGGGAGAATACATTCTAAAATGGAAGTGATCATAGTCCTACTTACATCATCATGGCCAACAGCATTCGATTTAATAGAAATTATCACTTTTCTAATTTCCTCATCTGTGGTTGGGGTAAGACAGAAAGTGTGTGTGGTAAGGCAAGGCAGGGCACTAATTACAGCAATACTATTTATTTTAGTAACAGAATCTAAAGAAGATGATTTTGCAAAATGAGAATTTAGATCGTCTACAGAAAAAGCTGAAGATGTTAATTTAGCCGGAGACTTAACTACACCGATTGATTTTAAAAATTTCCACGTGTCAGCCGGTGATGACATGGCAATGTTATGGTGGATAAATTTACGTTTAGCTGCTCTTACCATCTGGTTGCATTTATTTCTGGCAGCCTTAAATTGGCACCAATTCTCCTCGCAGCGATCGCGTTTAAATTTACGAAAAGCTCGATCTCGCCTAGTCATCGCAACACGAACGTCTCGCGCGATCCACGGCGCTGGCGGCCTCTTCAGTCTTACTGTGCGCACGGGTGCATGGATATTGAAAAGTTTAAGAACTGACGAGTTAAGGGCCGCCACCGCTTCATCAACAGATGGAGCTAACAACGTCGCCGACCAGTCCACCGCGCGCGCATCGGTCTGTAAGGCTTGCACGTCTAGTCTGGCAAAACTGCGGAGTTGGATAGTTACACGCTGCGGCTTAGGAGGTCGAAGACGATAGCTTACATAGACAAGATCGTGATGTGAAAAACCTGGAGCGGGGAGCTGGCCAACCATGTTCACGCGGTCCATGCATGCGACGATAATAAGGTCTAACCACGAGTCAGCTGTGTCAATATTATGGTGAGTAGGCAAAAGGGGAAGCACAGAGAGATCGGCAGACTCTATGATGGCAGTAAGTTTACGCGTCCTAAGATTGTTCTTTAAAAGGTCAGTATTGAAATCGCCCATGATTATCTGATGTTCGTAATCCACGCTAAGAGAGGTAAAAAGAGTCTCAAGTTCCAAGAAATAGTCAGTGTTAGGTGGACAGTACACTACACCCAGCACGGCCTTTGTCCCTCCTATATTTATTTCTAACACTAAATATTCCATAGAACCCGAAAACTGAGATGGAGAAGATGAAATTATTTTATATGGTATATTGCTACGGAGGTAAATGGCAACCCCTCCGCCACGTTTACCAATGCGGTCGTTCCGCAGCAACACAAAACCAGGTAGACTGTATGAAGTAGAATCGAGGGTAGGTTTGAGCCAAGTTTCAGAAATGAGAATAGCGTTAATATTGTCCGAAGTAAAAGAATCAAGGAGGTCGTTGTAGTGGCTAGGGATACTTTGCGCGTTGATGTGACATGCGTTAAAATGTTTAGTGGATGTTATGAAAGTGCGTTCAAGGCAACAACCGAGGGTGTCCGGCTCTGATACACTGTTGTTGAAGGAATGAAAAGAAGCTGACAAGTCGCATGCTGAAAGAAACGATTCATCATCAGACATAATAATTCACCAGGTAGGTACTAATATATAAAATAGATATAGATATATAATAAATATTAAACGTGCGTAAAAACACAAGTAAAAATAATAACTATCGACTTTTCGTCGGGTACTTTCGGTTTACCCCACCAGTCAACCATTTACACAAAAAAGTCAAATTTAAAAAAGAAAACAGTAAAAAGTATACAATTCAACAGGAAATAAAGTAAGAACTGAACACTAAAATATACATTAAAAGAAATATAAATCAAACTTCAACGTCACAGCAAACTTAAAAAATAACTATGTGTGATAACAAAACGCACGTGACGTTTGGGGTGACGTAATGTCAATGTCACCAGTTGTCATTAATGTCAAGAAACAAAACGAAATTCATCAACGACGAACACAAGACGGTATATGAAAAAAAACCCTAAAAATAATATAAAGATGTGAAAATACCGTTCAAGTGAAATTTTCTGAGCAAGAAATGGAAATTACGTAATACCGTTTGCTATCACAACAGCTATAAAACTAAGAGAAATAGTGAGAAAAAAAAAACGACAAGCTTCCTCTATTTACAACTACGTTTAGGCCGTTTATCCACCGTAGTGCCAGAAATGGCGCCGGGCAGTATCGGAGCTCCAGCTCCCACAGGCGCAGGCGCAGGTGCAGACACTTCAGCAGGCACTTCGGCGGCGGGGGCAGAACTCTGCAGGTTGCTGGGGTGCTTCTCTATCAATGCTTGAAGCTCCTCAGCTGAAGACAGCCGTTCCTTCTTTCCGCTGGCCAGTTTGATGTGAATAGTGCCATCTCTAGTCCACACTCGACGCATACCAAAGTGTTTGCGAGCTTCAATGAACACCGTTTGTCGCTGTTTTGTGAGAAACTCTGACATGACTACAGATGAGCCCTTGAGCGCAGTCTTCTTCGTCCAAACTGTGTTGCGAGTCAGGAGATTGCTGAAGCGGACCAGGACGGCTCGTGGCCTGCCTTTAGTCCCAGATCCAAGCCTATGACACACAGTAATGGAAGAGCGGGTCACCTCGGGCAGCTGCAGCTGATTCTGGCAGAGAGAAACCACTGTTTCTGCGACATCTTCCTCAGCTACCTCCGGGACCCCACTAAGTAGCAAGTTCTTGCGGCGGTGGCGCATCTCCATGGCATCGACAGTCCGATGAATGCTGAGGATTTGTTTCCGGAGGAGCTCAAGCATGGCAGACATATCTTTTTTAAAGCTGCTTACCTCTTTGTTAAGGCTGCTTATGGTGGTATTTGGTTGAGGCGATGCAGTCTGTAATTTCTCATCAAGCTCTTTGAACCGCTTGTTGAAGGTTTCTTCAAGGGTCGTCTGCTTCTCCAGGACAGTGGTTAATGTGTCCATAGTTTTTAGTGCTCCAAGTGACAGTGTCAAATTTGAAATGTAAGAGTGCAAAGGTCGAATGGCAGGTCAGTACAGTTATTTCACAATGTAGACATCCACAACTGTAGTCCACATAATATGATGGAAATTAAGTGGTTATTTATTGAATATTGGCCAAAAATTAATAAAATATATTTAATTACTATATTTTTGTAATAAATTAATTTAAGTGACACAAATCAGGTGTTTTTATTTTGACACCTACCCACCGAAAAAAAAAAAGTACATATAACGTGTGTTAAACAATTGAACACACCGTGTATAGGCAGAGTAGAACAGAGAGACCACTTAATAATGCATGGACCGGAAAATCGGTACGGTAAAACAAGGGTATTTGTAGTATGTAGTGTAGTATAGTCCATCCACAAGTTTACTACACGTAACTGGAAGGGTCAATTTTCCATGCAAACGTCCTCTACTATTTCCTCCCTGGTTTTTGACGCTAGGGCAATGATTTTTTCAACACAGAATGACACAGATTATTAGCATTTTTATCTGTGTCCGACCGTTTTGACTTTTTTGATATTTTGATTTTTAAAGACGCTACAGTCAATCAAAAATTTCCAAACGGCCTTTTTCATTACGGCGCGGATTTATTAAAGGTCTGATACTCAATCAACATTGGTAACAATTAAATAGCCAAAAAACTAAACAGTCCGACACAGATTATTTCATTGTTATTCAGATTCTCAAATTTCGTTTCGATTGGTATTAATATGATTGATTAAGTTTTGGAAGAGGAAACAGCCGAGAGCGGAACCTCGATTTTAAAGATTTATCAGTTCGCCCATCCCATTTTTTCCGCAGATAGGCGCAGTGGCCAATTCCGGTTCTTTGAAACCACTTGGGAATTTACGGGACTCGATGTGAAATATACAGCTCCATCGAGGTCTCAGAGCATTGATCGAGGTGGTTAGAACGTTTCAGTCATTTGGGGATTCGTTCGCAAGCAGGGCTGGAGTGTTGCGAGACTTAAGTCTTGGCGATTTAAATATGTTTTAAGTCTGCATTGATAGGCAGATCGGACCTTGCAGGGATTTCGAAGCGATTGGGACGTTGGCTGGGATACCCCGTTGTAGTGTAAAACTGCCATGTGGATTAAAAGCTATAAATTACTGATAAAGCCGATTAAAATGTATGTTTGCACTGTTACAGGTATGCGCCGTTTGCGTCACTTACATAGCTTGGTTCTCACCAGAGGGCGGAATTGCTCATGGCAAAAATCAAACGTCAATAGAGTTGAACGTTAAATTTTATCGACATTTTCAGCTATCGATAAAAACAGTCACCTTTTAAATGTCTGCCTTTATTTGACCTCTGATTAGCTATTCGACCATTTGATTTTGACCTCTTTGACTAGATTAAAAGTAAATTGTATAACATTTGATTACCATTTTTGTCACTAGTCCTCTTGCAAAAACGTTTGAAAAAAAAAATGGTTAATCTAAAACGACAGTCAACAAATGGATAAAGAAGTATCCTCGTCTTACTTACGACGAAAACAACTCAATATACTGATAATTTCAGTTCAATCGATAGTCGATAAAATTTATCGTTCCAACTCGATTGACGTTTGATTTTTGCCATGAGCAATTCCGCCCTCTGGTTCTCACTTTATGTTTTAAAGAAGGGATGTCATGGCATCAGTCACTCTTGCATTTGAAAGATGCCATACCCTTACGAGTCACTGACATATTGATATGTCAGAACAAGCGATAGAAAGTAAGCTACATAAATGTCAACGTACCGATCTATATGTCAGTAGTGACAGACACGCGCGAACAAGTGGATATTGCACTGCACGATGCCACGTCTCATCGCAGTTTCTCGAAATAGAAAAGATGAGCGGTTGTTTTGGTAAGTGGCCATTTTTTTTTAAAGTTGTCCACCATACTTTTTTTGTAACATGGGTATTTTTTTACGCGATTAATACTCATAATCGCGAGGTCTTTCGACCCTGACAGGAGAAAAAAATGTCCCAAGATTTCCATACATTTTTTCGAACCTTCCATTCCGTTACCGCCACACAAAATGTATAAAAAAAATGGTAACGGAATGAGAAAAAAACCTTGGGACACTTTTTTTCTCCTATTAGAATTGAAAGAGCTCGCGATTCTGAGTGGAAACCACATAAACATTTCCAAATGAAAAAAAAAGTGTTTTGGACAGCTTTGAAAAAAACGGCCCAAGTGGCTGGTTTATCTTAAGCTGTGTTGTATTCACGTGGATCAGGTCAGGACTTGGTATTTGCTCTGCTGTGTAAATAATCTGTGTATGTAACTACATACACAGATTGGACTCCGGTGTAAAAAATGCTTAAAGAACATTATTTATCTCTCCCTTAGTGATCGTATTGCTATTTTTACTCTGTGGTTGGTATGATTGCTGTATATTGTTGGTTTGTTACTATATATCTGTCTTGCTGTATATTACTATTTAAGTATGTTTATGTAAGTCTATTTATATTCTCTTATATGTGTATGTTTATTCAATTTGTGTGTTGGAAATTAGAATAAGTATGATTTTTCATTTCGAAGCACCTACTCTTTCTGATTATGTTTTTTTTATTTCCGCTACCCAAAGGTTGTCTGGTAGAGATCGCTTTTTAGCGATAAGACCGCCTGTTGTCTGCCTCTATTTATAATCATTTGCTTTGTCTCCGCTGTATCTTTTTTCTGTATCTCTTGCTGAGGTGTGCCAATAAAGAGTATTCTATCTATCTATCTATCTATGTTTTGTGTGTAGACTTAGTTCACCAGTTTTGAGGTTTTATTATTAAAGGTTGGTCTTCTACTTCTTGAGTTTTTAATTAGGTATGAAATTTTTGTTTTTATTATAAACTAGCTTTTGCCCTCGGCTTCGCTGGCGTTAAATTCGAACATTTCGGAATGCTATAGACCGTCAACCAAATCTTGTCACTAGAAAAAGGCGGCAAATTTGAAAAATCGCGGGCTAGCAACACTAGTTTTGAAAATCGGTGGAAGTTCGCGTGTCATTTGTATCTTATCTGTGGAAATCTCCGTCCTACCAAAAAGAGAAATAACTAGCACATATCCGTCCCTTTTTAATACATTATCTAATTCGTAAGGAAGGAGCGAGCCCCTTGAAAAAAAAATATCTGTGGCTGTTCGACGTACATTGCTGGTTTTTGTACGTTTCATAGGGATATCATACTTTAGTTTGATGTACATTGCTACTGCCAAAATTTGGTTGACAGGCTATAAATACAAAATTCCACCCCTCATATTAGGGAAGTGGGGGGTTAGAAAGAGACAAAAAGTAGCTGTCACTCTCCACCGGGTGGAGACCTACCTACATAGAAAACATCCATGACTCAGGAACAAATATCTGTTTTCATCACACAAATAAATGCCCTTATCGGGATTGAACTTCGTTTTACATAGTTTACTATTAATTACATCCCTTCAAGTGCGCAGTTAAAAGGGCAAGCCATGAAACCCCACGGCACATTTACCCTCGTGGGTCAATGGTCATGGGGTAAACGCGCAATATATGGGTCAGTACAGTAATAGCAGTGGGGTGCCACGCGTCGGTGGGCAAAGGTTCGATTCTCGGTAGAGGCAAAAATAGAAATAAACTATGAGTAAGTTGGAGGCCGAGGCTGAACAGTAAACACTAGTTGTCTATTTTTCTGTTTATTTTTTATTGTAATAACCACAAAATTATAATTTGGAAAAAACCCCTGACCGCGACATAGTAGACCGATTTTCATAAAACATGGCTAAGAACACTCCCGACTAACTCAGCTTTCAGACAAAAAAAAAAATTTAATCGGTTCATCCGTTCGGGAACTACGATGCCACAGACAGACACACACCCACACAGACAGACAGACAGACTGACAGACACACACACAGACAGACATAGACACGTCAAACTTATTAACACCCCGTCGTTTTTGCGTCGGGGGTAAAAAATCACATCAATTCGTCGCTCCGTTTTTCCGTGAAAGACTTTCACAGACACACACTTTCCCATTTATAATATTAAGTATGGAAGTATGCTAACAATTAAAAAAAAAAAAACTTTATTTCACGCCAAAGTCCATACAGTGAGCATTACATTTTAAAAACTTATTCTAATTAAGTTAATCTTAAAAAATTAGCATGTCTAATAGGTACCTACTGGACAAAAAGCTGAGTGCCTAGGATTAGCCACTTACACACTCAACACTAACGGCTCAGCCACGACATTGGTCTAAGCGTGACAGCGGTGAGCGGCGGCCATACATTGGAGCGAGACACAGCGATGGGACTTTTCATTCGCACGTATGGCTGCCGCTCACCGCTGTCGCGCTTAGACCAATGTCGTGGCTGGGCCGTAAAGACGGGTTACGATATGTCTGGCGCTTTGACCGTGACAATGTATTTGACGCTGACTATACAGGGTGTAAACCTAATACGGGCGAACCTCTTAACGGTGGTGAGTATAGGACATAAAAAACCGGCCAAGAGCGTGTCGGGCCACGCTCAGTGTAGGGTTCCGTAGTTTTCCGTATTTTTCTCAAAAACTACTGAACCTATCAAGATCAAAACAATTTTCCTAGAAAGTCTTTATAAAGTTCTACTTTTGTGATTTTTTTCATATTTTTTAAACATATGGTTCAAAAGTTAGAGGGGGGGGACGCACTTTTTTTTCCTTTAGGAGCGATTATTTCCGAAAATATTAATATTATCAAAAAACGATCTTAGTAAACCCTTATTCATTTTTGAATACCTATCCAATAATATATCACACGTTGGGGTTGAAATGAAAAAAAATATCAGCCCCCACTTTACATGTAGGGGGAGTACCCTAATAAAACATTTTTTTCCGTTTTTTATTTTTGCACTTTGTCGGCGTGATTGATATACATATTGGTACCAAATTTCAGCTTTCTAGTGCTAACGGTTACTGAGATTATCCGCGGACGGACGGACGGACGGACAGACAGACATGGCGAAACTATAAGGGTTCCTAGTTGACTACGGAACCCTAAAACTTTGATTAAAGTAAAATAGCGGAAGATAGGTGACGCGCCACTCAAATGTGGCCCTCAAAAATCAAGCGACCGTCGCTTGATTGCCTTCAGTTGCAATGGGCACTGCGTGCGCATCGGATGTCGTGAGACGTGTGACGTGAGGAAATTATAAATTATTTCTTATGGGTAAAACGTAACCAAAATGCTTTCGTGTGCTTTTATGCGTTGCACAAACCATTATAAAAGGAAAAACAAATCGCATGGAATCACTATTCACTCGTAAGTACATGAAAAATTTTATTTTCTAAGATAATTTATAAATTCAGTCTTTGTTTTGACGGCCATTTTGCAGAGCGGGATAGAAATATAAGTTTCATTGACGTGCGACCAAATACGCATGATACATTAATGACGCTCAAAGATTGCCTTTTGAGATTTGCATTCGCGGTAGCGTCAGCATAAAATGTTGATCATAATAAATAATTTATATAATAAAACTTTTACCTGGTATTGATTGTTGATTGATTATATAATTTTTTGATATTTGACCTCATTTTTGCAACAAACTTTAGTAGTACATTATTTTGTTATTTTTATTTACAAATAATAAAATAATGATCAACTAAAGTTTGTTGCAAAAATGCTTGCCTTATCAACAAGATTTTTTTTAATTCACTCGCACCAAATATGTTTATTTGTTTTCTAGTTTTCCTGGAGATGAACTTGTCAGACACAAAAGGCTTATTGTAGTGCGTAAACAACGACAAGAGCCAGACTGGACGCCTCGACTTTTCTCGCTATAGTGAGGGGAAAAGTTTTGTAAATAACTATTATTCTAAGTATAGGAAAGTACCCTATCGTAAGCAATTTTAATAAAGTTTTTCTTAAAGAAAAAATATGAGGTCACTATTTTAGTTCCATCAATTTCTGCCACTTCATATTTTCAAAAATTAATAGTGTGTTGTGAGTGAGATTAGGGTTGCAAATAGAAAAAAAAACAAATGTTTTTTTTTTCAGAATTATGAAAAAAAAACCGAGCACCATGGTTTTTTTTTCTAAATATGTTTTTTTTTCACATGAACAAATAATTCGACAATAACGGTTTTTCGTGACTTGTATTGTAACGTGTTTCAATAACAATAACGTACATTTTAATACGATTAACATTCAGTATACAAACGTTTATTGGGAAATCCCCGATGCTACGTGCACCGTGGAGAGGCGGTCGTGTTGCCAACAGTAAATAGTGATAACTACCAACTACAGATTTCGTAAATGTTACTTTTATAAGACCAGAACTTTAAGTTATTTGATTAAATTCGTTTAATAGTTAACATTAAGTCTAAAAAACCGTATAAAAGTAATAACTGCTTTGCAAATTTTGAGATTTCGTACTTTAGAAAAGAACATACTCCAGAAAAAAGAACTGGTTTTTTTTTCACGGTTTTTTTTCATGTTTTTTTTAAGCCAGAAAAAACCGTATTTTTTGCAACCCTAAGTGAGATACATGTCATCAAGCTCTTATATTTTCATTTAAATTTTACGAAGTTTCACTTCTTTCGCGCGGAGGAACTCCACGCGCTTTTTTCTAATGTCTGTATCAAATAAGATATTGTTGACAGTTGTGGCAAAAAGTGCCTCATCTAAATTTTGGTTAATAAGTTCATAATTTTGTTTAAAAATAAGACGTAATAAATATAAAAAAATATACTCATAATTATGTTTTTTTTTGTAACCCTACTTACACCAAACCAAACATCGCACCACAGTGCAAAATAGTAAAGTAATAAATAATAAGTAATTTATTTTGTTTTCATAAAAAATATGTTGCATAATTCTTATACTCCAATTTGTCTGCTGACGCTTCTTGATTCTTTGCAATGACATTTTTTTTTTAAATCTTTATTAAAGAGCTTTGACATGACACTTGGAAAGAGGCTCATCACGATGCGCGCGTTTGTCTCGTTCGCACTACCGTCGTAATAAATCCGTGTGTCTCTGTCGTTCAATAGCGTAAATTTACATAGCTCACATAGCTGTGTGGGTCTTCTTGTATGTAGTAGTGTGTAGTGCCATTTATTAGCTGACAATTAGTATTGACGTGCCGTATCTTCCGCTATTTTACTTTAATCAAAGTATGTTACCGTTACGGCCCAGCCACGACATTGGTCTAAGCGCGACAGCGGTGAGCGGCAGCCATACGTGCGAATGAAAAGTCCCATCGCTGTGTCTCGCTCCAATGTATGGCCGCCGCTCACCGCTGCCGCGCTGGCTGAGCCGTTATTGGTATTAATGTAGGCACGTTTCAACATTTACCAATTTTCTGGCGTATTTGGTTACTACTACAACGTCTACAACTCGGTCACTATTAGCATAGATTAAATATAAGAAGATCGTACCATCCCATACATTAAAATGCGGCCGCCTAAGAACGCGCATACACTACCACACATAGATGGCGCCACGCCACAAAAAAATTCCTTCGTTGCCATCGATTATTTGTAGATTAGCGTTAAGTGTCACTTTCGAGCCATAAATCTATGTCAAAAGTGACCAGTGTGCCACAATGTCTTGTAGCTTTCGATTATACTTGTAGATGGCGTTAAGTGTCACTTTTCACATAGACAAAGACATATGTAACTCTGTATAGACGGATAGTCTAAGAAAAAAACGTACTTCAAAGTCCTAGAGAAAAAGGTACGGTGACCTTTGGGGGACGCTCGGCTAGATGTCGCTAATATTAAGGTGGCTCGCTTTCCATACAAAAAACATCTACCATTTATTTAGTCACCGCACACTACAACTAAATAAAAATATGCGCATACATCTACTATACATTATCCGTCGTCGCGGTAGTGAATGAAATACATTGTTTCATACAGAAATCATGGACAAATCCATGTGAATTTTTTATTAATTTTACGTAAATGTGCGTGCCAAATTTTGTGTACAGACACAGAGCCGTCATATTTCGCGCATTTTTAGTTGACATTGTCATCAGTGACATTTGGCTCTTGACAAGTAATTATTTAAAGATATTGGTTTAGTTAACTCAAGCAGACATTTTGTCAACAAAGATACATATCGTGTATTTCGACACTGCTAATGTAAATCGAAATGGCGTCTCGGTCAAACGACCGACTATGATGCAGAAGATCGTGGGTTCGAGTACGAAGTTTTTTTTAATCATTTGAACTTTTATGGATTTATTAAGTATTTTTTATTTTTTTAATGGAATATTTGACTATTACTATATTGCTTTCCTATTTTTTATTTTCATACAAAAATACAATAAAATCCTTTATTATGCCTTTGTTGATAAAATAAAATATTACACGTCTGGTATAATACACTATACATAGGTCATAGTGTGGGCATAGTATTAGTAAAGTATTGCATTTATTGAGCTGGTTGACCTATGTTATTGTTGTGTGAATGTTTTTCTTCAACAACAAAATGGTTATATACAAGAATATGGGTAGCTTTTGCACATTGTAATTTTTCCTCAGTCACCCGTTGACCACGAACGCTGTAAAGTGTTTGAAACATCGGGATGAATTTTAAACTCATTATACGCGATTTAATCCGTTTTCATAGTTTTTATTTCATGAGTAACTATCGCGGTAACTGAAGACAATATTAACTAAATGGTTACAAATAATAATTATCATCAATATAATCTGGTCCAGGCAGGCAATTATGGTCGCGCGATAAATGATAAAACATCTGGCCGTCCCTATAATCGCACTTACTAATAGTGCGACATGACGGCCTGATATTTTATCGTCTATCGCGCGACCATGCTACCCGTGCTGTACTAGCTTTTGCCCGCGGCTTCGCTTGCGTTAGAAAGAGACAAAAGTAGCATATGTCACTCTCCATCCCTTCAACTATCTCCACTTAAAAAACATGTCAATCCGTCGCTCCGTTTGGCCGTGAAAGCCGGACAAATAAACAAACACACATTATCTTTGGTGAAACAACGAATTCTTCCACTTAAGATTATAGAGTAACCAGCTTTTCCCATTTATAATAAACTAGCTTTTGACCGCGGCTTCGCTCGCGTAAGATAGAGACAAAAAGTAGCCTATGTCACTCTCCATCCCTTCAACTAAATCCCCTTAAATAATCACGTCAATTCGTCGCTCCGGTTTTGCCGTGAAAGACGGACAAACAAACAGACACACACCCTTTCCCATTTGCAATATTAGTATGGTTTGACATTATTATTTATATTTAAATAATTATATATGTATAGCCCAATTTCGTCGGTAACAGCGTGTTATGTAATGGCGTCGTTGGTGAATAGTCGTCTGTCACGCCGTGAAGGTGCGTTCGATTCCCAGGATTCTATAAACTTTTTGTATTTTTTTGGATATAAATTTCGTATTTTTTATTGACCGAGCAAGAATGGAGAGCCGAAGGTATCAATTTTATCTTAGAGAACATATTGATTTTTTTATTGTCATTTTGATTTTCTATTTATTAAGTTGAGATATAAAACACAACTTTTAATACCCTCGCTAAATATAATATTTTATCGAAATTACTCCTTAGATAAAAAAAGTCCACTTGAGCTTTTAAAGCATTACGTTACTCAGTTAACTATTGCATTTTCATTTACTAATTTAAGATTTCAAAAGCGATTTGAATACCCTTGCTCCATCGAAAATAAACAATTAGAAAAAAAAAACATTCGAATTGTAGTTTAGAAACTAAAATTTATCTATACTTTTTTGGAATTTTTTAAAATATCAGATTAGGATAATTATGTTAGAAATTCTGAGTTCAAATTATTACCCAAAAATTATTACCATGTAAGAGAATAGGTTTTTAATCTTTTTTGTGGAAAACGCTCAGTAACTACTGTACGAGTACATATACATTTATGTATAATAATAAAACAAAAAATAGTGTCTCATAGTGTTGTGTTCCTGCCGGTGAGTAAGGCTGCCAGAGCTCAACGAGGGTGTGGGGTGCTGACGACGGGAGGACTTACGGAACTAATTTGTTCCGTCTATTGTCCTTTGAGTCGTCGGCAACAATCGATGTCGGCAACCCAAACCCTCCTTTGAACTTGTACACTCCTTTTTGCTGTGCACACGCAGCAAAGGGGAGTGTACAAATTTCTAATGGGGCGGCAACGCGCATGCGACACTCTTTGAGTTGCAGGCGTCCATAGGTTACGGTGACCGCTTTCCATCAGGCGGACCGTATGCTTGTTTGCCACCGACGTAGTATAAAAAAAAAGAGAAAAAGTCCTGGATTCGAACCCAGTACTTCCATGCAAATCATGCGATGGCACGTATTTACCGCAAGGCTATTTAAACAAGCTGTCACCGCGTGAAATTATCGACTAGAAGGAATACAAAAACACTGTTTGTATGTGTGAGTGGTACTTAAAAATAGTGTAAAATAGTAAATTTATCTACATTAAGGGGATTAACGTTACAATGAGAAGTTGAATGTTTGTTGTAATACGTCAATTTTAATATTAAATGTTCGCGAAGCATAATTGAAAGTATATAAATGCCTGTACAACTCCACGAAAAAAATAAGACTGGTAATTTGCAGATTAACGCCATCTAACGCAGCCTGAGCTTCGGGTAACCTAAGCGAGCCACCTTAATATTTGACATTTGAACACATATCAACCTAACAATATGGGCCAAATTGTCAAAAGTTTTAAACCAGTGTCGACACTGATGATGGCAGTCTATGCACTGTGATTACACATTTTACTTTGACAGTAACTCTATAATAATACTCGATCCTCTTTGACATAGATCCGTGCAGTTTCCCTGCAATAGATAACTGTGGATTCCATACTAATATAATAAATGGGAAAGTGTGTGTGTCTGTTTGTTTGTCCGTCTTTCACGGCAAAACGGAGCGGAGATTTAAGTGGAGATAGTTGAAGGGATGGAGATCGACAAAGGCTACTTTTTGTCTCTTTCTAACCCTCCACTTACCTAAAATGGGGGGTAGAAATTTGTATGAAGCAATCCGCAATTTAGAAGTTAATGCGAGCGGGGCCGCGGGTAAAAGCTAGTAATACATAATATATATGACGGGGATAGGTCAGGATTGGCACCATTTTCAGACATCGGGGCGTTGCTGGGTCATCGAGGATTGAGACGACGACGATAGTAATCAACGATTTATTTTACACACTTTCAATTTTACAATAACTGATAGGTAAACAATTTGATTTAGAACAATTATTATTAATTAGAGATCCCATTAAGGGATAAGTCCGCCTACATTGTATATTACTGACTCTGTAACTGTGTCTCTTTTGTTTCCTTTATGTACAATAAAGCTTATACATACATACATACATACAATTATAGCGTGGACAGTTCCGAGGAGGCTCTAAGACTTCTTGTCTCTAGCGTGGTCCGCCAGAAAGTGCTGGGTCTCAGGTATCCCGGCTCGGTCCTAGCGCACGAAGTGGGGACAACTCGTTGGGTGGACAACTGGTTGGTTGTGAACTTGTGACGTCAGCTGTCCAGCTGCAACTCTTCGCGCGCTTCGCTACAATTGACTGTCCGTGCCAATATCCGGTCTGTCTCCGACATATATAATATATGTTTACCGTTATTGGAGTATTAATCTACGCACGTTTCAGCATTTACCAATTTTCTGGCATATTTGGTTACTACTACAACTTTGTCACTATTAGTCCAACGTAGTTTGTCAGTTCAGTTTCCCGGCAGTAGTTAACTGTGGATTAATATGATTGCAGCCGCGTGAATAGAGCAATGTTTAACAGATTATCCACTCGGAAAATATCGAAGTGAATGCCTTTTGTCAATATGTTCGCCATTTTCCTTTATTTGCAATAAAGTTGAAACAGTGTATGTGGGTGAATCAACTTTTTCTTGCCTGTTATTGCCATGGTTACGGTCCCCTGAGTCACGCTGGTTTTATGCAAAATTATTACTACGCTTTTGCAAGCGTAAATAAAATTGCGTTTAGGTAAAAGGCGTTTGAAACGCTCAGCGGTCCCGCTTTATTTCTAGCGGTTCTGCTAAAAGTGAAGCTTCTGTACCAGTAGTGTTGTGCCATAACCTAATTGTCGAGATTGGCTGCATCGATGCCGGCCATTCCATTACTCGTCGATATTCACACGATGGGACTCATGATACCGGTATAATAGCAATACCGGTATACCTATATCACACCGATTTACCGATCGGTTCTCTGTGCAGAGTGCTTTGCTTCGAATATGGAAGCCAATTTTTTTAGGAATGCTTTTATTTTAGAAAACCAAGTCCCAGAAGTCAGAACTGAATTCTACACAGTACGGTCAATCAATTTTAGGACCAACCTTGAAATGGCAAAAAAATACCTTCCCCTATTTCTACGGTTATGTCAAGGTTAGACAATGAAAAAAATTTTTTTTTCTATATTTTTTATTGGGTTTCTGCTTACGTAATACTCGAACGTCCCCCAAGTCCTAGTTTTACGGCTGGGCATTATTTATCGCGTACGCCGCGGCGCAAACCTAGGCACGTTGCGTTTAACAATTCATGGCGGACATCGAAGCTATATTTAATGCACGGAAACACTGTGGCTTTCGTCATTAACTACAGTTTAGTGGTTTATTTTTAAATGGGTTTAATATAATTTTCACCACACCAACTGTTAAAGGCTTACTTTGCTATTCGAAAACAGATAGCAAAATTGCATTTTATCCACAAGAGTGCAAAGTAATTTCATACAAATTTTAACTTGATGTCTTAAGCTGGCTGGTAGAATTTTACCTATGAATGATGATTTTGAATCATAAATATTGAATAAATTGATAGATTTGATTTAATTTGATGTTTTATAGTTAGTATTTTGTTCGTGTTGGTGTGGTGAAAAATTTTGTGTTTCACACTCGGTGGCAAAGTTTGTTTAACCTGCGTGCCTTGAAACCCTCGCAACGCTCAAGATTCCACTTATTGAACCGCGAGCGTAGCGAGTGGTTCAATAAGTGGAATATTGGAATCTTTCGCTTGCTCTTGTATCAATATTGGGACGTGCGGTTAAACAACTACTTTGCCCCCTTGTAAAACAAATAACTATTTCATAGTCTACGAACTGTCAAATCGTATAGGTTGCCATGACAACACACTAATATTATTAGACTAATAACTTTCGAGAAATGGGTCCCCGATCGGAACTCGTGAAAATATTCCACCAGGGAGCCGATTCTTGAATCTCGGCAATTCGATTTCGTGAGATTCGTTCAATAATATCTCCACTACTAGCGATTTAAATTCTACTAACAGAATCGAAAACGAGTGGTAATTACCACTAGTTTTAAAATTACTAGCCGTCCTTTTTTAAAAATAGCATTACGTCGTTTTCCACAGACTTTCGAACGGCGTTCGAAATTCAAAAATCGATTCCCAGGCGCCGTTTTCCATCAGGCGGACCGCATGCTTGATTGCCACCGACACAGTACTAAAAAAAAAATGTCCGTAAGTAGCCAATAGCCATTATAGCCTATTTCTATGGTAAACGCACTAGGTCCAATTTCCATCATCTGAATTATTTTCGTCATTCTTCCGATCTAAATAGAAATACTTTTAGGAGGGCTTTCGTGTTAAAAATAGTGAAATCGCAACCGAGCGCTCGATCATACCGTATGTGGTATCAAATTAAAGGACTTTGCGAGTAGTTTATAAATATATATCACATTATAGGACTTTTTCTACTTGGTCTAACAAAATATGAGAAAATGTCCAAAAGTGGTAATAATTGTACCGGTGAAGGCTCGTTTTCAAAAAATTGGCAAAAATCAATAATAGCAATTTATAATCACTAAGGCATAACAGCAATTTAAGTAAACGTTGCAGATTAATTTAGTATAAAACTTACTTCGATGTGATGTAGATTTTTAAAGAAATTGTCACTTAATTTTAGGTAATTTCTGAAAAAAATTGAATTCGCCTTAGGCTAGTTTACTCTTTTTCAAAAACTTAAAATAAAAATCTAGTCTGAAATGACTGTGGTACAGGATATACGAATTATAAATTCACCCGTTTTAATATTCAAAATTGTCCAAATTTTACAAATAAGATCGACTGATTCAGCTCTATACGTGCGTTTTTCTAAACGTGCATTAGAGAAAAATTCATAATTAATTTAGTGAGTTAGTTTTGAAAAATCCAAAACTGGAACTTGAATTAAATAAATCTATTGGATAACGGAAAGTGTAGTATTTCACCGACTAAAACTATCAATTTTACATTCTTTTGACGTTTTTTTTGAAAGCAGCCTTAGGGCTAATAGCACGCCTAACGAAGACATTTAACTGTCCGTCGGCGGAAATAATTCGTGTATAGGCGAATTTTGGCATAGTTGTAGGGAATGGTGTTCTAATCCACATACTCAAAGTACTGATGGGTAGGGGAGGAGCTAATGGGTGGAGGGGGGTGTAAAGGTCCCTTTTTTTAGTTTTTCGCGAATAACTCTTAAACTGTGGCATATAGCAAAAAATGTTCTGAAACACAAGTAATCTTCATAAAATTCTCTAATCCTTGTGGGGCGGTATTACGTCGACGTTTTGAGGACGACTGGGATGAGCGAGCGCCGGCCGCGCGGTGGCTTATAAAGGGCTGCGCGCGCGCGCGGGGTAAGTGCGTTTTCACATTATCCGATCCGATATCGGAAGTAGGACCGATATCCCGTACATTTAAGGCGCCGTCTTGGATTTTTGCCTTTGAAATCCTTCCGACATCCGATATCGGATCGGATAATGTGAAAACGCACTAAGGCGGGCTGCTAGTACCGGGCTTATTGAGGAGCGCTTATAGCTCATACCTTTACTACGCGCGTTGGTTTCTTTTTACGTTGCATTATAACACGTTTATGTGAAATAGTTTTTGAGTTAGAAGGGGGTCAAATGTGGCTCCAAACGGTTCGTGTAATATTACACACGGTGCTGCTTGCTACTTTTGTTACTTGAACCTGGCTTGACACGCTACCGCGTCTCTATAAGAATAAACGTATTATTCATAAACAAATGAGTTTATTCCTTTATTGTCCATCTTTTCCCTTCCATATCTCATGAACGATTGGTCCCAGATAAAAAATGTATAACACTTTTTTGTAGATAATTTTATGGAGATTACTTGTGTTTCAGAACATTTTTTGCTATGTGCCACAGTTTAAGAGTTATTCGCGAAAAACTAAAAAAAGGGACCTTTACACCCCCCTCCACCCGTTAGCTCCTCCCCTACCCATCAGTACTTTGAGTATGTGGATTAGAACACCATTCCCTACAACTATGCCAAAATCGCCTATACACGAATTATTTCCCGCGAGATAGGCTTCATTGAGTGTGCTATAATATTACGAACCATATTTTTAACCCCCGACGGCCCCGACGCAAAAACGATGAGGTGTTATAAGTTTGACGTGTCTGTCTGTCTGTCTCTCTCTGTGTGTGTGTGTGTGTGTGTGTGTGTGTGTGTGTCTGTCTGTGGCATCGTAGCTCCCGAACGGATGAACAGATTTTGATTTAGTTTTTTTTTTATTTGAAAGCTGAATTAGTCGGGAGTGTTCTTAGCCATGTTTCATGAAAATCGGTTTACTATGTCGGGGGTTTTTTCAAAATTTTAATTTTGGGGTTAGGTTATTCACGCCACGAGTCTGATTCTGATCGGACGTAGTGAGAAACCGCCCCTAGACCAAGCTTAAATTAATAAACTATACCTACGTGTCCCATTCTCATTACCTACTCGTAGTATCCATACTAATATTAATAAATGGGAAAGTGTGTGTGTTTGATTCTTTAGCTCCGTCTTTCACGGCAAAACGGAGAGACGAATTGACTTTGAGTTGATTTAAGTTGAAGGGATGGATAGTGACATAGGCTACTATTTGTCTCTTTCCAACGCGAGCGAAGCCGCGAGAAAAAGCTAGTACTTAGTAAATAAGTATGAATCTAACGATATGTATTCACGCCCGCTCCGCGTCAATGCTAAGCCTAGGTCACAGCCGCCTTGAGCTGGGTGTCCTTAGCATTCATTAGATGGTACTAATGACTAGCAGATTAATTGATTGTTTTCTCCTATGTGCCTCACTTCCATAGTTAGGTTCTAGAGAAATTACTTCCAGTACAGTCAACCAATTGGAACGCTAGGCCACTGTAGAACTATATCATAGTGACGTTATAAATCAGATTGTAAGAAATCTCTTACTGCTTGTTGTCATTTTGACATGGTTGTAGAGTGGCATGGTTCCAATTGGTTCAGGATCATCAATTTCAGCCATTAATCGCCCACTGCTGAGCATAGGCCTCCCTTTGTGTACGCCACTTATCCCGGTCCTGGGCTAATCTCATCCAGAAGTGCCCCGCAGTTTTTCGAATGTCGTCCACCCAGCGAGCCAACGGATGCCAGGCGCTTCTTACAACTTTTCTAGCAATTTTGGTGCAGCATTAATAGTTATTTTTATTTGTTTTACAAGGGGGCAAAGTTGTTGTTTAACCGCACGTGCCAATATTGATACCCGAGCAAGCGAAAGGTTCCAGTAATGAACCCCGAGCATAGCGAGTGGTTCAAAAAGTGGAATATTGAGCCCACCCACAGGGTGGGTACACTGGGTACCCACTGTATTATTTTATTTCCGTGACCGTTATAACGTATTCTAGCAGAAAAATATATTGTTTGCCTGTCTTCAAAAAACTTTACCCACCCAATTCGACTGGAAGTTCTCTCGAATTTGAGGCTCATGAATGTAAAGATTGTCAAGCATCTGACGGCACATGACAAAATAAATAAGAACAGAAAGATGGTTCTCTTGTTCAGTCATTTAATTCATTTTTAACCCCCGACGCAAAAACGAAGGGGTGTTATAAGTTTGACGTGTCTGTCTGTCTGTCTGTCTGTCTGTTTGTCTGTCTGTCTGTGTGTGTGTCTGTCTGTGGCATCGTAGCTCCCGAACGGATGAACCGATTTAGATTTAGATTTTTTTGTCTGAAAGCTGAGTTAGTCGGGAGTGTTCTTAGTCATGTTTCATGGAAATCGGGCTACTATGTCGCAGTCGGGGGTTTTTTCAAAATTTTAATTTTTTTGAATAACTCGTTGTCGAGTGTTGTCAACAAAGAGTGTCACGTTTTTTTTCTAAAGTTAACACATCGGCCCATATCGTTCTGTTCTAGCCTAGTCCTCCTTTTAGCCTTTGTTTTCATCATCTCACTGTAACAAGGAACAATGGCAATTCAAACTGACAGCATGAAAGGTGTCATGGCGGCTATTGTCTGCCGCATGGAAATGAGATTCGGCCGGCCTAGCCGAGATGACAATTGTTTACGCTAGACGCCGATCGAAACGCAGTCTCGCTCTTTCGCGCCGAAACAAGTAGGATGACAAAGAAGAACAATCGAATATCAAAAGACCAAAACTGAACCAATGTCAAGTGTCATTGGGAGTATACTATTCAGAAATTATGTATGATAACGTGAATAATATGCTTTCCTAACTATTTAATCGAAACGGAAATCACCCAATGTATCCTCTAAATACAAGTTTTTGAACTGAAAAGCCCGATTAATCCGTTAACCTAAATTGAGTAGGCCGCTAGCGGCCGCTGCCTGTCATCAAAAATGGTCTCGTTTTTTGTTGATGATCACATACGTAACAGCTTCTCTTTTGCACACTCCTGCTGGCGTATTATGATTCCAATTTTATCACTTATCCACGTGGATAAAGCATCCGTCACGCTTTGGCAAGTACGTCAGTGTGAGAGTGACAGTTGTCTTATCCACGTGGACAAGTGATAAAATTGGAAGCATGATACGCCGGCAGCAGTCTTTAAGCGAAAGCGAAATGATAGGTCGAGCGATAGAGATAGCGATTGATAACGATATTATCGTAAGCGTTTGTGCATTTGGCTATACCCCGGACGGAATGAGATTTTCCCTTCCAATGTGATTTTCATTCGGTACATTTGGAAGAGGCGTATTGTTCTTTATTTAAGTATGTTGGATATTTTTATACTTTGATTAAAGTACGTAGCTTTGTAACGTAATATGCCCTGGCTAAGTGGCTACAGTATAAGGGATTAAGGGCCCAAAAATACTAAAATCGCGCACGTGTTCGCGCCCTTCGCGCACCGTCTAAGCGTGTCTCAAATGTGATAGATTTTTAAAATGTTTAGTACATTGATAAAATTTGCTATGTATCGCAATATGGTTCGGCTATTTCTTCAGTATAAAGCGACGTGCGTAAGTGTGTTTATGTGTTCATCAAATCATCAGAGTGTGTTCAAAAAATCACACAAATAAAAGCCACTGCTGAGATGTGAACCCAAGACCATCTCTACAGGCGACGTCATTAAATACCCACTAGGACATAGGTACCCGTCGTCAGTATTATATATATCAATCGCTAATGTGTTGGGATGGGCAGATACTGTATCACTATTACTGTTAACTACAAAATCATTTTGGATTGGAAAAGTTTCATCAATTTCTATATCATTATTATCATTGGGCGCCGTCACGTCATCATGACCAAGGTTTTCTGCAGCTTCTATTAAACCAGCCAGCCCATGAGGTACTTCACGCAATTTTTCGTGGGAATATTTGAAAACTCTATTAGTTCCATTAACATGCACCAATTCGTATCTATCATTGTCTAAAACAGCAGTTACTTTAAAAGGTCCTTTATATTTGCGATCTAATTTAGTTTGATGCCTTTCTTCACATTTTACAAAAACAAAATCACCTACCGAAAAAGGTCGTAATTTAACTTTTCCCTTATTAAATCGAATGGCATCAGCCTGTGACAGTTTCTTAATGTTTGTAGATGCATTTAATCTAGCCGAGTCTAAATCAATCCTGGAAGTGTCATTAACGTTTACTGATATTTTTGAAAGTTCTAAGGAATGAGCTTGGATTCCAAACATTAATTCTAAAGGCGTGTAACCTGTAACTCTGCAACGGGTGCTGTTTAAAGCTAATTGGATTTCTCCAAGATGGTCCTGCCATCGGACTTCAGAATCACACTCAACTATAGTAAGCAGACTTTTAAGAGTTCGCATAACTCGTTCAACTTGTCCGTTAGCTCGGCTAGCACCTGTTGCAATGAGATGTAGTTCTATATTGTTATCTTTGCAAAAGTTTTTGAAATGAATGTTATCGTATGATCTACCCCTATCGGCAATTATGCGCTTCGGAGCGCCAAAAAAGTGTACAGATTTTTTTATAGCATTGATAGCGTCCGAAGAGTTCAAAGTTGTAGTGTGTTCGATAAGAACATATTTTGTAAAAGCATCTATGATGACAGAGCAATACTCCTTGCGCTCGCTTTTTCTGCTAAGTTTGCCAGTCAAATCAAGATGGATTGTGTGCCAAGGCACAGCTAATTTTGGAATTGGATGTAAACGCATTTGTTGGGCCCCCGAGGAGCTCTTGGAGGCTTTGCAAATGACACAAGACTCAACGAATTTTTTAACGAATTTAGACATGTTTTGGAACCAATAGAGATCATATAACTTGTCAAGAGTTTTTTCATAGCCAAGATGTTTTATTTCGTTATGAACCAGATTTATGACAGACCAAATCAATGAACGTGGCAGAATCGGTAACCATTTTGTAATTTTACCACGCTCAATCTTTCTGAATAGGATACCCTGCCTGATATCATAGGTATGAGTCACATCTGCAGGAAGTTCGTTTGCTCGCAATTTAGACATTATGTCAGATATTTCAGAGTCTCTTAATTGCTCTACAGATAACCAACCGGTTTCTAATTCAGATAAATTTACAATTTTCATACTATTTGATTTTGGAAGACGCGATTTAAATTCACAGTTTTCAACTGGGTTTCGTGAAAGAAAGTCTGCATGGGCCATAGTTTTTCCCTCTTTATAAACAATATCAAAATCATACGATTGCAACACAGCCCACCACCTGTGCACTCTTGGGGTTAAATCTTTTTTTGTATGTGAGGACTTTAGCGCATTGCAATCGGTGAAAACTGTAAACTTACGACCAAACAGGTAATGCCTGAAATGCTCAATTGATTTGACGACCGCTAATGTCTCTAACTCGTAAGAGTGATAACGACTTTCTGCATCAGTAGTTTTTTGACTGTAGTACGCTACCGCATGGGGAACATTATTATGTTTTTGAATAAGAATAGCACCGTATCCGTCACTACTAGCGTCAGTGTGTAGCTCAATAGGCAATTTGGGATCAAAAATCTTTAAAACCGGTTCGTTTATCAAGTGATTAACAATTTCTTTGTGAATATTATCATATTCTTCGGTCCACGTTATTTTTCCTTTATTTATGGCCGTTAGAGGGTATAAAGGTTTCATGATTTTTGAGAAGTTGGGAATGAAACGTCTAAAGTAAGTAGCTAAGCCAATAAATTGTCTAACTTGCGTAGCAGTTTTCGGAGGCTGCACATTTTTAAGAGCTTCAATTTTACGCGGGATTGGCCTAACTTCTCCTGCCGATACGACAAAACCTAAATAGTCTATTTTCTTTTTCATAAACGAACATTTTTTTAAATTAAATGAAAACCCAGCTTTGGATAAGGTGTCAAGCAATTTATCAAGGCGATCTAATCCCTCTTGAACGTTGTTTGAAGCAGCAAGGACGTCGTCCATATAAACCAAAATGTTGTCATCATTAAGAGGCTTCAGGGCAGTATTTATAGCTCTTTGAAAGACTTGAGGCGCGTTTTTGAGTCCAAATGGCATAGCTAACCAGGAATACTGCCCAGAGGGAGTCACAAATGAGATTTTGTCTACAGAATCAGGATGAACTTTGATCTGATTTTCATCAGACGCGCTGTCTATGCAACTTTAACATCCACCCGCCTTCTTCAGTTTTCCGTGATCATGATGCATGCAACTGCGTCGAAATATCGGGAGCTCGACAAAAATCAAAAAGGTAATCACGGTCTATATCCCGGTCAATATAAGTCTAATCTACGATATTATCGTTTATTTCTGGTCTTCCTTTTGCGTGATACAATTTATCCTCCCATCACCCTAATGCACCTTAACGGCTGGCCTTATCGTCGATTACTCTAATGGTATTACTCACTGGATTGTCCACTTATATCCGGATATATGTCCGGTTATAGTCGCCATCGGATATATCACAAATATAGTAACACCAAGGGTTGCAAGTAGAAATGAAAAACAAATGTTTTTTTTTTCAGAATCATGAAAAGAAACTAGCATCATTGTTTTTTTTTCGAAATATATTTTTTTTTCAGATGAACAAATAATACGACCATAACAGTTTTTCGTGAGTTGTATTAACGTTTAGTGGGGAATCCCCGATGCGGCGTGGACCGTGGAGAGGCGGTGGTGTTGCCAACAGTAAATAAATAGCGATAAATAACTTTTACTAACCACAGATTTCGTAAATGTTAGTTTTATAAAACCTGAAATTAAAGTAAGTGTGTAATTAAGTGTTAACTGCTTTACAAATTTTGAGATTTCGTACTTTAGAAAAAAAAACATATTCCAGAAAATAACTGTTTTTTTAAGCCAAAAAAAAATTTTTTTTGCAGCTCTAGTAACACCTACTCTAACGTCTTGGCAATATAAGCGTGTGCCGATAGTTGTGTGAGCTTAGGCCGCTCTGATATATTTGATGGCGACATTGGCGGCTGTATATTGTGGCTGGAATCAACAACATATCGTCCCTAACGGCCACTGCTGATCGTAGGACTCTCATCTAGTACACTTTTCCCGGTCCTGAGCTAGTCTCTTCCAGTTGTGACTCGTAATTTTTCGGAATGCCTTCCACTTAACGCTACTATATCGCACTAACGTGGAAGAGCAATAGAGAGATCTATTTCGTTACGTTAAGGAGCGTCAAACATTGACATCTTGTCCCGCCGAAGAGATCTACGCTTAAAGGCTAAAAGATTGCATGAACTTTTACTTCAAAGTGAGCGAAGCTGAATTAAATCAGACAATGTACCATCAGATCATCACGTTAAGCCTTATCGTCACCGAGTATTTGAATGGTATTTCTGGAGTATCCACTTATATCCAGATATGTCAACCAATTTGAAGTCTAGGCCGCTAGAAGCCTGTCTTATTGACACCGTGCTTTATTTGCCATAGAAGTCACCTTGACGGTTACTGTGAAATGGTTGTGCAGTGGCATAGAGCCATGTTACATACATACGAGTAAACCCGAAAGGGTTATGTTTCAGGGCCACTTTCAAGAAAGCGAATAAGAAAACGAAACAAATAAGGAAGAGTTTGGAGGAAAACCAGTTGTCGTCATGCATGACATCGCCCACACCATATTTGAACCCATATCATAATATATCCCACAGTTAACTTCTGCGGAGATGGTGAAATTCATAACCGTCACCACACGGGGAACTTCCGTTTACTTAAAAATATTGTCAATACAGCCTCACCTCCATTTCAATTCATTTGTCATATGGTACTGTCGGAAATAATTTTGTCTTATGACCCAATTGGGGATAGTCCTACTTTCGCTCCTGAGGTGATATCCCTAAACGGTTCCTTTGTGTGCCACTTGCAGTGGCCCTACTTAAGCATAAAGACGAGTATGCAATAGCTATAAGTGCGACGTAGGGCCCATTTACACGGTGTAAGAACTCGCTTGCGAGTTTCACATTGCGCTATTTGGTGTGCAGAACAGTTCGCAATCATCCTCCTTGCGTTATCCCAGCATTCGCCATGGCTCATGGGATCCTAGGGTCCGCATACTAGAATCGTACCTCGAATTTTTAGCACCACCTATTAAATACTATCATAACTACAATGACGATACCTACAAATTATTATTTTTCAAAATGTGTATTGACATGATACTAAAATAAAGAAATATATTTGGGGAAAATATGATTTTGGACACTTCTAGGCTGCGAAACAGCGCCATCTAGTTTTAAGCCTAAAAAGCCCATACATTCAGGGGTCATACATTTCACTCCCGTATTATATCTTTCTTGATTAGAACCTTCTTAATTACGTAAGTCGGTTATAATTTCGTCCGTATATTGTATTGTAGTAGGTACCTACCTAGACACCTAATCATTCTAATCAACCCGGGCGAAAACCGCCTTGCTTAAATATTACCTACGTGCGGCTTCGACCTTTAATAAAGCCACGTCAAAAAATCGTTCTATGATGATGATGAGGAATCGCGGTAACAACAGTCACTCTTGTAGACACAGACAGACAGATTGGTATCACATAGCAGTGACATTTCACTCACTTCTTCATCGTTGTTAGAATACTGCAGATAATCTTCACGCTATCCATTCACGACTAATATTATAAATGGGAAAGTGTGTGTGTCGTGTTTGTTTGTCCGTCTTTCACGGCAAAACGAAGCGACGTATTGACGTGATTTTTTAAGTGGAGATAGTTGAAGGGATGGAGAGTGACATAGGCTACTTTTTGTCACTTTCTAACGCGAGCGAAGCCGCGAGAAAAAGCTAGTTTCATATATATCTACCACAGAGGCGTTTTGGAAGTAATATTCTTATATTCTACTATATAAGTGTTTTGTGATCTTTATAAGGTTACGAAAGTTCGCATTTCGTTTTCGTAAAAATAATTCTGTCACGAGCAGTTAAGAGTTTTGTCACGTCCCAAACTTTGAGAGAAAATAGCAACTTTGTTGTGATAAACAAGCAATACAAACATCTGTCAAACTGTCTATCTTGTTTGGAAACATTAGGTGTAAATGGGGGATAACAGGTCGACGGAATGCGGAAAATGTTTTGATTTTAGATAGATTTAATAACATTTGCATTTATATTAACTTATGTTTATTAGTTATTGCCATCTTCGGAGCCAGTGAATGAAAAATAAACTCAACCTCCAAAATGATAATATTATACCAACTTTGTAATCCATACTTTTTTTTTTTATATACTAACGGTCCGCCTGATGTAAAGCGGTCACCGTAACCTATGGACGCCTGCAACTCAAACAGTGTCACATGCGTTGCCACCCCATTAGAAACTTGTCTTTTGCTGTGTTTACACAGCAAAAAGGAGTGCACAAGCAAGGAGGGTTCGGGTTGCCGACGACTTTCAAATGACAATAAACAGGACAAGTTAGTTCCGTAAGTCCTCCCGTCATCAGCACACCGCACCCTCGTTGAGCTCTGGCAGCCTTACTCACCGACAGGAACACAACACTATGAGTACTTATACTATAAATGGGAAAGTGTGTGTGTCTGTTTGTTTGTCCGTCATTTACGGTAAAACGGAGCGACGAATAGACTTGATTTTTTAAGTGGAGATATTTGAAGGGATGGAGAGTGACATAGGCTTTGTCTCTTTCTTACCCACCACTTCCCTAAAATGGGAAGTGGAAGTTTACATGTATGGAGTATGGAGCATTCCGCAATTTTCGAATTAAACGCGAGCGAAGTCGCGGGCAAAAACTAGTTTGATTTATAATGTAAATGCGACATGTCTTCGTCAACTCACAAGACTTGGCATGAATGAAACGAAAGAGCGAATGAAAATACGCATGTGTGTGACAGTTTAACCAATAATAAAATTGTAGCTGTATACGAGTAGGTATCGATATCGTATTATCGATACGTTATAGGTGACGTATCGATATCGTATTGATACGTTATAAGTGACGTCAGTTGCGGTATCTCTGACACTAGCGACACAGTATATAAAGAGTACTATCGTACAGTATGGCCACTACCGCTCCCCGCTGAAAGTGCCGCCCACCCCCTCTCGGTTACCTCACAGTTACCGCCTGTCAAAAACGCGAACAGTCGACCTGTCATATCTCACTCATACAAGCATGGTACGCGTTAGAACGTGCTAGGAACGCGCCTCTTTCATATATTTGATCGCCAGTGACCGAGATGTGCTAGCGATCAAATAATATGAAAGAGGCGCATTTCTAGCACACATTCTAAGCTCGTGTAGGCGAACGCGTACCATGTGTGTATGAGTGAAATATGAGGTTGACTGTTTGCGTTTTTGACAGGCGGTAACTGTGAGGTAACCGAGAGGGTGGGCGGCGCCCACCTGATACCTGGGATACTGTGGTTGCGGTCTACAGAACGTATGCTTCTTATCAACTTTGTGGTGCAGTCATCATCAATAGTAGCGGATGAAGGCATCAAAAGTATACCTTCTCTGAATTTATCTATAATCGACTTATCTACTCGTATTATCTATACAGTTCGTGGGTGGAAGTGCCATAGACGTTCATAATAGATAAACATCTCTTTTTGTTGTCGTTAGGTACTTGACGCGTTGATGAAAAATGTATAAAAGTATCTTTCTCGTCGATCTCTCCATTCATCCAAAGAATTTGGCCTAAACATTGAATCCGCAAGGCTAGCTGTATTTATAAATTGACTTAGCTTCTCATTAGAGCGGATTTAGTGCTGTCGTAAATTTAGAAGCTGCCATGATTCTCGCCGTTTTTCTTTGAAGCTCCGCGTTACTATGAAGGCATTCTTGACCTAGTCACTGGCATTCTGGCCCCATTATTGACTCAGAGTATCGTGTGTATACTGCGGTTGTTTTTCGGAACTTATGTGCGAAATGTCATTTGATATTTGCCAGTCGCTTTTCGGTGAAGGAAAACATCGTGAGGAAACCCTTTCGTAAAACTAGTGCCTACGCCAAATCTTGGGATTAGTTGTCAAAGCGGACCCCAGGCTCCCATGACCCGTGGCAAATGCCGGGATAACGCAAGGAGGAGTGCGGTTGTTTTATGAGATAGGATCTTTAAAGGCAAACGTTAAAAGCGCACCAATTAATTTAAGAACCACTGTATGCAAAAATTGTCTGCTCAAGTCTATTGTTGCTAAGCATTACAGGATCAAACTACAGGACTCCAAAATTGTTTCCACAGATCTCCATTTTCATAGTAGAAAAGTGCCTGAGGCCATTTAAAATAAATAAACATTGCAATCTCAATTGGAACAAGGGTTTTCGAATATCGTCCACAGGGACATTGAGGATAGTTTTGTGATTTCATTTTGTTTCTCAATGTATTATTAAAACTTAAGTAATCTAAAATCCTTTGCTATCCTTGGGAAGTAAATATCTAACGATCCTGTAAAACCCACATTCTTATTTCGTGCCATTTCGTGCCAAAGCCAAAGCTCTTTAAATTCATCATTCTATTCTGTTTTTAAGTCCCCGGCTCAACTTTTCTTGATTGATTACCTAGTTCGCGTTCCCGCCATTTTTCCGCCGCTCCGTTGAACACGGAATTTTCTCAAAGTGAATGAATGAACGAGGAATGTGTTGACATTAATTTACAGAAAGAAGCAATGAATTGTGGATTCGGGGATTGAGTTGTTTTTGTTGGATTTTAGATTGTCGGGTGTCAATTGAAGCATAGCTACTAACATTAACTTCCTACGCGTGTCAAATCAAAGAGAGGAGCTACGGACCGATGTTGATGTTTTTTTTTTGTTAACCTAGAGTTACTACTATTGCTTTTTTGCGTTCAGGCGACTTGTGTAACTTGGCTGCAGTTTATTTGGTTAACGCCAGTCCGCTCGACGTCTGGCCCCGTAGCCGAACGGCATTTTTACGATGCGAGACGAAAACGAAACGCCGCGAAAGGTAGTCTGGCTCTGTCGCGCCAATACCCAGGAGCGATAGAGATAGATAGCTACGAAAGAGATATTATCGTGAGCGTTTCGTGAGCGTTTGTGCATTCGGCTACGCACACGGGTCAAAGCATCCAACGATTCGCTATTTTTTCTGGGTGCCTAGCTAACATATATAATTATGCCTATAGTTTACGCCTTCGTGGCGACGACACTCCCGAAATCTACTGTTTCTGAGATTACTCCACTACGCTGCGGAGCGTAAACATTTGCCGATATTGGCATGTTCATGATCGGTAATCTGCCATTACTTGATGCTATACATGTATAACTAACCTAACCACAAAATTAAAATTTTGAAAATACCCCCGACCGCGACATAGTAGACCGATTTTCATGAAACATGGCTAAGAACACTCCCGACTAACTCAGCTTTCAGAATGATTAAAAAAACTAAATCTAAATCGGTTCATCCGTTCGGGAGCTACGATGCCACAGACAAACACACACAGACAGACAGATAGACTACGTTATAAACTTATAACAGAACGTCGTTTTTGCGTCGAGGGTTAAAAATTAAACGTTTTCTCGGTCCATTTGAATGAAAATTTCTCGCTGTATTTTATCTACCTAAAACTGTATTTAGAAAATGAGCCGCCTGATTTTAGCGCAGTTTCAAATGTCTACATGTATTTCAACCTTGAATTTGTTTTTTCATGGATATTCACTCAGAAATGCACGTTCATTTATTATTTACCGAGCAGAATATGAACAATGAACATTTGAACAATACCCGTATTTGTACCACCGTGGATAATCCAGGGACATATTTAATGTATTGATTCCGTGTGGTTTTCTAGCCTTTGTTGCTGCAGGTATCATACATTAGATCAAGAACATATGAAGTGAGAGCCAGGTATCAATATTAAGAATATGGATCGATTCGTTTCGAACTTATTGTATTATTTTGCTATGTACATGTGTTGTGTATGTATCCTGGCAAGATCGCCATGTAAATTTGTAAAGAGCGTTAAGAAATCAACTTGTTGTTTGAAAGTATTGATTTATTAGGTACTTATATACCTTTACATACGGGTACGGAATAAGAAAATGCGTCTAACTTACAATACATACCACATATGTGGACGGAAGCTATAACAAAGATCTCTATATACATTTTTATTACAAATGCATATAATAAATATATGTACTTAATGTTTATTTTGGTTATTTTCAGGTACGTTAGCCCTTAACAAGCGCCATACCCCGATAAGTTTCAGATTGTTATCAAATCTTCTAAATCATAGGGTAAATATGTAAAGTATTTTATATTTTTTTCATTTTGCCCGTACTAGTGCCCAAAATGGTAATTTTTTTGTCAGGTCGAAACCTCAGAGGGCCATCTGTACTGAATAACGTCGTACGATACACGTGCGAAAAGGAAATTCGTAACTGAAACTCAAGAATGTCAAACTTTATTCCCTTCAGGGTCCAGTCTTGTTATCGGTACAAAACAACCAGCATACAGTGATCCGGTATGACTTACAGTTATTACCGTTTTAAAGCTCCAGTTGCACCGTAAGTTAACGTGTTTATTTACTAAGGTATCTCGTAACTCCTAAGGGATACTAAAATATCATCTTATACCTACACCCTGTTTTTATTGAATTCAAATACAAGCAATTTCTCTAAGAAACTAGCCTCTTAACTCTTACGGTTATCGAATTATTTAAAAAGTAATTACTGAACACATGTGTAGCATCCCTTACCACTTCCTAATGTTAATTGTTTTGTCATGTGCCGTCAAACACGACAATGACTTTAGAATAGAATTAGAATAGAATAGAAAATATTTATTTGGCATACAGATACATAATAAAAACCTAATAAAAACTTTAAACGATTAAGGTCCTCTCACACTAATTAATCCATTTATTATGTATGAAAATGAAAAAAAAAAAATTTTTTTTTCGCATTCTCATAAAGCGATATACAGGTTGGTTCCTGATGATGAACCAAACTGCGTGTCAACCAAACACGGTGTAGATTTTTGTATCTGTCTAAGATTCAAAGATCTATAAGATCTAGATCTTTGAATCTTAGACAGATACAAAATTTTTATTATTGGATAACAATTTTTATAAATTAAAGAGAATGAAAAAAATGAAAATGAAAATGAAATATTTATTTTTCAAGTAGGCATATTACAATGCGCATATGAACGTCAAATAAAGCTACGCCGGCTCTAACCCTACGCCTCAGCCTCGAGAAGATTTCAGTCCCCCCTCAGTTGGGAGGGGGGTATCCACTATGGGACCGGCAAGAAACTCGGCGGGCAACTTCTTTTCAAAACATTACATCTTATAATTAACATGCATTAAATAACAACATACAATTTAACATGCAAAAGTATTCATCAAAGAATATGAACAGACTAGGTACTCTATGGAAATCAATTTCAATAAATTATATTATTGCTTAATAATACGTCGTTCTTCTTCAGAGAAAACATATCAAATTGTCATAGAAGAAAAAGATAATATGAATCTCAATATCATTAAATATGTAATTTACCTACACAACATAAAATATAAAATATTTGATGTGCTTTCTTATCTGAACTGTGTCCTCTATACATAATACAATTATTTTAATTGCTATTCGTTTTTTGTAGTTTCTGGTTCGGGCCATGCATGTTTGTCTGTCAAATAGTCCTCGACTCTGTAATAAGCCTTTAACATCAATGATTTTTTTAAGTAGTTCTTAAGAGCTGGGAGGGGTAATCTCAAAGCAGTGTCAGGTAACTTATTATAAAAATGAATGCATTGCCCAACAAATGACTTCTGTACTTTACGGACACGAAACTTCTTTATGGCAAGCTTATTTTTGTTTCTAGTGTTATAATTATGGATATCAGAATTCTTAGTGAAACAGTCTAAATTCTTAACAACATAAATTATACTATCATAAATGTATTGGGAAGCTACAGTTAAGATATTAATTTCTTTGAAGAGTTCTCTTACTGATTCACGTGTTCCTAAGTTGTAAATAGAACGAATGGCTCTCTTTTGTAATACAAAGATAGTCTGTATGTCAGCTGCTTTGCCCCAAACCAGAATACCGTATGACATTACACTGTGAAAATAACTATGATACACTAGGCGAGCTGTCTCAACATTAGTCAGTTGCCTGATTCTCCTAACGGCGTATGCGGCTGAACTTAATTTGCTTGCTAGTTTCTTTATATGAGGACTCCATTGTAGATTTTTGTCCAATGTTAAACCAAGAAACAGTGTTGTATCTACCATCTCTAAGCATTCATCATTCAAAAGTATTTTTGTATCGATTGGTTTAACATTCGGCAGAGAAAATCGAATACATTTGGTTTTCTTAGAATTAAGAAGTAAATTGTTGACAGTAAACCAATGCAGTACATCAGCTAACGTGCTATTAATTACATTGTAATCCGTAGATTTTCGGTTACCTAAATTCCTAATAATGAAAAACTGACGATCGCACGCAATGTGTAAGTAAAGATTGTATTAAAATAGATATACCTGGCCCCGCAACCGAATGGCATTTCTGCGACGCGAAACGAAAACGAAACGCCGCGAAAGGTAGTCTGGCTCGTCGTGCCAATACAGTCATAAGAGCGATAGAGATAGATATCTATACGAGCGTTTTGTTTCGTCAGCGTTTGTGCCATTCGGCTACGTACCCTGTACTACTACGCTATCTCAGTGGATCTTGGCCTCCTACACAAAACTTCGTATTCCTAAAATTTAAAACCTTATGCCTGCAAAGTATAGAATAAAATTCTTGTCAACTTTCAGAAATATGTTTAGAGTCCTCTGAGAATAGTACATTGTGCAACAAGGGGAGGAAGTTGAATATTAGTTACGAGAGTAAGTTAAATCGCGACGGCTTGCCGGAGCGATTTAAAGACTCGAGTTAGTAATATTCATACTCCCCGAGTTACACACAATGGTTTTCATCACACTCGCAATGTAAAAAATATGTAAATAGATGTAAATAATTTTTAAGAAAAAAAAAACCGTCGCCTTTCGGGTTCTGGTGAAAGCTACTTGCGAATGTTGGATTATGTAGAAATGTGTAAGTATTTTTTAAAACTGCTTTTAATGCTTTAATTATTAGATGGAAACACAAATGAATATACGTATAACGTTAAGGTTTGAGGAGTTTCCTCAATTCCTCATGAATCCGATTATATTATAAGAAATCGAAGCTTGACAAACTTTGACTTCAAAACATATGCTTAACAAACATAACTAAATAAATGTCACTGTTCTGAACTTAAATGCATGCTTTTCTTACAAAAATACCAAAGTCACTATGAGTGTGCCGTTCAGGTTTGAGGAGTTTGGTTCTGGCCATCATCAGCAGTTCCACTGCACCAAATGTCACTGTTCTGGACGAAAGTGCATGCTGTTCTTATAAAAATACCAAAGTCACTATAAGTATGCCGTTCAGATTTGAGGAGTTCGGTTCTGACCATCATCAGAAATTCCACTGCACCAAATGTCACTGTTCTGGATGAAAGTGCATGCTGTTCTTATAAAAATGGCAAAGTCACTATAAGCGTGCCGTTCAGATTTGAGGAGTTTGGTTCTGGCCATCATCAGCAGTTCCACTGCACCAAATGTCACTGTTCTGAACGAAAGTGCATGATGTTCTTATAAAAATACCAAAGTCACTATAAGCGTGCCGTTCAGATTTGAGGAGTTCGGTTCTGACCATCATCAGAAATTCCACTGCACCAAATGTCACTGTTCTGGATGAAAGTGCATGCTGTTCTTATAAAAATGGCAAAGTCACTATAAGCGTGCCGTTCAGATTTGAGGAGTTTGGTTCTGGCCATCATCAGCAGTTCCACTGCACCAAATGTCACTGTTCTGGACGAAAGTGCATGCTGTTCTTATAAAAATACCAAAGTCACTATAAGGGTGCCGTTCAGATTTGAGGAGTTCGGTTCTGACCATCATCAGAAATTCCACTGCACCAAATGTCACTGTTCTGTACGAAAGTGCATGCTGTTCGTATAAAAATACCCAAGTCACTATAAGCGTGCCGTTCAGATTTGAAGAGTTCCGTTCTGGCCATCATCAGCAGTTCCACTGCACCAAATGTCACTGTTCCGTACCTAAATGCATGCTGTTCCTTTATTAACACAAAAATCACCATATGTATGCCTTTCAGATTTGAGGAGTTCCCTCGATTTCTCCAGGATCCCATCATCAGAACTGCCGGCGTATCATGCTTCCAATTTTATCACTTATCCACGTGGATAAAGCATCCGTCACGCTTTAGCAAGTGTGTGTGAGAGTGACAGATGTCTTATCCACGTGGATAAGTGATAAAATTGGCAGCATGATACGCCGGCTGGGTTCTGAGAAAAATGGGACCAATCTGTATGTATGTCGCAGTAAGATAGATAAAGCCGTTATATAGTTATAACCCTAGGGATATAATTATATGTCGTAACATAGTTAAACGAAAGCAATTTATTGCTATCTTACTAGGAATATAACTATAATACGTTACTAGTTTAGTCAAATAATTATATGACTGGATTCAGTTTAGTGAAATGATTGTAGACAGGAGTGTGGCGGTGCGGCGGAGGTATAGTTATAACCCTAGGGATATAATTATATGCGTTAAACAAACAAACCACAGTGAAGAATTGTGTAAGGCAAGAATTTGTTAATTATTTCCAATTCAATGTGCTTATTCTCTCTAAACACACAGACGGATGGACAGAGTCGCGACATAAGGGTTCCTTTTGTTTTTTTTTGGTATAGAACTATAAAGAACCGGGACTTCCGGTTCCAGTCCCACTTAGAGACGTATTATAATTATATCCCTAGATTAAGTTTAATCCAGTGATATAATTATATAACTAAACTAGTACCTACCGTATTATAATTATATTCCTAGTAAGATGGTTATGAATCGCTTTTGTTTAGCTATGTTACGGCATATAATTATATCCCTAGGGTTATAACTATACCTCTGCCGCACCGTCGCACTCCTACCTACAATCATTTCACTAGACTGAATCCAGTCATATAACTATATGACTAAACTAGTAACGTATTATAGTTATATTCCTAGTAAGATAGCAATTAATCGCTTTCGTTTAACTATGTTACGACGTATAATTATATTCCTAGGGTTATAACTATATAACGGTTTTATCTATCTTACTGCGACATGTATATACATTCAATCAAAAAAAAATTTTTCAAAATCGGTCCAGGAACGACGGAGATATCGAGGAACAAACATAAAAAAAAAAAAAAAAACATACAGACGACTTGATAACCGTCCTTCTTGAGATATGAGGCGACGGTTAAAAAGTTAAGTACGGTACAAGAAATTTCATTATTCCCTTGGGAGAACGAATTTTTCTATAACTCACGGTAGTCACGGTCCGCCTGCGTGCAATAGCACATTTAAATGTATCTACACGACATACCTACAATAAAAGATGTTAACTCGTCCGTAACAAAAATAAAGGTTTTATCTTAGATCTAAGCAGTATTTCAGGCTTTCCACATCTCAGAAAGCTCCTTACGTGATCGAAAAGGAATTATTTATTATACTAGGAAATGGATATCCTGTGCTTGACAGGGCTAGAAGTTGAAGGAAGACCTAAGGCTGTGGTTTGTGCTCAAGCGATTTCAAGAAATTTGTTTGCTCATAGCTCACAGTTAGTACAAGTTGTAGACCATTCTCAAAATTTCTTAAATTACTGGGGGGCGATGAATCTCGCATACGGGATTTTGTCACTAAAATACCGGTTGAAAACGGTGACTTGCTTATTAATTTCAATGACAATTTTCTAATTCGAACGTGTGAGACTCAAAAATCGGCCCCCTGGTCCTGAAAAAATTCCTATGCAAGTTGCAAATGAGAACACTCATCATCATTATCCTCCTTGCGTTATCCTGGCATCTGCCACGGCTCATGGGAGCCTGGGGTCCGCATTGACAACTAATCCCAAGATTTGTAGGCACTAGTTTTTACGAAAGTGACTGCTTGACCTTCCAACCCGAAGGGTAACTAGGCCTTATTGCAATTAGTCCGGTTTCGTCACGATGTTTGACATTTCGCACATAAGTTCAGAAAAACTCATTGGTTGGTACCAACGAGCCGGGTTCGAACCCGCAACCTCCGGATCGAAAGTCGCACGCACATTGTCTTTAAGAGTAGGTTTTTTTCGCAATGTTCTCATCAGTTGACGGTCGTTTAATTTGATGTTTTAGTTACGCATTATTAACTGGCATTTATTATCACCTCATAATATAAAAATCAACCCTAAAGCAATAAATGTGCGAAGAACAATATAGATAAAATTTTGAAAAAACCCCCGACCGCGACATAGTGGACCGAATTTTATGAAACATGGCTATTATATATATATGCTATAATAATTTGACGATGTACAAATAAATATTATATTCTAGAGGTATTCTATAGTCTGTGTAATAACTTGACAAGTCGCTTTAAGCGTACTTCGAAGCTCCATCCTAAAGCTCCGCCGGATATCCGGTTAATCCGAAGCGTGCAGCAAACGAGCTCGCTAATCTGATGGCGTTAACAGATAATCTCGAGATAACCTCTCATGTAAAGAGCTACTATAGAGGTATATTTTATTTTTAGGGGTTTGTATAACACCTTGGTAGGAAAAAACGGAACCCTTATAGAATCCGCCGGTCTGTCTGTCTGTTTGTTAAGAGTGTCAAGACCATAAATTGAAATATATCATACACGAAAGAAAAAACGACAAGGCCCACTGGTGGCCGAGCCGGGAATCGAACCCGGGTCTTCAGCTTACGCGGCTAACGTCTTCACCACTAGACCACCCGCCCGCCGTGGTACCCGACGAAATTTCTCTAGTGTATGTTATCTCTGATAAGGCTAGGCGCCTTTTGACCAACTCTAAGGGCGAGCAATTAGTGCTTGCATTCTCCTATATGAATCCTTTGCAGCAGGGTTAGCACATGATTGCCGCGAGAGTATGTCGCCGCGAGATAGACTACCCATCCTTATGTCATTAATACAGTTAAAAAAGAAGACGTGTCATCTATCTCGCGGCGACTGTCAGGCTGTCAGAAGTGTCAGTGTCTCATTGTCAAATGACACTGTCACTGTCATTACCAGGCTGTCATCATGTGCTAGGCCTACTGGACCCTTTTTCTTAGGAATGCGTGGAGGTAAAAAGCTAGAATTTATATCAAACACCTACCTACTCAGCTTCTTGTGAATAAAGAAACTTTTCTGACTTGCGGCCGGAAAGCGTCAAATTTCAGGCCGCTGTGCTAAACGAAGTTGGGCCGGTAAAAAAGAAAGCCTATTAGGATCATACAGACAGCCCCCTCACCAGCAGCTTAGTCCTCACGACACAGGCTTGACCTAGTGTGAAGACTACTGTTAAACTAAGTAATATATTGTAATGTATGTACCCAAACCCACTTATGTAAATCTTGCTTGCTCCAATTGTCAATAAAGATTTTTTTTTGTATATGTTTCTTGGCAATGAGGGTTTTCTGAATCGTGTTTTTCGCCAGACAGACGGCGACACTGAGGCACCAAGGTCTTTCTGACAGCCAACTTCAAAATCCACCAATCATATTAAATCGACAGTTATTTTATTGGTGACGCCTCAGTATCGACGCCTGGCGGAAAAACGATTCGAAAAGGTCATTACAGTAAACGGCTATAAAGAATGGACATCGGTCTTTGGAAAGAGACAATTAACGTCACATAAGCAAGAAAGAGACAACGCTTTACTTTTTTTTTTTACAAAGACGAAAAACCGGTGTGCAATCATTATCGCTTACAAGTGACCTGAGACAATTCGTCCTTTACTGGCCTAGGCATGTAATCTACTATTTATTTATTCCAGCTACTAATAACATTATAAATGTCACACTATCCCACATGAGCTAACCTTCAGTATCCAATCACAATCAGTTTCGTTGCCGTCTCCCGGCCTAAGTGGATCAGTCGGCCTTGTTCGGCTCTCGGCGTAATCGCGTTAAGGGGCTTCTGTAATGCTATTGGGACAATTGGATTTTTAACAACGCAGGAAACTTAATAGAATATGTCGCGTGACGATCTGACGATGATAATAGTACATTACAATACAAGTGCGAAAAAAGTAAGTTCGAAACGAGTGACGATAAATTAAAACACGACCGAAGGGAGTGTTTTAAATCGATACGAGTTACGAATTTTTATTTTTACACGTGTATCATACGACGTTTTTCAGTACAGATGACCGGTGACCCTCCGAAGTTTCGACCTGACATATAATGAACCACTTCTCGCACTAGTGCGTAAAAACACCATCTGTACCGAAAAACACGATTTTGGTCACACATCATACTCATACCTAAATGTTTGAAATGTAAATATTTGTCAAAACATTTAGTTTTTCACAGAAATCGCGAAGCGTCTGGTCATAAATTAAATATAACAAGATCATACCATCCCATACATTAAAATGCGACCGCCTACGAACGCGCTTACACTCCACCACACATAGATGGCGTCACAAAAATTGCCTTGTTGCCACCGATTATTTGTTGATTGGCATTAAGTGTCAATTCCGAGCCGTAAACACTTAACGCCATCTACAAGTATAATCGAACGCTACAAGACATTTTTTTTGTGGCGCCATCTACATATGTGTGGTGGAGTGTAAGCGCGTTCGTAGGCGGTCGCATTTTAATGTATGGGATGGTATGATCTTGTTATATTTAATTTATGGTCTGGTTGAGGTAACCGAAGAGCTGGCTTCCTCACACAACGTATCAGCATTGCGAGGAAATGTCGCCAGCATCCTTGGTACAAAGCCTCAAGGGCCTATTTTAGCTAGCTTTTAATTTAGTCTTAGTTTTTTTTTTTTATTTTTTTTTTTAGTTTATTTAGAACACAAACAGTCATAATAAACATCATATAGATATGTTCTTATATAGATATGTTCAAACTGTTCGAAGTAAATATTTCAACTGTTATTATCTACATAAAAGTTAGTAACTTAAAAGAAATCCCTCAACGCTAACAGCTCAAGCTGCGTAGACAAGTTGCGAATCGATCACACTCCGTTGCGTATCGCAGTGATCCCTCTCTATCGCTCTTCCGTATTAGCTAGCCATACACGGACGGATCTGCCCGGCGGGCACATCCGTCCGTGTGTGGCGAGAAATGGACACGGATCTACCCGCCGGGTACCCGTCCGCTGCCCATGCTCAAAACTAGAGATGCACCGAATATTCGGTTACTATTCGGTATCCGGCTTATTCGGCCCTTATTTTTATATTCGGCCGGATACCGGATAGTGACGTACTATCCGGCCGGATACCGGATGTGCTATTTTTTTGGTTGAATGATTTTATATACTTATAATCACAGCCCTTTATTATTAAAAAAATAAACATTTAAACAAAAACGGACTTCGCGCGAAGTTCACTACGAATTTACGAAACAAGTCAAAACCTGCACGACGCGCCCGCTCCCTGCTTAAATTGTAGGTATTGTAGGTAAAATTCTGCTGTCCGAATATTCGGCGGCCGGATACCAAATATTCGGCCGATGGTTAGGCCGAATATTCGGTATCCGGTATCCGGCCAAACAACTATTCGTTGCATTGCACGGGTCCGTCGGCTGCCCGGGCGTGTGTGTAGCGCGGATGTGCCCGCCGGATCGCACCTTAGTTAATAGCAAGGATATGTCCGCCTCGGATTTGTCCGTCGGGCAGGGATCTGATCCGCGGTTTCTGACCAATCCGTACGTGTATGGCTAATTGCGGATCAGGTCCGAAGCATGCCCGGATTTGCCCGGCGGATAAATCCGTACGTGTATGGCTAGCTATTGGTGGAACAGAGACAATCATTTGTTCACGTAAACGATTGCGGCTTTGTCTAGGCTGGCTCTTCAGTAATAAGAATTGATAGATTCAGCGCGAATTAGAATTTATTACTCGGGAGACGCGACGGTACTCGTTTACGTCGTTGACAGTGAAATTTAGGTCATTTTAGGGAACGTACTCAAACTACGTGACCATATTTGTGCCGTTTTTTAACAATGCCGCCTTTAAGCAATGATTATCATCCCATAACCCATCATCATCACCAGCCTATATACCTATGCGTGCACTGCTGGCCGCGGCTGGGCCAATATTCCACAGGTTACGTCAGTTACGTGACAAGAAATTAGACCCCCCCCTCCCCCTCTTTGACCAAGCATAGTATTAGACCTGGATTGTACTCATGCGGAAACACAGACTTAGGCAAGGCATTCCACTCCTTGGCGATTTGCAAAAGAAATACTAACCGTGAAGCGATGCCGCAATGCCGTCTGGTGGTTGTCTATTGTTTGCCCGACAGTCATTTAACATAATATTCATTTGCCCGAATCTAACTTGCCTGAATTTCATTTGCCCGAATGATTTGTTTACCATAAAAATCATATGACATACTCGTTGTTTATCCGAATATTACCTTCCATAATCATACAATGCCATACTATTTGTTAGCCATATTATTAAGTGCAATAATATGGTTTCATAGAATATTCAAACGCCATAAGCAATTATTGCCATATTAATTGTTGCCCATATTATTACCTAACCTAACCTACTTTCTGATAGCAGTTTCATTTTCCAGGGGTCACAGTTCTAACCTAACCTAACCTACTTTTCCAGCAGTTTCATTCTCCAGGGGGTCACAGTTCTAACCTAACCTAACCTACTTTCTGATAGCAGTTTCATTTTCCAGGGGGTCGCAGTTCTAACCTAACCTACTGTCTGATAGTATTTTCATTTTCCGGGGGGTCACAGTTCTAACCTAACCTAACCTACTTTTCAAGCAGTTTCCTTTTCCAGAGGTTCACAGTTCTAACCTAACCTAACCTACTTTCTGATAGCAGTTTCATTTTCCAGGGGTCACAGTTCTAACCTAACCTAACCTACTTTCTGATAGCAGTTTCATTCTCTAGTCCTTCTAGTACCTATTATAGTAGTTTTCGATTCTGCCAAAGCACATTATGGAAATTGACTTTTCTGGACGCTAATTTGTATGACAAATGATGGTATGGAATGTGGTAATTACGGATTTCGATGATTCTGACAAATGACATTATGGAAACTGACTTTATGGGAAACAAAGTTTCTGGCACTAGATTAATATAGTAAACAATGATTATGGCATAAGATGTTATGAGAAACAATATTATGATTGTTGAATAGGATGGCAAATAAAATTATGGCAAATGAAATTCTGGCAAATGGGGGTATCCCCCGTCTGGTGGTCCTATGGTGAAATGGGGACGGAGGAACAAGGTTGTACAACTTGTACAGTTCTTCAGCGCACATTCCGAAATGTATCCTGTAAAATACCGATAAGCTAGCAACCTTTCGAGGTAGTTGGTATAAGGCATTTAAATTCACTTACGGGGATATACCTATTCATTCCTTTCTTCTTTCGCGCAATGTTAATAAGAATATCGCGTTCGACCCGTATGTGACTTTCAATATGTGTACATAACGCGTCATATGTCTACATAAGTCTTCTGTTCTTACTTATTATTAGAGATGGGCCGAATATGGACTTTGCCGAATACGAATATTCGGCCGAACATTCGGTTCATCTCTTACCGAACCGAACATTCGGCCGAATATTCGGTTACGCCATATTTTTGAGGCGGATGTTAAGATTAATTTATGATTTAGTGGAAGACTATAAAACTTAGCTAAGACAACTCTGAAATCTTCTCAATTACGGTTTTTTTTACTTTTTTAGAAAACAATACAATTGTACCTGTACCTATTTATATTTTGACTCATAGGTGTGTATTGTGTCTTTTTAGTAGTTCCTTAGAATGCTACTAAAATAGGAGCTTATTATCCTATGGAATACTTTGTTTATTCGGTAAATATTCGGCAATGCAACCGAATTATTCGGCCGAATACGAACATTGAAAAACTTGCTGAATATGCCGAATACCGAATATTTACCGAATATTCGGCCCATCTCTACTTATTATCTCATATTTGTAGCCAAGCATCGTAATCAGTCCGCTTTCAGAGACACAGTCGTCTCATAACAAAGTTCTCACCTAGTTCCTTATCCTATTAAGATCATAGGCACTATCTCAAGCGACAGAACATAGTACAGTGAAACCTGGATAAGTGAGACTTCAAGGGACGAAAAAATTTATTTCACTTAAAGAGGTATTCCACTTAGTCAGGGTCTCAGTTAGATAGGTATAATACAATGTTTGTCTCACTTACAGAGGGGTATACTAATAGAGGCCAGAATAGGTTGATGTGTCAGTTATAGAGGTGATAAGGTGTGTTTCATATAGTTATTATTAGTTGCATACTAAAAGAAAAGGTAAATAAGCCTTGTCTTTAATTAAAATATTAGACTTTTAATGTCATTGTGTCATAGAAATTTTATATTATAATATTTTTTTATCATTTTTATGTTACAAATCGAAATTTTAGTTTTAATTTCTTAAAATAACCAAGAAAGCCCTTAAACTCACCGAAACACAAAGAATCAATCGCATAATTTACAAATGGGCTAAGAATTATTAAAAATATGGAAAAAGATTTTTAAATTGATGATATGATTAAAGTCCAAGTTACAGAGGTTATGATTGACTGTATCTCAGATACAGAGGTAAATTTCTATAAAATTCTTAACAAACAATTAAGTGAATATACATTTCAAATATAGTCTCAGTAATAGAGGTAAAATACACACTATGTCTCACTAATAGAGGGAAATGTGACTAAAAAATCGAAAAGGCTAATCTCAGTTATAGAGGTCTGTTTTGTCTCACTAACAGAGGTAAATCGGTGCGAAAGTGTCGGGACCGCACCTTGGGTCCCAGCTAAAGAGGTTTCTCACTTATCCAGGTCCCACTTAACCAGGTTTCACTGTACTATATAAGTCAGTACAGTAGTGTAACTTATCTATCACATAGTCAAGCATCCATATTAATGTGTCTGATAGTTACACTTGAAGAGATGCTGTCGTCTAATGAAGTTCGAGGACAACAGAACATTCATTTTTGATTTATTTTATTTTTTATTTAATGTATTTTTATTATTCATTTTTTTTTTTATTAATGTTATAAATTGGAAAGTCTGTGTGTCTGTCTGTTTGTCCGTCTTTTACAGTAAAACGGAGCGACGAGTTGACGTGATTTTTTAGGTGGAGATAGTTGAAGGGATGGAAAGTGACATTGGCTATCTTTTGTCTCGTTCTGATCCCCCACTTCCCTGAAATGGGGGGTTGAAGTTTGTATGGAGCATTTAACAATTCTCGAATTCGTTTGCGAAGCCGCGGGCAAAAACTAGTACTTATTATTTTATTTTATTTTTATTATAAATGGGAAAGTGTATGTGTCTGTTTGTTTGTCCATCTTTCACGGCAAAACGGATCGACGAATTGACGTGATTTTTTAAGTGGAGATAGTTGAAGGGATGGAAAGTGACATGGGCTACTTTTTGTCCCTTTCGAGCCCCCCACTTCCCTAAAATGGAGGATGGAAGTTTGTATGGAGTATTCCGCAATTTGTAATTTATCGCGAGCGAAGCCGCAGGCAACAGCTAGTAGTACTATAAGACAGTACAGTAGGGTAACTTATCATGCATACAATCAGTACACCAGTAACCAGCAGTGACGTTGAGACTAGGGCTCTGGATATTCGGTACTACCCGCCGATCCGTGCGCCCGGCCCCTTAGCCCCGGCGGTGCTAAGCGTCCGAACTACCCGAACCCGCCGAAGTCCGTTCCCGTGTAGTGCCGTTCGCGCGTGTAGTGCCGAATCGGCGTTCGGGGCCGGACGGCCGGACGCACGGACTTCGGCACCGTTCGGGTATTGAACACACGAGGCGGCCGGCGGACCGATCGACTTATTGCCGTGCCGGTTTGTATTTAAAAAATAGGTGAAATTTAATAATTTAGCGAACGAATACGAATTGGTTTTATACATACTCGTTTTATTTGAATCAATAACGTGTTAACTATATTTTTTGCACTTGTTCCCGTTACGTTATAGGCTACTCGTACAGATTAGATAATAATTATGATGATATGTATTCAATACAAATATTACAAACGTATTCCATATAGGTCCATAATTCGCCAGGAACACTAGTCTACTGTTTTTTTTTCAATAAAGTTGCTTAAGACAATTGCGAAAAGTAGAGTTTAATGGACTTTATTTGTCTCTAGGTTAACTAATAGAAGTCTAAACAGGGTATTGGTTTGTGTGAAAAATACTATATTAGTTCTATTACTTACTTGATTGTTTTATGATATTCATGGTGCCTTACTAACTATCTATAGGGACCATACCACCTATAGGTACTTACTACATATATGTACACATGTTGACAAATATACTTCAAAATATTGTCTTCGGTTACCGCGACAGTTACTCATGCAATTTATTATAGTTATATCTATGTCTCATAGTTTTAAAATAAATAAATAAATATTGGGGACATTACACAGATCGACTTAGCCCCAAACTAAGCAAAGCGTGTACTATGGGTGCTAAACGACGATATACATACATACTTAAATAGATAAATACATAACTATGGAAACGGATTATATCACGTATACTGAATTTACAATTCACCCCGACGTTTCGAACACTTTACAGCGTCCGTGGTCAACGGGTGACACCCATAATTAATTGTAAATTCATTACTTATAGGCGATATAATCCATTTTATTTCATAAATATCCTTCAAATTAAGGAAATTTATTTGAACTATCGAGTTATTAGTTTTTATCTAAAAAGTTAGTAGAATTAACGTCGCATGAGAAGACAAAGGTAATAATGACTTGTGGGCGGCACAATAACCAATACCCGTGGTGATTTTTTTTTACTGATAATAATGACACTCAAACCTCACACCCGGCATCCCTTTGACATGGACAAACCTTTTGTTTGAAAAGTTCTAGATGTAGCCGCGCTGTTTTACAAATACCTAGTTAAGAATGGTATTTTTTTTTTGTTATTTTGGAGTGAACTACTTTGAAGTGAATATGTATCCATAGTCCTGGTTCTTAACTTGAGCTAGTTGGATAGGGTGTGACAAAAAGCATGAGACTTGACATGTATATAGATAACTTGCAAACACTTAACAGAAAAAAATAAAAGTACGCAGACGCCGAGGTGTCAATGTTTCCCCTCTTTTCCCTCATTTTTATATCACTATTTTCAGTTTTTTTATATTGTCATGAAAACCGTGAAAGCTATAATCACAATATTTAGGAAAAATATATTCTCCATAAAATTTCCTTCAATACTGTCTGTTAAGGTATAGCTTTAACTCATCATTTTAAAATTATGCTTAAGTCCCCCGCATAATATTTGTGTTTAACTACTAGTGGGATGAGTAGGGGTAGCACTACCGTCTGTTAGTAATATACTTTAAATGGAAATATTGTAGAGAATTTCATGGTACTTCTCCTAAACATCTTTCTGGTAAGTACCTACTCGTAATATTTACATACCAAAACCTTTAATACCTACCTTTAATAGTTTTCGTGAAAATTTAAAAAGCTAAAAATGGGAGATAATAGTGGGGGAAGAGATTGACTCCTCAGCGTGTTTCTACTTCTATTTATCCTTATGAACGTCAAAGCTATGTGCATACCAACTTTCATGCTTTCTAATTTAGGCCACTGAAAACGCGTGCCCTGATATATAATTAATAATGCCGAAAATGGAAAACATGGAAAAAATCGACTAGTTAAAATTTGTCCCCCAGTCACAATTGCTCCGCTGTCCCTTTCTCATTTTAGTTATTAAGGTTTTATCATTTTTGGTTCTCATATTCGCTTGAACCAAGAACGCGAACGATCATCAAGCATCACTATAGGTCGAGAACGGATCGGACCCGCGGGTTTTTAGAGTCCGTCGATCCGGACGCACGGACTACACGGGTACCCGGACCTTAATTACACGGTCCCTAATTACCCGTTCCAAACGGGCCAGAAATCCGGATTCGTGTAACACGGGAACGGATACCCGGCAACGGGTACACGAAACACGGACGCGACCGGGAGCCCTAGTTGAGACGTCTTATAACAAAGTTCGCACCCAGTTCCTTATCCTATTAAGATCATATCCCATCTCAAGCATAAACGCAGTTAGAAGACAATATGCAACTACACAGTTAACACAGTACAGTACCGCAACTTGAAATATCAAGTTAAGAGTCTTGTGTTGATAACCCAAGTCAAAGTCCAACAATAATTTAAAACTTTTTTTTTTACTGCAATGCCACAGTTTCGTTTTCTTTTAACCCCTTATTTGCCAAGAGTGGCCCTGAAGCTTTAGTAGTTTCATGTGCTCTGCCTACCCCTTTATGGGATACAGGCGTGATTGTATGTATGTATGTATGTATTTTTACAAAGGTAACTGTGGACTCATATAATATTTTCAGTAAGGGCCACTTGCACCAACGAAGATGGAGGGTTAACCAGAGGGTTAACCCACCATTTTATATGGAATTTGACAGATGACAGCCCACTAACGCTGAGTTATTCATATTCATATTCATATTCATTTATTCCATTGTAAATCATGTTCATTTGTACAGTTTGGTATTAAATTTGGTCAGGTAGGTACATGATTACCCTGCTAGGGTTAAGTGGTTGGTGCAAGTGGGCCTAAGAGTAAGAAAGAAAGTAACATTCTCATTTGTCGTTGTCATAGTCCCACTTGCTAAGCGACGATATACAACAACATAACATACAACATACAATCACGTCTGTATTTCATAAAGGGGTAGGCAGAGCACATGAAACTACTAAAGCTTCAGTGCCACTCTTGGCAAATAAGGGGTTGAAAGAAAACGAAACTGTGGCATTGCAGTGACAGGTTGCCAGCCTCTCGCCTACGCCACAATTTAACCCATATCCCACAGTCGCCTTCTACGACAACCACGGGAAGAAAGGGGGTGGTGAAATTCTTAACCCGTCACCACACAGGCAATACGATACGAGACGATATACTTACTTATATAAACCAATACATACTACATAAAATAAAACTATGGAAACGGATTTTATCGCGTATAATGAATTCACAATTCATCCCGACATTTCGAACACTTTACAGCATTCGTGGTCAACAAGTGACTTTTTTTTATTTCATGAGTGACTATCGCGGTTACCGAAGACAATACATAGCTACTTATATACTTAATGTTGGTACATCCGGGATTCGAACCCAAGACCGCGGCTTAGCAAGGGTTACTAGCGCTACGCCAGACCGGTCGTCTGAAATCACAAAGTCGTTACGTGGGGTAAATTACCATTAATTGGGGTAAATTCCCATTAATTGGGTTAAAGGTGCCGCGGCGGGCGCGTGACCGTGTCTTACGTAAATGCTGGGAAACGAATGCGTCCGTGTACAGCCATGTGACCAGGACCTGGCTTTACCACGAGTCGTTTATTTAGACAACAAGAGTCTTTTACAACTCTTAAGTTATTTTAGTTATTCGTTTTTTTCTTCATGTATAATTTTTTTAGATGTACTTTGACACTTAGAGACTCTATACATCTCTAACATCTCTTATTAATAATCATAATAGCTTTGTACTTTGTATAATTTCTTGTGTTAATATTTTTCTTTTTATGAATACTTTTGCTTATTAAATTGTATCTTGTTTTTTTTAATGCATGTTAATTATAAGATGTAATGTTTTGAAAAGAAGTGGCCCGCCGAGTTTCTTGCCGGTCCCATAGTGGATACCCTCCTCCAACTGAGGGGGGACTGAAATCTTCTCGAGGCTGAGGCGTAGGGTTAGAGCCGGCGTAGTTTTATTTGACGTTCATAAGCGCATTGTAATATGCCTACTTGGAAAATAAATATTTCATTTCATTTCATTTCATTAGTCGTATGGCAAGGAACAGAAACATTCATAGGTTAAAATAACCACAAAATTAAAATTTTGAAAAACCCCCGACCGCGACATTGGTCCGATTTTCATGAAACGTGGCTAAGAACACTCCCGATTAACTCAGCTTTCAGACAAAAAAAAAACTAGATCTAAATCGGTTCATCCGTTCGGGAGCTACGATGCCACAGACAGACACACACACAGACAGACAGACAAACAGACAGACAGACAGACGGACAGACACGTCAAACTTATAACACCCCGTCGTTTTTGCGTCGGGGGATAAAAATATCATTAAGTATATCTATACAATCCAGCTCCCTTTAAAAATAGTCATAGAATGTCGCCACAATAACTTATACCAGCAAACTTGTAAGTGTGAGACTGTGAGTTCCGGAACTCCGGGCGCATAAGTTGCGAACTCACCACTTAAGAGTTGCGAAGTTTTCGCAACCGATATTGAGCGGCTGCGGGGAGAAAAATAGAACTTTAGAAGTTCGTGTGAAATGAAAATAGTTGAGGTGCGCTCGGGTCATTTAACCCGTAAATGCATGGTGATGTATATATAAGGCAACCCGGCAACCTTCAAATCAAGAGTGAACAGGCATCTTCTGGGCGAGCTCACTCCATCGTAGGCCACGTCTTTGCCTTTGGCTAGTCTGTGGTCAAGAGTAAGCCCATTTATAAAAATAAAAAAATAAAAAATATGCATCATATATTTGATGGCCTGTGGCTCAATATGTAGCTATCCAAAATCACATTTATAGCTTAATTATTATTCAGTATTTATAAGTATTTAATAAATAATTGAATAAATTAAGTATTATTATGATTTACTATTTATTATTTAAGAATAAAGATAAAATGGCGGAAAAGTGTGAAAAAACGGGATGATGGCGATTTTTAGTATGTGATTTAGGCATTTGTTTTCGGAGTTAGTAATTAATTTATGTTTAAACATTTTATCATAGGGGTTTCACAAATAGTGTACCTTTCTAATAGTAGTCAAACTTTACAATAAAACTTACCAATAATTATATATATAAATAAGTTTTGGCCTATTTAACTTCTAACATTGATTTAGTATTAAAATCGATAAGTATTAAATATTTTTTTTATTATTTTTCTCAGAGTCAGAAAACCATTGTCTATCACATATATTAATATCTCGTTAAAAGAAAAATTCATGCATTTAAGGGTTAAGCTGGTTTTAGTGTCACGATCGACCTCGGAGCGATCCGCACGACTAAGTATGAAGTTAATGTTGTGACGACCGGTCTGGCCTAGCGAGTAGTGACCCTGCCTGCTAAGCCGCGGTCCCGGGTTCGAATCCTGGTAAGGGCATTTATTTGTGTGATGAGCACAGATATTTGTTCCTGAGTCATGGATGTTTTCTATGTATATTTTGTATATTATATATATCGTTGTCTGAGTACCCACAATACAAGCCTTCTTGAGCTTACCGTGGGGCTCAGTTAAACTGTGAAAAAAAAAATGTCTTATAATTTTTATTTATTTATTTAATGTTGTCGTCCCCGCGGACCCGTCCGCTTCACCACAGTTCACAAAAAAACTTTTATAAAACGCTCCTTAAGACTTTACGGGAGCGAAAATGCTAAATTTGGGAATTTCAGTTAAATATACTAGTGTTATTAACTAGATTTATCGAAAAAAAATGTCCATTAAGAACAACTCAGTTAAAAGATATTGCGAAAAACTCTTTAAAATCGAGGTTCCGCTCTCGACTGTTTCCTCCTTCAAAACTTATTTAAACGGAACGACATTTGAGAATCAGAATAACAATGAAATAATCTGTGTCGGACCGTTTAGATTTTTTGGCTTTTTGTTACCGATCTTGAGTATCACACCTTTTTTTGAGCCATATTGAAAAAGGATTGCTGCTTGATGTTTTTAGAAATTTTTGATTGGCTCTAGCGTCTTTTAGAATAAAAATAGCAAATAATCAAAACGGTCCGACACAGATAAAAATAATAATAATCTGTGTTGAAAAAATCATTTCTCTATTTATCTTCAAAAACCAGGGAGGAAATAGTCGAGAGCGTTTGTATGAGAATTGACCTGTATCGTATCGTCTTAACTTAATACATAGTGATATTATATAGTCTGGTGCGGATCACTCCGCGCGGTCGGTCCGCGTGACACTAAAACCAGCCTTAGTGAATTTTCACATTATCCTATCCGATATCGGATGTAAAAAAAAATCGTTTATTCTCAAAATAAACCCTTTTTAACAATATTAAATCTTCTGCCAAACTGCAGGACAGTTTGTTGGCAGAGGGGACTCCCTTACATAATCTAAGTGGGTAGAACTATCTAAGTAAAGTTTACGCTAGGTACAGTTTTGATGTATTGCTTACAGAGAGTTTTAACTTCAAATTATCTATGAAAATAACTATCTAAGTGGATAAATTCTAGGTACAGCTTTGATTTACATTTTACAGTAATTTCAACATTAATTTTTCTAAGAGAAAGTTTTTTTGTAGGACCGTTATCCCATACCTTTAACCCGCCATCTTATATTTTTGCCTTGAAAATCCTTCCTACATCCGATATCGGATCGGATAATGTAAAAATGAAAACGCACTTAGAACATAGGCAGCATAATGTGTGTGCGTAGCCGAATGCACAAACGCTCACGATAATATCTCTTTCGTAGCTATCTATCTCTATCGCTCTTGCGTATTGGTGCGACAGAGCCGGACTACATTTCTGCGTCGTTTTGATGGCGCTTGGCGTCGCAGAAATGCCATTCGGCTACACGCCCCCTGAGGGGATACGAAACTCGCCAAGTCACCATAGCTTCTAATACTGTCCATGAGGTTTTATCGTTTTAGAATAGTTACGTCTCAATAGGCCCAGGCAGGCAATTATGGTCGCGCGATAAATGATAAAAACATCTGGCCGTCCCTATCGCACTATTAGTAAGTGGACGGCCTGATATTTTATCGTCTATCGCGCGACCATGCTACCCGTGCTGGTGTGGAATGGCTGATGGCAGTTCGTAAAAATTAGTGTCTACTCCAAATCTTGGGATTAGTTGCCAAATCGGATTCCGGGCTATCATGAGGCAAATGTGCCGGGAACGGGTCAACGATCGCTAGATCGATTTTTCACCCCCGAAAACCCCCACAACCACATAACTCAGCGAAATCGTTAGAGCGGTTTCCGAGATTGTCGGTATATATATTTAATAAATAAATATACAAGAAAGGTATAAGATTATCATAGCTGGGCATTAACTCGTTAATCCGTTAATCGTTAATTAACGAAGTTAACATTTCGATTAACGGATTAACTTTTAAGTTAACTTTAAAAAATGTTAACGGATTCGTTAACTTCCGTTAAATTTCATAGAGTCCGTTAATCGTTAATCCAGCACCCCAAGCGGCTCGCTGCGCCGCGAAAACCACGTTCTTGCTGCTACTGTAAAAGCCCGTACTTAGTACGGCAAAACCTAGGTTTTATCGGTAAAAGCAGATCCGTCGGTTATAAACAGTCTAAAGACCAATTGGCGACTTTGGAGTAGTCGAGATCTTCTAAATCTTATTAGGCGTGCTAGATCGTTCACTAACCTGGGAATAGAGTGCATTCATCAGGCATGACAGACAAATCGCGCAACCGACGCATCGAGTTAAGTAGTCCGTTGCGGGCCTTAGATTACTCTACCAAGTTATCGTGGCCCACAGCATCGAGTTGTCATCTCAAATCTCAATCTGAAGAACCGACGCACCACGATCGCGACCGCATGAATGACCCAATAATTAGGTACCAATCCGAAGTAAAACCTAGGATTTAGCCAACCAACGGCGGTAAAAGCCCGAAGAGACGGTAAATTTTATTACATTTCGGTTTTTTACCGATTGGCGACACAGGTTTTAATGGTTTTTGGTGGATACTTAGTAAATAGAAATACATAATACCTACAGTGGAGTCCTATTTTTATGACGTGTTAACGGATTATCGATTAACTTTAACTTCCGTTAAATCTACCGAAATGTATCGCTTTAACGATTAACGAAGTTAACTTTTTAAGTAACGGATTAACGATTATCGAAGTTAACTATTTGATTAACGGTGCCCAGCTATGAAGATTATGTACCTACGTTCGTTGTAATGACCTATTATGATTGTGGGTGTCGTAAAAGTCGACTGTGGGATATAGGTTAAGTTGTGGCGTAGGCGAGAGGCTGGCAACCTGTCGCTCCAATGTCACAGTTTCGTTTTCTTTCTACCCCTTAATTGCCAAGAGAGTTGAAACTTCATGTGCTCTGCCCTACCCTTTATGGGATACAGCCAACACTACAATACAATTTTATCACTTATAGAGTGACAGATGTCTTATCCACGTGGATAAGTGATAAAATTGAAAGCATAATGTTTAGCGTGATTGTATGTATGTTCTTATGATAAACAGTTTATATTATGACCTTTCTTAAGTAGATTGTGTATGCAATTTATCAGACGTTAGGGTTAATTTCCCAGGAGACCTGAGTACTTCATGTATTCATCCCCATTCGAGAAATAATTAGATACTAAGTGGAAGAAGTCGAGCTAATTTAATTATGGGTAAAGTTGGATAAGTAAGTTTCGGACAGCTCACTTAAGTTTGAGAAGTTGACTAAAATGAAAAAGTTTCACTTATATTTATTTATTAAAGATTTTAAATCTCATAAGGGGTTGGCAGAGCACATGAAACTGCTGAAGTGCCACTCTTAACAATGAAGGGAGAAAAAATACGAAATTGGACATTGCTGTGACTGTGACAAGTTACCGGACTCTCCCATACCTACGCCACCATTGAACCGATATTCCACAGTCGACTTCTACGACACCCACGGGAGGAGAGGGGGTGGTGAATTTATTAACCCCTCACCACACGGGTTAACAAATATATGAAAAGTTATCTGGCAGACAGATCCGCCAGGCATACACATATTACACAGTGTAGTATCTGGCAAATTGTGGGGTTGCAGGTAAAAACGGGCCGTCACTTGGGTGCTGTTATTAACTCGTTCTGGGGTCGTGACCCCCCCCCCCCTTCCCTTCCAGACATCTTCGGAACCCTTAACTGGTAAGATGAGGTTTTCCGGCGCTAAAATGTTTTTTACGGCGGTATTTACTTTATCTTGTTGAACTTTGTGTAAACATGAGGTCAAGTGAAAACTTATATTATGTGTGTTCGGTGTACTCCTCAAGATAAGATCTTCTTATGAAGAATGAAAAACTCCAGGATAGTACTCTCTTCTTTTAGTTAACTTAATAACTAGATACAAGTAGTTTAGGTATTTTGAGAATCTATACAAATATATGTGTAGCCGCTTCGGCTGTAAGGTACAGTCTAATGTAGGTACGCGGCGCGGGGGGCCGTGACGTATGTGTGTGACGTCATGTGTCGTCAACCGGTCTTCGTACGAGTACTTGGGTAAACGTATGTATGTTTTGTGAACATCGTGTGTACGTACAGTCAAGTTATTCAATATAGATGCAAACGACGTGCCAAAGACATGTATACATACATGATTTTATTGCTTACGCCGTGGCTTGCGTGGGCGACGTTCGCGCGATGGTCGCGCGACGGCGATGCGACGCATACGAAATCAAACCTTATCGATATGGAAGTAGACGATGCGATGAGACGCGACGGCGACGGTCGCGCGACCGTCGCCCGCGCAAGACACGGCGTTAAGGTTGTGGATATATATTTCTGGACTGGACACTTTGTCTGCATCCATGCCATCCATATTTACCCCCTTACTCATAAACGTACACTAAAGTTATCAAGCCGATAAAGTTCATTTGTCCCTTTCCGACGTATTGGTGTGACAGAAAGGGACAAACGAACTTTATCGGCTTGATAACTTTAGTGCAAGTTTATGAATGAGTTAATCTGTACTTGTAATGTAAGATTATATGTAGGTATCGAAACTATCGAACCCAAAAATCTCGACAAGGAAAATGTCAAGAGCCTCGACCACGACTGACATTTTAGAATTCGTTCTCGATAGAGTAAACTTCACGAAAAATAGTACATTACGATACTAGTGCGAAAAAAAGGAAGTTCGAAACGAGTGGCGATAAATTAAAACACGACCGAAGGGAGTGTTTTTAATCGACACGGGTTACGAATTTCCTTTTCGCACGTGTATTGTACAACTTTTTTAGTACAGATGACCCTCCGAAGTTTCGACCTGACATATAATGAACCACTTCTCTCTTCAATTCTTTCTTGCGAGAAGTGTGTGTTAAATGGAGGTAGGGCATAACGAATGATATTCCGCTTTGTGTGGTCACATATCTGTTCTCAATTCCTTCTGCTTGTAAGGGGCCGTCCATAAATTACGTCATTCTAAATTAGGGGGGGGGGGTTTGGTCTGCGGATGACGGTAAATGATAGATGGGGGGGGGGGGGGGTGTTTCGAAATTGACGTCATTCTTATTTATTTATTTATAGTTTATTTTTCACGTACAAAAAGATTATTTCTAAAAAGAAATTTCTTCCAGCACACCTAGTAAGTGAGACTGCAAATGTGAGAGGCGGCTAAGGCGCATACAATACTAAAATAACTCATAATAAACATACATAAGTAATGCAACATAGATGTACACAAATACAGTAATAACTACAGATAAAATACTCTAACAATAATATTACATATAATACTAGCTGCCCGCCCCGGCTTCGCCCGTGGTACTTAAATGTATTATACATATAAACCTTCTTTAAGAATCAGTCTATCTATTTAAAAAAACCCGCATCAAAATCCGTTGCGTAGTTTTAAAGATCTAAGCATACATAGGGACAGACAGCGAAAGCGACTTTGTTTTATATTATGTATTGATAATAAACACAATACTTAAATAATAACTAAGAAAAGTAAAAAATAAGTAGTTATATTATATCAATGATTATTGCCAAAGTAAAAATAATAAAAGATGATTCTATAACCAAGTGTTTTAATCATATAATACCCTATTTTTCTCAAATCTGCAATGTTTTATTTTGTCAAACTGGTAATGACGTCAATTTTGGGAGAAGGGGGGGGGTCATTAAGATATGACGATAGGATGATTATAGGGGGGGGGGGTCTAAAATCTGAAAAAATCGATGACGTAATTTATGGACGGCCCCTAATATAAGTTGTAAAATGTTTTAATATAAATTTTTTGGCAGACGCGATACTATTGACGCCTAGTGTCGAGTAGTGGTACTGATAATTTACGTTATTTGACGCGTGAATGACGCTAGATGTCACTACAAATAGTACAAATAACTTGCATAATTTACTGATGTATGGAGTTACAACTTATTTGTATTTTCCTTACTTATTTCTCTATGCTCCATACAATAAACGTCGTATTTCACGATTTTGGGACCAACTGATCCAGATATATTTTTTGGCAACGAAAGGTTAGAACTGTAGGTAATAAACATTCTAACCTAACCTACCTAAGGCAGCGTTCCCACATAAGCGTCGCGTGTCTCGGGGCGCGCAACGGACGTCCGCGCCACGCCACCTGAGTGAATGAATGAATGAATGAATTTATTTGCGGAATACGGGTTACATAGGGTTGGTATAATATAATGACATGTTCTCCATATTCTACTTAAACAAGCATGCAAATTTTATGTATTTCTGGCGGATTGATGTTAATCAGTCCACCAAATACAAAGACCTAGCCTATTTACAAGTTTTAGCCAAACATGCATAATTATTATTAATAATTACATTAAAGATTTAAAAATTCATTAATGGAATAAATATTGTGATCGCATAACCAGTTATACAGAGCAGTTTTGAACTGATTGAGATGTAGATTTTTTATGTTCATAGGAAGCTTATTATATATTTTTACACACATAAAATATGGACTAAGCATTGTTTGTTTCAAGCGGGCTTTAGGTACACTCAATAGGTCTTTTTGTCTGGATATCCGGTCGTTGTAGGTTATAACCTCATAGTTTTTATTAAAATAATTTTGATTGCTGTGCACAAATACAGCTGTTTCGTATATATATAACGAAGGCAAAGACAAGAGTTTGTGATGTTCGAATATGGGTTTACAAGAGTCAAGTGGCTTAAGTGAAAATATAGCTCTGATACATTTTTTTTGTTTAACAAAAGCTTTTTGAATATCAGGGGAGTTACCCCATATGGTAAGTCCATATCGGAGAACAGACATTACGTAGCCATGGTATGCTACAAGGGCTGCCTCACGCGATACCGATTCTCGTAACTTTCGGAGTGGAAAAATAAATTTATTCAATTTTTTACAGACATTTTCAACATGAATGTTAAAGTTACAATGCTCGTCTAAATGTATGCCTAGAAACTTTACGCTGTGATCTAAATCAACTTGTTCTCCGTTGTATGTAACATTAAGATCTTTGGGTTTGCTCTTCCTCGTAAGATATTGTACATGCTTAGTTTTAACAATATTTATGGACAAGTTGTTGTTTTCTAGCCATTGTATAGTGTTGTGTAAGGTTTGCCTTATCTCTTGCTCGTATGTCTGATCATCCAGGCACGGTATTATAATCGATGTGTCGTCAGCGAACAAAACAGATGGATACTCAATGAATTGTGGGAGGTCATTTATATATAAAGAGAATAGCAACGGCCCTAAGACGCTACCTTGAGGGACCCCGAAGTTATTTAATTTGTAACTTGATGTATAGTTTACTATAGTATTTTCTTCTTCTTTAATTATTTCTGTACATTGAGCTCTTCCACTTAGGTAAGATTTGATCCAGCAATGAATATTACCTCTCACACCATAAATCTCTAATTTGTCTAGAAGCCTCTTATGGCAAACCAGGTCAAATGCTTTTGACATATCGAGAAAAAGAACGCTTACAGATTGACCTTGATCTACATGATGTATTACTTGTTGTAACAAAGAAAATGCAGCAGTTGAAGTTGATTTGTGTTTTCTAAAACCATGCTGATTGTCAGTAAGTAGACTGTACTTATTAGCGAAATTGGTAAGTCTTTCAAATATTACTTTTTCAAAGACCTGACCAAGAAGTGTAATTCAAAAAACGTCTCCTCAGTACATTTTGTATAGGAAGGACGTAAGACGCGCCGCCAAGCTGCGCGGCGCGCGCCACGCCGCCGCCGCCACGCCACCTGGGGCGCGTCTTACGTCCTTCCTATACAAAATGTACTGAGGAGACGTTTTTTGAATTACACTCAGGTGGCGTGGCGCGGACATCCGTTGCGCGCCCCGAGACACGCGACGCTTATGTGGGAACGCTGGCAAAGAGGCCAAAGCTTCGTCCCAAAATGTGGATCGCCCGCTCAAGTTGCACTCGACTTGAATAAACTAGCGGCACTACTGCCAGGCCACTTGAATATCGAAGAGATCGCTCGTTGTAGACGGATCATACGAGTATATAACCAAATGACGCAATAATATAGTTGTTGATAGTTTTTTTTATATGCTACGTCTGTGGCAAACAAGCATACGGTACGCTTGATTGAAAGCGATCACCGTAAGTAAGCCTGCAACTCGAGGAGTGTCACATGCGCGTTGCCTACCCATTAGAAACTTGTACAGTGGAGGTCCTTTGTGTATAATGTAATTTAATAATGTCTGAGAATTATTGATTCTTGTCGCTTTTAGTACCTACACCTACTCATTAAGGTTATTTACTTAAGTACTTTATAGTCAGTACAGTACCACTGTCATTTTAGTTTTTAAAACACAATTTGTACCTACAGAGTGTAACAAAAATGGTGGTGATCCGTTTAAGGGCGTACTCAGTATCGTATTCTTATCAGGAAAAAGTAGAAGAAAATTTTTTTTTCGCTAAAAAAATTTTCACTTTTGTATGAGCCGGGCCGCGCGAATCGGTCGAATCTCCATACAAAGATAAAAAAATTTTTTGCAAAAAAAATATTTTATCCTACTTTTTCCTGATGAGAATACGATACTGAATACGCCCTTAAACGGATCACCACCATTTTTGTTACACCCTGTATATAAAGAGAGGAAAATAGGAATTACGTTTGTGAAAAGAAATGGCCGTTCCCTTTCCTCGTACTCAGTTACTTACTTTACTTAGCTGGCTTGTTAACCCAATGAGTTTTGGCCTCCAACACAAGAGCACGCCACTTTGCTCGAGCTATCGCCGACGCCGAGCTCACGGAGAGAACCCCCACTCTATCCGCCCAACGATATTTTGGGTGACCAGCAGGACGGCGTCCGTTCGGTCTCCCCAAGTAGGCCCTTTTGACTGCACGATCTTCCCCCATTCTCTCAAGGTGACCTAGCCAACGGAGACGATGAGCCTTGGTTTCACTTATTATATTTGGCTCGGCTACTAGTCTTTCAAATTCGGCATTTTTGCGGATCCTCCAACTGCCAATACCCTACGCTCTGTAACTAAAAAGCTGTTCTCCTACTTAAGTGTAAGCGTCCAGGCCTCACAAGTCACACCCATACATAAGGATGGGGCGGATCACGGTCTTGTAGATCCGTAGCTTCCTCGTACTGAAACCATTTTGTTGTACGAGAGTTTCGTGGCGTCCACCGTTTCTGACTTCATGTTCTAGTAAAATTCGGTCCCCGCCGCAGAAAAGATGCGTTCGAAGCAGAATAGATTCGTAGAAACGTCTCTATTCTTGAGGAACTCTGCATCAAAACGAGACTCTCCACTATTTGCACCCAACATGTGCTAGGTTTTTTTGGCCATCTGAGCAGGACCGCACCAGATAGTCTAGAGAAGCTCACAATCATGGGACGCATGGCAAGGAAGCGAAGAAGTGGAAGCATGCGCACACGTTGGGCAGACAGAATAACGTCTGTGACAAAGACATTGCAGGCTAACATGCACTGGGCCCAGGATCGAGTGACGTGTAGACAACTCGTGAAGAGTGTCCCCATTCGTCACGTCCCTCAGCCATGAGTATATTTATTTATTTAAACTTTATTGCACAAAAGAACAACTAAAAGTACAAAAGGCGAACTCAATGCCATGAGGCATTCTCTACCAGTCAACCTTTGGGCAAAGCAGAGAAGATTGTAGGCGGTGCATTAAGAGACCAATTTTGAAATATCAATCAAAACGACAAAGGAAAAGAAAATTCGGTCAGAAAACTAACCGAAATGACTCGTAAGCAGGTTTTTACGATAAAAAGATAAATCCATATTAGGTAAGCGCTATATTAGGTACACCAGTACGGGATATTACGCTGTAGGTCTCTATTTAGCTTCTACCAGGCCTGTCCCACTCGCGCGTGTAGGTTTCGAACTGTAAGTACCCCTCGCGAGGGGCAAATCAGTAGGGCCTCACGGGCGAGCGGTGACGCACGCGCGAGAGTTGTTCGTCACATACCTGCGTACTGATTCGACCGCTGTCACAGAACTGATATTTTGTCGTGATACGTAGGTACTATTTGAAATCTCATTTGTTTACAAAAATAATTCAAGGGCGGAATTATTATTTTTATGAGTAGGTAATATCAGGCCTGTTTCAATTAAGGTACCTAATGTACCTATCTAAGTAAGTACTGTACATATATTCTGTGCTTCTACCACTTTTGCCTTCATGTTGAAGTGTTGAACTCGATCTAGTCAGGTGTAGTCTATAGAAAGAGTATACATAGGGAACACTTCACTGGAAGACAAACACGGTTCCCTGTTACGAGTAGTTACATCGAGCGAACTATCCAACTTGTAACTCAACTTGAGCTTAATTCATATGTTAGCTCACAACTAGGAGTTGTCTAGGAGTAGTAACGATTGAATAATGAATACGACAGCAAGGTGCAGGCAAGCATGGTCGCGTGATGAACGATATAACGTCAGGCCGTCCTTTTCACACTATTTGTAAGTGCGATACGAGTAGGGACGCACCGATGCGATAAAGCTTATCGAACTAGTGTGCTACATACCTCGCTTTTTATGTTGATAGTATTCTTAACTTCTTGGTTATTTAAGTTACAATAGTAGACACATTACGCTACAAGTGCGAAAAAGGGGAAGTTCGTAACGCAGCGATAAATTAAAACATGACAGAAGGGAGTGTTTTAAATCGACACGAGTTACGAATGACCTTTTTGCACATTTATCGTAAGACGTTTCTGTGACGTTTAAAAGAATTTTTATTTATTTTAGAAAGTTATTTACCTTTTATTTAAAGTTTAGTTTTTACACTACCATGTACAGGTGTAGTGCGAAAAGGTTTCCTTCGTATTTTTCCGGAAACATTCGTATTTGTCATGCTATTCAGTCAATGTCAGTACATCTTGTACTGAGACTGACTGAAATAGCATGACACGTTCGTACGTTTCCGTAACAATACGAAGGCAAATCGCTCACGAAAGGAAACGCTCGTAGATATCTATCTCTATCGCTCTTGCGTATTGGCGCGACAGAGCCAGACTACCTTTCGCGGCGTTTCGGTTTCGTTTCGCGTCGCAGAAATGCCATTCGGCTACGGCACCTGTAACGTATTCTAAAACCTCAAAAATTCAGTTTAGAGAGAATTAAATTATTATTCCCGTAAAAACGTTAAATCCGTAACAATTACGAATTTCCGCCGTAAAGCGGCCCGCCGCCATTTTCGTTAATGATTTTAGTTATGTCTGCCTGTTTTGTGTTTAATGGCGGATAACTTTCCCATTAGCCTAAATACCGACGGTGATTTACTGAAATATTGTGGTTATATAATATAGGCTAATTTCCTACTAGTCAAATGAGCTTCTTTTTTTTATTAGGCTAATTTCCTAATATATTCAAATGAGCTTCTTTTTAAGAACTGTCAAAACGATTTCCTAATAAGGAATTACTATGAAATACTGAGGAGTGACATAACTACTGTCCATATTTTTCTTCTAATTATGTGGTGCTTTATTTCGTGCACTGCATAATATTTTATTTGAAGTATAGGAAACTAGCCTATTATCTTCAGAATATCTTTAGTTTTTTTCACCTGTAAATTGCTGCACCAGAACTTTACAAGTTCCATCTGCTCTGCCTACATCTTTTGGGTATACAGGCGTGAAAATATATGTATTTGTGTATGTATTTTTCCGAAATCGAAAAACAAAACAAATGCTTCCAGGACAGTAGGCCTAGCACATGATTGCTGAGAGTATGTCGCCGCGAGATAGATGACACGTCTTCTTCTAACTGTATTAATGACATAAGGACGGATAGTCTATCTCGTGGAGTCGTGGCAATCATATGCTATGTAATACGAAATACGATGAACTCTGCAGGGCTCAGGAGGTACAAAGAAACAAACAGTTTGGTACAAAATATTCTACACGGCCTTTTTATTATCCAACTATTCAACCCCCGACGCAAAAACGACGGCGTGTTATAAGTTTGACGTGTCTGTCTGTCTGAGGGACGGATGAACCGATTTAGATTTCGTTTTTTTTTTGTTTGAAAGCTGTTTTGATTAGTCGGGAGCGTTCTTGGCCATGTTTGATGAAAATTGGTCCACATGTCAGGGGGTTTATTCAAATTTAAATTTGTTATCATGGTTATGAACATCCGATCCGATCTATAGATATTCACTATTCAGTTTGAATCGGGTCGTATGTTAAAAATACCAAAAATATATTCAACACGCCCTTTTTAGGGTTCCGTAGTCAGGAACCCTTATAGTTTCGCCATGTCTGTCTGTCCGTCCGTCCGTCCGTCCGCGGATAATCTCAGTAACCGTTAGCACTAGAAAGCTGAAATTTGGTACCAATATGTATATCAATCACGCCAACAAAGTGCACAAATAAAAAATGGAAAAAAATGTTTTATTAGGGTACCCCCCCCCCCCCTACATGTAAAGTGGGGGCTGATATTTTTTTTTCATTCCAACATTTCCAACCCCAACATGTGATATATTGTTGGATAGGTATTTAAAAATGAATAAGGGTTTATTACGATTGTTTTTTGATAATATTAATATTTTCGGAAATAATGTATGTATGTATAAACTCTTTATTGTACAAAACACAAAACACAAATATGATACAGGATAGACAGTACAAAGGCGAACTTATCCCTTTAAGGGATTTCTTCCAGCTAACCTTTGAGTAATCACTGAGCGTGGCCCGACACGCTCTTGGCCGGTTTTTAAATTTATGCAACTATTGAGACCCAAAATTTATTAGACCAATTTCTTTCGCAGATTTCTACGAAGATGTCTCGTTGATTCTGCCAGGCTGATTTGAACTCTACGCGATGACGAAAAAGTTCGAATTCAACTGGCAGATCCCGGTGCCCGAACCTCTACTGCAGGTAACATTCTTTTTTGTTTTAAAATTTAAAATTTAAATGGCGATTATTATTCAGATTAATTTCAATATGATGTTTATCGTAATGCAAAATGCTATTTTATTATTTTATTCTTAGACTGATCGTAAATTATGCGAACTTACATATACAGCGTATCCGACGGCAGATTTGCAATTAAAATAAAGTGAAACAGAGCCTCTTACTATTTAGTTACTAAGTACCTACTATATAATACGAAATAATAAACCCTATTTCGCTCTCAAAACTTGTCAAAAATCGACGAAAACCGTGTGGAGGCTCTTAAAGAAGCGTGCTTTAATTTTTTTGGCAATCACGGTTTATAACTGTATGTAGTAGGAACATTCTACGAATTGTCCTGTATAAACGGATTATATTTCATATGGTTTCACCGTTCAAAGCAGACGATTATTTTTCCGTACATGATTCTGCACAAATCTTTAAATAAAGATCCTCTTACACCTGCTAATTTTCAGAAAAATCGCGTAGACTTTTTCATGGAATGCTCCAGTACAGGATGCCCATAAAGAAGAAACTTCTTTGATCACAACTTTTAGTACTCGATTTATTTTTAATTTCCCTACAAATTAAAATTTTCGGCCAGTGTCCATCAACTTGAAGAGCTGTCAAACGCACAGCTGATGACCCTACAACGTTTTTAATACGTTTACGATTGCTTAGCTTATAAATTTTCGCCAATCGACCTCGTGAATTGGATCAAGGTTGGCACAATTCCTTTTTAGGGTTCCGTAGTCAACTAGGAACCCTTATAGTTTCGCCATGTCTGTCTGTCCGTCCGTCCGTCCGTCCGTCCGTCCGTCCGTTCGTCCGTCCGTCCGTCCGTCCGTCCGTCCGTCCGTCCGCGGATAATCTCAGTAACCGTAAGCACTAGAAAGCTAAAATTTGGTACCAATATGTATATCAATCACGCCAACAAAGTGCAAAAATAAAAAATGGGAAAAAATGTTTTATTAGGGTACCCCCCCTACATGCAAAGTGGGGGCTGATATTTTTTTTCATTCCAACCCCAACGTGTGATATATTGTTGGATAGGTATTTAAAAATGAATAAGGGTTTACTAAAATCATTTTTTGATAATATTAATAGTTTCGGAAATAATCGCTCTTAAAGGAAAAAAAAGTGCGTCCCCCCCCCTCTAACTTTTGAACCATATGTTTAAAAAATACGAAAAAAATCACCAAAGTAGAACTTTGTAAAGACTTTCTAGGAAAATTGTTTTGAACTTGATAGGTTCAGTAGTTTTTGAGAAAAATACGAAAAACTACGGAACCCTACACTGAGCGTGGCCCGACACGCTCTTGGCCGGTTTTTATGTAATTTAAATGTCATCAGTATTGGTATTTATTACATTGACTTTTTTATATGATTGATAAGGATAATAATAGGTTATACTTATTCTCAATTCCTGGTCTCTGTACCTGATCGGCGCAAAAGCTTTCAAACTCTCGACCTCGACAAGGCGAGTTGTGCTAAAGGGGCTGCTTATCTCACGTGTCAATGTACTCTCTCGTCAGATGTTTGGCTATGACTACGACTCGTTACTACGTGTGGTAACCGAGAAATGTCATATTATAGTTGTTTGAGTTCGTGTTTAACTTTTATCTCTTTAGCAGTAAGTACGTTTTTGAAATAGCTAGCTAGGGTATCAGATATGAGTTTTATAGAGGATTTTTTGTGGTGAATTGTTGTTAAGATTATTTATATATTTCTGGAATTGATAAAAATAACAAAACAAAATGAAAATCCTTTTCGTAGTTTTTGAGGTTATTTCTAACATGAAAAAACGCGATGGGGTAGTTCGTATGTAATAGGTATATTACCTATATTATATAAGTAGTGGATAAACACTACAGTCTTGTAAAATAACTAGTTTTTTCCCGCGGCTTCGCTCGCGTTAGAAAGAGACAAAAAGTAGCCTACTTTCCATCCCTTCAACTATTCTCTTAAAAACCACTCCACTCCACTTAAAAACCACGTCAATTCTTCGCTCCGTTTTGCCGTGAAAGACGGACAAACAAACAGACACACACACTTTCCCATTTATAATATTAGTATGGATTAGTGGTGACCTGATGACGAAGGACGTTGTACGAGGTTTCTTAATTTGTATTTTATAATAAGTTATTTTCTATTCTCTGGTACTAGGGATTCACCAGCAACTAATCTATCAGTGAGATGTTAATATTTACGTTGAGTAACCTCGAGCTGATTTAATATTAACGGATACGCCGAATTATTAATGGATAGGGCGCCGCCCGTTTAAAGTATCATCGGTAAAGGCAGTGAGGAACTCTGCTTCGGGCATTCTCGACTTCATTCGGCTCAGCATTGCTACGAGCAATTATAACGCCGTGGCTTGCGTGGGCGACGGTCGCGCGATGGTCGCGCGACGGCGATGCGACGCATACACGAAATCAAACCTTATCGATATGGAAGTATGAGACGCGATTGAAGCGTTTATTAATATAAAAAATTAAAATCGCGCGAATAATAAGTAAAATATGAAAATATCAAACTTTTTTTTTCATTCTCGTGCAATTTACCAATAAATTTTCTATCATATGGCCACATTTTTATGTGCTTAAATTAAACCTGATAATATTATCTACATAATAAAATAAAAATCATGAAAATCCATTGAGTAGTTTTTGAACTATACCTATTTCAAATAGAGCGCGCGGATTTGAAAGACGTTTTCGCACGTGATGTAAACAATTTTGGAATCATAACGGCTGCACCGATTTTAATGGTTGGGAGTAGTATATATTTGGGAAGTTTAAACCACTTTCATTTCGTTCGAGCGATTCTCGCTCAAACTCATTCCAGTGGTCTAAACTCCCAAATACATCCTAACCCTCAAATATCTGGGCAAGAATTGTATCATCATCGTTAGGAAGTTTAAACCACATCGATATCCTTTCGCGATAATAGTTGTGTTTAAAATCACTTCATACCGTTCGAGCGTTTCGCGGCCAAAGCAGGCATATTAATCGAGTTGACAATGTAAGTCATCATTATGGATTAACATTTCATTATAACAAGACGTTGCTAACTAACGAGTATTTACTATGAAGTTTGTTAAGCAACCTCAAACCCTTCGGTTTGACATACTAGCTTCAAACTGTTCAAAACAGAATTCTTATCATGGAAAACTTTTACCGAATTCAATCCGTTGCGTCATTTGTGGACCATCTAATTGTGGAAAGACCAATCTAATGATAGGTCTTCTTTTACATGAACAAGGAATTCGTTTTCAAAATGTGTATGTGTATTCAAAAACTCTTTATCAACCTTTATACAACTATCTAGAAAAAGTGTTGTCATTGGTTCCCTCAGTAAATTATTTCAAATATCGCGAAAATGATGAAGTCGTGAGTCCTCAGGATGCAGCTAATGACTCTGTATTCATATTTGATGACGTTGCATGTGAAAATCAAAATAATATAAGGGATTACTTTGCGATGGGACGACACAAAAACATTAATAGTTTTTACTTGAATCAAACCTACAGCAAAATACCTAAACAGTTAATAAGAGATAATGCAAATCTGATTATTTTGTTTAAACAAGACGAAATTAATTTACGACATATTTATGATGAACACGTTGGAACTGATATGCGATGGAACCAGTTTAGAGATATGTGTGCCACTGTATGGAACCAACCGCACAACTACTTAGTAATAAATAAGGATTGTGCGAAGAATTCAGGATGCTATAGATCGGGTTTTGATACATTTATTATTTTAGATGAATGTATTTAGAATGCCGCAATTACATTACACCGCCATTTCTTCATATAATTCCAACGAGGTTGCATCGTAATGAACGAAGAGAAGAATTTAAAAGAGAAGCTGCTTCAGTCAGCTGAGGCTGTAAAGAGAAAAGTTAAGTTAATTCGTAACATCAAAACGGCCAATGAAATGACATTAGAGTCAGTTTTAAAACCAATAACAGAACCTCTCAATGAGATGGTTAAAAGTAATAAAAAAGGTAACTTTAATAATGAAAATAATTACCTTAGCGACGAATTTAAGACTGATGATACAGACTGGAAAAACTCAATTAAGCGATTGAAATTCAGCCCTGAGGCCAGTGATAAGGAAAGTACTACTCACACCGTTGGTGTGAATTCTACGATCTCTAAAAGTAGAGACGTTTATGATGGAAGCAACGCCTCTTTAGATGACAGTATTAATAGCGAGGAATCAGCTGATGAGTTCTCTTTTAAGACTTCTGATTCGATAGATTCTCCCGGAGATGATAATAGTGATGGTAACATTTCGTATAATTTGGAGAATATCCCTTTTGGCGTACACAAAGAACGTGGTAAAATTATGCTCGGATCGCATGTGGTAGCGCTTGATAATAACAGTATAGTAATTAGCGGAAAAACTTACAATTTAACCCCGGGTTTGAAGGAATTATTATTTACAAAAGTGCCTGAACTTGAAGTTATAACTGAAGAAGATAAACTTAATTATAAGTTACTGCTATTAGAAACGAATGCACACAGGCGTGACTTTAATCCAAATAAACCTATAAAAAGCAACAAAGGTAGAAAATATTTACAAATCATAAGGCCTATGTTTAAATATACTAAAGAACGTTTAAAAAGTAATGGGAGTAATGTCCAGGGACAAGGGCTCCCAACTATGAAAAAGGTAACCAATAATATTTCATACGTTTATTGGGATGATCCAAATGAGTTAGTTGAAAGATTAAAGCTACTTATTGCATCCCGGGATGCTGGTAATACAGGGTTAGATAACGAAATAATATCTATAATTGAAGAATTGAAAGAATCAGATATATTGAAAGATATATAATGACCTAACGATACTTTAGATCCGCAGTCAATCTTAATCTTTTAATAAAGCATGATACATAGCAAAATGAACATTGATAAATTTGGACACCATGTACATAAACGCTTACGAGTATTCGAATTTTCGGAATTTGGCGAAAGGGCACTAATTCGCGCTGATAATGGCGATTTTGATTTACAATCGTCTCGACTGAAAGGAGTTAATACACCTGTGCTGTCTACTGATGGTGTAAACAAACAATATGTTGATCAACTCTTTAGTGGCACTTACAAAAAAAGTGAATTGGATTCTTTGCTTGAAACTATAAATTCACAAATTCATAGCTTGCAGCGCCAGTTGAACTTGAACTTTTATACAAAAAAGGAAACTGAGGGTATTTTGAGCAGACTCAGTAATGGAAAAGAACCAAATAGTAAATGAAATTCATAGGTCTGCTCGCAAAAATTTTGCGCGGCGTTCAGTTGTACTAAAAGGCATAGATGATTTGTGGCAAGCAGATTTACTGGATTTACAAAAATTTCATAATATTAATAAGGGTTATAAGTACGTTTTGGTTGTCATTGATACATTTTCAAAATACATATGGGGAATTCCGATGAAATCTAAGACCAAATTTGAGACCAAAGACGCTTTTAGGCAACTAATTGACACTGCAAAACGCAAACCTAAACATCTACAGACAGATTTGGGGAAAGAATTTTACAATACTGAATTTAAAAATTATTTGGAATCCTTGCAGATAAACCATTATTCAACCTATTCAGTTAAAAAAGCATCAATTGTAGAAAGGGTTATAAAAACTTTAAAAGGCAAACTGTATAAATATTTTAGTTTTGTTGGCAATTACAAATGGTTTGGAAAACCTTTACATGATATTGTGAATTCATATAATCATACATTTCATCGCACAATAAGGTGTAGACCGATAGATGTTGATTTCCATAAAGAGTCTGAAATAAAATCTATACTAAACAAACCTCGCTCATACCTACAAACAAGGGCCAACAAATTCAGTGTAGGGGATTGCGTACGTATAAGCAAGTACAAAGGCGCTTTTCATAAAGGTTATACGCCTAATTGGTCTACAGAATTATTTACAATAAAACAAGTTAAGAATACTATACCCGTTACATATTACTTAGAGGATCAACGAAAAAATTCAATATTAGGCACCTTTTATGAACAAGAGCTGCAAAAAACAAAGTATCCTAATGTTTATCTTATAGAGAAAATAATGAAAAGAAAAGGCAACAAGCTATACGTTAAGTGGTTGGGTCTTAGTACAAGCGAAAATAGTTGGATTGAGCGCAGTGCTGTTGTATAGAGGTAAATCTATTTATAATACTGATGCGAATGTTACTTTATCACTAGTTAACTGACTATGAAAGGAAGAGGACTTTTAAATAGTGCCATTAATAATCTTCCATTTGAACTACACATACCTGGGTACAATTATTGCGGCCCTGGAATTAAATTACAAGAACGCTTAAGACGGGGTGATAAAGGTATCAACGGGTTAGATTCAGCTTGTATGCAGCACGATATTGCTTACGACAAATATTCACGTATAGAGGATCGACATAAGGCTGATTTAGAACTTTATAAAATGGCTAAGCGACGTATGAATGCAAAAAACGCTGGGAAAGGAGAAAAACTGGCGTCATGGCTGGTTAGTAAAGTTATGAAATCAAAAATTAAGACAGGGGCAGGTGTGAAGTCATTTAAGCACTTAGTTACAAAAATACGTAGCGAATTAAAGAAAAAAAGAATGGAAATATCATAAGCAGTGCTTATACAGCTGCGAAGAAAATATTTCCTAACACAAGTCGTATGCGGATACCTCGTATAATACCTATTCCAAAAACTGGAGGCATATTACCGTTGATTCCTATATTCGCGGGATTATCGGCTCTGGGTTCTCTGGCAGGCGGCGCGGCAGGAATAGCTAAAGCTGTAGGAGACTATAAAGCGGCAAGAAATAAACTAGCGGAATCTGAACGTCACAACAAAATGATGGAATCCATAGCGTTGGGCAAAGGATTACATATAAAACCGTACAGAAATGGCAAAGGACTATGCTTAAAAACCTCAAAAAACTAAATGGTAGGTTACCCAGTCGAGCTCTCACAAATGTCGATATTATCAACAATTCAACGGGTATACCTTATTTTAGAGGAGTATTTATGAGAGACCGCTTACCCAAACTTCCTAAGCGTAGAGAATGCGCGATAATTAACTTAGACGAATCAAAAAACCAAGGAACTCACTGGGTAGCCTATGCAAAGGATAAAAAATATTGTGAATATTATAATAGCTTCGGCGATATTAAACCGCCATTAGAGTTGATAATATATTTGAAAAGATTTGATATTTCATATAATTATAGGCAGTTCCAACAATTTAATACTGTAAATTGTGGTCATTTATGCTTAAAATATTTAAAACAATTTTGGCAGAGGCGTTTAAATTGTTAACACTAATAAAAAAAATGTCATTTACACGATGTCTTTCACTTTATCCATAACGGGAACCTCCTCTAGTCTTACAACAAATTATTCGCCTGAACTTCTATTGGACGGTGAATACGAATGTGGTCTACTGTATTTATCTACGTTTAATTCAATACCTAACATAGATAGTCGAAATTGCAAATTTTACTACGGTGAGGGTGAAGTATTGGAGATACCAGAAGGCTCTTATGAACTCCAGGATTTAAACGATTATTTAAAAACACATGTTCAAGGCTGTTCTTTTAAACTTTTGTGTAATAATAATACTCTAAAAACATCTATTTTTTGCTCTAAGAGCATACATTTTGGTGGCGATAACTCCATAGGTAAACTACTAGGTTTCGGTAATGAAACTGTTCCTGCGAATATATTAATGGAATCTCCATTTCCAGTGTCCATTCTATCGACGACTATAGTTCGAATCGAATGTGATATCATTAGTGGATCATTTATCAACGGAAAACCGAGCCATATAGTTCATGAATTTGTACCTAATGTGCCTCCAGGGTATAGAATAATAGAGACGCCTAAAAACGTTATTTATTTTCCCGTCACTCAAAATACTTTAAGTTCTCTTAAAATAAGACTACTAGATACCAACAACCAATTGATAAATTTACGCGGAGAAGAGATTCAAATATATTTACACCTGAGGAAAAAATGATTGATTTCAATAAAACAGCAGTGAACCGTGATAAATCAGGCAGTACCCTTGGTGCTATCAAGAAAAGAAGACCGAAAAGCAGGCTCACTAGTGAAAATATTTTGTTTCTCAGATCAATCGGTTTACTAAAATGAGCATTCTGGACTTAGCAAACTCCTTTAGCTATGATAACTCAATCGAAAGTTATGAATACCACTCGTACAAACCTTACGTTACAAGTTTTAATTTGAACGATGAAATTCGCATACCCATCAATCAGCAAGATATGTACGTGTTGCCTTCAGCTAGCACATTATACATAGAAGGTACTATTACAGTGATGAACAGAGAAACAAAACAACCCGTGTCGAGCGTCCTGTTTACCAATAACCCTGTCCTCCATTTCTTTCAAGACATTCGATACGAACTGAATGGAATTGAAATAGACAAAATAAAAAATGCAGGAATCACAACAACAATGAAATCTCTTTTATCCATGAGTGAACATGAAGCGAGAATGGCAAAGTCGTGGGGTGGGACATAAAAGGTACTAAAGTTACCCAAGGTTTATTTTCTGCTTCTATACCATTAAACAAAATTTTGGGCTTTGCTGAAGACTACAACAAAATTATTATTAATTGCAAACATGAACTTATACTTTTACGCTCTAACACTAACTTGAATAGCGTTAAATTGAACCCAAATGAATATATAGACAATGTTACTTTATCAAAAGTGGTATGGCGTATGCCTCATATTAAGGTTTCCGATCGAGAAAGACTGAATCTTCTTAAATATGTGGAAAAAGATCGTGCAATACAAATTGCGTTCAGAAACTGGGACCTCTTCGAATATCCACTGCTGCCAAAAACTTCCAAGCACTCTTGGGCTATTAAAACTTCATCTCAAATCGAAAAACCTCGGTATGTTATAGTTGGTTTGAAAACTGGTAGGAAAAATGCGTCCGACAAAGATATAACACATTTCGATCATTGTAACTTGAGAGAGGTTAAAGTTTTCTTGAATTCTATATATTATCCTTATGAAAATTTGAATGTTAGTTTTTCCGATGAGAAGTATGCTATATTATACGAGCAATATTCTAAATTCCAACAGTCCTACTATAATCGTAGTCAGGCACCCTTGTTAAATCCTTACGATTTCAAAGAAATAGCACCATTGTTTTTCGTGGATTGTTCAAGACAAAGTGACACTTTAAAATCGGGTGTTGTTGACATCAGAGTTGAAATAGAGTGCAGTGAGGATATACCCGATCAAACATCTGCGTATTGTCTTATTTTGAATGATAGCATTATAGAGTATAGACCTCTTAGCAATATAACAAGGAAAATATCATGAGCACTAAAAGCTTATTCGTGGATGTTCAAGGATTCAAATCATTAAATAACGATTTTATAATAAAGGAATTCGCACTTAGTACTAAAGAATACACGCAAGTCTTTTTAATAAAACCACCCTACACGTTTTCTCATTTATCTCAGCAAGAAAGAAAAAGAGTAATATGGTTAGAAAAAAACCACGGGATTTTATGGAGGGAAGGATTTGTCGATCACAGAGAATTTAAAAGAATGATTGTGAACCATTTAAATAACAAGAACATTTATGTAAAAGGAGCGGAAAAAATTAAGTGGGTTAAAGATTTGTGTGCTAATTGTGCTGTAATAGATTTAGGTGAACAAGATTGTCCTAATTTTCTACATTTGCATGAAAAATATTGTAATAAGTCTAGTGCATATAACTGCCTGCATCATGAAAAAAAATGTGCTTTAAAAAATGTTATATGTATTAAAAAGTGGTATTTTGATACTATTGTGTCTGCACAAGATTTATAACGATGTTTACTATTTTAGAAATAAGCACTGTATTATGTTTTAATGATAATAAATAAAAGTCTGTAATGAAAGACCCATTTTTTATTTTTTTATTTTACGCACACATACATTTTTAACCTTAACAATAAACTCAGAAATTTTCTTGTAACATTGATTTAGAGATTTGATTTATTAAACTGTATGCCGAATCCACAACATTGTCCACTGGTTCGCTGGCTATATATTGAGCACTAAAGATCATATTTTCTTCATCATCACTCTCTGCCTGGCTTTCCTGCCCGTTACGTAAGCCGATGATTTTTATTTGTATCAGACGGGGTCCCTCAGCAACGGATTTTCTACATTTCACAAAAGTAGTGGATGATTTTAATTTACGTTTTGGAGCACGCTGTTTAGTTTTTATTTTCTTTTTGTTGGGTGTTTCTATTGATGGTGCTGTAATGGTCACGTCATGCTTGTTGGCAAGTTCTGGATATGCGTCTTCAAATGTCTGGGTGTTCCACTCTTGAGCATGGGTAAAAGGATCCTCGGGGTCACAATGTTCGCACATGTTGAAACTGTAACACAATAAGTATTACCTTTAATAAAGCCTTACTATTAAGCATTAAATCTACCTCTTGTAATTTTAAGTTTTTCTTTTGTAAAATAAAGTTTAAATAAATAAATAATAATAATGTATTTAAATTATCACATAATATTTACTAAAAGTATATAATAAAAATAAAATAATTACTTACTTGAACTTATTACTTGAACGACCACTTCTTATTGTATCAAATTCATAAATGCGAACATGCGAACATTATAACAATATAGAGAATGTCAGTATTGCAGTTTTCCAATAATGTTGTTGACCTGCTTTTGCCAGCGTAGGCATGCACGCGCCAAGAAATTAGACTCTATTCAGCTATGCAATATATACAGGTTAGGTAGATAAGCTTCTTGTTACTTGTCGGCGTTAATTGATTTTTCAAACAGCTCAAAAGAAGAGAGTCACATGTGATGAGCAAAATTAACACCTTTGTATACTTACTCATTATCATTAGTAAGAAATTGATGTATTTAATTATAATTTATAACACTGAGTGAAAGTTACTCACAGAGCGCACTTGCAACTATTATTTACTATAAGATAGGTATAGCTCTGTACTTCCTTAAGAAAAATGAATCTACAGCACTCAGGCTTTTGAGTAGGAAACTTATAACAAAAATAATTGTCATCCTTTTAAGAATGTATTCATCTTTTTACATTATTTTCATTGGGAAACATTGTTAAAGCTACTTAAAAATAACATAATTATTTGTACAATAGGTACTATATTGAATACATTCTTAAACGGTTGATCAGTATTTTGGTTACACCCTGTAAAAATGGAAAGTATGGGAGTGTATAAGAAGAAATAAACTGAACACATATTTTTTATACGTTTATTAGATAAGTATACAAAATAAAAGCATAAATTACAGACGTGCGTTATTATATATATATATATATATATTTATTTTCCAATGCAGTGAGTTAGCAGAGTATAAGTGGATATCCCTCATCCTGCTAAAATAAAGTGTAATTTTTTTCATGATTAACTGTGTTAACTAAGTTTAATAACAGTTTGAAACACTTTCACGGTAAATACAATTGAAATAGTACATTGAAATTCGCTACAACATATAATATTCAGCACTTACTTTTAGTTACAACTTTTCCATTATTTGTTTCGGATCTACAAAAAGAACTATTACCCCATGCCATAGTTGAAACTTTGTCTGATAAAATAATTCGTTTATCATCTTTATTACATAAAGCAACTTTGTTGACCGTTTGAGTGAAGATGTCATGTTTGATAGTTTTAAACAAAATATTCTTTTTTCGAATGATTTTATCGTTTAAAAGTACGTCTTTGTAATTTTCCAGTGTCAAATCTTTGATGGCACCAGCCTTAGTACCTTTTGCTTTTTTTACAAAGCCCTTTTTCGGGTGTGTACTAGTTATACAATACAGCTTAGACCGCAATCCTACAAACTCTGTTATAAGTGATCCTTCTAGCTCATCTTTGAATAGTCCCGGAATCTTTTTATTACGCAAAGGAATCTGGAAATCATTTAAAGGACTGTAATTACTCGTATCAAAGAAATCTAAGAAATGTGTTCTTAAGTCTTGGTAAAAGTCTCTAGTTTTAATTTCATAAATGAAACTGTCAGTATCAGAATAACAGAGGCGAACGCGATCACTATAGTGGGGTTTTATTACCGAGTAGTGAAATTTGTACATATGGTTTTTGGATAGTTCTAATACCGAGAATCCTATGTAAATGGGTTTATCCAATACAACTCTTTCTGGCTTCATTTGAATGGCTACCAAGTTGTCAGTGAGCACTGTGGCGCTATGAAAATTGGGTCTTGCTATTAAAGTACCGCCACAAGTAACCTTTTTAGTGCTGTTTCGTTCGTCATACCACTGGTTGACCAGTTTTACGTCAACGCGTCGTTCACAATCCTCAAGAGTTTTTCCGAATATCGAATTGTTCATTAGTTTAAATAGGTCCTGTTGAAATTGGGTTTTCGCATTTTTCCGCAACTCTGTATTTAAGTCTATGTATTTCTTTAAAAAAGAATTTTGTTTAAAAGTGAGTACACGATGTATTTTCTTAATAACCAAACCGTTTTTGAGGCATGTTTTTAGATGCTCGTAATGAATTACGTACTCATATTTATCGAACAAATTTGGAATTAATTTTGTATTTTTCCTCCCGGAGGAACAAACTTTTCTGCGCAAAAAGGATAGTCGTTGTGATCATGATGTAAATATTGCGGATATAGCAAGTCAACCTCAAGTATATACCCAAATTCCGCGTCGTCTGAAACCGATGTAATATCTAGGTGTGAAATTTCAAAGTCATCCAAAAAACGAAAATCTGACACAGGCAGCGGTTGTGACATTGCATACCCGTACAAATTATTACAATCTATGTATATGAGAAACGAATCAGGTGATTTGTTATCGTAGGTTTTCATATACTGATTATTTGCAATGGAATGTCTAGTTGAACACATACAAATCCCTCCTCGAATCCCTTTTTGAATAAAGCGAATGATTTCTAGGTCTGATATTAGCTCTAATTTAATACCAGTCATTAGTAACATTGCATCGAATGAAAGACTAGGGAGGTTAAATAGAACGCAGGATCTAGTCGATAACTAACCATACAATTTCGCCGAAAATTTTCAAAGATGTCTGATAAAAGTAAAACGTCGGTCTGAAGGTAAAGATCCGTATATTGACCAAGATTTTTTATATTAAATGTATTCCATACAGTTTGCGCATGCACATAATCCTCATCACTTATGTTCTCCGAAGTTAACGAGTTATAAAATAAATCCTGCGAAGGTAATTCAGTCTCGGCAAACGTGTCCCAACATGTTATATAGTCATAAGGATAAACACCTTTTCTAGTCAATAGGTCAAATTTGATTTCATCAGGAAAAAACAATCGTAAGTGAGAAAAGTCTGCCTTAGCAAGTCCCTTCGCTAATTTTTCTAAACTTGTATCTAGGAATTTAAACGAATCTACAAATCGTATCCGCACATACTGATCGTCAGGCATCTTTAAAAACTTACTGAAGGATATATAGTTTTCCTTGTTCTTCGCAATTATTTGCACCTTTGAACCTACATCCTCGCATAACTCCTTTATAAACAAGTGCGCATCATATCCTGCTAAGTTATGAAAGAAAACAGGAATAAATTTGGGAACACTATAACGTAAGTTACAGTATTGATGAGCGGCCCCACGATAAACACCAGTTAAGTGGCAGTGATCTCTTACTTTGTCGCCAAATAAAGCAGTCAGGCAAATGTGGCATGTCTGAGCATTTTTGTGGGCTAAAGCATTTGTTTCTGTGAAAATCATAGGCACTTCTTCACGCAATATTTTATAAATATCTTCAACATGTCTGTATAAATATTTTAAAAATTTAGAAACACAGTCGGGTCCTCTGTATTGAATAAATCTATTTAAGCGTTGATCATAAGAGCAGACTATGTTATAGGCAAAAGCTGCGGGTATATGCATTTGTTTATTTACAGTGAAACTTCCCTGAGGTTCCTTTTCAGGCTCACATGATTGAAATGGCCTAAGAATTGTTTCAAAGTCACAATAAACTACAAAAGGAACATTATAGTGACGTTCATAATGTTTAAATTGTAGATATGTACCTCTTTCCGGGAGTACAGTGGCGATTCCACTACAGGAGTGACTTTCAAACTTGTCTAGGGAAGGAAAAAATAAGAGGCAATCTTCACAAAAGTAAAGTTTACCATGATGTTTAGTTATTTGGGAACGAACCAATCGAGACAAATTATTTATTAAAACGTAGTGCGATTTATTTCCTTTCTCTATTAAAAGTAAATTAATTTTCTTACTCCTTTTATATTGAGATCTATAAATAGGTCCTGCCACTGTACGATTATCCATTAAAGAATACACATTAATACTTAAACCCACATTTTTATGCTCAAACATACCAATATCAGAGAAAGTTATGGGAAAACTGAGACCATCAATATTCAACACGTCTTTAAAGTAGGGGTATGAGGCCGTACGCTCTTTGTGATTTTTTGAGGGATAAAGCGCAGCAACAATACTCCACAGAAAACAATATTCATCTTTATTCTGTATGTTAATACAAGCTTTCTTGTTTTTAATAGACTTAGGTAAATCTATGTAAGAAGATCCTTTCAGAGGCTGGTATTTGTTAACATTAACCTCTAAATATAAATTAGATAAGAAAGTCCATCCACTATCGCGCTGCTCAAAATTTTCAATGTTATTTTTTATGTCGTTTATAACTTTTTGGTATAACTCAGAAAATGTATAGTTTTGATGTACTGTGAAGTTTTTTGTCGTAAACGACTTTGTTTCCTGCCGGTTGTTCTTAAATAAAAGAAAGTTTCCAAAATACTCGAAATTGATTTTTAAACACACGTGCTTTATCAAACACTGTTTTATAATATTTTCTAGTTTCGACGTTAAATTATCTAAAAACTGTTCAGGTATAGCAAATTCTAGCTCTTCAGATCCGAAAACTCTATAAGATGATATACGACCCTGAAAGGCAGACGAAATCTCAATTACGCCATCAGTTACTGCCACTAAAGAATTATTTTTGTGTTTAGTACTTCTCAAATGACCAACCCATTTATTTTTCAGAACTTGGATTGAACAGGCAGAGCAAAAAGGCATTTTAGTTCCACCTAACTAAATTCGCGTATAAAACAGTAAAATAAGTATTTATCTAACTAAAGTAAGTACCTATATGTATATGTGTGGTATCCGAATACAGTTCAAAATATACACTTAAAAATTATTTTTGACAATGCTGAATTTTTAACCTTTTTTGTTGTGAAAAAATGTAACTTCAGCATCGTCAAAAAGAGTTCTTAAATGCTTTGTGAGTTTTTGTAGATATTCCCACTGAGGAGTATCGTTATTTATTTGCGCTTTAACTGCCAGAAGGGCCTTTTTCCACTTATGCTCCGCTAACTCACTGCGTATATCGGCGGTGTTGTATACTCGCAGCTCCAAGAAAAACTCCCCCTCAAGATCAGCAGCACGCCGAGTCAATCCATCAGCCACGCGTTGAGTTATAGACGAGCGTAGCTGGTCTGGTGTAGGGCAATTTTTCGCAAATGCCTCGTCATCAGGAAATAGCTCGAAGACGTCGAAGGGGTTGCTGGCAGTCTTTTTCTTAGACGCTCCACTAGTAGTCCTGTAAATAATACAATAAAATATAAGTAATGCAAAACAAGGCAACAAAAAATATTTTTCAGATTACAACATAGGTGGGTGTCACAATTATAATAATCGAATAGATGCATATTTTAAATGTGTAACATACCTAGGAGATTTCGCCTGGCGAGGCTTCTTCACCTTCTTGGTCCCCGCGTCAATTTCTTCCCACTCTCGTTCTGAATCGGACCTGAAAATATTTTAACAATTTGTAAATTTAAATTCATAATGTAAGTAGGTAAAATAAAACGTAATAATCAAAAACAATTTACGTATGCAACGCATACAATATGTAAGTAGGTACGTGCAGGTGTCATATCTTTTTACCTATTAGCAGCATCGGACTTTCTTTTCTGCACCGGTTTTTTCGCTTTCGCACCTCCAGTCTTGTTATTTAGGGGTACAATAGTTTCAAACTCGGAGTCCGACCTAAAAGTAAATTAAAAAAATCATTTTAAACCTTGCACATGAGCAACTAGTATTATAATTTATAAAAAGACAAAATACAACACTTACTTACATGTTATATGTAGAAATGACGGTGGTTCGAACTTATTATTTATAAGACGTATGAGTACGTAATGTGCACTGTAAAGAGCAAAGTAGCAAAGGAATAAACAATTAGAATGATGGTTTATTAATAGCAATTTATTGATGATTTTACTAAACGAATCAGGGGTGTCACAGTCCTCATTTTACTAGTACTCGTAATAAATGCATGTAAGCCATTTGTATGACTAACTTAATATACTACGGTGTTTAAAATGCAAAATCGAGGCACACTTATTAAGTGATTAAGTGATAGTGGTATCTTAGGTGTAGGTAATCTTATTCAAGAAATCACTCCATAGCGGCAAGATAACATGTTGCTAAAGTAATTTATACTACTAAATTATTTTTGTAATTATTCTCAATTTGGTTTAAAAGCCAATATTCAAACATATTATTTTAGTGTACTTAGAATAAGTTAAACACCTAACAAGAAAACATTGGTTTTAAAACGTATGTTTTGCGCTGATGAAACATCCAAAACAGTGAATAAAGAGATTAAGGTGTTTATCCCGGTTATGATAATGTTACTTTATCATATCACCAATAATCATAAATCACCAAATACGTGCCGGCGGCAACCCTATATTTATGCCAATACTATGCTAACGCAAGTATCCTATAACAATTTACATCCGTTTCGAAATTACGAAATGTTAGATGTCGTTTTTAACAATTAGTGCAATTAATGCAGAATACCTAATTAGAATAACATATGGATATGACGTTGCATTTTCGCAACACGAACCTTGATGATCGGCTAAGTAGCAGTACTTAACAGTACCTATAAAATGGATGGTCCTGGGTTCGAATCTCAAAAATGGCCAACATTTCTGTGAAGTGCTTATTATTATTTTTTCTCTTCGTCTTTAAATGAATGAATGAAAATGTTTATATCAGATAAAAATATCCATATTTTTTAAATAAGACTAGACTATTGCTATTAAAAGTAATAATTGAGCAAATATATAATAACGTTACAATATATTTATGTGCATCTATTAAGTATTTATCCTCCTAATACAAACAGTCTAAAACTCTTGTTCCAATAAACATACATAGTTCGAAGTCATTATGAAATAATTGTTTTGCTCAAATAGGCTCCTTTTGTTGAGTGCTTAACTAAATGAACCCATGAGATTTTTTTAGTTGGAACCATTGAAGGGAAGCTCCTTACTATGGAAACGATAGTGAACGACATCTATGGAAATGAGCGCAACCACAGATCAAATAATACTAGTACAGATACCTAACCCCATACTAAAAATGGGCGCCGTCCTAAGTATTCTAGACCTGTGTACTAAATTTAATCCACACTCAAAGAGCTAGATGGCGCCAGTAGCCACGCGTGGCCAACAAAACTCTTATCAGTATCCTACGTCGAAATAGTCATTAAACTGCAACATCTTGCGACATCTGTTTTAGCTTTCACGCACCAAACATACAACGTCATGTGCACGTTTAAAGTCAGACATTACTAGATGGCGTTGTAGACAGCCTACCAGTGGATTGTATGCCGCGCGGTTAGTATGTGTGCGTGCAGGTGGTGCGCAATGTACGTACGCGCTGGGTCCGCTCATCAGTGTGCGTAGTCGAATGCACACGTGCTCACGATAATATTTGTTTCGTTGTATCTATCTACCTCTAATTATAGCTGTTGCGTACTTGCGCGACAAAGCTAGACTACATTTCTGTCGGCATATGGTGTCGACAATTGCCATTCGGCTACGCCGGCTGCTGAGTAAAATATAGCACGCACCTATTAGTATTGGTATTATTTTTAACCGTCGCCTCATCTCTCAAGAAGGACGGTTAAGCTAGGAACATACTACGCGGACGTCCGTCGTAAAACGACCGCGACCGCGACCGATCAGTGTGCACGGAACAAAACATCCAGCGAGCCAGATTTCGATCGGAAGTCCATGCGCTCAAGGCCACGTCCACGTCCGTCGACCGATAGTTTGCACGGTTATGTGTATTTCCATTGTCCAGATTCCCGTCCGCGGTCGATTTACGACGGACGTCCGCGTAGTATGTTCCTAGCTTTATAAAGTCGTCTGTATGTTTTTTTTTATTTTTTTTAATGTTTGTTCCTCGATATCTCCGTCGCTTCTGGACCGATTTTGAAAATTTTTTTTTTGATTGAATGTATATGCATACAGATTGGTCCCATTTTTCTCAGAACCCAGTTCTGAAGATGGGATCCTGGAGAAATCGAAGGAACTCCTCGAATCTGAAAGGCATACATATGCTGATTTTTGTGTTTTTAAAGGAACAGCATGCATTTGGGTACGGAAAAGTGACATTTGGTGCAGTGGAACTGCTGATGATGGCTAGAACGGAACTCTTCAAATCTGAACGGCACGCTTATAGTGACTTTGGTATTTTTATAAGAACAGCATGCACTTTCGTCCAGAACAGTGACATTTGGTGCAGTGGAATTGCTGATGATGGTCAGAACCGAACTCCTCAAATCTGAACGGCACGCTTATAGTGACTTTGGTATTTTAATAAGAACAGCATGCACTTTCGTCCAGAACAGTGACATTTGGTGCAGTGGAACTGCTGATGATGGCCAGAACCTAAACTTCTCAAATCTGAACGGCACGCTCATAGTGACTTTGCCATTTTTAGGGTTCCGTAGTCAACTAGGAACCCTTATAGTTTCGCCATATCTGTCTGTCCGTCTATCCGTCTGTCCGTCTGTCCGTCTGTCCGTCCGTCCGTCCGTCCGTCCGCGGATAATCTCAGTAACCGTTAGCACTAGAAAGCTGAAATTTGGTACCAATATGTATATCAATCACGCCAACAAAGTGCAAAAATTATAAATGGAAAAAAATGTTTTATTAGGGTACCCCCCCCCCCCCCCCTACATGTAAAGTGGGGGCTGATATTTTTTTTATTCCAACCCCAACGTGTGATATATTGTTGGATAGGTATTTAAAAATGAATAAGGGTTCACTAAGATCGTTTTTTGATAATATTAATATTTTCGGAAATAATCGCTCCTAAAGGAAATTTTGATAGGTTCAGTAGTTTTTGAGAAAAATACGGAAAACTACGGAACCCTACACTGAGCGTGGCCCGACACGCTCTTGGCCGATTTTTTATAAGAACAGCATGCGCTTACGTCTAGAACAGTGACATTTGGTACAGTGGAACTGCTGATGATGGTCAGAACCGAACTCCTCAAATCTGAACGGCACGCTTATAGTGACTTTGGTATTTTTATAAGAACAGCATCATGCACTTACGTCCAGAACAGTAACATTTGGTGCAGTGGAACTGCTGATGATAGTCAGAACCGAACTCCTCAAATCTGAACGGCACACTCATAGTGACTTTGGTATTTTTGTAAGAAAAGCTTGCATTGAAGTCCAAAACAGTGACATTTATTTAGTTATGTTTGTTAAGCATATTGAGTTTTCAAGTCAAAGTTTGTCAAGCTTCGATTTCTTATAATGTAATCAGATTCATGAGGAATTGAGGAAACTGCTCAAACCTTAACGTTATACGTATATTCATTTGTGTTGCCATCTAAAAATTAAAGCATTAAAAGCAGTTTTAAAAATACTTACACATTTCTACATAATCCAACATTCGCAAGTAGCTTTCACCAGAACCCGAAAGGCGACGGTTTTTTTTCTTAAAAATTATGTTGAGCCGTTTTATTATGAGTCCTGTGGCACATTGTTGTTTATATAACCTCGTAAGGACGTCTTGTTAAACCAAATGTTAAAACTCCAGTTTTAAGTAGGTAACATGAATAACAAATTATTTAGTTTCACTAATCAAATTGATTGCTCTATAAATTGATATAATCTGTCAAACAAGTCTGTCAGTAAATAAGAACAAAGAAAACTATAGGTATCCTTTTCTATAGCACCCTAAAGAAAAGGACGCGTGGTAACCTGGTGACGTCTTAGAAAAGTTACTTCGTTGGGTTAGTATCGACACAGATCGACTAGAGAGGTAGTTTATCGATACAATATGTTCGAGAACAGCATATTAATGCAAGTTAAAATAAATCATGTAAATAAAATTGTTATTTGTTATACACACTGTTTTTATTGAATTCCGTCAACTTTAAGGGAAGATCAAATGAATTTAATGTCTCTAAGAAACTTAACTCTTACGGTTATCGAGTTATTAAAAAAATAAAGATAATTACTGAACATGTGTGTGACTGCCTTTACCAAAGATAATTACTGAACACGTGTGTGACCAATTCCTAATGTTTTTTGTTTTGACATGTGCAGTCAATCACTTGACACTAACTTGAATGTTATTCGTAAGGGTCTCTCACACTAATAAATTCATTTAGGTACATAGAGGTACATCAGGGTGGCAAACGGCCTCCGCGCGGTTAGTATGTGTGCTCGCCGCTTACGTACTCGCTCTATCCGCGACACATGCAAGCGGATGTGAATGAACAAGATTTAGTCGCGGCCCCGCGCCCCGCGCCCCTACCTACCTATACTAGTACCTATTCTACGCATCACATTTGCACTGACCTTGAGAGGCCCGAGCCCCCAATCAAAGAATGCGTTGGTTTATTAAAATTTAAAGCACTCGAAAGCAGGCGCGTAATAGTTAATTAGAAATGTGGGAAAAAAACCGTCGTCGGTGTCGTTTTTCCTTTCGTGTATGATATCTATTTCAATGTATAAATATGGAAATGTATATTATTGAGTAAACAAATACATGTACTTAATATAAAAAATAAAAGGTAATGTAACGGTTACCGCGATAGTTACTCATGAAATAAAATTATGGAAACGGATTAATAAAATTAACAATTCCATAGTTTTATTTCATTGTCTACAGTCATTTTTACTCATGAAATTGAGAAAAACACCGAAATTAGTTATTTACTGAAACTTGACGTTCACATGTTTATTGTAATATGCCTACTTGAAAAATAAATATTTCATTTTCATTTTATTTCAATACATAATTACTATTATCTGTTATGGCCTTATGGCTGCCGGCCAGATGAGCCATTTTTTTAAAGTTGTTCACCCCTGTTTTTTTGTAACATGGGTGTTTTTTACGCGATTCATACTCAGAATCTCAAGGTCTTTCGATCCTGCCTGATAGGAAGTAAAAAAAAGTCTTAAGAGGCCTTATTCCTAAAGACGAGCGTTTTTTGCAAAATAGAACCTTTTTCATTCAAAATTATAAAGAAGCTATAAATGATTATTAAAAAAATGATAATGTTCCTAAAAGTACATATCTTAAGCTAGAAAGTCAATTGGTACTACTTTAAAATATGTCTTTTTATACTTCCGAAAAATCAGTTTTTTCGGAAGACGTTTTCAATTTTCATAGTGGGATAGCTCGTTTAGAATCGTGATTGTGCTGTTTTTTTTTTTTTTTTTTTTTAATCTTTATTGAAAAAAAAGGGTTTTTTCACAAATGAAAATGTCACCCTTATTGTGACATAGCAAAACATGTATACTCTTTGTTGTTTGTTGTGTTTGTTTCCGCTTTTAAGTTTATTGTAAATAAGACTGCTTGCACTTACATTGAGATTATAATTACATAATGCTATTAAATGAAATCTAATGAAGCGAATTTCCTAAATCTCAAAACCCTTTAAATCGAATATGTATAGTAATGAGCAAAAATTTTACCGCAGGCTTTCCAAACCGACGATGCTTGATCAGCTACTTTTAGAACGAACATGTACACCGTGTCCAATAAGTCCGAATACTCACATTTTACCTCAGTTCTAAAGATATAGGGATCACAGGCCATCAAATTCTTATTTAAACTGAAGAGTATATTCCTTTTAATAAAATACAAGCACAAAGTTCATGAAATTTCCGAAGTGTCTAAGAAAAACAAAGAGGTAAAGTGCCAACAAAATACTTGCTCGGCACGCAGGTGACGAGTTATTTTTTATACGCAGAATCTGTATGTGATAAAACAGACGCCACGTGTCCAAAATAAACTATTATGGGTACCGAGGATAGATAACGTTCCGGGCAACTAGAAAAATGTGCCTAGGTTCCAGAGCTCACCATCGGCCCAGGTGTGGGATGCAGTATGTAAGCGAGGTAAACTACCTTCAGTACTTACAGATAAAAGCGTTAAAATCAACGTTTTTTTCTTTAAAACCAAGGTTTTGGAGAAAAAAATGCCTTAAAGTTAAAAAGGATGCTTGGGAATGAGTATCATGTGTCCCAACAAGACGCACCTCCAGCACATTCGGCAAATGGTATTCTAGCGTAGTTTCAGACTAATTTGGCAGTTTTTTATCCGAAACATGAGTGGCCACCCAGACCTCCAGGTTTAGGCGTATTAGACTACTTTGTATGGTCATACATGCTTTGAAGACTAAATTTTTATAAAATCATAAACCTAGATCATTTCAAAAAGATTATTGAGAGAATTTGGGATGAAATGTGAAGAAAACGGTGCGTGCCGCGTGTGATCCGTTTGAGAAGCGTTTGAGGCTGGTAAACAAGTTAATGCTGGAGTTATTCCAAAACATTTGTTGTGAATGTAGTAAATAAGAGTGCCATTCATAAAATATAATAATAATGTAGTAACTATTTGTTAATTTTGTTTTATTGGCTATTTGTGCTGTACATTAAATAAATGTCATATACAAAGAAAAAGTGACCAAAGCCTCCAGTGCTCCGAGCTGGAATCGAACCAGCGTACTCCGCTTACCGGGCGAATGCCAGAACCACTCGGCTATCGGTCCACGAAAGCAAGGGTCGAAATTTCTAAGTATATGACATTTGGTCACTTTTTCTTTGTATATGACATTTATTTAATGTTTAGAACATAATAGTAGTGTTACTTAAAATAACAAGTTAAAATATTTTCTATGAAAGTAATTTAATTTGTTCTTAGAGTGTTATTTGTGCTGTATGCAAACTTATTGGACACGGTGTACATATTTTGATTTTCACCCTTTAAAATGTTTCTAAGACGCAACGTTTTGCAAATTTGGTCACGTCATGCACAGTTAAACTGTAGAATGAATTGTCGCCAGCGGTATTTCCGGACCAATGCGACCATCAAACCTTCAAGAAAAGAGCGTACATCCATCTTAAAGGCCGGCAACGCACCTCCAACACTTCTGGTGCTTCTGGTGTCCATGGGCGGCAGTGATCGCTTACCATCAGGCAGCCTATCTGCTCGTTTGCCTCCTATCCCATAAAAAAACGTTTAATATTTTTTAAGAAAAAAAAGGTATTTTTTAAAACTGCTTTTAATGCTTTAATTATTTGATGGCAACACAAATCAATATACGTATAACGCTAAGGTTTGAGGAGTTTCTCAATTCCTCATGAATCCGATTATAAGAAATCGAAGCTTGACAAACTTTGACTTGAAAACTCAATAATTATGCTTAACAAACATAACTAAATAAATGTCACTGTTCTGAACTTAAATGCATGCTTTTCTTACAAAAATACCAAAGTCACTATGAGTGTGCCGTTCAGATTTGAGGAGTTCGGTTCTGACCATCATCAGCAGTTCCACTGCACCAAATGTCACTGTTCCGGACGTAAGTGCATGCTGTTCTTATAAAAATACCAAAGTCACTATAAGCGTGCCGTTCAGATTTGAAGAGTTTGGTTCTGAGTGTTCTGACCATCATCAGCAGTTCCACTGCACCAAATATCACTGTTCTGGACTGGACGTAAGTGCATGATGTTCTTATAAGAATACCAAAGTCACTATAAGTGTTCCGTTCAGATTTGAGAAGATCGGTTCTGATCTGACCATCATCAGCAGTTCCACTGCACCAAATGTCACTGTTCTGGACGAAAGTGCATGCTGTTCTTATAAAAATACCAAAGTCATTATAAGCGTGCCGTTCAGATTTGAGAAGTTCCGTTCTGGCCATCATCAGCAGTTCCACTGCACCAAATGTCACTGTTCCGTACCTAAATGCATGCTGTTCCTTTAAAAACACAAAAATCACCATACGTATGCCTTTCAGATTCGAGGAGTTCCCTCGATTACTCCAGGATCCCATCATCAGAACTGGGTTCTGAGAAAAATGGGACCAATCTGTATTCATATACATTCAATATTTTTTTTAATCGGTCCAGTAACAACGGAGATATCGAGGAACAAACATAAAAAAATGAAAAAAATAAATAAACATACAGACGAATTGAGAACCTCGCCTCAAATCTCTCAGATTTGAGGCGACGGTTAAAAAGTGACACATCATGAGCAGTTCCAATGCACCAAATGTCACTGTTCTGGACGTAAGTGCATGCTGTTCTTATAAAAATATGAAAGTCACTATAACTGTGATAATTTCCGAAAATATTAATATTATCAAAAAACGATCTTAGTAAACCCTTATTCATTTTTAAATACCTATCCAAAAATATATCACACGTTGGGGTTGGAATGAAAAAAAAAATCAGCCCCCACTTTACACTTTACACTAATAAAACATTTTTTTCCATTTTTCATTTTTGCACTTTGTTGACGTGATTGATATACATATTGTTACTAAATTTCAGCTTTCTAGTGCTTACGGTTACTGAGATTATCCGCGGACGGACGGACGGACGGACGGACGGACGGATGGACAGACAGACATGGCGAAACTATAAGAGTTCCTAGTTGACTACGGAACCCTAAAAAACAGAAATCACTATTAAACTATTCTCTAATTTCAAGTTCCTAACTAAAATTTTCCTAATAAAAAAAAAAAAACAAATTGATCCCGCTACAAACTTTCACCCCCTTTTTCCCTCTACTAGGGGTGTAAATTTTCATAATCGATTCTTATCTCTTCGAAATTTTGTTAATGCAATCTATACAAATTTCGACTTTCTAGCTTTCGTAGTTTCGGCTCAGCGGTGTTGGTTGTTGAATCAATCAATTAGGAAACCTGAATTTATATATGTACATGTAGACTAATACTATACTTTTACTACATTCATATACCTTATTTACTACTACCATACCATGAATATGAAATTAAATAAAGAGTCCCCATATAAAATTGAAAATTATGTTATTAGCAATTTAATTCAAAACTATCAAGATTATTCGTGTCTGCGTTGAAACGCGCGTTGAGTTGCCGGTGCTCGCGTACCGAGCGCCAACGCCATCTATCGATGGCCGTTTCGTGAAATTGATGAGCGCTCTAAGGAGTAAGGGGTCTTAAGATATCCATACATTTTTCAAACCTTCCATTCCGTTACTGCCATACAAAATGTATGAAAAAAAAACCGGCCAAGAGCGTGTCGGGCCACGCTCAGTGTAGGGTTCCGTAGTTTTCCGTATTTTTCTCAAAAACTACTGAACCTATCAAAATCAAAACAATTTTTCTAGAAAGTCTTTATAAAGTTCTACTTTTGTAATTTTTTTCATAATTTTTAAACATATGGTTCAAAAGTTAGAGGGGGGACGCACTTTTTTTCCTTTAGGAGCGATTATTTCCGAAAATATTAACATTATCAGAAAACGATCTTAGTAAACCCTTATTCATTTTAAAATACCTATCCAACAATATATCACACGTTGAGTTTGGAATGAAAAAAAATATCAGCCCCTACTTTACATGTAGGGGGGGTACCCTAATAAAACATTTTTTTTCATTTTTTATTTTTGAACTTTGTTGGCGTGATTGATATACATATTAGTACCAAATTTCAGCTTTCTAGTGCTTACGGTTACTGAGATTATCCGCGGACGGACGGACAGACAGACATGGCGAAACTATAAGGGTTCCTAGTCGACTACGGAACCCTAAAAATGGTAACGGAATGGGAAAAAACTTGGGAGACTTTTTTTCCTATTAGGAGTGAAAGAGCTCACGATTCTGAGTGGAAACCACATAAAAAATTCCAAATTCAAAAAAAGTCGGGTGGACGTACAACTTTGACAAAAATAAAAATGTCCCAGATAACAGTTCTAATCAACATTCTACAATTAAAATGATTTATTAATAATGAAGAACTAACACGATAAGGTAGGCAAGCACGAATTCAAATTTGTGATTTTTGTGTTTATTGCCATCGCGCAGTCGGGGGCGGTGCCGCTCGGTCGCATCAGAAGTCCAAAACTAGAGAAATATAGAGAGCGCTCGATCGCGAGTAGCTACTTGCGCCGGCGGCGGCGGACGCGGTTGTGTACGACTGTACGTGTGCCACGCGCACGCACACAGGGCCTCTCTGTGGGTTCCACCCCCGTCAGCGCGACGGCGATAAAGACCTAAAAAACTCAAATTTGAATTCGTGCTTCGGTATCGTATCCTCTTAAGGGTTAATTCGCCTTCTGAATTTGTTATGAAAGTGCGTGCATTAGTGACGAATCGCTTAGTGGACGTCAGGCTCCACATATTGCTTTTCGTTTTACCAACAACGCCATTCATTCATAAGTTTCATTAACGATACCATGTGGTTACGGAGTGCATACGAGTTGAATACGGCTACGTAACCAGTCTAAAATGTGCCGTCCAGACGCGTAAGAAGATCATGGTTCCGGAGAGCGCCCTTACACTGGTTTTTTGCTAGCCCGCACTCAAGTGGCTATTCTAATTATATCTCGTACGTTATGCACAGTCACTCCATCTAGTGACGAGAGGTAATAATACTTAGACGACTCAATAACGTTCAATGCGAGTTTGCTGATGTTGTATTCATTCAGTCGTGTAATAAATTTTAGATTCGAATTTTGAAAAATATTGCATTGAATTCGTGTTTTTGTGGATTTGTGTATTAAATTAATGATATTCTTAATGCATGAGACTAAAATAATACCTTTGAGACCTTTAAATTTATTGAATAAATAAGTCATAATGGCTAATCGTGGCACGTAGCGCCATCTATGAGTTTAGTTTGACATTAATTATACGATGTTCCGGATGAGACCCCATGGCGCAACCTAGCATAATAATATATTGGATAACACGATGCCTTAGAAGCATCTAATTAACGAAGTAGCTAGTTAGTACCATCCCTCACTAATAGAGGCCGCACTTGCAGTAAAACATCAATGATAATAAATATGATCTGATTACATTCCCCCTTGACATAGCAAAATAAGACTATAGTGTATTTTCTGCCGTTTCAGACTTTTACTGTTTAATTACAAAGTCCACAATTGTTAATCAAAAGGTGGTATTTACTTCGTTTATTATAAACGATAGGTCTACATCGCACTATCAAAGTTTTTGATGTTACTTCGTATAAATAAACGCCTTATAGACGACGTTGATGAGTCTCGACGACCGGGGACTCCAACGTTCACACTTTTCGGAATTGGCCAACCGACTTGTGTGCAATGTTGAATCAGATACTTAGGGAAACTCTGTATATACGCGGTCGATATATATGGATTTCCATGCCTGAAGAGGATTGTACTTAAATGATGCACGTAAAATGCGGCCTTACGCCGGGGTTGAGCACCTTGGAGGTCCATTCATGTTCTGTGACGCTGACGAGTTGATCAGACATGTTGTGTGAAAACGCCATAGTCAACCGAGCATTCGCTTGGAAGAGACTCGCACTCTGGGACTGGCCACCTCAGAGAGTGAGTTGCGTTAAGCTTTTGCATCTTTTTTCAAGAAACATACATTTTATAACGTGTTCTTATAACTGATATTCACTGAAGATTCAAATAAAGTGCTCTCAAAACACCTTTGTTTCAAGAGACGACAAGTAATTTGAATAGTATGTAACATAGAAAAAATCTTAGCCCGATGTTTGAGAGCCCGGATATATGAGTTTGTAAGCACTGGAACGATTTCGATCGCGAAACGCTCGAACGGTATGAAGTGATTTTAAACTTCCCAAACGGTATGGCTAACATGATCATGCAAACGCGATTATTATAGCAAAACGATATCGATGTGGTTTAAACTTCCTAACGATGATGATACAATTCTTGCCCAGATATTTGAGGGTTAGGATGTATTTGGGAGTTTAGACCACTGGAATGAGTTTGAGCGAGAATCGCTCGAACGAAATGAAAGTGGTTTAAACTTCCCAAATATATACTACTGTTGGGGTAGCTATCAGTTTGTATTAAAACATTGATTTATATAAAAATTAAAATCATTTAAAAAATAAAGATGGTGGCCGAATAATAAAAAAAATATCAAATTTTAATTTTTTTTTATTCTCACGAAATTTACAAATAGTTTTTCTAGCATATGGACACATTTTTATTTATTTAAATAAAATCTGCAAAATAAAACAAAAAACATTAAAATCCGTTCAGTAGTTTTTGAACTATACGCATTGAAAATGAAGCGCGCGGGTTTGAAAGACGTCTTTGCACTTGATATGTGATGCATCGTATCGTTTGGTACCGCTATACAGGCAAGACTGATTATTTATTTTGGTCAAAACTTACTATATTACTATTCAGAATCAATGTTTTTAGTATTTATATACATTGTTAGTTTTTTATTCCGAGTTTAGGTATATTTATATAACCCCCGTTAACTTGACCATCACATAATTTTGATTTTAATACGTAAAAGAACTTAAATGCACATAACATTTGTATTAATAGCAATTGTCCTTTCCGAAGACTCCAGAGATAATTTTCGACAACTTCTGTAGGGGGCTACGGAAACATATATTAATACAAAACATACTTTTTGCTTCTCGTCTAGGTTATACTGAAAGATAAAAGAGTCATACAAAATAATATCAAAATACAAGGAAATAATGATAACATAATAATTGCAAAATAGTTTTTATTTTGGCAGATGCCTTTGCTTGCGCCGCGCAGGGTAGACCCACAACACGTACAGCGTATTGTTTCGCAGCCTTTTTCACAACCGCAATTGTCCAAGTATACATATTCATATCATATCTCCCTGTTTTCAGACCACTGCAGTACCCAACTATCATTGTACGTCTTCCAACCCCAGGATGATGGCATGGCATAGGCACAGAAGTAATATCCAGAATATGGGGCGTTGTTATAAGACACGGAGTGCTGCCGATGTTGGTTAGGTTAGGTACTAATTTATTTTTGGTGGTAAACAGTTTCTTGCTCACCAAGTTCAGGTGAACTTTTCAAGCATGGCGATTATTCCTCCAGGAAGACTTTGTAGTTACTGCGATGTTTCTATCAAAGCTGGTATAACTTCAGTGTGTGTGCAAACAATGTTTTAGAACATGATTTTTTCCTTTTGTATTGAAAAAAGAAGTGGTGTCAGACGTAAAGGCGTAAAAAGTGTAAAAACCATGAATAGCAGTCGGTCTTCTAAGATCCAAAGTGTTAGCTACTTTATAACTTATACTCCGGTAGGTTATTCTCATTTGAAGTATTAAGAAAATATACTAGATAAGAATTGGAAATTTCCCAATATAATTAGCTCCATAGATCACATGCTTAAATGCCAAATTGGGACCGTTCTTAACACATATTTTAGTGAGCAAGCATGGACTCAGGCCTGTTTACCGGTATGGTTTGGCGGCTTAGGCACTCGTAAAGTGTCGTTTTGCTGACATTCCTGCCTCCATTTACATCACGTCTGATCTTGCACGTAACGCCCTGAAAGCCTCCACGGCTACAAATTGCGAGATAAACTCAACGAAGGGCATGGGACACTCTAGCATCCGTTACCACCCTGAACTCACTCGAGGCCTCACATGAGGCAAAGACCTTTCGAGGCTCTAAGCTAGGTCCAAACCCGAATCTGGCCACTGACTTTACGTCTATCCTTCACCCGAAGACTCCAATGGTTTTTATTTAAATACCAAGACATCTGTATCGGAAGATGTGATGATACGCGTGAGTCCCTGTTCCGCTATATCTTTTGCGCGAGGTACAATGAGGCTATCAGCTTCTTCCGGTTACGTTCCTATGGTTTACCCTGAAATAGCAGAGTAGTTAAATGTTCTCTGAGGAAGTAAATGGTTTAGAAAAAAAAGTTACAACACTTATAACATCAACGGGCTACAGTTTCTGGAAAAAGCCTTGTTGGTTGTCATACTGAACAGTGTCTTCCTGGAGGAATAATGGCCAAGCTTGAAAAGTTGATCCGCAGACTCAAAATTTATCGGTTAACTTGGTGCGCAAGGAACTGTTTCCAACCAAAATTAATAACCAGCATCCCACCAACATCGCCAGCACTACAAAAACATACGCTCCTTGTCGGTTTTGACCAAAATAAATAATCAGTCTTGCCTGTATAGCGGTACCAAACGATACGATGCATCACATATCAAGTGCAAAGACGTCTTTCAAACCCGCGCGCTTCATTTTCAATGCGTATAGTTCAAAAACTACTGAACGGATTTTAATGTTTTTTGTTTTATTTTGCAGATTTTATTTAAATAAATAAAAATGTGTCCATATGCTAGAAAAACTATTTGTAAATTTCGTGAGAATAAAAAAAAATTAAAATTTGATATTTTTTTTTATTATTCGGCCACCATCTTTATTTTTTAAATGATTTTAATTTTTATATAAATCAATGCAAATAAATAATCAGTCTTGCCTGTATAGCGGTACCAAACGATACGATGCATCACATATCAAGTGCAAAGACGTCTTTCAAACCCGCGCGCTTCATTTTCAATGCGTATAGTTCAAAAACTACTGAACAGGATTTTAATGTTTTTTGTTTTATTTTGCAGATGTTAATATCAGATTTTATTTAAATAAATAAAAATGTGTCCATTTGGTAGAAAAACTATTTGTAAATTTCGTGAGAATAAAAAAAAAATTGAAAATTTCATATTTTTTTTATTATTCGGCCGCCATCTTTATTTTTTAAATGATTTTAATTTTTATGTAAATAAATGTTTTAATACAAACTGATAGCTACCCCAACCATTAAAATCGGTGCAGCCGTTATGATTCCAAAATTGTTTACATCACGTGCGAAAACGTCTTTCAAATCCGCGCGCTCCATTTGAAATGGGTATAATTCAAAAACTACTCAATGGATTTTCATGATTTTTATTTTATTATGTAGATAATATTATCAGGTTTAATTTAAGCACATAAAAATGTGGCCATATGATAGAAAATTTATTGGTAAATTGCACGAGAATGAAAAAAAAAGTTTGATATTTTCATATTTTACTTATTATTCGGCCGCCATATTCATTATTTTTATGATTTTAATTTTTTATATTAATAAACGCTTCAATACGATACGATAGACACCCCAACCATCAAAATCGGTGCAGCCGTTACGATTCTATAAATTTTCAAAAATATGCGGCCACCATTTTGGAAAATGTCCGCCATCTTGAATTCTAGTGGATGAAAATCGTGTTTCCTCGGATGAAATCATTTGTATTGGTCCCTAGTATCACTGTGCAAAGTGGCTTGCTTTCTGCATAAAATGCAGTTTTTTTCCGTAAGCCCTATGACTACACGCAAGACACGGCGTAAGGATTGACTTCTGTGTGTATATAATGATAACTTTAATTTTGACCCGCCATTATTCAATCATCATCAGCATTTGTTCTTATAAACATAACACGCAAAAATATTTGGGGAAAATATGATTTTGGCCACTTTCAGGCTGCGAAACAGCGCCATCTAGTTTTAAGACTAAAAGGCCCATACATTTATGGGGTACGCTTTTTTGTATGGTTTTTGTCAGTTCAGTATTAAATCGGTCTTGCTGATACTATCGGTGTACTCACGATGTTTCCTTGAAAAACGGAAATATTATTTTAATAAATATTTTATGCAGTTTATTGCAACGTGTATATTTATAGCCGTTTCTCATCAGCATGTCATTGTCAGAGACGCGCATTTGTTACTGTCACTGCGCTGTCCATGTCCACCCACTGGCTGAACCGATTTAAATACATCCCTAGGCTATTTAAATCAAACAGAATAACCTACATTGTTTTTAGGGTTCCGTAGTCAACTAGGAACCCTTATAGTTTCGCCATGTCTGTCTGTCCGTCCGTCCGTCCGCGGATAATCTCAGTAACCGTTAGCACTAGAAAGCTGAAATTTGGTACCAATATGTATATCAATCACGCCAACAAAGTGCAAAAATAAAAAATGGAAAAAAATGTTTTATTAGGGTACCCCCTACATGTAAAGTGGGGGCTGATATTTTTTTTCATTCCAACCCCGACGTGTGATATATTGTTGGATAGGTATTAAAAAATGAATAAGGGTTTTCTGAGATCGTTTTTTGATAATATTAATATTTTCGGAAATAATCGCTCCTAAAGGAAAAAAAAGTGCGTCCTCCCCCCTCTAACTTTTGAACCATATGTTTAAAAAATATGAAAAAAATCACAAAAGTAGAACTTTATAAATACTTTCTAGGAAAATTATTTTGAACTTGATAGGTTCAGTAGTTTTTGAGAAAAATACGGAAAACTACGGAACGTTTTTTTTGAGAACTTTTCGAACCTTCTACTAACTTTGGTCGAGCCACCAAAGTCAAGCAGCCTTGTTCTTATCGATGGCGTTGGGCTATCACTTACGATATGTTATTTTATGAATGACTAGCTTTTGCCCGTGGCTTCGCTCCCATTAGAAAGAGACAAAAAGTAGCCTATGTCACTCTCCATCCCTTCAACTATCTCCACTTAAAAAAGCAGGACAATTCGTCGCTCCGTTTTGCCGTGAAGGACGGATAAACAAACACACTTTCCCGTTTATAATATTAGTAGTATGATAGTATAAAGACAGCCAAATAAATCGAATAAAAAGTGAATGGATTGTATGAGAGATGGTATGAAACGAATGCAAGTGAATGATGAAATGGATGACGTTAGATGGAGATGTATGGAAGAAAAAGATATGGTGCGCCGACCCCAAGTAATTGGGATAAGGGCAAGCGAATAATGATTGATAATAAATAGAGTTATGCCTGCTCGTTCACTGAAGAGATCGTACTACGATCTCTGAAGTGTACTAGTTCGTTCTTTTAGGACATTTAGTACACTAGTAAAGCGAGAGGCAAATTGAGCAGCCGAGAGCTGATCGGCCGTTCTCGCGCGCTCTCGGTCCGAGTCAGTCGGTTCTAGTTCGGTTGCGGTCGGATCACACGGATCGCTTTGCTGTCATTGTCACTCCTCGACTCTTCGCTCCTTTCGCTCCCATTCTGTTGCGTGAGTGTACTAAATGTACTAGAGAGCAGAATCGTTTGGGAGTAGTTCAGTCTAGTACAGTGCAGGGAATCGTGTCTTTTGTACTATTAGTACATGTACTACACAAGCCTAATAGTAAAGACATATTATGTATATGGAGACAGATATAACTATGATCACCTGCGATGCTATCTGGGTTACTAATCGCAATGCAATCGGATGGAAATGTGCACCTCGCTGCACGCGATGTGCATAGCTGTCTGTTCGGCTTTACATACACACTCAGTGGTTATATAACTCGCAGCCTGTTGGTTATTTATTAGCCAGCTAGAGGCATAGCTTGTTCATTAAACACATAGGTATACCGTCGGCAAAAGACTTAAGAAATCTGTTATAGATAGTTATAGTTAACCTAAACTATGGACGTTGTGTTGTTCGTTTGTCTACTATCTCGTAAAAAACGAATTATTATGTCCAAGTCTACATAGGTCGAAAATTCAAAATGATATAGGTACCAGCAGCGGCTGGTCCATACAAGCCGATTCCCACCGGCTTGCCTAAAATTGATTACTAGTTAAGTGCCTAATGTTAAAGTAGGTTTCTTTTTGCTCAGTGTTGCCTAGCAGAAATTTTTACCAGCCGCCACTGATAGGTACCTACGTTCTCTTGTTTTTGTCCAAAAAATGTAACGGTGTGTAGCTTTCTGTTTTAATTTCTTATTTAAACATACCTAGTATACCTACACACCACAGAGAACCTCCTATAGAGTGGCAGTCTTGTATATTTGGTTCGCGATACGAGTCACCAGTGTTTGGGGTGCGAGGAGCGGGCGGGGAATGTGTTAAGCGCGCTGTGATTGGCCGTTTCAAGGACGGCGGGCAGTCGCGCCAGATGAAAAGGGACAGAAGTATGACTGTCCCTCTACTGACGCGTAAGTGGCCAATGTAAGTTGACCTATGCCGGCTCTGAATAAATTATAAATATGACTTATTTGTGGAATGTAATGCCGTCTGTTTTTAAATTTGAGCTTCTTGTTACCTTTCCACACCATTTCACACTACAGGTGGACATCTTTAAGGCATCAAAATACCCTTTTCCAATTTTTTTGTGCGAAAAACACGCGCTGCTTTCGGGTCTGTTACTTGGTCGATACTGATCGGGCACGGCGAGCGCCCGCGCTTATATCAGTGCAAATACTAGGAAGGCTGGCAACCGCGAGTCGTCTTGTAATAGATGTCTATAGGGGTTGGTCTGTGCTACACACTAAAAGACATCGAAAAGAAAGAACTTTATTTCGACAATTCTTTATTTATTAAAATTTATTCCTTAAACTGTAGAGGTTTGACTTTCCTCCCTAATTTTTTTTTTACTAATTCGGTAACAGGCAAGTATACGATGGGCCGTGATTACAATTAAAAGTGCAGAAAAAACTAGATCTCTTCCTGGCAACCTTTGCACAGACCGCGTGCACAATTTAGGGAAAATGATTTTGAAAATCGAATACGTTGCTCAACGCTAACGATTATTTGAACCCGATTGAGATATGAAGTGGATTGCAAATGGCCGCTAAATCCGTCCGAGTGATTTACACGGAACTGGGGCGAGCAATCCGCGCAATACAAGTGTTTACAATTGAGCGGGATTTGCCGTACGGTTCCGTACGTTGGGCAATCTGTTACTCGGTGAAGGTTAAACTTTAAAGACAGGTCGCTCAGTGATATTTGAGCATTTATTTCTCCACTCAGAATCACCAGTACTTTCAATCTCACAGGAGACATAAAGTGTCCCAGAATTTCCATACATTTTTGTTACTTTCCTCTTTTGTTACCCCACAGTCCCACACAACATGTATGGAAAATGGTAACAAAATAAGAAAAAATCGTATGGGACAATTTTTAACTACTAGGATTGAAGCAGCTATTAATTCCCCCGACTCAAAAACGACGGGGTTTTATAAGTTTGACGTGTATGTCTGTCTGTTTATCTGTGTGTGTCTGTCTGTGGCATCGTATCTCCCGAACGGATGAACCGATTTAGATTTAGTTTTTTTTGTTTGAAAGCTCAAGTAGTTTATATCTAAAAACCGATTTTATCAGCATCACTGACTTAGCATCAAGTACCTATTACTAGGAAATTCAATAATTATGATAATGATGGATAGGTCTGAAAATTAATATAAGGACAAAACAAATTCAGTCAATTTTACAGATTCATTTTAAATGATTTCACCACCTCCACCGCTTAGAAACACTTTTAATTTTTCAGTAAAATGAATGAAACACAAATATTTAGCTAGAAAGTGATCCAATAATGTTAATGGAAGCAATTTTCAGAGTAGGTAAGTAGTTTACCAGCTAAGTGCCCTGTAAATATGTAATACGTAAATAATCTGCCTTATCCAAGAAATAACTAAAACGGGCTTTTTAGTCCACACTTAGGAGGGGCAAGAGGGGCACGTTCACGTTTTCCCCTGCTAGGAGGTATGTAAGAAGCACTTTTCTATTTCAGCCTGCGTATCATGCTTTCAATTTTATCACTTATCCACGTGGATAAGACATCTGTCACTCTCACACTGACATACTTGCCAGAGCGTGACGGATACTTTATCCACGTGGATAAGTGATAAAATTGGAAGCATAATTCGCCGGCTGGATGATTTGACGACCGGTCTGGCCTAGCGTGTAGTGACCCTGCCTGCTAAGCCGCGGTCCTTGGTTCGAATCTCGGTAAAGGCATTTATTTGTGTGATGAGCACAGCACGGGTAGCATGGTCGCGCGAACGACGATAAAATATCAGGCCGTCCCTATCGCACTATTAGTAAGTGCGATAGGGACGGCCAGATGTTTTATCATTTATCGCGCGACCATAATTGCCTGCCAGATATTTTGTTCCTGAGTCATGGATGTTTTCTATGTATATAAGTATTTGTATATTATATATATCGTTGTCTGAGTACCTGCAACACAAGCCTACTTGAGCTTAACGTGGGACTCAGTCAATCTGTGTAATAATGTCCTATAATATTTATTTATTTATTTAATGATTTCAATACGCTACAGGAGCGAAAATGCTAAAATGGAAAGGAACCTCCCCCTTTCAATTTGGGAAATAGGGGGGGGGGGCTAATATAATTTGGTATAATTATTGTAATATTTGTAATTCTTAAGCTGTAGTTGTAATATAATTATTATTGTAATATTTCTTAAGCTGTAATTGTTAGTATTTTGTATGACATGTCAAAAGTGCTTATGCTTATTTAATTAAGCCTACTTGAATAAATATTTGAAATAAAAATTGAAAATTGAATTTTAGTTAAATACACTACTGTTATTAACTAGATTTATCGAAAAAAAAATGTCCATTCAGAACAACTCAGTTAAAAGATATTGCGAAAAAACTTTAAAATCGAGGTTCCGCTCTCGACTGTTTCCTCCTTCAAAACTTAATGAATCGTAACGAAATTTGAAAATCTAAATAACAATGAAATAATCTGTGTTGGACCGTTTAGTTTTTTTGGCTAATTGTTATCAATTTTGAATACACCTTTTTTTGCGACATAATCAATGAGGCCGTTTTTGGGAATTTTTGATGGGCTCTAGCGTATTTAAAAATAAGAATATAAAAAAAATCAAAACGGTCCGACGCAGATAAAAATAATAATACTGGTATTAAAGGACAAAACACGTGTTTCCGAGCTAGTTAATAATAAAAAAATCATTGCTCTATTTTCAAAAACCAGGAAGGAAATAGTCGAGAGCGTTTGCATGGAGAATTGACCACTCCAGCTTTGCGTATTTCTCCGACGCCAAACGAAAACGAAACGCCGCGTCAATTAATCGAGCTCTGTCGTGCCAATACGCACGAGCGATAGAGATAGATATCTACTAGCGTTTCGTTTCGTGAGCGTTTCGTGAGCGTTTGTGCCATTCGGCTACGCATCCTGTATCGTCTTAAGTATAAGGCCTAAATGCACGCTCATAGGCGTGCAACGTGGCGGACGCGTGCATCTAAACTATTGAAGCTCATACAAGTATCCTGTGTGCGTAGCCGAATACAAAATACTCACGAAACGCTCACGATAATATCTTTTTTAACGCCCGACGCAAAAACGACGGAGTGTTATAAGTTTGACGTGTCTGTCTGTCTGTCTGTCCGTCTGTCTGTCTGTTTGTCTGTCTGTCTGTTTGTCTATCTGTCTGTGTGTATGTCTGTCTGTGGCATCGTAGCTCCCGAACGGATGAACCTATTTGGATTTAGTTATTTTGTCTGAAAGCTGAGTAAGTCGGGAGTGTTTCATAAAAATCGGTCTACTATGTCGCGGTCGGGGGTTTTTTCAAAATTTTAATTTTGTGTAGCTATCTATCTCTACCGCTCTTGTGTATTTGGCGCGACAGAGCCAGACTACATTTCTGCGGCGTTTCGGGGCCTGAGTCGACGCTGCATAGGATGGACGCACGCTCGCCCGCACCGCTACACGCCCCGCCAAACGCTCCGCTCTTAGCGTCCACTCAGGCATTAACGTTAAATTCATTGTCATTCGTTTTACAACGTTTAATGGCAGAATAACGACCATTTCACAGTCATGGCTGCCATAAAATTCTTCAATGCACCATTTGAGAGTGATTGGCAGTGTCTGAAGTTTTATCTCACGGGAACTAAGTAAACGGTTTTCACACTTTGCGCTTTTATGTACTCTTTGAATAGCTAGGGAATGGAATCCAGTAGTAACATCGTAAAGATTTTATAGCGAAATGTAAGTAACGTGCGGCCTGTTTTAGAATAAAGACGTCGGATATATCCGAACCGCAACGCAAGTACTTCAGTGCGTACAGTTTGAGTGACGGCGTTTGTATTTGACAGGACGTCGAAAAGTTCAATAGCGAACCCAAACTAAAACGAGTGAGAGGTGCAAAATATTTTTTCCGTCCTCCGGGCGGAAAGCGTAAAATTTTAGGCCGCTGTGCTGAACGAAGTTACCGCTTTCAGGCTCCCCGAACAGAAAATAGTACATTACGATACAAGTGCGTAAAACAGGAAGTTTGAAACGAGTGGCGATAAATTAAAACACGACCGAAGGGAGTGTTTTAAATCGACACGAGTTACGAATTTCCTTTTCGCACGTGTATCGTACGACGGTTTTCAGTACAGATGACCCTCCGAAGTTTCGACCTGTAGGCCTAGCACATGATGGCCGCGGGAGTATGTCGCCGCGAGATAGATGCCACGTCTTCTTCTAACTGTATTAATGACATAAGGACGGGTAGTCTATCTCGCGGCGACATACTCCCGCGGCCATCATGTGCTAGGCCTACTGGCATATAATGAACCACTTCTCGCACTAGTGCGTAAAAAAACACCATTTGTACTGATGAAAACAGTATTACATACCTTGGCCAGTAAGTAAGAAGTCTCAGATCACATGTTTGTTGACAATTACATAATCGCAGGCATGGAAGTCGACTAATTGCCGTCCTCGTAGTAATTTGCATATACAGAGCCTAGATTGAGCCACTGTGGCCTGTGGCAAACATGCCCGTATTGCCTTGCCTGGCCTGTGTTAGCCTGGCCTGAGAATATTTGCATAAACTAGCCTACGCTCAAAGCAAAAGCTGCGCCTAATAGCTACCTCTATATCTACCGTAGGTTTTAAAACAATGAACAACAGATTTACTTAGGCAGGATGCTCTACAGGGTGATTTATTCCGTTTACTAAAATACTTTTGTTTCAAACGGATAAACCCGCAACAAGTCGAACTTGTTAAATTCACAATGCAAATTTCTCTCAGTGTACGAACCGTAAGCGATTGTAAATTTTGGTACCCAGCCGGCCTAGCCAAATAAGAATCGTTGCCGCTAGACGCCGAACGAAACACAGTCTGGCTCTTTCGCTCCAATGCGAAAGAGCGATAGAAATAGCTGGTAACGATATCGTAACCGTTTGGCTGCGCACCCAGATAATCCTTGCCTCTGATTCATTCGATAAGCATTGCCTATTTATAGACTTGTGACAACAGCATGAATGAAATTCGATTTAAATTCCTGTCAATGGCAGTTGGCGTAAACATAGTTGTGGTTATATATAGACGTAAACAAATAACAATACACTGTACGTGTTTATCGGTATTGTCACGTGTTTCATTAATTAGTACATTCGAATACATTTAATATCGAGTTAATACGCGTACATAAAAGCGTGTTCAGGTTTTTTTAGTGTAACTGTGGAGACGTAACTGAACCTACGCGACTAAGGTACGGGTAAGGTGCATGGAGAAATTATGAATGTATTCATTGAGGAATTCGCCATCCACTTTTGCAGTTGATAGTACAGCGGGACAAATCGCGACTGAGGGGGCAATTGTAACTATCCATTTTTTCCATTATTACACTATGATGTTGAGTTCTACATGTATCCACTGAACATGTCTACCATATATAACCGGTGGACACTCTATTTAAAAATGCAAACATTGTAGAACATGGGAAAACCAGTTACATTTGTCCCACAGTCGAGATTTGCGCCGCTGTACCTTATACTAGTTTTGACGTTTTATAATACGTTACGATAGCGGCAAAAAGTGGCAACATCTTCTCGTTTTCTCACACGTAAGAAAGGAAAATGTCCCAACATGCCACTTTTAAATTTCTGCTATTTTTTCCAAGCTGTAAACGACTTTAATGCTTGATTTAGACGCTACTAAATCTCAAAATCCAGCTTCACTACAGTACGGCCTTGAATCCGTCGGCTGAATTGAGTGTATCTTAAATCGCATGCGAGAATCGCACCGTCTAAAGGAGCCCTTATAGCCGATTTTGCATATAATTTAGAGATTAAGTAAATTTAACAATGTATTTTGATTTACTTACATTACGAAATTAATAATATTGTCGGTACCGGTGTAATTATTTTGAGCAATATAAACATCAAATGTAAACACATTTAGAAATCAATTACATAATTATTCCATTTCGAATATTGAAGCCTGTTTCTATCAAAGCAGATATTAATTTGCGTATTCAATAACTGTCAAATCAATAGGGAGTATTTAACATTATTATGCTCCGTTAATTGTTCACAGAACTTTGATCGCGTGGTATAGTATGGCAAGTTTCAAGCGTCAATATCAATAAGCGATAAGCTTAGTTACAAATGTTACAATCGTTCCTCGAACGTGGTATTTGAAACAGGTTTATTGAGAGCTGTATTAAAAGGGTGCTTTCCCTTTGGCCTATAACTACGAATATGGGAAATAAAATAAGTAATACCGTATTACGAATACCTTTGTTTTCGACATTAATTCAATATTTTGGATGGAACCCTCAGTGGGCGAGTCCCTAGAGCTTTATGCCAAAAGACAAAACAAAGCTAGATGTAGGAGGAAGCTACGATGGTGCTAACATTTGATATCATCTCTACCTACCGACTGCGCCATTCACCTGATATATTATTCACCTCTGGTGTTTCGGGTGTCCATGGGCGGCGGTGATCGCTTTCCATCAGGCAACCTTTCTGCTCGTTTGCCTCCTATCCAAAAAAAAGGTTCATCAAATGGGAACAAATCTGCGCTGTAAGAGAACTTTTATTCCTTTTGATTAATGACTGAATAATCATATGAAGTAATAAAATCTCTGTTGTTCTAGGGTGCGGTGTTCGACCGATGGACTGAAGAAAAGGATAACACCGAACTCGAACAGAACTGCACATTTAAAGTGGATGAGTATGGCTTCTTCATCTACTGGAAAAGCGATGGAAAGGTATGTACATATATTAAAACCTCTTTTTATCCTCTCATTCACTCAAATGTTAACTGGAAGAAATCCCTCAAAGGGATAAATTCGCCTTTATACTGTTCATTACTGTAATTACTGTGTTTATTTGTTATTATTTGTACAATAAAGAGTTTACTACTACTACTAAAACCGAAATAAATGTCTTATACAAAAATACATTACCAAAATATCTAGCCTAGCAAAATATCTTACCAAATGCGCAAATACTTAGGGTAAAATACACAGAAGGGACGCAAGGCGTAAGACGCGGAACGGACGCCCGCGCCGCTAGAGTGTAATTTAAATAAAAAACGTCTCCTCAGTACGTTTTGTGTAGGAAAGACATAAGTCGCAAGCACTCAAGCGACGCGGCTTGAGGCGCGTCTTACGACTTGCGTCCCGTCTGTGTATTTTACTCCCTACGATAATATCGTTATCGTAGCTAATCTCTATGATGACTGCGTTACGATCGGCGTCTAGCGTCAACGATTGTCATTTGTTTGTCAATGATCGACTAGGACGGCTAGAACCGAATCACCAGCACATGATTTTCGCGGGAGCATGTCGCCGCGAGATAGACTCGCCCTTAGGGCCCATTTAGACGGTACGAGAACTCGCATACGAGTTTTATTACATTGCGGTGCAAAAAAAAAAAAAAAAATTGTATGTAACCTCAACAGCGCGCAATGTAACTAAAATCGCATGCGAGTTCGCACGCCGTCTAAATCAGGGTGGCTAGCCGAATGGCACAATCGCTCACGAAACGCTCACGAAACGAAGCGCTAGTAGATATCTATCTCTATCGCGCTTGCGTATTGGCGCGACAGAGCCAGCGGCGTATCGCTTTCGTTTGGCGTCGGAGAAATGCCATTCGGCTACGGGGCCAGGCCTTATTATGTAAAATTAAACAAAGACGTCGTGTGACGTATCTCGCGGCGACATACTCTCGCGACAATCACATGCTAGCCCTACCAGAGTCCTCCGTGTATCATTGCCAAGGTAGAGGTAGGTACTAAAAGGTCGAGTGAGTATGGGAGTACCTGACGTTTTAAAATACCTTGCCCGGTAGCGTAACCGCTGTAAAACCTATATCATTTTTATTAGATTTAGTGTTACCTACCTACCTTACTAACCTAACCTAACCGTTTTTTTAATACTACGTCTGTGGCAAACAAGCATGCGGTCCGCCTGATGGAAAGCGTGCCACCCCGCGCAAACATGCGCGTTGCCACCCCATTAGAAAGATAGTGTACAAGTTTCTAATGGGGTGGCAATTGCTGTGTTAAGTATTTTAAGTACACAACAAGTTCCAAGGAGGGTTCGGGTTGCCGACGAATCAAAGGACAATAGACGGAACAAATTAGTTCCGTAAGTCCTCCCGTCGCCAGCACACCGCACCCTCGTTGAGCTTTGGCAGCCTTACTCACCGGCAGGAACACAACACTATGAGTAGGGTCTAGTGCTATTTGGCTGCGGTCTTCTATAAGGCGGAGTTGGGATCTGCTCTAGATTCGAGCGAGACGATATCCGCTGTGCTGTGCCCTATCACACAAAGCGGAATATTATTCGCTATGCCCTACCTCCTTCTTTTGGCAGCGCTGTTCACTTTCTCCATACAATGAGTGCGCAATGAGTGTCACTTACCGTGACCTTGGAATTAACGCAGCCTACGGCCGATTTATCTGCTACGATCTACGGCGTAGCACGTAGTCTAACGCGTAGCGTAAAATCTGAGCGTATCGTGTTTGCTCGCGTTGGCCCATACGTCATACCAAAGACTGTACTATGTAACTCCGTATACATACACAGATAAAGTCTAAGAAAAAAACGTACCTCAGTACCATACAGAAAAAGGTACGGCCACCGTATATGGCATTACACCTTTGGGGTACGCTCGGCTAGATGGCGCTAATATTAATATTTGACATGGTACACATATCAAGCTAAGAATATGGGCCAAATTGTCAAAACTGAGGTTCAAAAGTTTTAAGCTTGTGTCAACAGATGGCAGTATATGCACTGTGATTACATATTTTACTTTGACAGTAACTCTCTATAATACTCGATCCTCTTTGGTCATACAGAGTGGTTCAGTTCAGGACTTTCAGGAGACGTGAGCAAAATCTAACCTGCGCATTGAGTAAATTATTAGCACCTGTTTCATACCGCTAATTTTGAGAATTATGTTTTTTTTACTTTAAAAATTAAAACAAAAAGTATCGGTTCTTGACGAAATAAAAGTACACCCCAGGTACAAGTAGGATCAACGCCGACGAAAGTATTATTTTTATAAATAGATTTTATTATAACCAGAGATCGGATTTTTGTGCGTCATCTCATACTAAAAGTCATTAAAATGACGCAAGTCACTATGAACGTCGCAAATTTGTCCGATCTCTGATTATAATAGTTTTTTTTCCACTATTTAGTATTTTTGTTGAAATTATTGAGAGATTCCGTTCATTTTATTTGAATTTCAGAAAGTTTTACTATAATATAAATAATAGTGCCTAATTAATGTTAGTTCTGCTTTCAATATAACTCACCTTATTGATTTTCGGCAATCGAGTTTCAAATAATAGATCTTATAATAAAGCTAGATGTAGCGAAAACACTGAATATCCAATATCTTTTGAAATATCAGTCTTTATTACCATAAATATAATTTATTTACATATTGAGTTTGATGTTATTTTGCGAAATATAATAGTTAAGTATGTATATGTCTAAAATAATAATTCATTCATAGTCAGTTAAATTAATGTTTTTCTCGTAAATATTATTACCAATAATTACTATGTAGATTCTATTAAAATACGCAGTTTATTAAGTCATCATCCTCGTTGCGTTATCCCGGCATTTGCCACGGCTCATGGGAGCCTGGGGTCCGCTTTGACAACTAATACCAAGATTTGGCGTAGGCACTAGTTTTTACGAAAGCGACTGCCATCTGACCTTCCAACCCGAAGGGTAAACTAGACCTTATTGGAATTAGTCCGGTTTCCTCGCGATGTTTTCCTTCACCGAAAAGCGACTGGCAAATATCAAATGACATTTCGCACATAAATTCCGAAAAACTTATTGGTGAGAGCTGGGGTTCGAACCCGCGACCTCCGGAACGAAAGTCGCACGTATTTACCGCTAGGCTACCAGCGCTTCAGCGCAGTTTATTAAGTACAGTGTTTTTTATCACCTGTTTAACTTTAAGGTGTAGGTAAATATATAAATCTTTTAGGCCACATCTACCTACTTAGCAATGCTACTATGTAACCAACTCCTAAATAGTTAACTAAAATATTGTCTGTTCTACACTTTGTCTTGTCCGTCTTTGATATTTTGTCAATAATAGTTAATATTCTTTCGAGATAGGTATCAGGGTTACATCTATAATAAAAGTTGTTCAATATAATCAGTCACCCTGTATATATACTTACGTCAACATTAACGTCAGACGAGGCATTGCTCACATATGACCGACTGACCCTAATCGAAGCGTGATGATCGTTATTGCGTGAGAGGTCACATAATCTGATACAAATCAGTCTTCAGAGATAAATTACTTACAATCTTCATATACGGGTGATTCCAGTTGCTATGGTTACGTTTCTTGGTGAGCAAGTTCATTTGAGGGCACGCTGCCCCCGCCAAGCGAAGCGCAAGGGCACTACCTACCTTATGTAGAAGTGATTCGTCGTTTTCTTTTAACCTTCACAACTTTTGTCTATGTTATACCATATATTTCTTGATAATTTCGGCACCAAAAATGGTGCTAGCACAGCGGTATCAGTAACAGCGTTTTGCACCAATGAGAGCTAAGCGTGCGGTCTATGTGACCAATCGCGTGCGTGGTGCGAAATTATCAGCCAATCGCATTGTCGTTCCTCCAAGGCACATGAAAATAAATTGTTAAGTAGAAATTTTAATGAGTTGACTTATCTACCTAGCTACCTAGCACTTGTTGAGACTTGAATTATTTTACCAAGCATGAAAAATGTCCTTAGCTTAAATACATTTGCAATTTACCTTTTTATTTTGTGTTTGTTGCTTGCTGTACTATTTTTGTGTTATGGTAATAAACGTTTTTTTTTATCCTAAGATACGTTAAAATTTTGTTTGTCTTGAAAGTTTTCGTCGTTTTTTAGGCATGAGGGTTCGCTAGGGTATTCAGTCAATACTGAAGTAAGTAGCTACAGTTAACACTAAAGTTTACCCATATCTCTCGTATAAACAGGGGCGGCTCACTCCGCGATTCTATCGCCGCGCTACAAGTACATGCTGGCGGTCGCGAGTTCGCGGCCTAATCAGGAGTGACGCACGTTCGCACTTTCTATTGTTACTTTACGCCGCGAGTTTTTTGAGGTTCATATGCGATGTCCACGTGTGGAATGGCTAATAAAGCATAGTTAAATAGAAATCATGAATAAAATAGGACAATCTTACACAGATCTTATTGATTAAGTCCCACGGAAAAGTTCAATAAGGCTTGTGATGCTGAAGGCTTAAACAAAAATATATAAATACTGTATATATACCTAGAAAGTACCCAAGACTTGAATATATATGTAGTATAACATTTTATCTGAGAGTTAATTCGTTTTAATCCATAGGCAACCCTATCATCCGACGCTACGCACGTGCGGCTCGTTTCTTTGTTAGAATTTTGTAGGCATTTAAAAAGGCGGCATTTCGTGAACATCAAAGCAGTGGGCCTTCTGTACTTGTACTATTATATATTCTGTGGTATAAAGCCAACTAGGTCTGTCCTCATTAGCACTTGCACGACAAAGAACGCCTACGTGTCGTTATCGCCTGTCAGCCACGGTGCGAGCCTTTATAAAGGCTATTGTGCTATTCAGAGCACAGGGATGTGAGCTGCGGGACAGTTGCTGCTGATACAAGTTTTCTAAGGCCTGCTTGCACCAACCACTTAACTCAGGGTTAGTGGGCCGTCATCTGTGAAATTCCATATAAAATGGTGGGTTAACCCTCCATTTTCGTTGGTGCAAGTGGGCCTTAGAGATATGTATGTACAGTCTGACCAAACAGAGTAAAAATTAAAAAGTGGCAACATCGTATTGTCGTCCCGTTTTCTCACACATATTAGAATAGAATAGAATATTTTTTTATTCGAAATCAAATCAAAATCAAAATAATTTATTCAGCAAATAGGCCACAGGGGTACTTTTACACGTCACATGTACATATTTAGAAAATATTTAAAATTGAGTTGAAATTACAATTGATACTATTATATACTAATTCTAAGTTCTAACTAAAGTTAACTCTATACAATTAATTAGAGATGTAGAAGGTCTCTAAATGTCGAATTACAACCAAGAACTACACTAAATATAAAAAGTACAAATACCAAAAAAAAAAAAATGTCTAAAATTACTTTAGAGGTGCAAATGACTCTAAATGTCACAACTAAAGATAAAATGTATATCTACTTAATCTAATAAAAATTAGAGATGTATATGGTCTCCATGAGTCAAAATCATATATTTAAAGTATTCACTAAAAGAAAGGAAACAAACGACAACCGAACGTAATAAACACACAGATAATAAACAATTCTACACTGACATATTTAAAATAGTAATAAAAGTGCCACGAAATGGCCTCACCTCAGCATATTGCTGGCGACTTCTAGCGCTGGTCTTCCGGTGAGACCATTAAGTGAGAAAAAAATTGATTTGAAAGGGATGACACTACAATGTTGCCACTTTTTAATTTCTACTCTTTTTGGTCAGACTGTATATCATACAATCGTCATTAGATTTAAAGAAGAGCGGTATACCTACTTTAGTAATGATAAAGAAGCGTTAATGAAAGTAATTTGATTTTAGAGGGGCCAAGATTGTCAGATTTTCGACGCTCTCGCTTTTTTACTTTTCACTGTTAGATCGACATCATCGTTAATTGATGGATTCTTTAATGATCGGTTTGGTGCTAAGCTTCCGCCACTCATGAGCGTTTTGAGAGCGTGGCGTGAGCGGGGCGCGATGAGAGCGTACCACCAGCGCCGCGCCCCACTCACGCCATGCTCTCAAAACACTCATGTGAGGCGAGGGCTTTAGATCGAATTGATATTTTGTTATAAAATATTCGTTATTGTTTTGATGAATACACTTTCCTGAGCCAAACAGACACTAGATGTTTGAGAAACAATATGTTGATAAGTACGGATAAAAACTTCAACACGCCTTTTTAGGATGATACAAAATATGCGTTTCTTGCCTATCTTGGGCATCTATGAGTAAAACAATATTGTACTTATGAAAACATTTTAATAAATAGCGAAGATACTGCAGTGTTCGTTTGTAAACAAGTTAAGTCCCGAGAACCGCGTACAAAGCACGATTCGCGTAGACTAAACCACAAGCTTAAATAACGTATTTACCTGCTAATATTTTGTTTTATAGTCGGTTGAATAGAGTTTGTTTACTAAAAATCAAGGATTATTTATATAGGATTTACAATTTTCATACTAAGAATCGTACCTCCATTTTTTAGCGCCATCTATTAAACTATACTATCATAACTACACTGATGATGCTTACAATTATTTTTCACCACACCAACTGGTAAAGGCTTTCTTTGCTATTCAAAAACAGATAGCAAAATTGCATTTTATCCACAAGGGGGCAAAGTAATTTCATACAAATTTTAACTCGATGTCTTAATCTGGCTGCTAGATTTTACCTGTAAATGATGATTTTGAATCATAAATATTGAATAAATTAATGGATTTGATTTATTTTGATGTTTTATAGTCAGTATTTTGTTCGTTTTGGTATGGTGAAAAAGTTTGTGTTTCACTCGGTGGCAAAGTTTGTTTAACCTTCGTGCCTTGATACCCTCGCAACGCTCAAGATTCCACTTTTTGAACCACTCGCTACGCTCGCGGTTCAATATTGGAATCTTTCGCTTGCTTAGGTATCAATATTGGCACGTGCGGTTAAACAACTACTTTGCCCCCTTGTAAAACATAACTATTAATGTGTATTGACGTGATTTCATGATATTTTAAAATAAAGAAGCATTCTTATAAATATTTAAGATATAGAAGCAAGTCGAGTCCTCGGGAAGCATACTCCGGTTTCCCCTTGGCCCAGTCCCTTGCACTTGCCCTTGCACTAACGAGCCCTTCAACTCAAGAACTGTAAGCCCGAACTCTGCCCTAACTATGCCTGAAAACAGGGCACAGACTACTTATTCTGTAGATGTATAGCTTTTAAATCTTAGGATGTACAGAAAATAAGCTTCCCACAACCAAAGACATATGTAACTCCGTATAGACAGATAAAATCTAAGAAAAAAACGTACCTCAAAACCATACAGAAAAGTACGGTGACCTAGATGGCGATACACCTTTGGGGGACGCTCGGCTAGATGGCGCTAATATTAATATTTGACATCTGAGGTTCAAAAGTTTTAAGCCTGTGTCGAGAGATGGCAGTCTATGCACTGTGATTACACATTTTACTTTGACCGTAACTCTCTATAATACTCGATCCTCTTTGCCTTTTGTAAATACACTCCTCAAAGTATAAAAGCTCATTATGTGTACGATGTTTCGGAAAAGCCGAATTTGTGTGGGTGTTACAAGGGAAAATGCCTAAGGCCTTCAGGTTTCAGGACAATGCTGTAACTCTATTGTTGTTATTACATCAGGAATACAGAACGTAAGTATACCTACTTGTACAGTCAACATCAATAGTAGCGGATGAAACAACGCACCAAAAATATCTGATATCCTGAATAACTTTTCAAACTACAAATAAATCTGTACAGTTCACGGACGGAAATATCAGTTTAATTATCTTCTATTACGTGTTTAAAGTGGAGATGGCGGAGATGGGTTCGGGTGCTGTCTGTGAAGACCGGTCTGTTTAAGCTTACAGGGTTATTATACCTAATAAGTAACATTCATTCTGATTTATATTTCATTAGGACACTTTGTTCAGTTCTCGTTTGTTTCTTTTCTTTTAGTTAATATTTTTATTACCTATACTATTTTGACTCTTGGAGACCCTATACATCTCCAAGGATAATTAGATTAAGTGTACATGTTATCTTTGGTTGTGACATTTAGAGTCATTTGCATCTCTAAAGTAATTTTAGACTTCTTTTTTTGTATTTGTACTTTTCTATATTATTATGTGTAGTTTTTAGTTGAATTTCGACATTTAGATACCTTATACAACTCTAACCATTGTAGTAGCGTAATACTTTAGTTAGAACTTAGAATTAGTATTATCAATTGTAATTTCAGTTCAACTTGTATATTGACGTGTAAAAGTGCCCCTGTGGCCTATTTGCTTGAAAAAGAAATGATTTTTCGCGGTTTTTTCGATTTTTGATAAAGTCGCGTTCGATGCTCGAGGTCACAAACTTTGATCATTCACTAGGCCAACATCATAAACAAGTCTGCAAAAAATCAGAACTACCGGATTTAACGCATACTGGCCCATACTTTCAGGCGACAAAGTTATTGTACTATAACGTGTAGTGAAAATTGGCGACATGTTCGCAGTTTGTAAGTGATATTTTATTCAGCAGGTAAAGCGACATGTGACGTGTGGCGTACTGTCGAAGACCGTAATTTTTGAAGGAATAATAAATTCTGTTTTAATTTGTTTCGGTGAAACTTTTATCAAGGTCGGGCCTTTTGTTTTTAGTTAAGTGCGATACCTATATACATGTATACCTTCACACCTAGATAGGTATACCGTTTATACTTATCTGATTTTTTAACAGCGTCAAACGTCGCGCGAATACAGGGCACTTATGTAGTCATTTGTTATAATTGACATTGAATATTTTGGTCATACTGATCAATTCCCCCCCCCCCCCCCCCCCCCCCCAAATCGAAAACCAACCATTGTTTAAAGTCCCCAAAGAGGATAAAAAGAGCATAGGCGTAAGTGGATTTTTTACTATTAGACTATATTCTGGTACTATTGCTATATTTGCTATACTTAGGTTAGCCCACTTGCACTAACCAATTAACTCAGGGTTAGTGGGCTGTCAACTGTCAAATTCCATATAAAATGGTGGGTTAACCCTCCATCTCCGTTGGTGCAAGTGACACTTAGACTATTGCTATATTCGCTTATCCTAACTTATCTTACATCCACACAGATGTAACTTGTTTCATAAAGAAACACCCTTTTTAGGTGAAATAGTTTAGATAGTAATAAAAATGTTCCCCTGTCATAGGATGCATTTCCCGGAACTCAATTTCCCGTCCCCGAGCAGAAATGACAAGCCGAGTGGAAATGACAGCTGCAGGCTGACATGCCGACTTATTACGTTCTTGAGCAATCCTGTTTGAGGAAATAGATTTTCTTTTGAGGGGATACTAGTGGAAGTTTGACCGATCCACGTTTGGTAAAAAAGTTGTTTTATTTTAATACGTCCTATGCGTTTTTAACCCCCGACGCAAAAACGACGGGATGTTATAAGTTTGACGTCTGTGTCTATCTGTCTGTCTGTGGCATCGTAGCTAGCGAACGGATGAATTAAATTTCGTTTTTGAAGTGAAACTTCTAATGCGCCTTTCGACAGTTCCGACTGACAGCGTTAACCGTTTAACGCTCACTGGCATCATTCAACGTTTAACGCTGTGTTGCCAAGTCGAATTTTGATTCCCCTTCCTTTCCACATTACGAAGTTACTTATTCCTTTTTCAAAGCTGAATTAGTCGGGAATGTTCCTAGCCATGTCTGATTAAAATCGGTCCACTATGTCGAGGGTTTTATAATTTTTAGGGTTCCGTACCTCAAAAAGGAAAAACGGAACCCTTATAGGATCACTCGTGTGTCTGTCTGTCCGTCTGTCACAGCAATTTTCTCCGAAAACTCTCGATTATTGGCAAAAATTACTTAAGTATCTACTAAAAAGGAGGCGCTTAAGCCCTTCTTGTAGTGTACGGAACCCTTGCAACGTGAGTACAACTCGCACTTGGCCGGTTTTTTTTTTCATAGGCATTGTGCAGTTGATAGAACCAAAATGTAATAACATCAACTAATTTAACTTTATGCCGCTAAAACTTTACCTAACTCGAAAGCGACAAGTTAGCGAAGTGGCCGACATAACTTGTGATGACCTCTTTTGTGAAGTCCCGGGTTCGAGTCCCGGAGCGCCCGGTTTCCGGTCAATAACGAAGGTTCTAGTTAATGTTTAATTAACTTGGGATTTTTCAGGAAACGCTCTGAGCTAACTTTTGGCTCGAAACGAACTTTTATGTTAGCTGTAGTAGATAGTACACTGAGAGAAAATACAACCAGTTTTCATGTTCGTTCAACAAGTTTTTTGGTTAAAATAGCGCCTACGTGCTCTTCGGTTCAAACAACAAGCTACTTGTCATTTGAATCGGCAATATATTTGAATCAACAAGTCGATTTTATAAAAACAACCTGACACATATTGTTTTAAACATACGTTTGGCTGATTCAAACGGATAAACCGCAACAAGTCGAACTTGTTAAATTCACAATGCAAATTTCTCTCAGTGTAGGTCAGATATACAGAGGCAATCGGACATACGGGCGATTCGTACGCTCAATGAGACAGGATGAACAACTGCGCACACAAACTTCCAGCCCCCATTTTAGAGCAGTGGGAGATGTTACTCTCCATCCCCCTCAAATATCTCCAATTAAAAAATCACGACAATTCGTTGCTTCGTCTTGACTTGAAAGACGGACAAACAAACAGACACACACTTTCCCATTTATAATTTAGTATGGATAATTAGGTTCGTACTGCCATTAAGTATATTTACAAGTGAAACCGCGAGGATTCTTTATCCATATAGCAACAAGCACTTTTCAATAAAAACAACTTCGAATCAATTACAAAATTTACAAATCAAATAAACATTAGCTTTCCGTTTCGCTTTTGTAAGTCAAGTCACTTTGTAATTGTAGCGTTTCTGCCAATTATCGAACAACAAGTCTGTTTGAAAGTTGACCCGTCGATTCTGATTGGCTACACGAGCGTGGGCGGTTTTCGGAATTAATTAAAACTGGGTTTTCATGGTTCTGAGAAAATAACCTATATTGGCGTAATGATTTAACTAACTATTTTGGCTCAATGATCTAAAGTGAATCTTGGCCTCCGAAATAAGAGATCGCCACCTGTTCCGATCCTGCGCAGCCTCTTGCCAGTCACTGACTTGAAGCCGACGCAGATCCGCCACCACACTCCTCCCGGCGATACCTGGTGCCGTATCAGAATGGCATTTCTGCGACACCAAATGAAAACGAAACGCCGCGAAAGTTAGTCTGGCTCTGTCACGCAAATACGCAAGAGCGATAGAGGTAGATATCTACTAGCGTTTCGTTTCGTGAGCGTTTCGTGAGCGTTAATTGTGCCATTCGGCTACGTACCCTGGGTCGACCCGCCGGACGGCCACCAGCCGGTCAACCCAAAAACGCACTCTTGGCAATATTTCTTTAAAAATGTAAATTGTGACTCATGTTTTGTAAACAAAACTAACATAGTATGTAATAACTTGTCAACATCACCAACACCGATACCTGTCCTTGCGATGACACTACGCCACAAACCATCGACCATCTGCTTAAATACTGTCCTAAGTACTGTCACAAGTGATACGACCATGAATTTATCTGCCATCTAGAAAAAGTTAACGTTTACGACATATCGGAAATAATAGGAAAGGAATCAACTACAACATCGTTCCAAAAATTTACCTGTAAAATAGTAAACTCACTGAAAAAATTTAACAATACATAAAATAGAAAAAACTCACACATTATATACATATAAATACTTAATATTTATCTAAATACTATTATGACAGTAAAAACACTATAAATAGCAAATATATTGAATAAAGCAACAAGAGTTATCGGCCGCCCGTACTGAAAGCGAGGACCGCAAACTTATAAATAGATAAAAAAACTAAAAAAGTATGTAATAACTCAGAATCGCTAGCAGATTAAAACACGATGATGAAAAAAAAGTTCCAATAATTGTATGGGCATTCTATTGTAGTTTCCACTACGTCACGCGAAGTGAAAGTACTTGTAATTACTATTATTTATTTTGTGGCGTTTTGTCAGAAGTTGACGTTTAGAAACAAATGACTGGTGCATTGGCGCATTTCAGGCTTAGGTCTGCAAAGTACCTACTATGAAATTCCATTACATATCAAAAAATTCCCGACGTAATTTGAAGTAGGTACGTCATGACAATTGCAAGTTTGAGAAAAAAATATTTCTTAAAACACGTTTTACCTAGTGCTGCGGACATTTTGGGATATATATATTATTAATATTGGGATGGAAGACTGATCGATTCTTAGTAGAATAAAGTAAGCCCCAAAATACCGGGATTTGTGAGAATTCGTTTTTCATTTTTTTCTCCGAACACGTCGATTTACATTGAAAAAAAAATGAATTGTTCGCTTCGGAGCATAGGCGATTGTCATATAGCACCCAGGGCATAGCATAATACAACCTTCTCAAGACTATCTAAGTGGATCACATTTGTTTAACTGGTTCTGCAACTTATCCTATTCGCTCTCAATCAAAAAGCGACTGGAATACCTTCGGCCTGAAGGGTCCCGAGTCCCGAAGTACCGAAATTCGAACGTTCCAGAAAGCGAGTGTCAGATGTTCCATGCTTTAATTACTGAGAGATTTCGAACATTTGCAAAGATAATTAAAAGCGAGGATTTAATGGACTTTTTATAGGTTTAAAATTGTTATTTTATCTTATTTGAAAAGTTGTAAACTTAATTTGGTACTAGTGCTACTTAATTACCACCAACCGCCGATATAAATGAAAAAAAAAGTATTTTATGCAATCGTTGTTTTAGAGAAGTCAAAAAAGGCGAGTGGCGTAAGTAACGATTTGAGAAGCCGAAAAATAAAGATGCCACGAGTTTTCTTATTCATTTAAACAACGTTTCATACTTAATACTTTTTCTACAACCAATGATCGATGACCAATTTTGACTCCTTGAGATTTAACAATAAAGCTAACGCGCCCACGGGCAACACCCTGGCGGGTGTTACTCTTTGTATGTCCCATGATACGGGTAAGAGAATACTAGCCCATAGACCGATGATGTGAGCGACAAAAAATTAAAGTGCCCTTGCGACACTTTAATGAAAGCTAACGCCGTGGCTTGCGTTGGCTTCGGTCGCGCGATGGTCGCGCACGCGATGCGACGCAAAGAAATCAAACCTTATCGACATGGAAGTATGAGTCGCGACGGTGATCGCGCGAAAGACGCCCACAAAACGGCGTATCAAAATTAGGGCAAGACCATTCGTGTACCTATACCTAGCTACTACAGCCGGCATAGCCGAATGACAATTGTTGACGCTGCACGCTGATCGAAACGCTGCTACGATAACGATATTATCGAAAGAGATAGCTAGTTACGATAACGATATTATCGTGAGAGTTCGTGCATTTGACTACGTACCCAAGTTATTAAGGCGTCAAACGCGTCACATCTCACGAAATAGACCTTTTCGTGGAAGCCAGTTATGAAATAAGTTTCAAGACTACATATTTGCTCCGAGTCGTCAAAAGTTTCTACATTTGCATACTTACTTAAGACAAGTCTGCAGGACTTGGATATTTCGTGGATCACATATATTGTTGTCATGACGACCGGTCTGGCCTAGCGCGTATCACTATAGTGACCCTGCCTGCTAAGCCGCGGTCCCGGGTTCGAATCGCGGTAAGGGCATTTATTTGTGTGATGAACACAGGTCTTTGTTCCTGAGTCATGGATGTTTTCTATGTATATAAGTATGTATTTATCCATATAAGTATGTATATCGTCGCCTAGCACCCATAGTACAAGCTTTGCTTAGTTTGGGGCTAGTTTGATCTGTGTAAGGTGTCCCCCAATATTTATTTATTTATTTACATACAGGTGAAGTTCCGACATCCAGCATTATTCAGCAGCAGCAAGATTTCCAATCTTTAGAGATACTTATATAGTAGATCTATACGATTTTCTTTAACCTCATGGCATAAAGAGCCTTTAAAGATAGGACCTAAAGATAAAATACCTAATATTGCTCCCACAGTGGGCTGTTATAAATCGTCACTACGTTTAAAAAAACTTGTATCTGTCAATGAAAAGAAAATTGTAGTAAGTATGTATGGAATGCATATAGACTTACTACGTTTTAACTTTGAGGAGCAGCGTGAGATACGAGATTTTTTCAAAGTAGTGACGAAATGTTATACAACATGGCGTGACAAGGACAGCCATTGCGCGATCGCGCTGTCCCTATCACATAATGTTATATAACATTTATAATGTAGAATCGGGTTACGGGTAACTCACGTTAAATTGTCGAATGTCGCTAATACGAGGAGCACCTCGTTACGGAGCGAAACATGTCGAGCGACCTTCGATAATTTTACGTGAGTTACCCGATTTTACATGTTTAATATGTCAGTGTCTCACGGTAGTTTTATTATTAACATTTTATAATAGCCAGTGTGGGAACACCATAAAGATATAGAGTTATACCTGACCAGAATTATATGACTATTGTCAGGAGGGCGCTGTTAGTGCGTTTTCACATTATCCGATCCGATATCGGATGTCGGACAAATATCACAGGCGCCATCTTGGATTTTTTCCATTGAAATCCTACCGACATCCGATATCGGATCGGATAATGTGAAAACGGACTTAATACTGATGTATGGAGTGACAGTTCAGTTTAGTATGAAGAATATTAGTTCTTATAAAATTCCGCAACATGGCGCGCAGTTATATATTTCTAGTCAGGTTTTACAGACATAGGAAGATGTTAAAAAGGTACTCGTGCTAGGTACCGCTGCCATAGACTAAATAATTTAATAGTTTAAAAAACACTATAAAACACGCTTTTATAAAATGCACGTAAAAGCCAAAAATAAATTATGGATCGTTCAAGTTGTCTCTATTTGTGAGCTGAAGTTTAAAAACTATGTGCTTTTAATTATAATATTTGATTGTAAAAGCGTGGGGCGCTGGAACAGGAAAGACTTTTTGTATAACTTGCTGATAAATCAAATTATGCTATGTTACGGGAAGGAGGTTACACAGATTGACGCGCTAACTGGAGTTGCAGCATGACTCTATATTGAACATGGTTCTATATTAAACAGTCAAATCAATTAAAAGTCAGTGTTCAAAGTAGGTACCAGTTTGTCGAACTCAGACAAAATATGCGCTAGTAGCGAGGAGAGTCGACAGTCACCGACACTTAGAACGCCGCTTTTTTCCGGTAATCAAAGTACAAAAGGGGAAAGTGTCTACAGTGACAGGATGCAGAGTTCTTGTTCGTGGACGAGATATCTTTGGTTCTCTTTGGTAACCCTTAGGCGGCATATGTAAACGTTATGTTCTTATGCAACTTCATTCGCCAGGAAGTTCGGATTAGTATTTGTTTACAAGAAAGTCTTTCCTGTTCCAGCGCCCCACGCTTTTACAATCAAATATTATAATTAAAAGCACATAGTTTTTAAACTTCAGCTCACAAATAGAGACAACTTGAACGATCCATAATTTATTTTTGGCTTTTACGTGCATTTTATAAAAGCGTGTTTTATAGTGTTTTTTAAACTATTAAATTATTTTATACTTTTTAGTCATTAATTTTGTACGTGCTTTACATTTTTTTTATATAACGTACGTTTCCTTTGTGTCGTTGTCTCGGTTTTTGTACCTTTTGCCATTTTATGAGTAGTGAACAATTACATGCAATGTTTACATTATGTTTACATGGGCAATGGGAGCTGTAAGTTCCTATTTTTGACACATTTATATTGAAGTAAATAGCGATGTAGTTAAAACGTATCGGTTGCCAAATCTAGCGATTATTTACGAATTGGTTGAATAGATTAGGCCATATGAACAAGGAGCTAAATGCTGTGTAAAACGGTAAATATACGTTCATGGTTTGTTCGTTAGTATCATTTATAAACCTGTTTATCATCTTATTTGATTCTATTGTAATTTTTACTTAGTTGAAAAGTATTGTATACTATTCGATTTTATCAACTAACGGAAATGTCATTTAAATCGAAGTGCTAGACTCTGCCACAGCACTAGTTTTTAATGATGACATAACAAGTAAATCCTTCATGATAAATTGATATCGTAAAATACTTCTACTCACTGAGACTATTTACAAGTCAATATAACTAATTGCTCTGGGAGCTGTGCTGTAGACCTTCGCGACATGCTTAAAGAACGCAAAACTGAAAAATCCCTAACCTATAATTTATTTGACATAGGTACTGCGTTGGTCTATCTTTGTAGGTGCTTAGTCCCCCGTCCCCCATTTTAATTTTGTTATCAATTTTTGTTTTGTAAGCATATCAACGCTAGCCCGCGAAGTGGGCTGCCTATATTCACTTTTAAGGGTCACAAGAAAACCCTAATATAACTTAATGTAGATACTTAATTATTTCTTTTTTGCCGAGCCCCCCTTTATTTGCTCTTAAGGGTCACAGGAAAACCATTACCCAACTTGTTTTAAATACAAGGTTGATCTTTCTTTCATGCGGGGGCTTCGCCCCCCGAGCCCCCCTTTGTTTGCTCTTAAAGGTCACAAGAAAACGCTAACCCAACTTATCTTAAATACTACGTTGATCTTTCTTTCATGCGGGGGCTTCGCCCCCCGAGCCCCCCTTTGTTTGCTCTTAAAGGTCACAAGAAAACGCTAACCCAACTTATTCTAAATACTACGTTGATCTTTCTTTCATGCGGGGGCTTCGCCCCCCGAGCCCCCTTTTCTTTACTCTTAAGGATCACAAGAAAACCTTAACCCAACTTATTTTAAATACAACGTTGATCTTTCTTTCATGCGGGGGCTTCGCCCCCGAGCCCCCTTTGTTTGCTCTTAAAGGTCACAAGAAAACGCTAACCCAACTTATTCTAAATACTACGTTGATCTTTCTTTCATGCGGGGGGCTTCGCCCCCCGAGCCCCCCTTTTCTTTACTCTTAAGGATCACAAGAAAACCTTAACCCAACTTATTTTAAATACAACGTTGATCTTTCTTTCATGCGGGGGGCTTTGCCCCCGAGCCCCCCTTTTCGTTACTCTTAAGAGTAACAAGAACACCCTAACCCAACTTATTTTAAATACAACGTTTGTCTTTCTTTTATGCGGGGGGTTTCGCCCCCCGAGCCCCCCTTTGTTTGCTCTTAAAGGTCACAAGAAAACGCTAACCCAACTTATTCTAAATACTACGTTGATCTTTCTTTCATGCCGGCTTCGCCCCCCGAGCCCCCCTTTTCTTTACTCTTAAGGATCACAAGAAAACCTTAACCCAACTTATTTTAAATACAACGTTGATCTTTCTTTCATGCGGGGGGCTTCGCCCTCCGAGCCCCCCTTTGTTTGCTCTTAAAGGTCACAAGAAAACGCTAACCCAACTTATTTTAAATACAACGTTAGTCTTTCTTTTATGCGGGGGGCTTTGCCCCCCGAGCCCCCCTTTGTTTGCTCTTAAAGGTCACAAGAAAACGCTAACCCAACTAATTTTAAATACTACGTTAATCTTTCTTTTATGCGGGGGCTTCGCCCCCGAGCCCCCTTTTCGTTACTCTTAAGGGTAACAAGAAAACCCTAACCCGACTTATTTTAAATACAACGTTTATCTTTCTTTTATGCGGGGGCTTCGCCCCCCGAGCCCCCCTTTGTTTGCTCTTAAAGGTCACAAGAAAACCCTAACCCAACTTATCTTAAATACTACGTTAATCTTTCTTTTATGCGGGGGCTTCGCCCCCCGAGCCCCCCTTTTCGTTACTATTAAGGGTAACAAGAAAACCCTAACCCAACTTATTTTAAATACTACGTTTATCTTTCTTTCATGCGGGGGGCTTCGCCCCCCGAGCCCCCCTTTGTTTGCTCTTAAAGGTCACAAGAAAACGCTAACCCAACTTATTTTAAATACTACGTTGATCTTTCTTTTATGTGGGGGGGCTTCGCCCCCCGAGCCCCCCTTTTCGTTACTCTTAAGGGTCACAAGAAAACCCTAACCCAACTTATTTTAAATACTACGTTGATCTTTATTTTATGCAGGGGGCTTAGCCCCCCGAGCCCCCCTTTTCGTTGCTCTTAAGGGTCACAAGAAAACCCTAAACCAACTTATTTTAAATACAACGTTGATCTTTCTTTCATGCGGGGGGCTTCGCCCCACGAGCCCCCCTTTGTTTGCTCTTAAAGGTCACAAGAAAACGCTAACCCAACTTATTTTAAATACAACGTTGATCTTTCTTTTATGCGGGGGGCTTTGCCCCCGAGCCCCCCTTTGTTTGCTCTTAAAGGTCACAAGAAAACGCTAACCCAACTAATTTTAAATACTACGTTAATCTTTCTTTTATGCGGGGGGCTTCGCCCCCCGAGCCCCCCTTTTCGTTACTCTTAAGGGTAACAAGAAAACGCTTATCCAACTTATCTTAAATACTACCATGGGGTCTCATCCGGAACATCGTATAATTAATGTCAAACTAAACTCATAGATGGCGCTACGTGCCACGATTAGCCATTATGACTTATTTATTCAATAAATTTAAAGGTCTCAAAGGTATTATTTTAGTCTCATGCATTAAGAATATCATTAATTTAATACACAAATCCACAAAAACACGAATTCAATGCAATATTTTTCAAAATTCGAATCTAAAATTTATTACACGACTGAATGAATACAACATCAGCAAACTCGCATTGAACGTTATTGAGTCGTCTAAGTATTATTACCTCTCGTCACTAGATGGAGTGACTGTGCATAACGTACGAGATATAATTAGAATAGCCACTTGAGTGCGGGCTAGCAAAAAACCAGTGTAAGGGCGCTCTCCGGAACCATGATCTTCTTACGCGTCTGGACGGCACATTTTAGACTGGTTACGTAGCCGTATTCAACTCGTATGCACTCCGTAACCACATGGTATCGTTAATGAAACTTATGAATGAATGGCGTTGTTGGTAAAACGAAAAGCAATATGTGGAGCCTGACGTCCACTAAGCGATTCGTCACTAATGCACGCACTTTCATAACAAATTCAGAAGGCGAATTAACCCTTAAGAGGATACGATACCGAAGCACGAATTCAAATTTGAGTTTTTAGGTCTTTATCGCCGTCGCGCTGACGGGGGTGGAACCCACAGAGAGGCCCTGTGTGCGTGCGCGTGGCACACGTACAGTCGTACACAACCGCGTCCGCCGCCGCCGGCGCAAGTAGCTACTCGCGATCGAGCGCTCTCTATATTTCTCTAGTTTTGGACTTCTGATGCGACCGAGCGGCACCGCCCCCGACTGCGCGATGGCAATAAACACAAAAATCACAAATTTGAATTCGTGCTTGCCTACCTTATCGTGTTAGTTCTTCATTATTAATAAATCATTTTAATTGTAGAATGTTGATTAGAACTGTTATCTGGGACATTTTTATTTTTGTCAAAGTTGTACGTCCACCCGACTTTTTTTGAATTTGGAATTTTTTATGTGGTTTCCACTCAGAATCGTGAGCTCTTTCACTCCTAATAGGAAAAAAAGTCTCCCAAGTTTTTTCCCATTCCGTTACCATTTTTAGGGTTCCGTAGTCGACTAGGAACCCTTATAGTTTCGCCATGTCTGTCTGTCCGTCCGTCCGCGGATAATCTCAGTAACCGTAAGCACTAGAAAGCTGAAATTTGGTACTAATATGTATATCAATCACGCCAACAAAGTTCAAAAATAAAAAATGAAAAAAAATGTTTTATTAGGGTACCCCCCCCTACATGTAAAGTAGGGGCTGATATTTTTTTTCATTCCAAACTCAACGTGTGATATATTGTTGGATAGGTATTTTAAAATGAATAAGGGTTTACTAAGATCGTTTTCTGATAATGTTAATATTTTCGGAAATAATCGCTCCTAAAGGAAAAAAAGTGCGTCCCCCCCCCTCTAACTTTTGAACCATATGTTTAAAAATTATGAAAAAAATTACAAAAGTAGAACTTTATAAAGACTTTCTAGAAAAATTGTTTTGATTTTGATAGGTTCAGTAGTTTTTGAGAAAAATACGGAAAACTACGGAACCCTACACTGAGCGTGGCCCGACACGCTCTTGGCCGGTTTTTTTTTCATACATTTTGTATGGCAGTAACGGAATGGAAGGTTTGAAAAATGTATGGATATCTTAAGACCCCTTACTCCTTAGAGCGCTCATCAATTTCACGAAACGGCCATCGATAGATGGCGTTGGCGCTCGGTACGCGAGCACCGGCAACTCAACGCGCGTTTCAACGCAGACACGAATAATCTTGATAGTTTTGAATTAAATTGCTAATAACATAATTTTCAATTTTATATGGGGACTCTTTATTTAATTTCATATTCATGGTATGGTAGTAGTAAATAAGGTATATGAATGTAGTAAAAGTATAGTATTAGTCTACATGTACATATATAAATTCAGGTTTCCTAATTGATTGATTCAACAACCAACACCGCTGAGCCGAAACTACGAAAGCTAGAAAGTCGAAATTTGTATAGATTGCATTAACAAAATTTCGAAGAGATAAGAATCGATTATGAAAATTTACACCCCTAGTAGAGGGAAAAAGGGGTGAAAGTTTGTAGCGGGATCAATTTGTTTTTTTTTTTTTATTAGGAAAATTTTAGTTAGGAACTTGAAATTAGAGAATAGTTTAATAGTGATTTCTGTTTTTTAGGGTTCCGTAGTCAACTAGGAACTCTTATAGTTTCGCCATGTCTGTCTGTCCATCCGTCCGTCCGTCCGTCCGTCCGTCCGTCCGCGGATAATCTCAGTAACCGTAAGCACTAGAAAGCTGAAATTTAGTAACAATATGTATATCAATCACGTCAACAAAGTGCAAAAATGAAAAATGGAAAAAAATGTTTTATTAGTGTAAAGTGTAAAGTGGGGGCTGATTTTTTTTTCATTCCAACCCCAACGTGTGATATATTTTTGGATAGGTATTTAAAAATGAATAAGGGTTTACTAAGATCGTTTTTTGATAATATTAATATTTTCGGAAATTATCACAGTTATAGTGACTTTCATATTTTTATAAGAACAGCATGCACTTACGTCCAGAACAGTGACATTTGGTGCATTGGAACTGCTCATGATGTGTCACTTTTTAACCGTCGCCTCAAATCTGAGAGATTTGAGGCGAGGTTCTCAATTCGTCTGTATGTTTATTTATTTTTTTCATTTTTTTATGTTTGTTCCTCGATATCTCCGTTGTTACTGGACCGATTAAAAAAAAAATATTGAATGTATATGAATACAGATTGGTCCCATTTTTCTCAGAACCCAGTTCTGATGATGGGATCCTGGAGTAATCGAGGGAACTCCTCGAATCTGAAAGGCATACGTATGGTGATTTTTGTGTTTTTAAAGGAACAGCATGCATTTAGGTACGGAACAGTGACATTTGGTGCAGTGGAACTGCTGATGATGGCCAGAACGGAACTTCTCAAATCTGAACGGCACGCTTATAATGACTTTGGTATTTTTATAAGAACAGCATGCACTTTCGTCCAGAACAGTGACATTTGGTGCAGTGGAACTGCTGATGATGGTCAGATCAGAACCGATCTTCTCAAATCTGAACGGAACACTTATAGTGACTTTGGTATTCTTATAAGAACATCATGCACTTACGTCCAGTCCAGAACAGTGATATTTGGTGCAGTGGAACTGCTGATGATGGTCAGAACACTCAGAACCAAACTCTTCAAATCTGAACGGCACGCTTATAGTGACTTTGGTATTTTTATAAGAACAGCATGCACTTACGTCCGGAACAGTGACATTTGGTGCAGTGGAACTGCTGATGATGGTCAGAACCGAACTCCTCAAATCTGAACGGCACACTCATAGTGACTTTGGTATTTTTGTAAGAAAAGCATGCATTTAAGTTCAGAACAGTGACATTTATTTAGTTATGTTTGTTAAGCATAATTATTGAGTTTTCAAGTCAAAGTTTGTCAAGCTTCGATTTCTTATAATCGGATTCATGAGGAATTGAGAAACTCCTCAAACCTTAGCGTTATACGTATATTGATTTGTGTTGCCATCAAATAATTAAAGCATTAAAAGCAGTTTTAAAAATACCTTTTTTTTCTTAAAAAATATTAAACGTTTTTTTATGGGATAGGAGGCAAACGAGCAGATAGGCTGCCTGATGGTAAGCGATCACTGCCGCCCATGGACACCAGAAGCACCAGAAGTGTTGGAGGTGCGTTGCCGGCCTTTAAGATGGATGTACGCTCTTTTCTTGAAGGTTTGATGGTCGCATTGGTCCGGAAATACCGCTGGCGACAATTCATTCTACAGTTTAACTGTGCATGACGTGACCAAATTTGCAAAACGTTGCGTCTTAGAAACATTTTAAAGGGTGAAAATCAAAATATGTACACCGTGTCCAATAAGTTTGCATACAGCACAAATAACACTCTAAGAACAAATTAAATTACTTTCATAGAAAATATTTTAACTTGTTATTTTAAGTAACACTACTATTATGTTCTAAACATTAAATAAATGTCATATACAAAGAAAAAGTGACCAAATGTCATATACTTAGAAATTTCGACCCTTGCTTTCGTGGACCGATAGCCGAGTGGTTCTGGCATTCGCCCGGTAAGCGGAGTACGCTGGTTCGATTCCAGCTCGGAGCACTGGAGGCTTTGGTCACTTTTTCTTTGTATATGACATTTATTTAATGTACAGCACAAATAGCCAATAAAACAAAATTAACAAATAGTTACTACATTATTATTATATTTTATGAATGGCACTCTTATTTACTACATTCACAACAAATGTTTTGGAATAACTCCAGCATTAACTTGTTTACCAGCCTCAAACGCTTCTCAAACGGATCACACGCGGCACGCACCGTTTTCTTCACATTTCATCCCAAATTCTCTCAATAATCTTTTTGAAATGATCTAGGTTTATGATTTTATAAAAATTTAGTCTTCAAAGCATGTATGACCATACAAAGTAGTCTAATACGCCTAAACCTGGAGGTCTGGGTGGCCACTCATGTTTCGGATAAAAAACTGCCAAATTAGTCTGAAACTACGCTAGAATACCATTTGCCGAATGTGCTGGAGGTGCGTCTTGTTGGGACACATGATACTCATTCCCAAGCATCCTTTTTAACTTTAAGGCATTTTTTTCTCCAAAACCTTGGTTTTAAAGAAAAAAACGTTGATTTTAACGCTTTTATCTGTAAGTACTGAAGGTAGTTTACCTCGCTTACATACTGCATCCCACACCTGGGCCGATGGTGAGCTCTGGAACCTAGGCACATTTTTCTAGTTGCCCGGAACGTTATCTATCCTCGGTACCCATAATAGTTTATTTTGGACACGTGGCGTCTGTTTTATCACATACAGATTCTGCGTATAAAAAATAACTCGTCACCTGCGTGCCGAGCAAGTATTTTGTTGGCACTTTACCTCTTTGTTTTTCTTAGACACTTCGGAAATTTCATGAACTTTGTGCTTGTATTTTATTAAAAGGAATATACTCTTCAGTTTAAATAAGAATTTGATGGCCTGTGATCCCTATATCTTTAGAACTGAGGTAAAATGTGAGTATTCGGACTTATTGGACACGGTGTACATGTTCGTTCTAAAAGTAGCTGATCAAGCATCGTCGGTTTGGAAAGCCTGCGGTAAAATTTTTGCTCATTACTATACATATTCGATTTAAAGGGTTTTGAGATTTAGGAAATTCGCTTCATTAGATTTCATTTAATAGCATTATGTAATTATAATCTCAATGTAAGTGCAAGCAGTCTTATTTACAATAAACTTAAAAGCGGAAACAAACACAACAAACAACAAAGAGTATACATGTTTTGCTATGTCACAATAAGGGTGACATTTTCATTTGTGAAAAAACCCTTTTTTTTCAATAAAGATTAAAAAAAAAAAAAAAAAAAACAGCACAATCACGATTCTAAACGAGCTATCCCACTATGAAAATTGAAAACGTCTTCCGAAAAAACTGATTTTTCGGAAGTATAAAAAGACATATTTTAAAGTAGTACCAATTGACTTTCTAGCTTAAGATATGTACTTTTAGGAACATTATCATTTTTTTAATAATCATTTATAGCTTCTTTATAATTTTGAATGAAAAAGGTTCTATTTTGCAAAAAACGCTCGTCTTTAGGAATAAGGCCTCTTAAGACTTTTTTTTACTTCCTATCAGGCAGGATCGAAAGACCTTGAGATTCTGAGTATGAATCGCGTAAAAAACACCCATGTTACAAAAAAACAGGGGTGAACAACTTTAAAAAAAATGGCTCATCTGGCCGGCAGCCATAAGGCCATAACAGATAATAGTAATTATGTATTGAAATAAAATGAAAATGAAATATTTATTTTTCAAGTAGGCATATTACAATAAACATGTGAACGTCAAGTTTCAGTAAATAACTAATTTCGGTGTTTTTCTCAATTTCATGAGTAAAAATGACTGTAGACAATGAAATAAAACTATGGAATTGTTAATTTTATTAATCCGTTTCCATAATTTTATTTCATGAGTAACTATCGCGGTAACCGTTACATTACCTTTTATTTTTTATATTAAGTACATGTATTTGTTTACTCAATAATATACATTTCCATATTTATACATTGAAATAGATATCATACACGAAAGGAAAAACGACACCGACGACGGTTTTTTTCCCACATTTCTAATTAACTATTACGCGCCTGCTTTCGAGTGCTTTAAATTTTAATAAACCAACGCATTCTTTGATTGGGGGCTCGGGCCTCTCAAGGTCAGTGCAAATGTGATGCGTAGAATAGGTACTAGTATAGGTAGGTAGGGGCGCGGGGCGCGGGGCCGCGACTAAATCTTGTTCATTCACATCCGCTTGCATGTGTCGCGGATAGAGCGAGTACGTAAGCGGCGAGCACACATACTAACCGCGCGGAGGCCGTTTGCCACCCTGATGTACCTCTATGTACCTAAATGAATTTATTAGTGTGAGAGACCCTTACGAATAACATTCAAGTTAGTGTCAAGTGATTGACTGCACATGTCAAAACAAAAAACATTAGGAATTGGTCACACACGTGTTCAGTAATTATCTTTGGTAAAGGCAGTCACACACATGTTCAGTAATTATCTTTATTTTTTTAATAACTCGATAACCGTAAGAGTTAAGTTTCTTAGAGACATTAAATTCATTTGATCTTCCCTTAAAGTTGACGGAATTCAATAAAAACAGTGTGTATAACAAATAACAATTTTATTTACATGATTTATTTTAACTTGCATTAATATGCTGTTCTCGAACATATTGTATCGATAAACTACCTCTCTAGTCGATCTGTGTCGATACTAACCCAACGAAGTAACTTTTCTAAGACGTCACCAGGTTACCACGCGTCCTTTTCTTTAGGGTGCTATAGAAAAGGATACCTATAGTTTTCTTTGTTCTTATTTACTGACAGACTTGTTTGACAGATTATATCAATTTATAGAGCAATCAATTTGATTAGTGAAACTAAATAATTTGTTATTCATGTTACCTACTTAAAACTGGAGTTTTAACATTTGGTTTAACAAGACGTCCTTACGAGGTTATATAAACAACAATGTGCCACAGGACTCATAATAAAACGGCTCAACATAATTTTTAAGAAAAAAAAACCGTCGCCTTTCGGGTTCTGGTGAAAGCTACTTGCGAATGTTGGATTATGTAGAAATGTGTAAGTATTTTTAAAACTGCTTTTAATGCTTTAATTTTTAGATGGCAACACAAATGAATATACGTATAACGTTAAGGTTTGAGCAGTTTCCTCAATTCCTCATGAATCTGATTACATTATAAGAAATCGAAGCTTGACAAACTTTGACTTGAAAACTCAATATGCTTAACAAACATAACTAAATAAATGTCACTGTTTTGGACTTCAATGCAAGCTTTTCTTACAAAAATACCAAAGTCACTATGAGTGTGCCGTTCAGATTTGAGGAGTTCGGTTCTGACTATCATCAGCAGTTCCACTGCACCAAATGTTACTGTTCTGGACGTAAGTGCATGATGCTGTTCTTATAAAAATACCAAAGTCACTATAAGCGTGCCGTTCAGATTTGAGGAGTTCGGTTCTGACCATCATCAGCAGTTCCACTGTACCAAATGTCACTGTTCTAGACGTAAGCGCATGCTGTTCTTATAAAAAATCGGCCAAGAGCGTGTCGGGCCACGCTCAGTGTAGGGTTCCGTAGTTTTCCGTATTTTTCTCAAAAACTACTGAACCTATCAAAATTTCCTTTAGGAGCGATTATTTCCGAAAATATTAATATTATCAAAAAACGATCTTAGTGAACCCTTATTCATTTTTAAATACCTATCCAACAATATATCACACGTTGGGGTTGGAATAAAAAAAATATCAGCCCCCACTTTACATGTAGGGGGGGGGGTACCCTAATAAAACATTTTTTTCCATTTATAATTTTTGCACTTTGTTGGCGTGATTGATATACATATTGGTACCAAATTTCAGCTTTCTAGTGCTAACGGTTACTGAGATTATCCGCGGACGGACGGACGGACGGACGGACAGACGGACAGACGGACAGACGGATAGACGGACAGACAGATATGGCGAAACTATAAGGGTTCCTAGTTGACTACGGAACCCTAAAAATGGCAAAGTCACTATGAGCGTGCCGTTCAGATTTGAGAAGTTTAGGTTCTGGCCATCATCAGCAGTTCCACTGCACCAAATGTCACTGTTCTGGACGAAAGTGCATGCTGTTCTTATTAAAATACCAAAGTCACTATAAGCGTGCCGTTCAGATTTGAGGAGTTCGGTTCTGACCATCATCAGCAATTCCACTGCACCAAATGTCACTGTTCTGGACGAAAGTGCATGCTGTTCTTATAAAAATACCAAAGTCACTATAAGCGTGCCGTTCAGATTTGAAGAGTTCCGTTCTAGCCATCATCAGCAGTTCCACTGCACCAAATGTCACTTTTCCGTACCCAAATGCATGCTGTTCCTTTAAAAACACAAAAATCAGCATATGTATGCCTTTCAGATTCGAGGAGTTCCTTCGATTTCTCCAGGATCCCATCTTCAGAACTGGGTTCTGAGAAAAATGGGACCAATCTGTATGCATATACATTCAATCAAAAAAAAATTTTCAAAATCGGTCCAGAAGCGACGGAGATATCGAGGAACAAACATTAAAAAAAATAAAAAAAACATACAGACGACTTTATAAAGCTAGGAACATACTACGCGGACGTCCGTCGTAAATCGACCGCGGACGGGAATCTGGACAATGGAAATACACATAACCGTGCAAACTATCGGTCGACGGACGTGGACGTGGCCTTGAGCGCATGGACTTCCGATCGAAATCTGGCTCGCTGGATGTTTTGTTCCGTGCACACTGATCGGTCGCGGTCGCGGTCGTTTTACGACGGACGTCCGCGTAGTATGTTCCTAGCTTAACCGTCCTTCTTGAGAGATGAGGCGACGGTTAAAAATAATACCAATACTAATAGGTGCGTGCTATATTTTACTCAGCAGCCGGCGTAGCCGAATGGCAATTGTCGACACCATATGCCGACAGAAATGTAGTCTAGCTTTGTCGCGCAAGTACGCAACAGCTATAATTAGAGGTAGATAGATACAACGAAACAAATATTATCGTGAGCACGTGTGCATTCGACTACGCACACTGATGAGCGGACCCAGCGCGTACGTACATTGCGCACCACCTGCACGCACACATACTAACCGCGCGGCATACAATCCACTGGTAGGCTGTCTACAACGCCATCTAGTAATGTCTGACTTTAAACGTGCACATGACGTTGTATGTTTGGTGCGTGAAAGCTAAAACAGATGTCGCAAGATGTTGCAGTTTAATGACTATTTCGACGTAGGATACTGATAAGAGTTTTGTTGGCCACGCGTGGCTACTGGCGCCATCTAGCTCTTTGAGTGTGGATTAAATTTAGTACACAGGTCTAGAATACTTAGGACGGCGCCCATTTTTAGTATGGGGTTAGGTATCTGTACTAGTATTATTTGATCTGTGATACTACGTTGATCTTTCTTTCATGCGGGGGCTTCGCCCCCCGAGCCCCCCTTTGTTTGCTCTTAAAGGTCACAAGCAAACGCTAACCCAACTAATCTAAATATTACGTTGATCTTTCTTTCATGCGGGGGGCTTCGCCCCCCGAGCCCCCCTTTTCTTTACTCTTAAGGATCACAAGAAAACCTTAACCCAACTTATTTTAAATACAACGTTGATCTTTCTTTTATGCGGGGGGCTTCGCCCCCCGAGCCCCCCTTTGTTTGCTCTGAAAGGTCACAAGAAAGCGCTAACCCAACTTATTTTAAATACTACGTTGATCTTTCTTTCATGCTTTCCCCCTCGAGCCCCCCCCCCTCCCTTTTTTCTGTTCTTATCTTCCGGCACCATCATCAGGCCTTGAAACCTAATCGTAGTCATAGTTCATTACAAGACTTTTCTAAGAAGCCCAAAAACAGCTATTCCAGTTCATATCTTCCGGCTCCATCATCAGACCTTGAAACCTAATCGTAGTCAAAGTTCATTACAAGACTTTTCTAAGAAGCCCAAAAACAGCTATGATACGATGTTCCATCATGTAGTTCCAGCTCATATCTTCCGGCTCCATCAACAGACCTTGAAACCTAATTGTAGTCAAAGTTCATTACAAGACTTTCCTAAGAAGCCCAAAAACAGCTATGATACGACGTTCCATCATGTAGTTCCAGTTCATATCTTCCGGCTCCATCATCAGACCTTGAAACCTAATCGTAGTCAAAGTTCATTACAAGACTTTTCTAAGAAACCCAAAAACAGCTATGATACGATGTTCCATCATGTAGTTCCAGTTCATATCTTTCGGCTTCATCATCAGACCTTGAAACCTAATTGTAGTCAAAGTTCATTACAAGACTTTTCTAAGAAACCCAAAAACGGCTATGATACGATGTTCCATCATGTAGTTCCAGTTCATATCTTCCGACTCCATCATCAGATCAGCTCAACAGTACCATATTATTGTATTGTCATCGGAACTACATATAGCTGCCAATTTTCATTACGCTACGACTCCTGGAAGATGGTTAAATTAGCTTCCTTAGATTCCATTACATACATAGTTACATACACGACGACCTAATAAAAGCGTGTTAAAAACATCTTTTTATCGCAGGACGGTGACGTCATCGAGCTGTGCCAAGTCAGTGATATCCGAGCTGGAGGAGTGCCAAAGGTGAGCTGTCTTAGTCTATGGTTGGAAACGGAAGCCATCCGTCATCACTATTCTGCGATATCGCTTTCTATTACCACAGTATAATCTATTACTAAGGTATGCCCGGACATCACAGTATAAAACCAGTAATAAGGTTATACATTTTGGGGATTGTGCTATGGGTAATAGGACTACATAATCTAATCCCCCCGTCTCCTTTCTTTCAATGTGGGACTAGGCGCGGACTTGCGTTTGTGTAAACATGCTTCCTCCTAGACTGCATCGACACTTTCCATCTGCTCATCCGCTTACATGTGTTGCGTACGAACACGGCGCACACACATACATACCGCGCGGCGCACGTATGACAGAAGAGTTACTAGTGTTACTACTGTGAAGAGTTACTGGAGTCACCGCCGGAAACTCCAACACTTCCAACCGCAGTAGATAATGTACAAATGTGTCAGAGTCGTAAAACAAATGAGGGTTTTCACTGGTTTAATAAATAAAACAGAAAATAACTAATTTTATTCAAGATCAAAATACAAAATGCTGCTTAAATTTATTACAGTATTACACTAAAAATTAAAAATTTGACGTTATTATTTTTTATTGTTGAGGACGAACTGTCGGGGCAATTAAATTAGCGCTAAAGATTATTTTTAAAAATAAATATGTACAATAATAATTAATACTGAAGGTGACTTACCCTGTTCTCGATAATTCTAAAGTGTAATTTTCTTAAACAGATGTTGTTTTTTATTTTCTTACCTGATAGCTCCACCTCTAAATTGTGGTCTTATTTTATTGTGTATTAAAAAAATAAAAAACTTTATATTTGTAAAAGCAGACTTTCTTCATTCATAATTCACTACCCTTTCGTGTATACCTAATGTGAACACAAGATATTTTCCCTGTAAATTAGAGTAAATTTACTCATCCTTAACGTGTAATTTTGGCCTAATGTCCCTCATAATATAAAGTTATAAGCCCTGAAAGTAGGGCAACCCCCTGAGGTCATTAAAAATAATGCGGACTTCCATGTTGCCTTAAACTTTGACGGAACTTAATGGGATACTTTACATGATTAGTTGTTTAAATTACTTTTTACATTCAAGGTTATGATAATGAGATAAGCTAACACTGAGAACAAGATATAAGTAAAATAAAATCGTAATACAACTTAATTTATTTGCTAGTAGCGCTCGAACTGAGAACTCGCGATTCTCTAAAATAGATGTTTTTTTTTGCGATTGCTAATAAAACTCTTAAAGAAAATTTCAGATTTTTTTAGTTTAAGTACATAGATTTGCAGCCAAACTATTACATAAGTAGTAGATCCAAGCCTCATAATAAAAAATGTCGCAAAAAATTTAAAGATATTGTAGTTTCCACTACTCTTCTGACTAAAAAATAGGCTTGTGCCGTTTTGTTCGTTGATCGGAGCGCTCCGATCTCGTTCAATCGCTAGGAACCACGAACTAGTTCGCTCATTTTAGGTCTGTTTGCTCATTTAGTTCAGTCCAGACCAGTGACCACTGCGGTCGGAAAGATCAGAACGAATGGGACCGAATAGTGTCCAAATCATACGAATAGTCAACAGATAGTAACATTCCGGAATGTTTTAAAGGTTCCCCCTACATGTAAAGTGGGGGCCGAAAGTTTAATCATTGAAAACTTGATATTTTGTTGATTGCTATTTAAAAATGAATAAGGTTCGCTAACATCGTTTTTCGATAATAGTAATACACATTCTCGATCTAAAGGAAAAACCGCTCGCGCTCGCCGATCTAACTATACTGAACCAAATGAGCAATATGAAAATTCACAAAGTACGGAAAGATAAAGTTCATTCTAGGTCATTGATTTTTATTCCTGATAGTTCATAGTTTTTGAGAAAAATACACAAAACTACGGAAAAAACGTGAGCGTGGGGAACGACTTTCGGTTTTTTTTTTAAAGGAGAGATCGAGAGCCCAAAACTAACAGGGTTAGTGAAAATTAAGCTTTATTTTTTTTGTGGAAAATGCCCAGTAGTTGAATTCACCTCAACATTGTTTTTATTTGTTTAACTATGCTAAGGGAAGTTTGGTACAAATCTAATATTATGTAGAAGTAGTAAAAACATTATGTAAAAAAAACATAAAACCGGACAACTAATAAAAAGGCAAACCGAATGCCAAAAAAAGAGGAAAAAAAGGGAACGGAAAGAAGGGGGAGGGGGACAGAATAGAGGGGTGAGGCGATGCGAAGGAGAAAGGGGAGAAGGGTTTTTTCCTGTTAACTTAAGAGCGGTTAACGGAGAATTGGAGAGAGAATTTGCTAAACCTACAACCTCCAATCATCAAATCTGACCTGACACTAACAAACTATCTTTCCCAGGACTCCAAGTTGAGCACGAACCTGCTGAACAAACACGGGGAGAGTCTAGAAGACAAGTCGCTGACCATCTGCAGCGGGACGGACTATATCAACATCAACTACCAGCATGTAGTCTGTCCTGATGCGAACACTGCCAAGGTACCTGACACTATCCTCGTCCCCAATGTTCTTAATTGAGGACATAACAATACAAATCTTGGCACTTTTTAGTGCCAAGGTTTGTATTGTGCCATAATGTGCCATATTGTTTGTATGGCGCGAAATTGAAATTTTCTATGGGATTTAAAACTTTGTCCCTAAATTTTCAATCAATTTTTAAGTCCTCGTCGATGATTCCGCAACAACGTCAAGATTTAGGAAGGCAGGCGTTTCGTGAAGTCAATTGGCTGCTGAACCCTATATTTTTCAGTTTTTCCGCCTTTTCTTAGTGCCAAGATTTGGTTAACCGTGTATAGGTAGGGGGTTTTCAGAAAAAAGCCTGATTAGATTTAGTTAACAAACATAGAGGTGTCACATTTTGGATGATTTTTTACATTTATTTTTCAACGTATTTGTTTTTAGTATAAAGAAAAAACTTCGTCAATTTTTTCATCGTACCAAGACAGAGTCAAGATTCAAGAGTTTTTTCTTGATATTTCGTGAGTAAGCACCTAATTAATACCCACACCTATACTTTTGTCTGAAAATGTTTAAAAAGTAATACCTGTCCCTTTTATTTGAATAAGCCCTTTACGACGTCACCTGAAGGCCTATTCTTAGCCAAATGACAACCTTTTATAGATAACGTCAATCCAACCTTAATGGACATTCTAAATTTGAATTGGCGATTGTTGATAACGATATAACAGATTGTCATCTTGGCTACGATTTCTAGTGCCTTTAAATGTATGCAAGTAGTCATTCAAGATGTGCCGACGGAAACTTTCCAAAATTGCGAAATTATCGACGTAGAAAAAAATCCTTTTCATAATTTTAAATTTCCTATATTTCTAGTGAAACTTTCATGACATTTTCAAGAACCATTTTTTTCGGAATGTTTCCGCATCTTGCACATCAGTATAACGTCGAATTCGTAATATTTGTTACTACGCAAGTTGGAGATCACAATCTGAAAAAAAAAAAAACATTAATCCATCCCTTTTTTCGTGTGGCATGAAAGAGACTGATCTTATTATAATATAATTACTTACCTTGAAGCGCTAAACTGTAAAACATCTTTTTTCCTCCTTTATGCCTAGCCTAATAGCGATAATCTTGGAATATTGCAATTTTCTGCTTGGCCACGCTTATAAGTACAGTCAGCTTTATTTTAGTGGTGGCAAATAAAATAATGCACAAAGAGTAGATAGTCTGTAGAGAATTTATACTATGTAGGTAAGATGCATAATTGCATACGTTTTCATTCAAAATGTACCTAATGTAATGTAAATACCTATATCACATTGTTTGTGGATAATATCGGTTTCATATTGAAGCTATTAACAACGCCTTATTGACAACCGACTATAAGTACCTACCCTTTTAATTGAAACCACATAATTATGTGGGTCAAAAATTTAACACGGTAGTGCTTGTAAATGTCAAAAAATAAATACACTTAATTATTTGGCCGGACCCTTAAAACAATGTTAACTTATATCGTCGCTTCTTAAAAAGATTTATACCTAACCTACCTTAAAGACTCACAATCAGTAAAATGTAATAAATGACGCGCATTTGCCTGACACAAACCTTGTTACGAAATAGACGTCGCGGCAATAAAACGGCGGTAAGCGTCAAAATCTCATTTTCTGTATTTCATTAGAAAAATGTACTATAATTGATGCGGACTGTACTGTAAAATTGCAATTTTTCTTGCTTTTTCCCGTTACTTAGGCCCAAGGCGCATCCTGTTAGAACACAATCTCCTATTTCTCGCAATTGCCGAGCTTCAGTACCAGAGTTTTGAACGATTTAGATTACGTTATTCTACATATAGCGTTAACTTCACGGAAAAAATATGTAATAGTTAATTATTTACGCCTAATTTTACGCTCTGGCTTCTAGAGCGCCATACTGTTGGAGATTTAATAATTTTACCTAATGATTGTTACTGAGAGAAATTTGCATTGTGAATTTAACAAGTTCGACATGTTGCGGTTTATCCGTTTGAATCAGCCAAACGTATGTTTAAAACAATATGTGTCAGGTTGTTTTTACAAATGAAAGTAGCTTGTTGTTTGAACCAAAGAGCACGTAGGCGCTATTTTAACCAAACAACTTGTTGAACGAACATGAAAACTGGTTGTATTTTCTCTCAGTGTATAACATTTTTGTAACGGGGAAACCAAAAAACGCGGCTGTCCGACATTCGTCGATATAAAGAATGGATCTTTATTATTGCGACCCCTATGTAATTTTTTTTATAATTACCATGAATAACCTGTTATTGAAGTTTTAAATATAATAAGTATAAATTAGTTACACTAAATCAAAATTAAATTGTTACGCAATACAACATGTTTTTATAGGATTTCCTATTTTATATCTTTGTTTCGAGCAGTGACCCAGTGGACATAGCTGTCCCTCACTTTTGTATGAAAAAAGTGTATCTTCCACTGGGTCACATATTATTTTAATCAAAAAAGGAACGGTTTCTAATTTATCTCGGATCGGGTATGTAAAGTAAAATAAGGATCTTCATTCACGACGGCCAGGTTTAAACTCACAAAAGTAGAGCTAATAATAAGTAAGGGTAATTCTTGCAAAAAGCAAGAAAAATTTTTATGACGTTTACTACGCTTTCCAGTATGTACAGTAACGCATTCTCGCGTGATCTGTGCTTTACCTAATATGATTTTTCATTTTTAGGGTTCCGTACCAAAAAGGTACAACAGGAACCCTTATGGTGCGATTCTGTCCGTCTGTCTGTTCGTCTGTCACATTCCTAAATATCTCGAGAATTACTAATGCTATCAACTTGAAATTTGGAATAGTTGTGAACATTGTAAACCTCTACAAATAGAAAGTATAATTTTTTTTAATATATTAATTTTAATTGTAGAAAATGGCCAAAATGAAAGGGGGGCAAACTGTAAATTTCAAGTTACTAGGTCAAGTGGGGTATCGTTGGAAAAAGCTCAAATTGAACGTAAATAAGCTATTTTTTATAATTTTTTTGTTGTGGAAAAAAAAGAATTTTGAAGGAAAATGTAAAAAAAAATACCGTTCCCACCCCTTATCTCCGAAGTTTACCAATGAAAAATTATGAAAATTTTAGTAAACATTGGTTTTATGCTATATAATACAGGAAAAATATAATCGTGTTTGTATTTTGAATATTTTTTTTAATTCACAAAAAACTTTTCAGATTTTTACTTTCAATTTACCCACCCTTGCGGATGTATATCGTACTTCAAATTAATACGAGATGTTACGTAAACCATCTTCTGTCCAATAAAGTAAAAACTGTTTAAATCGGTTAATATTATAAAGAATTATCCCTGAAAAACCAGGTCGCGCAAATTAGTTAGCAAATTGACCGGGAGATGGCGCTATACACAATAATACTCATTAGTGCCTATACTTTTGTCTTCTAGTCAAGTCATTAGAGTTATATGAAAATATGAGATTATTTTTACTAGGTAGTTTGAAAGAAAGTTTGTACGGAACCCTCGGTGGGCGAGTCCGACTCGCACTTGGCCGGTTTTTTTTTAAATTACCTCCTCCTTTTTAAACTAGTTCTATGCCTTTACACCTGTCCTGAATAATCAAGATAAGTCCTTGCACGTTTAGACTGTTTAGTAGACAAGGAAACCAGATGGCAAGCCGTAAACGGGTCACGGGTCACAGTTATTGTCGCCCAAACGGTGCAATTTCACCAAATATGGCCCCCAATAAAGGTTTTGTCCGTGAAACGGGAGATAATAAGTGGGAATCTTTTAGATATTATGGTGCTATAATAATAGTCACGGTACAAATAAATATATAAATAATTTGTCGAGTTTGAAAATGTTTCCGTTCTCGGTTTCGATAGTTCTAATAATGTTTGCATTCATCATTCATTTCATATATTATACTATTACATGCCTCTGAATGCATGAATATAGCAAACCTTCTATGAAAATCTTAAATTCCCTGTAGGTATATTTAGTCGTGGAATCTGAGGGTACACAAACTGATTACAGATTAGATTTATCTTATCCTATTGTAAGTACAAACTTTTAGAGCAGTCTAGCTAGTTGCTTTAAAATGAGAACGTATTAACCTGCGTTTGTATGAAGAACTCCCTGACAAGGGTTGTTAGGAATGATTAAAAGAAAACATTCAACTTGGAAAACATGGGACCACCCTTTTCATTCCGTCAAACATTAATGAATAGAAAAAGGTTAAAATACAAGTACAGATATCATATAATTAAATATACGGAACGAAGAAGAAATAAATAAAGATGGTAAAGCGCAAAAAGTTGAAAGACCCTTCAAAAGAGGGTTAAACCCTCTTCAGCCTGTACAGAATTTCAGCACTTTGTCTCTTACACGCCTACTATAATAGAAAGGGATGGATGATTTACGACATAGCTTTATAGTTTAGCACATAACTTGTGTGAATTTGTTTTGGGATCAGTAGTAAGTCGGCAAACAATAAGTCTAACCCCCTTATTGATAAACGTGTACTAAAGTTAATAAGCCACTTATAATCGTTTGTCCCTTTCCGATGTATTGGTATGATTGAATGAGAAGAACGATTTTTATTGACTTGTCAACTTTAGTAAACTTTTATGAATAAGTATAAAGGTTCGGTTCGTGACTGTAACAGCGTTGCTTCAGCGAAAAGTCAAAAAATGATGATGTCATTGTGAATTCACAAAAAGGCCTGTCGTTTAGTCGACTATTTCGACTAATACGTTTTCCGACGCTTCGGTTTCTATGGCAAGCATTTCTTCACCTGTCAGAAAATTAAGTGCCGGATGCTCCCGGCCCTGAATGAATCATCTTTAATGCAGAATTTGAGTAGAATTTCAGTAGTTTATACAATATCAAGGTGAATTGCCTGGGCCAACACTGCAGCAACAACAACATTGCTACAGTCATCCTCCGAATATAACCTTCTACTTCTACTCAGCTTGCCCCATTGCTGAATATAGGTCTCTTTAATGCTGTATATGCTGTACTTGTTTATTACGTCTGTCTATTGTATATTTTTCTTTGTTTTTTTTTTTTTTTTTATTATAAATGGGCTTACTCTTGACCACAGACTAGCCAAAGGCAAAGACGTGGCCTACGATGGAGTGAGCTCGCCCAGAAGATGCCTGTTCACTCTTGATACTTGATTTTAATACTTGTCATGCTTTGTTCCTCTACTTTCATCGAAACATTAGCGCTGGAAACCATCGGCATCATGAGTCGAGACTTTTCCTATTCTATGTTTTCTGTTTTTTTATAATTCTCTCTGTATTTGTGCTTACACGTACATTATATCTATTCTTTTCTTTTATTCAAAAAAACATTTTCTTTACATTTTTTATTTTCATTCCGTTCTCCCAACGAACTTTATTTTCCCCTTCATTTCATGGGTTTCCCAATGTCTAACGTGTTTTGCGTAAGGTATGGCTGGAAGGCCTGAGGCGGATCACCCACAATGTGAAAGCAAACAACGTGTGTCCGATGACGTGTCTCAAGAAGCAGTAAGTCGCGTGGCATGCCTGCCGCATGGCTTTGTGTGTAGGTTGTTAGGTTCAACCAACAAGTAAAATGTTCAGATGATCGGCTATCAACTGTTTTTCTAGAAACTATTCAGAAGATTGTCGACTGTCAACTGTTTTTCTAGAAACTTCCTACAGCACACAGATGGGCTTATTGACACCGCGCGCGGACTCGCATACGATTTTAGTTATATTGCAGACTGCTGAGGTTTACTAAAACTCGTATGCGAGTTCTCGCACCGCTTAAATAGGTCCATAAAATTTGGAAAGAACTGCCTCCCGTGGCGTTTCGCAAAAATTGAAATCTGATCCGTCTCTCTTTCACTCTCGAAAATTGCAGTAGAAAGGTAGACCACAAAATTTTAACAACAGGCTCTCTGTTAGCCAACTGCATTGATGCATCAATATCATAAATATCTCTATACATAATATAGGTATTGCAGTGTAACATAATTACATAAAAGAATTTAAATAAGGAGCCTCCGTTCAAGATTTCATGACGGTTTTGAGTGACGTGGCGGGCAGTCGGTATTCAAAATCGTAAGCGGAAGTAACCAAGTTAACAATATGTGCGAGCGGAAATCATGAAAATGAATAAAACATTATTATGTTGGTAGGAAGTGCCTTCAAAATAATCTGAGTATTTTACTTGTTGGTTGAATACGATTTTGGTTGGTTGAATATTATCTAAATATTGTCTTTGTTTTGGGATATTATTTACGCTTTGACGTATTTTCTAGTTTTTATGTTGCGTAACTTGCGTACAATTAAAAACTTTTGTAAGAAGTCCGTCTAAGATAACTTTGCACCGACTTGGCAGATATGTCACCGCCAGAAGCCACTTATTTCCACAATATTTTGACGTTCGTGATGTTTCTGTTAACGAACTAAATCTTACTTTGTCATGAGTTTTATGCAATTTTTTTACTGTACGCAAGTTTTCTAGCACGTTATTAATTGCATGTTCATTGTTTGTTTATCGCTTTCTGCTAAAGGTATGGCAGGAGGGGCTCCGAGCTATCACCCACAACAGCAAAATCAACAATGTCTGTCCAAGAACCAACCTTATGAAACAGTACGTACTCATTTTTACTTCCTGTAGCTTTATTTTGAAATTACACAAATAAGCTAAACTTATTTACGTCTGCGTTGCGAGCGATACTGCATAATATTAAAAAAAAAGGAAAAATTGAATAAACACCGGTGAGATTCGAATTTGCGATCTGAGCCCCGTGGCTTCCATTGCTCAGTTGGTTATAGCGACTGGACCGGCAATGTAGTAAGTCGCAGGTTCGAGTCCTGCAGGAGCGGTCTGAATTTTTCCCTTTAATTTGACAATAATACACAAATACTCGTTCCAGATTTTAGGCAATATTTAACGCATACTGTGACCGAAATGGCCAAAACTCATTTGTAAATTACAAAAAGCTTTTGAAAGCGGAATTAAAAAAACAGGTGCGTAAAACAGCGATGATGCCGTCTATAAATTTTAAAAAGCTTACTTAATATTGACGGGTCTATATTAATTCGCATAACTGAATACTCCTAATATGAATTGGCATACCATTTATTACGCATAATGTTTAATACGCATATCATTATTTCGCATAACAGATTTCGTATAATGCTAATGCGCATAATGTAAATTGTTATAACGATGAATTGGTATAAGTATAATAAGCATAACTTTGTTTCGTAGAATGTTTAAATGGCATACAAGAAAATTATATTTTCACCACACTAACGGGTAACGGCTTACTTTTCTGTTCGAAAATAGATAGCAAAATTGCATTTTATCCACAAGAGTTCAAAGTAATTTCATACAGATTTTAACTTGATGTCTTAAGCTAGCTGATAGAATTTTACCCATAAATGATGATTTTGAATCATAAATATTGAAGAAATCGATGGACTTGATTTAGTTTGATGTTTTATAGTCAGTATTTTGTTCGACTTGGGGTGGTGACAAATTTGGTTTTCAAACTCGGTGGCAATGTTTAACGTGCCGTACGAAGGTTAATGTGCCTTGAAACCCTCGCAACGCTCAAGATTCCACTTTTTGAACCACTCGCTACGCTCGCGGTTCAATATGGAATCTTCCGCTTGCTCAGGTATCAGTATCGGCACGTGCGATCAGCGAAAATCTGAACGATGAAATATTATTATTTAAATACTATCCATTTTCAATTTCTTTAGTAAGGTACAGCGGGGCAAATCTAGACTTGTAACTAAGCCATTTTTTCCATTATTACACTATTTCCATTATTCCATTATTACATGTACCCACTGAACACGCCTACTACATAACTGGTAGACACTCTATTTTCTGAAAAACACTTATGAAAAACGAAAAAACTTAATAAGTAATGTATAAATAAAATAAAGACTCCTTAACTCAAATAATCCTTTTAATTTAAGATTAGCAGATAAGTTCATAAATGCATGTATGTTTCTTAAAAATAAACAGTTTTTTTTAATAATGCAAACATTGTAAAACATGGAAGAAATTGACCAGTTACATTTGCCCCCCACTCGAGATTGGCCCCGCTGTACCTTACTTACCCCTATTTTTTTCATGCTTAATAAGTGAGACAGTATAAGATTAAACACTCAAAATCGAGCGCTCGTAATTGGAAAATCAGGCTCTGATTGATACAATCGCTTTCTCCATACAGTTAGTAAGTATGGCAATTCGTTTTAGGATAATTAAAGTTATACGAAATAATAGTATGCAAATTTCAATTATGCAGATTCATTGTTATGCGAAATAAGAATTATGCATTTTTAATATTATGCTTATTCAATGTTATGAACAATTATGTTATGCCAAATCTGTTATGCGAATTCAAATTATGCGAATTAATGATAGGCGAAATAGAGGGCACCCAATATTGACCTACATTCAGGGATAGCATAAAAAGTATAAAAACCACGTGTTTTTATTTTTTTCATCGTCGTTATGAGAAAAGTTTAGCGACACGTAGGGCGGGAAGCAATTTCTAGCCCCTGGGAGGATTTAATGCAAAAAATAACAAGATTAGAGGACGCTGTGTTACATAGATAAGCTTCAACTTTTCATGCATTTCAGCTGTGGATGATAACAAAACAAAAACAACTGGGTTTATTTTAGGGAGTTATTTTCTCGCCTTTCCTCAACAGTAAAATGGTGCAGAAATAAAGCAAACTCATTGCTGCTACAAATATCAATTATAGACGTTAAACTTTCGAGAGACATACGGGGTAGGCAGAGCACATGAACTACTAAGTTTCAGTGCCACTCTTGGCAAAAAGGGTTTAAATAAATCCAAATTGTTACATGGCAGTGACAAGTTGCCAGCCTCTCACCTGCGCCACTATTTAACCCATATCCCACAGTCGACTCCTACGACACTCACGGGAAGGAAGGGGGTGGAGAAATTCTCAAATATTTCATCAATATACGGTTGTGTTCACATTATTATATCGCGAGTGTTGCAACATGTTTCGGGTCCTATATATGCCTGAGGTGAGGACGGGTCTCCTAAATGACCCGAAACATATCGAACCAATCGCGATTTAATAACGTGAGCACAACCGTGAGTGTGCACGGGAAAACGTCCCACTTTATTGGTTTAAAAAAAAGCCGGTTTGTCAGTTTATTCATATAAAGATACAAGTAAATTTCGTCTTAATGGTAACCGACAAAGTGGGCCGTTTTACTAAATACACTCACGTACATTGATTAAATAGTAATAACAGTCGAAAAATCGAATGTTTGAGGTTAAATGTATTTTTATCTTATAAAAATTTCGCTTTCTAAAAAATACAAACAATATTTATTATTTATACATACAATTACACAGGATCTTTTGAAGAATCCTAAATAAACTCCCTCATTTATAAGAATTCCAGAGATTCCCCATTTCTCCATGTTTGATGTTCCGTTTGTAAAGAAAAGAAAAATATAAAAATCCAAATAAATACGGGGCTGTCGAATTCTTTTGTGGACTATGGATGAATTTTTACTTTGGACGTGAAAAAGGCCGAAAAAAAATATTTTCTTACAGGATTTTGTTTATCTTCGTATGTTTATCCGTTCATTTATCATCATTATATTGTTTTTACATGAATAAGATATGTTTAAAGTATACAGAAACATTGCTAAAACATTGCTAAGTATTACATTTACCCCCTTATTCATAAACGTACTCTAAAGTTATCAAGCCGATAAAGTTCGTTTGTCCTTTTCTATCACGCCAATACGTCGGAAAGGGACAAGCGAACTTTATCGGCTTGATAAATTTAGAGTACGTTTATGAATAAGGGGGTAAGTATGTACGTAACACAAAACAAAAGAGACTCGCTCCTGCAGGCAAACTGTTCATACAGTATTGACTGCTCATTTTTAACACGCTTTTATTAGGTCGTCGTGTATGTAACTATGTATGTAATGGAATCTAAGGAAGCTAATTTAACCATCTTCCAGGAGTCGTAGCGTAATGAAAATTGGCAGCTATATGTAGTTCCGATGACAATACAATAATATGGCACTGTTGAGCTGATCTGATGATGGAGTCGGAAGATATGAACTGGAACTACATGATGGAACATCGTATCATAGCCGTTTTTGGGTTTCTTAGAAAAGTCTTGTAATGAACTTTGACTACAATTAGGTTTCAAGGTCTGATGATGAAGCCGAAAGATATGAACTGGAACTACATGATGGAACATCGTATCATAGCTGTTTTTGGGTTTCTTAGAAAAGTCTTGTAATGAACTTTGACTACGATTAGGTTTCAAGGTCTGATGATGGAGCCGGAAGATATGAACTGGAACTACATGATGGAACATCGTATCATAGCTGTTTTTGGGCTTCTTAGAAAAGTCTTGTAATGAACTTTGACTACGATTAGGTTTCAAGGTCTGATGATGGAGCCGGAAGATATGAACTGGAACTACATGATGGAACATCGTATCATAGCTGTTTTTGGGCTTCTTAGAAAAGTCTTGTAATGAACTTTGACTACGATTAGGTTTCAAGGTCTGATGATGGAGCCGGAAGATATGAACTGGAACTACATGATGGAACATCGTCATAGCTGTTTTTGGGCTTCTTAGAAAAGTCTTGTAATGAACTTTGACTACGATTAGGTTTCAAGGTCTGATGATGGAGCCGGAAGATATGAACTGGAACTACATGATGGAACATCGTATCATAGCTGTTTTTGGGCTTCTTAGAAAAGTCTTGTAATGAACTATGACTACGATTAGGTTTCAAGGCCTGATGATGGTGCCGGAAGATAAGAACAGAAAAAAAAAGGGGGGGGGGGGCTCGAGGGGGAAGCATGAAAGAAAGATCAACGTAGTATTTAAAATAAGTTGGGTTAGCGTTTTCTTGTGACCTTTCAGAGCAAACAAAGGGGGGCTCGGGGGGCGAAGCCCCCGCCTAAAAGAAAGATAAACGTTGTATTTAAAATAAGTTGGGTTAGGGTTTTCTTGTTACCCTTAAGAGCAACGAAAAGGGGGCTCGGGGGCGAAGCCCCCGCATAAAAGAAAGATTAACGTAGTATTTAAAATAAGTTGGGTTAGCGTTTTCTTGTGACCTTTCAGAGCAAACAAAGGGGGGCTCGGGGGGCGAAGCCCCCCGCATAAAACAAAGATCAACGTTGTATTTAAAATAAGTTGGGTTAAGGTTTTCTTGTGATCTTTAAGAGTAAAGAAAAGGGGGGCTCGGGGGCGAAGCCCCCGCATAAAAGAAAGATCAACGTAGTATTTAGAATAAGTTGGGTTAGCGTTTTCTTGTGACCTTTAAGAGCAAAAAAGGGGGCTCGGGGGCGAAGCCCCCGCATAAAAGAAAGATCAACGTTGTATTTAAAATAAGTTGGGTTAAGGTTTTCTTGTGATCCTTAAGAGTAAAGAAAAGGGGGGCTCGGGGGCGAAGCCCCCGCATGAAAGAAAGATTAACGTAGTATTTAGAATAAGTTGGGTTAGCGTTTTCTTGTGACCTTTAAGAGCAAACAAAGGGGGCTCGGGGGCGAAGCCCCCGCATGAAAGAAAGATCAACGTAGTATTTAAAATAAGTTGGGTTAGCGTTTTCTTGTGACCTTTAAGAGCAAACAAAGGGGGCTCGGGGGCGAAGCCCCCGCATAAAAAACGTTGTATTTAAAATAAGTTGGGTTAGCGTTTTCTTGTGACCTTTAAGATAACAAATGGGGGCTCGGGGGCGAAGCATAAAAGAAAGATCAACGTTGTATTTAAAATAAGTTGGGTTAGCGTTTTCTTGTGACCTTTAAGAGCAAACAAAGGGGGCTCGGGGGCGAAGCCCCCGCATAAAAGAAAGATAAACGGTATTTAAAATAAGTTGGGGGGCGAAGTAACCCCGCATAAAAGAAAGATCAACGTTGTATTTAAAATAAGTTGGGTTAGGGTTTTCTTGTGACCCTTAAGAGTAACGAAAAGGGGGCTCGGGGGCGAAGCCCCCGCATAAAAGAAAAATCAACGTAGTATTTAAAATAAGTTGGGTTAGCGTTTTCTTGTGACCTTTAAGAGCAAACAAAGGGGGGGCTCGGGGGGCGAAGCCCCCCGCATGAAAGAAAGATCAACGTAGTATTTAAGATAAGTTAGGTTAGCGTTTTTTTGTGACCTTTAAGAGCAAACAAAGGGGGGCTCGGGGGGCGAAGCCCCCCGCACAAAAGAAAGATAAACGTTGTATTTAAAATAAGTTGGGTTAGGGTTTTCTTGTTACTCTTAAGAGTAACGAAAAGGGGGCTCGGGGGCGAAGCCCCCGCATAAAAGAAAGATTAACGTAGTATTTAAAATAAGTTGGGTTAGCGTTTTCTTGTGACCTTTAAGAGCAAACAAAGGGGGGCTCGGGGGGCGAAGCCCCCCGCATAAAAGAAAGATCAACGTTGTATTTAAAATAAGTTGGGTTAGCGTTTTCTTGTGACCTTTAAGAGCAAACAAAGGGGGGCTCGGGGGGCGAAGCCCCCCGCATGAAAGAAAGATCAACGTTGTATTTAAAATAAGTTGGTTTAGGGTTTTCTTGTGACCCTTAAGAGTAACGAAAAGGGGGGCTCGGGGGCGAAGCCCCCCGCATAAAAGAAAGATCAACGTAGTATTTAAAATAAGTTGGGTTAGCGTTTTCTTGTGACCTTTAAGAGCAAACAAAGGGGGCTCGGGGGGCGAAGCCCCCGCATGAAAGAAAGATCAACGTAGTATTTATAAGTTAAGTTGGGTTAGGGTTTTCTTGTGTAATCGGCTACCTTTAAGAGTTAAGAGCAAACAAAGGGGGCTCGGGGGCGAAGCCCCCGCATAAAAAAGAAAGATCAACGTTGTATTTAAAATAAGTTGGGTTAGGTTTTCTTGTGACCTTAAGAGCAAACATAAAGGGGGGGCTCGGGGGCGAAGCCCCCGCATAAAAGAAAGATCAACGTAGTATTTAAAATAAGTTGGGTTAGCGTTTTCTTGTGACCTTTAAGAGCAAACAAAGGGGCTCGGGGGCGAAGCCCCCGCATAAAAGAAAGATCAACGTTGTATTTAAAATAAGTTGGGTTAGCGTTTTCTTGTGACCTTTAAGAGCAAACAAAGGGGGGCTCGGGGGCGAAGCCCCCGCATAAAAGAAAGATCAACGTTGTATTTAAAATAAGTTGGGTTAGGGTTTTCTTGTGACCCTTAAGAGTAAAAGAAAAGGGGGCTCGGGGGCGAAGCCCCCCGCATAAAAGAAAAATCAACGTAGTATTTAAAATAAGTTGGGTTAGCGTTTTCTTGTGACCTTTAAGAGCAAACAAAAGGGGGGCTCGGGGGGCGAAGCCCCCGCATGAAAGAAAGATCAACGTAGTATTTAAGATAAGTTAGGTTAGCGTTTTCTTGTGACCTTTAAGAGCAAACAAAGGGGGCTCGGGGGCGAAGCCCCCGCACAAAAGAAAGATAAACGTTGTATTTAAAATAAGTTGGGTTAGGGTTTTCTTGTTACTCTTAAGAGTAACGAAAAGGGGCTCGGGGGCGAAGCCCCCGCATAAAAGAAAGATCAACGTAGTATTTAAAATAAGTTGGGTTAGCGTTTTCTTGTGACCTTTAAGAGCAAACAAAGGGGGCTCGGGGGCGAAGCCCCCGCATGAAAGAAAGATCAACGTTGTATTTAAAATAAGTTGGTTTAGGGTTTTCTTGTGACCCTTAAGAGTAACGAAAAAGGGGGCTCGGGGGGCGAAGCCCCCCCGCATAAAAGAAAGATCAACGTAGTATTTAAAATAAGTTGGGTTAGCGTTTTCTTGTGACCTTTAAGAGCAAACAAAGGGGGGCTCGGGGGGCGAAGCCCCCGCATGAAAGAAAGATCAACGTAGTATTTAAAATAAGTTGGGTTAGCGTTTTCTTGTGACCTTTAAGAGCAAACGAAAAGGGGGGGCTCGGGGGCGAAGCCCCCGCATAAAAGAAAGATAAACGTTGTATTTAAAATAAGTTGGGTTAGGTTTTCTTGTGACCTTAAGAGTAACGAAAAGGGGGCTCGGGGGCGAAGCCCCCGCATAAAAGAAAGATCAACGTAGTATTTAAAATAAGTTGGGTTAGCGTTTTCTTGTGACCTTTAAGAGCAAACAAAGGGGGCTCGGGGGCGAAGCCCCCGCATAAAAGAAAGATCAACGTTGTATTTAAAATAAGTTGGGTTAGGTTTTCTTGTGACCTTTAAGAGCAAACGAAAAGGGGGGCTCGGGGGCGAAGCCCCCGCATAAAAGAAAGATCAACGTTGTATTTAAAATAAGTTGGGTTAGGGTTTTCTTGTGACCCTTAAGAGTAACGAAAAGGGGGCTCGGGGGCGAAGCCCCCCCGCATAAAAGAAAAATCAACGTAGTATTTAAAATAAGTTGGGTTAGCGTTTTCTTGTGACCTTTAAGAGCAAACAAAGGGGGGCTCGGGGGGCGAAGCCCCCCGCATGAAAGAAAGATCAACGTACTATTTAAGATAAGTTAGGTTAGCGTTTTTTTGTGACCTTTATTTAACGCGGCGCTACGACATTTTAATAAGTTCGGCTACGGTTAGACGTTTTCTTGTGACCTTTAAGAGCAAACAAAACAAAGGGGGGCTCGGGGGCGAAGCCCCCGCACAAAAGAAAGATAAACGTTGTATTTAAAATAAGTTGGGTTAGGGTTTTCTTGTTACTCTTAAGAGTAACAAAGGGGGGCTCGGGGGGCGAAGCCCCCCGCATAAAAGAAAGATTAACGTAGTATTTAAAATAAGTTGGGTTAGCGTTTTCTTGTGACCTTTAAGAGCAAACAAAGGGGGGCTCGGGGGGCGAAGCCCCCGCATGAAAGAAAGATCAACGTAGTATTTAAGATAAGTTAGGTTAGCGTTTTCTTGTGACCTTTAAGAGCAAACAAAGGGGGGCTCGGGGGCGAAGCCCCCCGCACAAAAGAAAGATAAACGTTGTATTTAAAATAAGTTGGGTTAGGGTTTTCTTGTGACCTTAAGAGTAAAAAAGGGGGCTCGGGGGCGAAGCCCCCGCATAAAAGAAAGATCAACGTTGTATTTAAAATAAGTTGGGTTAGCGTTTTCTTGTGACCTTTAAGAGCAAACAAAGGGGGCTCGGGGGCGAAGCCCCCGCATGAAAGAAAGATCAACGTAGTATTTAAGATAAGTTGGGTTAGGTTTTCTTGTGACCTTTAAGAGCAAACAAAAAGGGGGGCTCGGGGGCGAAGCCCCCGCACAAAAGAAAGATAAACGTTGTATTTAAAATAAGTTGGGTTAGGGTTTTCTTGTTACCTTAAGAGTAACGAAAAGGGGGCTCGGGGGCGAAGCCCCCGCATAAAAGAAAGATCAACGTAGTATTTAAAATAAGTTGGGTTAGCGTTTTCTTGTGACCTTTAAGAGCAAACAAGGGGGCTCGGGGGCGAAGCCCCCGCATAAAAGAAAGATCAACGTTGTATTTAAAATAAGTTGGGCAATGGTTTTTCTGTGACCCTTAAGACCAAATAAAGGGGGTTCGGCAAAAAAGAAATACTTAAATTTTGCTTGAATTAGTTGAAATGTGACAATATTTTCTAATCGAGTCAAACAAAATCCCACTAGCTGAGAGCTTCAAAACAATGTATGGCTAAAGTATGTCTCTCTAATGTCTTCAAAAAGTCCGCGATGGCACATGTCTATATTGTCTATCTTTTACGGATAACTTACTAGGTATAAACATTTTTATGATAATACCGTAATAAGAAGGTAGCCGCTAGTTATTATTAAGTAGCAATTAGCAATAAGTACACGTTAAGCCACAAATGGCATGTAAAATCCGCCTACTTGAAATAAATTTATGTATAAATGTTAAAAGTATTTCATTATTAATGACTAAAAAGTATAAAATAAATTAATAGTTTAAAAAACACTATAAAACACGCTTTTATAAATGCACGTAAAAGCCAAAAATAAATTATGGATCGTTCAAGTTGTCTCTATTTGTGAGCTGAAGTTTAAAAACTATGTGCTTTTAATTATAATATTTGATTGTAAAAGCGTGGGGCGCTGGAACAGGAAAGACTTTCTTGTAAACAAATACTAATCCGAACTTCCTGGCGAATGAAGTTGCATCATAACGTTTACATATGCCGCCTAAGGGTTACCAAAGAGAACCAAAGATATCTCGTCCACGAACAAGAACTCTGCATCCTGTCACTGTAGACACTTTCCCCTTTTGTACTTTGATTACCGGAATAAAGCGGCGTTCTAAGTGTCGGTGACTGTCGACTCTCCTCGCTACTAGCGCATATTTTGTCTGAGTTCGACAAACTGGTACCTACTTTGAACACTGACTTTTAATTGATTTGACTGTTTAATGTAGAACCTACTAGTCATAGCAACTCCAGTTAGCGCGTCAATCTGTGTAACCTCCTTCCCGTAACATAGCATAATTTGATTTATCAGCAAGTTATACAAAAAGTCTTTCCTGTTCCAGCGCCCCACGCTTTTACAATCAAATATTATAATTAAAAGCACATAGTTTTTAAACTTCAGCTCACAAATAGAGACAACTTGAACGATCCATAATTTATTTTTGGCTTTTACGTGCATTTATAAAAGCGTGTTTTATAGTGTTTTTTAAACTATTAATTTATTTTTTAACACGCTTTTATTAGGTCGTCGTGTATGTAACTATGTATGTAATGGAATCTAAGGAAGCTAATTTAACCATCTTCCAGGAGTCGTAGCGTAATGAAAATTGGCAGCTATATGTAGTTCCGATGACAATACAATAATATGGTACTGTTGAGCTGATCTGATGATGGAGTCGGAAGATATGAACTGGAACTACATGATGGAACATCGTATCATAGCCGTTTTTGGGTTTCTTAGAAAAGTCTTTGTAATGAACTTTGACTACAATTAGGTTTCAAGGTCTGATGATGAAGCCGAAAGATATGAACTGGAACTACATGATGGAACATCGTATCATAGCTGTTTTTGGGTTTCTTAGAAAAGTCTTGTAATGAACTTTGACTACGATTAGGTTTCAAGGTCTGATGATGGAGCCGGAAGATATGAACTGGAACTACATGATGGAACATCGTATCATAGCTGTTTTTGGGCTTCTTAGAAAAGTCTTGTAATGAACTTTGACTACGATTAGGTTTCAAGGTCTGATGATGGAGCCGGAAGATATGAACTGGAACTACATGATGGAACATCGTATCATAGCTGTTTTTGGGCTTCTTAGAAAAGTCTTGTAATGAACTTTGACTACGATTAGGTTTCAAGGTCTGATGATGGAGCCGGAAGATATGAACTGGAACTACATGATGGAACATCGTATCATAGCTGTTTTTGGGCTTCTTAGAAAAGTCTTGTAATGAACTTTGACTACGATTAGGTTTCAAGGTCTGATGATGGAGCCGGAAGATATGAACTGGAACTACATGATGGAACATCGTATCATAACTGTTTTTGGGCTTCTTAGAAAAGTCTTGTAATGAACTATGACTACGATTAGGTTTCAAGGCCTGTTGATGGTGCCGGAAGATAAGAACAGAAAAAAAAGGGGGGGGGGCTCGGGGGGGAAGCATGAAAGAAAGATCAACGTAGTATTTAAAATAAGTTGGGTTAGCGTTTTCTTGTGACCTTTCAGAGCAAACAAAGGGGGGCTCGGGGGGCGAAGCCCCCGCACAAAAGAAAGATAAACGTTGTATTTAAAATAAGTTGGGTTAGGGTTTTCTTGTTACCCTTAAGAGTAACGAAAAGGGGAGCTCGGGGGGCGAAGCCCCCCGCATAAAAGAAAGATTAACGTAGTATTTAAAATAAGTTGGGTTAGCGTTTTCTTGTGACCTTTCAGAGCAAACAAAAGGGGGCTCGGGGGCGAAGCCCCCGCATAAAAGAAAGATCAACGTTGTATTTAAAATAAGTTAGGTTGAGGTTTTCTTGTGATCCTTAAGAGTAAAGAAAAGGGGGCTCGGGGGCGAAGCCCCCGCATGAAAGAAAAATCAACGTAGTATTTAGAATAAGTTGGGTTAGCGTTTTCTTGTGACCTTTAAGAGCAAACAAAGGGGGGCTCGTTGTATTTAAAATAAGTTGGGGGGCGAAGCCCCCGCATGAAAGAAAGATCAACGTAGTATTTAAGATAAGTTAGGTTAGCGTTTTCTTGTGACCTTTAAGAGCAAACAAAAGGGGGCTCGGGGGCGAAGCCCCCGCACAAAAGAAAGATAAACGTTGTATTTAAAATAAGTTGGGTTAGGGTTTTCTTGTGACCTTTAAGAGCAAACAAAAGGGGGCTCGGGGGCGAAGCCCCCGCATAAAAGAAAGATTAACGTAGTATTTAAAATAAGTTGGGTTAGGTTTTCTTGTGACCCTTAAGAGTAACGAAAAGGGGCTCGGGGGCGAAGCCCCCGCATAAAAGAAAATCAACGTAGTATTTAAAATAAGTTGGGTTAGCGTTTTCTTGTGACCTTTAAGAGCAAACAAAGGGGGCTCGGGGGCGAAGCCCCCGCATGAAAGAAAGATCAACGTAGTATTTAAGATAAGTTAGGTTAGCGTTTTCTTGTGACCTTTAAGAGCAAACAAAGGGGGCTCGGGGGCGAAGCCCCCGCACAAAAGAAAGATAAACGTTGTATTTAAAATAAGTTGGGTTAGGGTTTTCTTGTTACTCTTAAGAGTAACGAAAAGGGGGGCTCGGGGGGCGAAGCCCCCCGCATAAAAGAAAGATCAAAGTTGTATTTAAAATAAGTTGGGTTAGCGTTTTCTTGTGACCTTTAAGAGCAAACAAAAGGGGGGCTCGGGGGGCGAAGCCCCCGCATGAAAGAAAGATCAACGTAGTATTTAAGATAAGTTAGGTTAGCGTTTTTTTGTGACCTTTAAGAGCAAACAAAGGGGGCTCGGGGGCGAAGCCCCCGCACAAAAGAAAGATAAACGTTGTATTTAAAATAAGTTGGGTTAGGTTTTCTTGTGACCTTAAGAGTAACGTAAAGGGGGCTCGGGGCGAAGCCCCCGCATAAAAGAAAGATCAACGTAGTATTTAAAATAAGTTGGGTTAGCGTTTTCTTGTGACCTTTAAGAGCAAACAAAGGGGGCTTGGGGGCGAAGCTCGGGGGCGAAGCCCCCGCATAAAAGAAAGATCAACGTTGTATTTAAAATAAGTTGGGCAATGGTTTTTCTGTGACCCTTAAGACCAAATAAAGGGGGTTCGGCAAAAAAGAAATACTTAAATTTTGTTTGAATTAGTTGAAATGTGACAATATTTTCTAATCGAGTCAAACAAAATCCCACTAGCTGAGAGCTTCAAAACAATGTATGGCTAAAGTATGTCTCTCTAATGTCTTCAAAAAGTCCGCGATGGCACATGTCTATATTGTCTATCTTTTACGGATAACTTACTAGGTATAAACATTTTTATGATAATACCGTAATAAGAAGGTAGCCGCTAGTTATTATTAAGTAGCAATTAGCAATAAGTACACGTTAAGCCACAAATGGCATGTAAAATCCGCCTACTTGAAATAAATTTAGGTATAAATGTTAAAAGTATTTCATTATTAATGACTAAAAAGTATAAAATAAATTAATAGTTTAAAAAACACTATAAAACACGCTTTTATAAATGCACGTAAAAGCCAAAAATAAATTATGGATCGTTCAAGTTGTCTCTATTTGTGAGCTGAAGTTTAAAAACTATGTGCTTTTAATTATAATATTTGATTGTAAAAGCGTGGGGCGCTGGAACAGGAAAGACTTTCTTGTAAACAAATACTAAACCGAACTTCCTGGCGAATGAAGTTGCATCATAACGTTTACATATGCCGCCTAAGGGTTACCAAAGAGAACCAAAGATATCTCGTCCACGAACAAGAACTCTGCATCCTGTCACTGTAGACACTTTCCCCTTTTGTACTTTGATTACCGGAATAAAGCGGCGTTCTAAGTGTCGGTGACTGTCGACTCTCCTCGCTACTAGCGCATATTTTGTCTGAGTTCGACAAACTGGTACCTACTTTGAACACTGACTTTTAATTGATTTGACTGTTTAATGTAGAACCTACTAGTCATAGCAACTCCAGTTAGCGCGTCAATCTGTGTAACCTCCTTCCCGTAACATAGCATAATTTGATTTATCAGCAAGTTATACAAAAAGTCTTTCCTGTTCCAGCGCCCCACGCTTTTACAATCAAATATTATAATTAAAAGCACATAGTTTTTAAACTTCAGCTCACAAATAGAGACAACTTGAACGATCCATAATTTATTTTTGGCTTTTACGTGCATTTATAAAAGCGTGTTTTATAGTGTTTTTTAAACTATTAATTTATTTTTAACACGCTTTTATATTATTAGGTCGTCGTGTATGTAACTATGTATGTAATGGAATCTAAGGAAGCTAATTTAACCATCTTCCAGGAGTCGTAGCGTAATGAAAATTGGCAGCTATATGTAGTTCCGATGACAATACAATAATATGGTACTGTTGAGCTGATCTGATGATGGAGTCGGAAGATATGAACTGGAACTACATGATGGAACATCGTATCATAGCCGTTTTTGGGTTTCTTAGAAAAGTCTTGTAATGAACTTTGACTACAATTAGGTTTCAAGGTCTGATGATGAAGCCGAAAGATATGAACTGGAACTACATGATGGAACATCGTATCATAGCTGTTTTTGGGTTTCTTAGAAAAGTCTTGTAATGAACTTTGACTACGATTAGGTTTCAAGGTCTGATGATGGAGCCGGAAGATATGAACTGGAACTACATGATGGAACATCGTATCATAGCTGTTTTTGGGCTTCTTAGAAAAGTCTTGTAATGAACTTTGACTACGATTAGGTTTCAAGGTCTGATGATGGAGCCGGAAGATATGAACTGGAACTACATGATGGAACATCGTATCATAGCTGTTTTTGGGCTTCTTAGAAAAGTCTTGTAATGAACTTTGACTACGATTAGGTTTCAAGGTCTGATGATGGAGCCGGAAGATATGAACTGGAACTACATGATGGAACATCGTATCATAGCTGTTTTTGGGCTTCTTAGAAAAGTCTTGTAATGAACTTTGACTACGATTAGGTTTCAAGGTCTGATGATGGAGCCGGAAGATATGAACTGGAACTACATGATGGAACATCGTATCATAGCTGTTTTTGGGCTTCTTAGAAAAGTCTTGTAATGAACTATGACTACGATTAGGTTTCAAGGCCTGATGATGGTGCCGGAAGATAAGAACAGAAAAAAAAGGGGGGGGGGCTCGAGGGGGGAAGCATGAAAGAAAGATCAACGTAGTATTTAAAATAAGTTGGGTTAGCGTTTTCTTGTGACCTTTCAGAGCAAACAAAGGGGGGCTCGGGGGGCGAAGCCCCCGCATAAAAGAAAGATAAACGTTGTATTTAAAATAAGTTGGGTTAGGGTTTTCTTGTTACCCTTAAGAGTAACGAAAAGGGGGCTCGGGGGCGAAGCCCCCGCATAAAAGAAAGATTAACGTAGTATTTAAAATAAGTTGGGTTAGCGTTTTCTTGTGACCTTTCAGAGCAAACAAAGGGGGCTCGGGGGCGAAGCCCCCGCATAAAAGAAAGATCAACGTTGTATTTAAAATAAGTTGGGTTAGGTTTTCTTGTGATCCTTAAGAGTAAAGAAAAGGGGGCTCGGGGGCGAAGCCCCCGCATGAAAGAAAGATCAACGTAGTATTTAGAATAAGTTGGGTTAGCGTTTTCTTGTGACCTTTAAGAGCAAACAAAGGGGGGCTCGGGGGGCGAAGCCCCCCGCATGAAAGAAAGATCAACGTAGTATTTAAGATAAGTTGGGTTAGCGTTTTCTTGTGACCTTTAAGAGCAAACAAAGGGGGCTCGGGGGCGAAGCCCCCGCATAAAAGAAAGATAAACGTTGTATTTAAAATAAGTTGGGTTAGGGTTTTCTTTTTGACCTTTAAGAGCAAACGAAAAGGGGGCTCGGGGGCGAAGCCCCCCGCATAAAAGAAAGATTAACGTAGTATTTAAAATAAGTTGGGTTAGGTTTTCTTGTGACCCTTAAGAGTCAACGTATTTAAAAAACGAAAAGGGGGCTCGGGGGCGAAGCCCCCGCATAAAAGAAAGATCAACGTAGTATTTAAAATAAGTTGGGTTAGCGTTTTCTTGTGACCTTTAAGAGCAAACAAAGGGGGCTCGGGGGGCGAAGCCCCCCGCATGAAAGAAAGATCAACGTAGTATTTAAGATAAGTTAGGTTAGCGTTTTCTTGTGACCTTTAAGAGCAAACAAAATAAGTTGGGGGGGCTCGGGGGCGAAGCCCCCGCACAAAAGAAAGATAAACGTTGTATTTAAAATAAGTTGGGTTAGGGTTTTCTTGTTACCTTAAGAGTAACGAAAAGGGGGCTCGGGGGCGAAGCCCCCGCATAAAAGAAAGATTAACGTAGTATTTAAAATAAGTTGGGTTAGCGTTTTCTTGTGACCTTTAAGAGCAAACAAAGGGGGCTCGGGGGCGAAGCCCCCTCATAAAAGAAAGATCAACGTTGTATTTAAAATAAGTTGGGTTAGCGTTTTCTTGTGACCTTTAAGAGCAAACAAAGGGGGGTTCGGGGGGCGAAGCCCCCCGCATGAAAGAAAGATCAACGTTGTATTTAAAATAATTTGGTTTAGGGTTTTCTTGTGACCCTTAAGAGTAACGAAAAGGGGGCTCGAGAGCGAAGCCCCCGTATAAAAGAAAGATCAACGTTGTATTTAAAATAAGTTGGGTTAAGGTTTTCTTGTGATCCTTAAGAGTCAAAGAAAGGGGGCTCGGGGGCGAAGCCCCCGCATGAAAGAAAGATCAACGTAGTATTTAGAATAAGTTGGGTTAGGGTTTTCTTGTACCCTTAAGAGTAACGAAAAGGGGGCTCGGGGGCGAAGCCCCCGCATAAAAGAAAGATCAACGTAGTATTTAAAATAAGTTGGGTTAGCGTTTTCTTGTGACCTTTAAGAGCAAACAAAGGGGGGCTCGGGGGGCGAAGCCCCCCGCATAAAAAAAGATCAACGTTGTATTTAAAATAAGTTAGGTAATGGTTTTTCTGTGACCCTTAAGACCAAATAAAGGGGGCTCGGCAAAAAAGAAATACTTAAATTTTGTTTGAATTAGTTGAAATGTGACAATATTTTCTAATCGAGTCAAACAAAATCCCACTAGCTGAGAGCTTCAAAACAATGTATGGCGAAAGTATGTCTCTCTAATGTCTTCAAAAAGTCCGCGATGGCACATGTCTATATTGTCTATCTTTTACGGATAACTTACTAGGTATAAACATTTTTATGATAATACCGTAATAAGAAGGTAGCCGCTAGTTATTATTAAGTAGCAATTAGCAATAAGTACACGTTAAGCCACAAATGGCATGTAAAATCCGCCTACTTGAAATAAATTTATGTATAAATGTTAAAAGTATTTCATTATTAATGACTAAAAAGTATAAAATAAATTAATAGTTTAAAAAACACTATAAAACACGCTTTTATAAATGCACGTAAAAGCCAAAAATAAATTATGGATCGTTCAAGTTGTCTCTATTTGTGAGCTGAAGTTTAAAAACTATGTGCTTTTAATTATAATATTTGATTGTAAAAGCGTGGGGCGCTGGAACAGGAAAGACTTTCTTGTAAACAAATACTAATCCGAACTTCCTGGCGAATGAAGTTGCATAAGAACATAACGTTTACATATGCCGCCTAAGGGTTACCAAAGAGAACCAAAGATATCTCGTCCACGAACAAGAACTCTGCATCCTGTCACTGTAGACACTTTCCCCTTTTGTACTTTGATTACCGGAAAAAAGCGGCGTTCTAAGTGTCGGTGACTGTCGACTCTCCTCGCTACTAGCGCATATTTTGTCTGAGTTCGACAAACTGGTACCTACTTTGAACACTGACTTTTAATTGATTTGACTGTTTAATGTAGAACCTACTAGTCATAGCAACTCCAGTTAGCGCGTCAATCTGTGTAACCTCCTTCCCGTAACATAGCATAATTTGATTTATCAGCAAGTTATACAAAAAGTCTTTCCTGTTCCAGCGCCCCACGCTTTTACAATCAAATATTATAATTAAAAGCACATAGTTTTTAAACTTCAGCTCACAAATAGAGACAACTTGAACGATCCATAATTTATTTTTGGCTTTTACGTGCATTTATAAAAGCGTGTTTTATAGTGTTTTTTAAATTATTAATTTATTTAATACTACGTCGGTGGCAAACAAGCATACGGCCCGCCTGATGGTAAACGGTCACCGTAACCTATGGACGCCTGCAACTCAAACAGTGTCATACTAGTATAACCCGGAAACCTTCAAATCAAGAGTGAACAGGCATCTTCTGGGCGACCTCACTCCATCGTAGGCCACGTCTTTGCCGGCTAAACATGTAAGCCCATTTATAATAATAATAAAAAAACAGTTTTGCAGGGAAGTGTACAGTCAAGTGTAAAAATATGGGTGTACTGTAACACATGTTACTCAAAAATATGTCCCATATCTCAGTCAGGTGTAATGAGAGCGAAGTACCATTTTTATGAGACGATTTTTTCGATACACATTTTTGTACTTTACTGTACTACATAGACTAAGACACTATGTTATGTTTTAATAATTGAAATGAGTAAAAAAATAGTGTAGTACAGAAACACGCTACTCACATTTAAAAACTGTAATATGACCTCAAAATGTTTTGAAAACCACTGAGCCTTCAAAAGAGCACAATTTAAAATACAGAAATAGTTTCCTTTGAGAAAATACTTGCGTCCACAGTATTTTAACTTGCAACGAAACAAAAATTATATTTCAATCCAAACACGTAGCTAATTTCAGTAATTTCACACTCCGAACAGCTAAAAAGTAATCCAATTGTACAAAATCAAATTACTTTAGTTCGGAACACTGATTGCAGACAAAAAGAAACTAGCCTCCCGACTGCAGCGCGAGCTTTATTTGACTTGCCAAAACTGATATTTCGTGTTGATTCTCCGTTGTTGTGGAAAAAATCGCAAGTTGTCGAATAGGTTCAATCAACTGTCAAAATTAAGTATTCCACAATCAGGTGACAGGTGTGACAACAAACCAAACTTTTAAGAACTCCTTATTCGTAATATAACCTAACCACAAAATTAAAATTTAGAAAAAAACCCTGACCGCGACATAGTAGACTGATTTTCATGAAACATGGCTAAGCACACTCCCGACTTACTCAGCTGACAAAAAAAAACAAATCCAAATCGGTTCATCCATTCAGGAGCTACGATGCTACAGACAGACACACACACAGACAGACAGACAGACAGACAGACAGACACACACAGACAGGCACGTCAAACTTATAACACCCCGTCGTTTTTGCGTCGGGGGTTAAAAACAAAGGATTTGTATAACATTATTTGTTTTTTTTTTATTACATAATACTGTTTGACTGTACAGAATCACCAGAAATTATGCGACTTTGAACATGTCACAGTTAATGCGAGTACACTACAGGGTACGTAGCCAAATGCACAAACGCTCACGATAATATCTGTTTCGTAGCTATCTATTTATCTCTATCGCTCTTGTGTATTGGCGCGACAGTGTCAGACTGCATTTTTGTCGGCTACGCCGGCAAAATAGAAGACTTCCTACAAAACCGAAGTTAGACAGCAGTTCAGGGCTGACTCTTTCGACTATTTAGGATTTAGGGTTATCAAAAATCACTTGATTATTTAATCTGTGGTAGCGCGCTGGACGAAAGGGACTTCAAATTGCCCTAATAATTGCTACGTAGCAATGCAAGTAATGGAACTACTGGCGCGGGTCGAATAAGGCAGTTTTGTGGCTCCTAATTTAGTTCCACTTTGAGTCGTAGTTGGGTTTGAGTTGGACGGCGCTGTTGAGTTAAATTCACTGTTTGTTCGCAAATATTCGAGAAAGTTGGGAATGGAGGGGGCTTGTAAACTGATTCTCTAGAATAGCATGGAATATAAAAAAGGCGCGAAATTTAATTTTTCTATGGTACGATGAATTTCCGCTGCATTTTCAATAAGTTTTTAATTGTCGTGGCTCGTCGATGATTCCACTAAGGTCAAAGATTAGGAACACCCGCGCTTTATGAAGACCCTACATTATGAGAGACCTACATTTTTTAAATTGCCCTTTTTTAAATAAATAAATAAATATTATAGGACATTCTTACACAGATTGACTGAGTCCCACGGTAAGCTCAAGAAGGCTTGTGTTGTAAGTACTCAGACAACGATATATATATATATATTTTTTTTTTTTTTTTTTTTTTTTTTCCTAGCCTATAATTGTGTCCCACTGCTGGGCAAAGGCCTCCCCTTTCTTCCGCCACTCATCCCGATTTGCCGCCTGCTCCGGCCAGTCGCCGCAAAATGCGTCGAGGTCATCCCGCCATCTTTTCTTTGGCCTACCTCTGCCCCGGCTAATCTGTGGTGTCCAGTCGGTAGCCAATTTGGCCCACCGATCTGGATGCATTCGGCAGACATGTCCTGCCCAATCCCACTTGAGCCTTGCAGACTTAACACCCACATCTACAATACCAGTTTTGGAGCGCAGTTCGGTGTTCCTAACCCGATCGGTTCTGCGGACTCCGAGTATGCTGCGCTCCATTGCTCGCTGGCAAATCTTGAGTCGGGACTTTTGGGCTTCCGTCAATGACCAAGTTTGGGCGCCGTATGTTAGGATAGGCAGGATACACATGTCGACGAGTTTGCGCTTTAGTGTCAGTGGAAGGTTGCCCTTCATTAGCGTCTTCATGGACCAGAAGCTCTTCCAGGCGTTCTCGATGCGTCGATCGATTTCTTTGCACTGCCTGTTTTCGAAGGATGCTATCTGGCCCAAATAGATGTATTCGTCGACATATTGGATATCCTGTCCATCAACCGTGACCGTATCTTTCCCCTGTTGGTCATCAACTTGGTTTTGGCCATGTTCATTGTGAGTCCGACTTCAAGACTTGCCGTGCTAAGGTCTTGTAGCATTTGTTGTAGATGGGGTGCAGTGTGGGAGAACAAAACGATGTCGTCTGCAAATCGCAAGTTAGTTAGTTTCTTGTTGCCGATATCAATGCCCATTGTTTCCCACTTAGTCGCAAACTTTTGGAAAATATGCTGTAGGCTTGAGGTGAATAATTTTGGGGACAGCGGGTCGCCTTGCTTGACTCCTCTATGCGAAATTTAGGGCCAGGATCGTGCAATTTAATGCTTGCGGTGCTTTGCTGATAAATGTTTCCAACGAGTTCAATATAAGCATTTTCTATATTTTGTTCACGCATTGCGGAGAATACAGCAGAATGTTTGACACTGTCAAACGCTTTGCTGTAATCTACGAACGCTAGGTATAGTGGTATTTTAAACTCGTTGGATTTTTCCATTATTTGGTTGATACTGTGAAGGTGATCTGTAGTGGAGAAGCTTGGACGGAAGCCGGCTTGTTCGGGGGCTGGTGTTTGTCGAGCAGAGGGGCTATTCTATTTTCTACGACTTTAATAAATAGTTTATAAATGTGAGATATTAAACTGATTGGTCTATAATTTCCGATATCTGTCTTGTCGCCTTTTTTGTGAAGAAGAATTATATTTGAGTGACAGAAATTTTGGGGCAATTTACCAGAGCGCAAGATGGAGTTGAACAGGCTCGTTAAGTGAGGCAACAAGGTAGTTTTTCCTGCTTTCAGGGCTTCCGTCGTCACCCCATCTTCCCCAGGACTTTTCTGGTATTTCATGCTTTTTATTGCGGTATTGACCTCTTGACATGTAATAGGAGAGATGGTGTCGGGACAGGGAGAATTATAGGTAATAGAAGACGCGGACGGGTCCGAATATAGGGATGAATAGAACCTCGTGCAAATGTCGGTTATTTTATCTCGATTGCTATATTTCTTTCCATCCGCGTCTCGCAAGCTCGTAATCCATGCCTTTTCTTGTTTAGCTCCTTGTTTTGCTGCCCTGAGAGAAGTGTGTGTCTTTATAGCTATTTCTATTAGTTTGGTGTTGAAGTTCCTAATGTCGCGTCGTATTGCACGTTTTACTTTTTTATCTATAATCGAATATTGCTCTCTGTTGTGTTTGATTTGGCTTCTATGTTCTATTAAATTTATTGTATTTAGCGTTAGTTTGTTGGTGTTTGGTTTTTGCTGTTTAATTTTGCTGCTTGCTATTTTAATGCTATTAGTTATACTGTTGAACTGTGTCTGAACATCTGGACATACGTCCAGACTGAGAAGGCTAAATTGGTTTCTTAATTCTAAGTTAAATTGATCATGGTTCATTATTAAGGTATCCTTGTTGAGGCGCTTAATTTTCCTTGCAAAAACTAGCTGTCTATGAATCTTTATGTTGAATTTAAGTTTTGCTCTTAATGGTCTGTGGTCGGAGTTAAAATTAATTCGGTTCAGTGCAGATACGTCTTTTACTATATATTTGTCGGATGATAGGATATAGTCTATTTCATTTTTGATATTACCACCAGGTGAGTTCCAAGTCCAACGGCGATGTTGTTTTTTGTAAAATAATGTATTCGAAATACTAAGGGTTTGACCAAAAGCAAACTGGATAAGGCGAGTACCTCGCTCGTTTCGGATACCAAGTCCATGTGGTCCAATTACGTCGCAGTTATCCAGTTCTGCCCTAATGCCAACCTTTGCGTTGAAATCGCCAAGGACGATGTTCCATGTTCCTCGATTTTCTTCACAAGCTTTGTTGAGGAGATCGTAAAAACGTTCTACCTCGTCATCGCTATGTGAAGATGTGGGGGCGTAAACTTGGATGATGGTTAGTGTGTGTTTCTTATCTATGAGAAATTTTAACACCGCTATTCTCTCAGAGTAGCCTGTGAATTCGATAATGTTGCTTTTCCACTTCTTATGTACTAGGAAACCAACTCCATACAGCCCGCCTGCTGTTCCGAAGTGGTAAAAGACATTATCGATTCTCTCGACGGTCTGCTCTCCCTCCCTGCGTACTTCTGATAAACCAATCACGTCCCATTTAATATCCTTAAGAGCGTGTTCCAGTTCAATGAGACGTTCTTCTTGCATCAATGTGCGGACGTTGTATGTTAAAACGTTTAGCAAATCGGTGTCCATTTTCTTAGCCTGAGTCTGAGTTGTATTTTGGGAAGTCGCCGCCCGGGGATTCTTAGCACCCCTTAAGCCGGGCACTCGGGGCCGTGACGGGGAGTTGCTCATTCATGGAAGGGGGTTTGGACCTTAAGCCCACCACGCTGGTCCAGTGCGGGTTGGTGGGTCGCCAGAGCCTCGTTCGTTGTTCAGCAGGGTATACCACGAGCAGGAGAGGTTGACTTGGAGCCCGAAAGGTGTTAGTTGGGCCCCCATTATACCCTATATAATATACATATATATAATATACACAGAAAACATCCATGAATCAGGAATAAATATCTGTGCTCATCACACAAACAAATGCCCTTACCGGGATTCGAATCCGGGACCGCGGCGTAGCAGGCAGGGTCACTACGCGCTAGTGATAATATTTGCTTGACCGTCTATATGCGACGTAGACTCGCGACAGTTATGAAAGTCGAATAAAGCCCCAGTTTCTGTGGCTCCTAATTTAGTTCCACTTTGAGTCGTATAGTCTAGAGCCAATTTGGCCACAAGTCGTCTCCTTCACGATTTTCGTCGACATCTCTTCTAAATACCTAAAACAGGTATGAATATGTTCCTCGTCCTCTCCAGATTACGAATTGACCTGTTTTAGTTTAAGGAGGGGGGGACGGGTCGAGAAAAAGGGGGGGAAAGATGGCGACCGACCATCATAGATATTTATTCACATCTCGAGTCCTATGGCACCAATCTGTTCGTGCGAGGTGTCATTTGAAAGCTTATTAAACCTACTTTAATTGTTTTCAAATAACTATGCTCATAAAAGTAACCGTTTAGGAAATATTTGAAAATATTTGTTTTTTTATCGCGCATGAATTGCACAAGTACTAGTAAAAAATGCGTCTAACTCAATAAACAATAACTTTACCGCAATTGATGTTATTATAAAATTTTTGCGTCTATTCATGCTCTTTCTAAAAATATAAGTTTCATTGGTATATGATAATATATAACCATGTAATTAAGAATTTTGTTTGGCAGGGGTTATCCTCCAGGTCGCATAAACGGGCGCTGACCGTAGTAAAGTATTCAATATTTTTGAGGGCTTATTTTACGGATCCATATAGGAGAGGTATCGTTTGAAAGATAATTAAACCTACTATAATTGTTTACACTTAACTATAATATTAAAGGTAGCTGTTTACATAATATTTGAAAATATGTGTTTTTTATCGAGCATGAATCGCACAAGTACTGGTAAAAAATGCTTCTAAGTCAATAAACAATAACGTTACCGCAATTGATGTAATTATAAAATTTACGCCACTATTCATGAGCTTTCTAAAAATATAAGTTTTATTGGTAAGTGATAATATAACCATTAAATTACGAATTTTGTTTCGTAGTGGTCACTCCGCCGGTCGCATAAAAATGAGCGCTGACCGTAGTAAAGTATTCAATATTTTTAAGTTCTTATTTTACGGATCCATATGTAAGAGGTATCATTTGAAAGCAAATTAAACCTGCTATAATTATTTTTAAATAACTATAGTTATAAAGGTAGCTGGTTACAAAATATTTGAAAACATGACTTTTTTTTTCGAGCACGAGTTGCACATATACAGATAAAAAATGCTTCTAACTTAATAAACCATAACTTTACCGCAATTAATGTTATTATAAAATTTACGCGAAATATCATGCGCTTTCTAAAAATATAAGTTTTATTGGTGTATGATAATATATGACCAAGTAATTACGAATTTGGTTTAGCAGGGGTCACTGCGCCCTGTCACGATTTGGGTGCTGACTGACCGTCGCCAAATTTTCTACGTTACTCAGATCCTATTTTACTGATAAATTTGTGAGAGGTATCATTTGAAAGCATATTATGCGTACTATCTTTATTTCTAATATTTCAAGTCGAAACTGTAGAAGTTTACAAAATATTTGATTAGTAATATGTGTATTTTACTGTGCATGAATAGCATTGGCATTGATAAGACACGCTTCTAGCTCAATAAATTATAGTTTTCCGCAATTGAAATAATAACAAAATAAACGGAAAATGTATGACTTACACAAAAAATAAGTTTGGTTTGTATTGCATAAACAATTAATTTGAATTTGTTCAGCTCACCTACTGCGCACCATCATATAAATGGATGTCCACCGTCGTTGCCTTTTTCAGATTTTATTTCACTAATCGTATATTCATAATAAATATAATCTATCACGTATCGAATTTACTTATATACTTAATTGATCAGTAAAATAAAATCTGTAAAATGATGAAAAAATTAAGGCAACGGCGGTGGACATCCGTTTATATGACGATTGACCGTGCGCAGTGGGTATGGTGGACAAATTAACATTAATTGTTTAGGCAAAACTAACAAAACTCATTTTTTGTAAAGGCCATACATTTTGCGGTTCATTTCGTTATTATATCAATTGCAGAAAAATATAATTTATTGAGCTAGAAGCATGTTTCACTCGTATCAGTGCGAATGCTATTCATATACAGTAAAAATACACATATTGTCAAATATTTTGTTAACTTCTACAATTACGACTAAAATTATTAAAAAGTAACGATAGTACGCATAATATGCTTTCAAATGATACCTCTCACAAATTGATCGCTAAAATAGGATCTGAGAAATACGTAAAATTAGGCGACGGTTAGCACTTATTTACGTCACGGGGGTGCAGTGACACCTGCTAAACCAAATTCGTAATTACTTGGTTGTATAATATCTGTAGGAACAGTATAGCTATGTCAGCTCATATTCAAGTACGTGCGCACCGCGATATGAGCTGACTAGCCAAAAGCAATATCCTTTCAATGTGAGAACGAGACGCCAGTCTCACTCCGACCATTGTAACGTTAACTGGTTATTTTAATATACGGAGTTAATTATAAAGTGCTTATTATTCCACACCAATATATCACCTCTTATAATATAGAAGTGCGGACAAATAACTTCTAAAGTGGTGACCTCCCGACGTGAATCAGTGGACGATCAGTGAATAATAAAAACAGTTAAAGTGATTAAAAATGAGTCCGGATCCCAATAAATTAACTTCGGGCAGTGAGACTCAACCGGGCGCGGACAATGTACCAGCAGCAGAAACGACCGATGTGGTAGCCATTTCAGTGTCGAGCCGGATACCAGATTTCTGGGTGGACCAGCCCAGAGTTTGGTTCATCCGGACGGAAGCAGTATTAACACCACAGCGGATAGGGGACGACGCCAAATTCGACATGGTGGTGTCAAAGCTACCAAAGGATGTAATACTGCGGCTGGCAGATTTTCTAACAAACCCGCCCGCCACCAACCGATATCAGGAGCTTAAGGCGAAGCTCTTGAAGATGTTGGAAGATTCCAAAAACAGGCAAGTAGAGAAGGTCCTCGGGGAAATGGACCTGGGCGATCAAAACCATCCCAGCTATTGGCCAAGATGCGCAACCTGGCTAAGGACAGCTTCCCCGATGCCACACTGAGAATAATGTGGCAGAATCACCTACCTACGGCAGTGCGGGCAGTTTTGGTAGCATCCAGGGAGAGCGATCTTGACACACTGGCCAACATCGCCGATGACGTATCGGAAGCCACTAGAATCCCTAACGTGGCAGCAGCGGCAGTACCACAGAGTCAGGCGCACAGAGCCGCAGCGAACACCTCAGGAACCACAGATACAGCAGTGATACTCGCTGAGATTGCCAAGTTAAGCGTCAGAATGATGGACTTGGAACGGGCAAGGCCAAGAGGTCGCAGTTACGGAAGGAGAGGACGCGGAGGTCGTTCAGCGTCCAGACCAAGGAGTACGTCACGCCACCGGAACCAAGCCGAGAGGAGACCAGATTGGCTTTGTTACTACCATTTCCGATTCGGTCCCGCCGCCACCAAATGTCGCCAACCCTGCGCATGGGTACTCAACCAACAGGAAAACTAGCGGAGATAGTACAGAGTGCGACTAGGACGGAGATCTGTACTATCAAACCAAGCCGTCGTTTATGCGTAACAGACTTAAACACTGGACTGCATTTTTTAGTGGACACAGGTGCTGACATTTCCTTATTACCAGTGCAGAACAAACAACGTGCGGGTGAGTGCTCTGATCTAAAACTGTTTGCAGCAAATGGCTCAGAAATCAAAACATACGGTGTTAAAGTTTTAACGTTAGATTTAAGGTTACGTAGACCGTACAAATGGGAATTTGTTATAGCCGACGTTAAACAGCCAATACTGGGAGCCGATTTTTTGAGTCATCACAAGTTAGTAGTAAATTTAACTGATCGCAAATTGCATGATCTGGTGACTTTTCTTAATATAACCGCACCGACCGTACGTAGCAACCAACCAACTATTAATACTGTCAATGGTAACCACCCGTATCATGATTTGTTATTGCAGTTTCCTAGCATAACAAAGCCACCGACATACAAGGAAACACCCACACACAATGTGGTACACCATATCGAAACGACGGGTGCACCAACATTCGCGCGGGCTAGACCATTACCACCTGACAGGTATAAAAAAGTTAAGGAGGAATTTCGTCGTATGCAGGAATTAGGCATTTGTAGGCCTAGCAAAAGTCAATGGGCCAGTCCTTTAACGGTTGTAACAAAAAAGAACGGCGAAATTCGCCCTTGCGGTGATTATCGTGCCTTAAATGCACAAACTAAGCCTGATAGATACCCAATACCGAGATTACATGATTTTACGTTCATATTGGCAGGTAAAAAGATATTTTCCAAGTTAGACATAAATAGGGCGTATCATTGCATTCCAGTAGCTAAACAGGATGTTGAAAAAACCGCCATAATTACCCCTTTTGGGTTATTTGAATTTCCAGTAATGTCATTCGGGCTTCGGTGTGCTGCTCAAACGTTTCAGCGTTTCATGAACAGTTCAGTTCTGGAAGGTCTCGACTTCTTGTTCAATTACTTAGATGATGTTCTTATCGCGAGCGATAATGAGGCGCAGCATAGGGACCATCTTAGACTGGTTTTCGAGCGTTTCGACAAGTACGGCATAACGATCAATTTAGCCAAGTGTAGCTTTGGACAATCGAAGCTGGAGTTCCTAGGACATGAGGTAACTACCACGGGCATTAGGCCGTTAGAGGAGAAAGTGCAAGCCATAGTCGACTACCCAAAACCACAGAACGTAGAACAATTACGTAGATTTTTAGGAATGCTAAACTTTTATCGCTCTCACGTCCCTGGAGCAGCGAACATGCAGGCTAAACTCGACCGATATTTAGTTAACGCGAAAAAGCGAGACAAGACCCCTATAATTTGGACGAGCGAGACCGAAGAGGCGTTCGAGCAATGTAAAATGGGCCTTAAAAAAGCCGTTACGTTGTCCCACCCTCGGTCCGACGCAGTCTTAGCCTTAATGTCTGACGCGTCAACTACGTCAGTAGGATCAGCTTTGAATCAATTGATTGACGGTAAATGGGAACCCTTAGGTTTCTTTTCAAAAAAATTGACTAAAGCTCAAAAAAGTTATTCTGCATATGATCTCGAACTATCAGCTATTTACATGTCACTGAAACATTTTCGTAAATCATTCGAAGGTAGGCCGCTGATAATTTACACGGACCATAAACCCTTATGTAGAGCATTCGAAAATATAGGCAAGAATAATAACGAAACACCAAGACGAACAAGGCAACTATTGTTCATTAGCGAATTCAGCACTGACATCCGGCACATAAGTGGGAAAGAGAACGTTGTTGCTGACACACTCTCTCGCATAGAGACCATTGTTTGCCCCACATCACTTGACTACGCAGAACTCGCCGACGAGCAAGCAAAAGATGAATGGTTAAAAAACATGACGCAATCGGATCAGCACGACGGAAATAGCAATATAAAATTAAAACTAATAGCGATACCTACATGTAGTAAATCTGTCTATTGTGAAATTTCTTTAGAAGAAGCAAGACCGTATTTACCACAAAAGTTTAGACGTACAGCATTCGAAAGTGTGCACAACTTAAGTCATCCTGGAACGCGTGTTACTCGTAAGCTAGTTACAAAGAAATTCTTTTGGCCTAGCATGAACAAAGACGTAGTTAATTGGGCAAGATGTTGCATCGCTTGTCAGAAATCAAAAATTAATCGTCACACGATGTCTAAATTAGGAACGTTTGAAGATGCCGACCGTATGACACATATCCATGTAGACCTAGTCGGACCCCTTCCGACATCTCCACATGGAAACCGTTACCTAGTTACAATAATAGATAGGCGTACATGTTGGCCGGAAGCATTTCCCATACAGGATATGACAGCAGAGGTTGTAGCCAAAACTATATTCGACGGTTGGATCGCACGTTACGGTTGTCCGACCAGACTTACGACAGACCAAGGACGCCAGTTTGAAAGTAACCTGTTCCGCGAGCTTATGAAACTGTTAGGCATAGATAGAATTAGGACCACACCGTTCCATCCCCAGAGCAATGCTAAGGTGGAAAGATTCCATCGCACCCTTAAAGCAGCCCTTATGGCTAGAATGGACAACGGCTCTTGGGAAAACGAATTGTCTACTGTGATGCTTGGCCTGCGTGCCGCAGGACGTAGCGATAACGGCGTAAGCGCCGCAGAAATGATGTTCGGACGGGCACTACGGTTGCCCGGAGACTTTTTCAGCACACAGTCAAACGAACCTAGCGATCCTTGTAGTTTAGTTGACAACATTCGCGATACAATAGCTCAATACAAACCGATAACTATTGGTTCTCGCAATAACCGTACTCTATTTGTTCACAAAGAGTTGCAAACTTGTGAATATGTTTTCGTACGAGACGATACCGTGAGGAAATCTTTACAACCACCGTATATGGGACCATTTAAAGTTTTAGAAAGAGACGATAAAGTATTTCTCATCCAATTTCAAAATAGGCAAGCTCGCATTTCAATTGATAGGTTGAAGCCAGCTCACGTTTGGAATGATGACGTCAACGATAGCGTGAACCTACGTAAGGTAAGCGACTCCACTACAACGCAGAGCGAAAGCGAAGCTAACTCGAAACCGCGGACCACTAAAAGTGGTAGGGTTATAAATAAACCTGTAAGGTTTTTAATCGATGAATAAGAGAACGTGACATTCGGGTCCGCTACTGTGTTTAAGTTAGCATCTCCTGGATGGAGCCTGGACCCCGGGAGCAGGAAGTTTTTTCCTGTTTTCCGAAAAGTAGCATCGGTAGTTTATCTCTCGAGAGGGAAGACTACGTTCAAACTCATTACACCGGTATAATCAGCTTCAAGTCGGACTCTGCAACATGATGTTCCGCACCCTAGTTAGGAAATCAGATACTTTAAGTTTTAAGTTGAACTTTACGTCAGTAACGGGACTTATATTACATACGAACGGTCAAAACAGACATTATCCGTCTTATTTATCATAGTAAGGCAATGATGTGATGTTGTTTTATAGCAAAGCATAGCGGTTACAGTACTGGCTGGGTAGCGTTAGTCATGATGTCGTAAGTGTTTACGTTAAGTATAACAGCATAAAATGCTGAAGAGATTGTATTGTGAAAGTATGAACTTTGATCACAGAATTATTTTTGTACTAATTTAAATGAATTTTGCAATGTATGTGTTACTAATATATTGTCTTATAAATATGTATTTGTGTCAACTATAAGCAATTGTCGTAAAATATTGGTACTAACAACACACAGCGTGTGTCATATATTTATCGTGTAATAAAAGTAAATTTTGAATATAATTAAAATGGGCTATGCACAGAGCAAAGAGGATGGTTCACATAACAGTATTGCAATTGCTGAAGTCCATAGTGTTACTGGACAAGTAGACACGAAATTGAATTATTTTGGAATAATCCTCATAATTATCTCAGTAATATTGGCACTGTTTCTCTTGTATTTCATACAGTCCAAATGCAGACAATGTATAAGAAGTTGGTTACTAAAAGCAGTAGCTAGAGTTCAGCCAACAGCAGTCGTAGTGCACAGGGAACCAGCCCAACCCCAACCGAAACAACAACCTGTGATTTACTAAGTGAAGTGTTATAAATAAAACAAATAATTCAGTGCTATCAAAATGATCAAGTGTATTCAGTATATAAATGAACATGTTTGTAAAAAAAAAAAAATCAAACATTTTTGTAATAAACTTAGTTCTAATATCTAATTATAGTTGTGTAACGTAATCATATAATACAACCTCCATTGTGTAACATTGTACTCATATCGCACAGCTGCGCGTCACGCTATGTCAGCGAAACGCGCACCTGTCCGATAGCTGAATAGCCACAACATACAAAACATACAGGGTGTAACAAATATCAGATACTATTCAATTGTATGTAATTTTTTATGTAATTTTTTTTTTCTTCCCTAAGGGGGAAGTAATGTAGGAACAGTATAGCTATGTCAGCTCATATTCAAGTACGTGCGCACCGCGATATGAGCTGACTAGCCAAAAGCAATATCCTTTCAATGTGAGAACGAGACGCCAGTCTCACTCCGACCATTGTAACGTTAACTGGTTATTTTAATATACGGAGTTAATTATAAAGTGCTTATTATTCCACACCAATATATCACCTCTTATAATATAGAAGTGCGGACAAATAACTTCTAAATATCATACATCAATAAAACTTATATTTTTAGAAAGCATATGAAATGTCCTGTAAATCTTATCATAGCATTATTTGCGGTAAAGTTATTGTTTATTGGTCATGCACCAAGATACAATCTTAAAAATTATGAACACGGCAACGAAAATGGTCATCCATGTATATGACGGTGCGCAGTGAGTATGATGGATAAATTAACATTAATTGTTTATGCAATACTGACAAAACTTATTATTTGAAAAGGTCATACATTTCGCCGTTTATTTTGTTATTATATCAATTGCGGAAAAAATATAATTCATTGAGCTAGAAGCATGTTTTACTCACATCGGTTCCAATGCATATTTTCAAATATTTTGTTAGCTACTACAGTTACAACTAAAATTATTGAGAACTAATGATAGTACGCATAATATGCTTTCAAAAGATTCCTGTTAAATAAAATAGGATCTGAAAAATATAGAAAATTTGGCGACGGTCAGCATCCATACGTGGCCGGGCGCTGTGGCCCCTACTTAACCATATTTGTAATTACTTGGTTATATAATATCATACACCAATAAAACTTATGTTATTAGAAAGCGCACGAAATTCCGCGTAAATCTTATACTAACATCAATTCCGGAAAAGTTGTTGTTTATTGATTAAGAAGCATTTTTTACCAGTAGGTACTTGTGCGACTCATGGTCTATAAAACACATATTTTCAAATATTTTCTAAACAGCTACCTTTATGATTATAGTTATTTATAAAAAAATATAGTAGGTTTAATTAGCTTTGAAACAATACCTCTCGCATATGGATCCGTAAAATAGGACCTCAAAAATATTGAATACTTTACTACGGTCAGCGCCCATTTCTGCGACCGGGCAGAGTGACTCCTGCTAAACCAAATTCGTAATTACATGGTTATATATTATCATATACCAATGAAACTTATATTTTTAAAAAGAGCATGAATAGACGCAAAAATTTTATAATAACATCAATTGTGGTAAAGTTATTGTTTATTGAGTTAGACGCATTTTTTCTAGTACTTGTGCAACTCATGCGCGATAAAAAAACACATATTTTCAAATATTTCGTAAACGGTTACTGTTATGAGTATAGTTATTTGAAAACAATTAAAGTAGGTTTAATAAGCTTTCAAACGACACCTTGCACGAACAGATTGGTGCCATAGGAGTCGAGATGTGAATAAATATCTATGATGGTCGGCCGCCATCTTTCTCCCCCTTTTTCTCAACCCGTCCCCCCCTCCTTAAACTAAAACAGGTCAATTCGTAATCTGGAGATAACGAGGAACACATCCATACCTGTTTTAGGTATTTAGAAGAGATGTCGACGACTTTTTGTAAAAGAGGTCGTTTGGTCCCTGACTAGTAGTTGGGTTTGAGTTGGACGGCGCTTTTGAGTTGGATTTACTGTTTGTTCGCAAACATTCTACAAAGTTGGGAATGGAGGGGCTTGTAAACTGATTCTTTAGAATAGTATAGAATATAACCTATCTATGTTATTGCTATATAATATTTGAAAAGAGAGGAGAAGTCACATGAAACAAGGAAAAAAAAACTAAACTTTGCATTTAAGTACCTAATATTTGTTAATTATTTTTTAAATCGGGACTTAATCGCGTATGACTACATGGTAACCACACTACACCAACACTTCTCCGAGACCACGGGGACAACGTCGTCCCTGAAACGTTGGAGGTCAGTTTAATATGTAGTTAATCCCGATTTTAAAAATAATTATGTCTAATAATCGTGAAAGTTTAAATCTAATATCTGTTGTTGTTTGTATGAAAATGTAAGTTACTTTGTCAGTAAATAAGTATAAGTATTTAGACATAATTCAGAAGCAAAATATCAGATAAAAATCGACACTGTACTATTTACAATTTACATACGCATTTAGCAAAAAATATCGGTTGATGGTGCAAGGTTCGCCTACGGATCGATTTTTGTATTTCGAACGCACTAATTCGCTGTTCGAAAGTCTGTGGAAAACGACGTAATGCAATTTTTCATCACATTTGCTGTTTAAAGGTATCATTGCGTCTACGTGTACTGAAGCATAATGTACTATTTTATTCCCAAGGGAATAATGGATTTAGTTTTAAAAATTAATACAATCCGTACAATACTTCAGGCAAAGGATGTTTCAATCTGCCAAGGATTTTTATTGCACAACCAAAATTTTACTATTAAGCTATAAAATATATTATACGGTATGAAAAATGCATTTTATTTATGTTTTACAATTATTTCAGTGTGTTTTGCATTTATTTCGTAAAATTTAACTTAGATAAATTGTTATAATTTACAATCTGACAATATGCTCTCTACTCGCGCTTGACCGCGGGCGTACGCGAGGCACCCACCGTTGCCTAGCAACGGAGAGTACAACAGATCAAAATATTTAAAGGAATGGAAAATGAGTACAATTTTAGTTTAATTATATGATTTATGTGCTTTTTTGAACGTTGCATTTAATTTATATGCAGTACTAGCTTTTACCCGCGGCTTCGCCCGCGTAATAAAAGTATTCTTATTGAAACGTTTACAAAAAATAAGATTTTCATTTGGATCCGTAGGTTTCTTTGTAGGTACATCTGTCCGCGATTATTTCGATTAAGGTAAAGCGGGGCAATTCTCTACTGGGGGGCCATTGTAACTGATCTATTTGCTGTACGGTCAGCCAAGAACCTTACACTGCTTTTTGGCTGACTGTACCTTACACATTCTACTATTGTTTTAAAAGAAATTCTTGCAATGATTGTAGAATTGTTATACAGCGACCACAGCGTAGGTAGTAGGTACGAATATGTATGAATTTACCTATATAAATATTTATACTGGGGAAACTTCATACAACCCACATAGCCAGTATCTCGACGCTATGGTCGGTAGGGTAAAAAGTTCTTCCTTGCATTATCGCTTACAATTTTTTCCATTTTGCTTATACTTATTGCAAATGTAAACATATAAAAGGCAAGCAAACAACGATCTTCTTACAGCACATTGAATATAATAGTTATCACGGATGCAGGATACTCGCCGATGCCTACTTACTAATCCCTTCCCACTGAGCCACCTGCATTTTACACTGCCTATATATCGATTGCCGACCGATTATTCCGACCCCAATCCCTATTCTTATCCCCGTCCCTATCTCTATCCTTGTCCTCGTCCCCGTCCCCGTCCCGTCCCTGTCCCCGTCCCTCCCCTATCCCTATCACCGTCCCCGTCCCCGTCCCCTATTCCTATCCCTATTTCTATCCCTATCTATACCTATCCCTATCCCTATCCCTATCCCTATACCTATCCCAATCCCTATCCCCGTCCCAGTCCCCTATTCCTATCCCTATTTCTATCCCTATCCCTATCTATACCTATCCCTATCCCTATCCCCGTCCCTCCCCTATCCCTATCCCCGTCCCCGTCCCCTATCCCTATCCCTATCCCTATCCCCGTCCCAGTCCCCTATTCCTATCCCTATTTCTATCCCTATACCTATCCCTATCCCTATCCCCGTCCCTCCCCTATCCCTATCCCCGTCCCCGTCCCCTATCCCTATTTCTATCCCTATCCCTATCCCTATCCCTATACCTATACCAATCCCTATCCCCGTCCCAGTCCCCTATTCCTATCCCTATTTCTATCCCTATCCCTATCTATACCTATCCCTATCCCCGTCCCTCCCCTATCCCTATCCCCGTCCCCGTCCCCTATCCCTATCCCTATCCCCGTCCCAGTCCCCTATTCCTATCCCTATTTCTATCCCTATCCCTATCTATACCTATCCCTATCCCTATCCCTATCCCCGTCCCTCCCCTATCCCTATCCCCGTCCCCTATCCCTATTTCTATCCCTATCCCTATCACTATCCCCTTCCCTCCGCTATCCCTATCCCCGTCTCCGTCCCCTATTCCTATCCCTATTTCTATCCCTATCCCTATCTATACCTATCCCTATCCCTATCCCCGTCCCTCCCCTATCCCTATCCCCGTCTCCGTCCCCTATTCCTATTTCTATCCCTATTTCTACCCCTATCCCTATCCCTATCCCTAACCCTAACCGTAACCCTATCCCGTTCCTGTCCCTGTCCCTGTCCCTGTCCCTGTCCCTGTCCCTATCCCTGTCCCTGTCCTTGCCCCTGTCAAATTATCATGCTAGGAGGTGTACTTTGAAAAATCCTTTCTTAGTTAGACTTATATTGACCGGGATATAGACCGTGATTACCTTTTTATATCCCGGTCAATATAAGTCTAATGAAAATAACCGTGAATCATTCAAAACTCTTATCCTTTCTTAGTGCTCCTCTTATGGCTATTTTGGATATTTTAACCCTATTGCACTACAACAGGGGAGAAAATTTATTTTCCACCTCATTAGATTTTAATATCGTTGTATTTATCGTGATCAGCGACCCGATAAACCATATAAGGGTTCCTGTTGTACCTTTTTGGTACGGAACCCTAAAAAACGATACCCATATTGTGTTTTTGACTTTACCCCCTTTGCACCCCTTTAGGGGTCATATTTTCAAAAAACCTGAAACATGTATTTAGTCATATGTCTTCAGGAATCCTCCTGTGAAGTTTCGTATAAAATAGTCAAACTAATCTTGTTTCCCCATACAAACTTTGAACCCCCATTTGAGCCCCTTAGGAGGCGAATTTTGAAAAATCCTTTCTTAGTGCTCCTCTACACTGTATAAGGAACCTACGTGCCAAATTTGACATCTCTAGGACCAGCGGTTTCGGCTGTGCGTTGATATGTCAGTCAGTCAATATCTTCTTTTATATATATTTTTGATATTTAAACCCCATTGCAACACAACAGGGGAGAAGGTATTTCACTTCCTCCTCGTTAGATTTTAAAAACGTTGTATTTATCGTGATCAGCGACCCGATAAACCATAAAAACGATACCCATATTGATTTTTTGACTTTATCACCCCCTTTTCACCCTTTTAGGAGTTAAATTTTCAAAAAACCTGAAACACGTATTCAGTCATATGTCTTAAGGAATCTTCCTGTGAATTTTCGAATAAAATAGTCAAACTAATCTTGTTTCCCCATACAAACTTTGAACCCCCATTTGACCCCCTTAGGAGGTGAATTTTGGAAAATCCTTTCTTAGTGCTCCTCTACACTACATAAGGAACCTACGTGCCAAATTTGAAATCTCTAGGACCAGCGGTTTCGGCTGTGCGTTGATATGTCAGTCAGTCAGTCAGTCAGTCAGCTTCTTCTTTTATATATTTAGATTTTCGTGTTTGTTTTCGTTCAAAAAGTGTTTGTTATCAAAAACAATGGATTTAATATGAATAATCTGATGTAGATCAAGATACACTACTGGTCGCAACGCCGCCGGTTGAAGGTTTTGCCTTATGACTGTTTCCTCTGTATTTTTCTCTCAAATGTGATGAAAAACATTGTGTGTAACTCGGGGAGTATGAATATTACTAACTCGAGTCTTTAAATCGCTCCGGCAAGCCGTCGCGATTTAACTTACTCTCGTTAGTAATATTCAACTTCCTCCCCTTGTTGCACAATGTACTATTTTGAAAAAGGAAACTTAAAACTAGTGGTAATGACCACTCGCTCTGTTAGTAGAATTTAAATCGCTGGTAGTGGAGATATTATATTATTGAACGAATTTCACGAAATCGAACGGTCGTGATTCAAAAATCGGCCTCCTGGTCCGTCTCTAACTCGACCGATAGATTCGTCACGTCATTCCGTTAGTTCTAACAAAAGGACACAATACTATTAACCTTAGCAAGATCTACCGAACCGAACTAAAAACGAAAAAATGTGTTCCTTAAATATAATTAACAATTAATATTTAAATAACGCTTTTTTGCTATTGTTTTTTTGTTTCTAATATTAAGAAATATGTTTAACGTTAGCTATAGATTTTTAAATAATTCTATTTAATTCAATGTGTTGTTTATAATCCAACATATGCACGATTGTTCAAGTGTTTGCATGTTTTAATAATCTGAACAAATAACAATTGTAATTGTTTTTTTTTTCGCAAGGTAACAGAGCTACATTTTAATCTTCAATAGCTTTTATTACGTGCTTAAAATAAGGCATTATACGCGAAAATTACCTAAATTACAACATTAGCCGCTAAAAGTACATTCCTTAATGTAAAATAAAATTTAATACTTACCCCAGTAACCCAATTTATTCTAGACTACTATAAAAAAAGCAATTTCCCAGCGTGGGATCTAACAAAGAAGGGTTTCATAATATTTCGTTTAAGTATAATTTAACCCTTTAAGGCTGCTTTCAAAAAAAACGTCAAAAGAATGTAAAATTGATAGTTTTAGTCGGTGAAATACTACACTTTCCGTTATCCAATAGATTTATTTAATTCAAGTTCCAGTTAGAGCATCTTATTGTCTTGATTTTTATAAGACTGGATTTTTGAAAACTAACTCACTAAATTAATTATGAATTTTTCTCTAATGCACGTTTAGAAAAACGCACGTATAGAGCTGAATCAGTCGATCTTATTTGTAAAATTTGGACAATTTTGAATATTAAAACGGGTAAATTTATAATTCGTATATCCTGTACCACAATCATTTCAGACTAGATTTTTATTTTAAGTTTTTGAAAAAGAGTAAACTAGCCTAAGGCGAATTCAATTTTTTCAGAAATTACCTAAAATTAGGTGACAATTTCTTTGAAAATCTACATCACATCGAAGTAAGTTTTGTACTAAATTAATCTGCAACGTTTACTTAAATTGCTGTTATGCCTTAGTGATTATAAATTGCTATTATTGATTTTTGCCAATTTTTTGAAAACGAGCCTTCACCGGTACAATTATTACCACTTTTGGACATTTTCTCATATTTTGTTAGACCAAGTAGAAAAAGTCCTATAATGTGATATATATTTATAAACTACTCGCAAAGCCCTTTAATTTGATACCACACACGGTATGATCGAGCGCTCGGTTGCGATTTCACTATTTTTAACACGAAAGCCCTCTTAACGCAAGGCTCAAAATATCTTGAATTCCAGCCTCATCGCCAACCAGGGAATCCATTTTTGAATTTCGAACGCACGAATTCGCCGGTCGAATGTCTGTAGAAAACGACGTAATGCTATTTTTGAAAAAGGACGGGTAGTAATTTAGAACTAGTGGTAATAACCACTCGTTTTCGATTCTGTTAGTCAAATTTAAATCGCTAGTAGTGGAGATATTATTGAACGAATTTCACGTAATCGAATGGCCGAGATTCAAAAATCGGCCCCCTGTAGTCCTAAAAATTCTGTGCAAGAAAAAAATACAAAAAGATAAGCTTACGTGGTCTCATTTGAGACCCTATAAAGGGTTAAGAATAACTTGAGCCACAAAACCATTTCACCTAGATATGACAGGAACGTCTGACCCTGAAAAATCATAGTAAAATAATTTCACCGTAAAGTACAAATTCATCCTCAAATGTGAGTCTGTTTAGTAAAACGTCCCACTTTGTCGGTTACCATTAAGGCGAGATCTACTTGTATCTTTATATGAAGAAACTGACAAATACGTTTGACATATAGAGACTAATCTAATAATAATAATCTCATTTTGTGATTTATCTGGTCATATTTATTAAGAATCAGAATGTATTGCTTGTTATAGTTTTTCCAATGTAATAAAATAAAATCCTGAAAGTTCTGAAAACATATTTGCTATTAAAACTAATATTTAAACTAATATTACTTAGAACTTAGAAAAAACAAAATAAATTGAAATGACAATATTACGTACCCTTTTGTAAAGCAAACAGAGTGAGGATCCGCCCCCGCTTTATTTGCTTAAACTACACGTGGAATCGTGGAGCTAGTGTTGGGAGGTACTCGAGTCTCTCGAGTCTATAGACTTGTTTGACGAAAGCTTATGATTTCGAGTCTTAAAGTATTCATTTGAGTATTTATAACGCCACTCAAGCGGAAATAACAGCCTAAAAAATACTTAATCTGAAATAAATATCAGTAATTACTAACAAAAAACTTTTTAACTATTTTTTTTTTATTTATCAACTAATAGTATCTAGCTATTAGCGGTAGAGATAATAAACGTTAATCTAACCATTTTACATGAAGACCATCTACATTGTTTTTATTTTCGAAAAAAGATTGTTCTCTCAAAATAATTTCCTCAGAAAATACTTGCAGGGCAATCATGGTCGCGCGATAAGTGATAAAACATCGGGCCGTCCCTATCGCACTTAAAAATAGTGCGATAGGGACGGTCTGATGTTTTATCATTTATCGCGCGACCATAATTGCCTCCCTGATTTGTAACAAGGTGGCAAAAGTCTAGTTTCGACTTTAACTGTAATGAGTCTGAAAATAGATCGAGTCTCTGAGGACTCGAGTCTTAACCAACACTACGTGGAGCCGCGAGTATAAACCATAAGCTCCACTGAGTTACAAGATAATTACTTATGAAATAAAGACAGGTAAGTTGGCAAAGACTCCGGTCGCTCGTGTTGTTTATTTTTGGAAAACAAAGCCACGTACCGTATTTATTTTGTAACAAGAACGGGTCTTAACTTAACATAAATGATTGATTCTGTTTACGAAACATTTGAAGCTTAGTCAGTTTATTATTAGAAAATTATATTATTGCATGTAAATAAGTATTCATATATTGATTAGAGTAGAAAATTATATTATATGTATTTCAGTAATTATATTTGACGCTTTTTAATCTTATAAAACTACGTCAAAGCTCATAGAATTCGAAGGTAATGATTGCAGTAACAGTTTAATAGAATTTGTAAAAATAATATTTTGGCAAATTGCACCTAAAAGTATCCACTTACATTGTTACAGAGTAAACTTACATTGTACACGTTGTATATTTGTATAGTTCATTTCAAAAAAAAGAATAAAAATGTTAGCAATGTCAGTTCTACATTCTAACCTCAAATTCTTCTTCTAGTTGGATGCGTCTATGCTTCCTCACGGACCCGAAAGGCAAGGTGCCCGTCAAGGTGGTAGCCCGAACCTTCGCCTCAGGCAAAACTGAGAAACTGGTGTACCAGTGTTTGTCAGAGCTGGGTCTTCCGTCAGGGAAGAATGAAGCTATGGAGAAAGAGGCCTTCACGTTTGATAAATTCTACGCGCTGTACCATAAGATCTGCCCGAGGAATGATATTGAAGAACTGTTTAGATCCATGTAAGTATCTACTTAACTGTTAAGACCTCTTCGTTAGCCAATTTTGGCAAAAGCTGGTGTACCAGTAGGTGTACCAGAGCTGGGTCTTCCGTCAGGGAAGAATGAAGCTATGGAAAAAGAGGCCTTCACGTTTGATAAGTTCTACGCATTATGCCATAAGATCTACCCATGGAATGATATTGAAGAGCTGTTCAGATCCATGTAAGTATTTTTCTGTTAAGACCATTTCTTTAAGTAATTATGCAAGACCGAGAAGCTGGTGTACCAGTGTCTGTCAGAGCTGGGTCTTCCGTCAGGGAAGAATGAAGCTATGGAAAAAGAGGCCTTCACGTTTGATAAATTCTAAGCCTTATACCATAAGACCTGTCCAAGGAATGATATTGAAGAGCTCTTCAGGTCCATGTAAGTATCTATCTGTTAAGACCACTTCTTTAAGCAATTTAGGCAAGACGGAAAAGCTGGTGTCCTAGTGTTTGTCAGAGCTTGGACTTCTATCAGGAGAAAATGAAGCTATGGAGCAAGACGTATTTACATTTGACAAGTTTTACGCGGTTTACCCTAAGATCTGCCCTAGGAATGATATTGAAGTGCCGTTTAGATCTATGTAGGTAAGTATGTATGGGTGTTTGTCATGCACCGATATTTATAATAATAATTTAATTCTGATAGCACTTACAACAACTCAGCCTTTATGACACAAATGCTTTTAGTTTGTAAAAACAAAGAAGACCGTAGCAGAGAGAATAGCTTAGACATTGGGTATATCATCAACCACGAAACCTGAAGATATTGATTCAAATCTGGTCATTGAAAGCCATATTAGGTAACAATATTTTTCTACAGGATCCTCAAGTCCTGACAGGGTATTTGCCTTCTCCTAGTATATAATTCCCAAATATAATTTTCAGAACCCAAGGCAAATCCGACAAGATCAACCTGGACCAGTTCGTGAACTTCCTGAATGAGAAGCAGCGAGACCCGCGCCTCAACGAGATCTTATACCCGCTATATGATGACAAGAGAGCAGTGGAAATCATCACCACGTATGAGCAAGATGAGGCTGCGAAGAACGAAAGTAAGTTAGAAGTTTCCAGGTTTTTTTTTAATTATTATAAATGGGCTTACTCTTGGACACAGACTAGCCAAAGGCAAAGACGTGGCCTACGATGGAGTGAGCTCGCCCAGAAGATGCCTGTTCAGGTATTAAGAATAATGCTCATGAAGTATACAAAATCAACTTAAACTGGTTCGGGAACTTCCTTGATGAAGAACAGCGATGAAAAATCATTATTAAAATTTTAATTTAAAAAAAGGTGTACTTGTTTTGTTCAATCGAACTGAATAAGTACTGCAGGACCTAGGGCCTTAGGCGAATATTATGTAGATGCACAGAGGCGATAATGAGAAGCGCTGGTAGCCTAGCGGCAAGTACGTGCGACTTTCGTTCCGGAGGTCGCGGGTTCGAACCCCGGCTCGCACCAATGAGTTTTTCGGAATTTATGTGCGAAATGTCATATGATATTTGCCAGTCGCTTTTCGGTAAAGGAAAACATCGTGAGGAAACCGGGCTAATTCCAATAAGGTCTAGTTTACCCTTCGGGTTAGAAGGTCAGATGGCAGTCGCTTTCGTAAAAAACTAGTGCCTACGCCAAATCTTGGGATTAGTTGTCAAAGCGGACCCCAGGCTCCCATGAGCCGTGACAAATGCTGGGATAACGCAAGGAGGATGATGAAAGAGGCGATAATCCACTTGACCTTGGTGCCTTTGAGCAACATACCTTTATAGACTATGATAATGATGGCGTAGGAAACATTTCCCACCTAATTTTTGACATTTTCCTTTTCCAGAATGCCTAACGAAAGACGGTCTCATCCGCTACCTGATGTCCGATGAGAACGCCCCCGTGTTCCTCGATCGACTGGACAATTACATGGACATGGATCAGCCGCTGGCTCACTATTACATAAACTCGTCCCATAACACGTATCTATCTGGACGACAGTTTGGTGGGAAGAGTTCTGTGGAGATGTACCGACAAGTCTTGTTAGCAGGGTGTCGGTAAGTGTTACTAGTTAACTATATGATTGTTGGCACGTTATTATATATATAAGCTCGTCCCAGAACACGTACTCGTTTTTCTCGGGACATTTTGGTGGCAAAAGTTCTGTGGAGATGTAGCGACAAGTCTTGTTAGTTTGGTGTCGATGAATATACAGATTCTTGATTCTTGGCTTGACACGTATCACTCGGGAAGACAGGTTGGTGGCGAAAAATCTGTGGAGATGTAACGACAAGTCTTAAAAAAAAGTCTTATTTGCAGGTTGTCGGTGAGTATTCTTTGTTGACTCTTTATTGCAGAAACTCGTCCCAAAACAAATTGAGTTAGCAGTTTGACGGCAAGATTTAAGTGTTGTTAGCTGTCTTCGGTTACCTCGATAGTACTCATGAAATAAAACTATGGAAACGGATTAATGGATACGCGATTTAATCCGTTTCCATAGTTTTATTTCATGTTGTTAGCTGGTCATCGATGAGTTTATTCATTAAACTACATATTATGTGGTATCAAAGGTTATTGACTAAAACATGAGGAAGCCAAAAACAAACCAAAAATTGAGTATCATCCCAATTTAAATGAGAACCAATACGAATAGTGTATCCAATTTCATTCTGTGCACCTCAATTCACAAGCGAAGCATTCTGTGGCGTAAAACATCAATGCCTCGTCTACCTTTACCTTTTTTTTTTTAAATTATAAATGGGCTTACTCTTGACCACAGACTAGCCAAAGGCAAAGACGTGGCCTACGATGGAGTGAGCTCGCCCAGAAGATGCCTGTTCACTCTTGATTTGAAGGTTGCCGGGTGATACCTAATATTGACATTAAAATCTTTGTCGATCCTTTCTAGGTGTGTAGAACTTGACTGCTGGGACGGTAAAGGCGAGGACGAGGAGCCAATCATCACCCACGGCATGGCCATGTGCACAGACATCCTCTTCAAGGACGTCATCTATGCTCTCAGAGACACCGCCTTCGTGACGTCGGACTACCCCATTATACTGTCCTTTGAGAACCATTGCTGCAAGGCCCAGCAGTATAAGTTGGCTAAATACTGCGATGAGATCTTGGGTGATTTGCTGCTGAAAGAACAGCTTCCTGACTATCCGGTGAGTTCAAAATTTTTATTCGATATATCACACAAGTTGCTTTTGAATGCTATTTGTTCAGTTCTGGATCTATTACTTTCATTATTTAATTGGTGTTATCTTAGTGTCTAGAAGCTTTTTCTTCCGCAAATGCTTCATCTCCCGATTTATCTCTGTATTAAGTGCCCAAAAACTCAACACCAAATGATAACTCTTTAAAAGTTTCTTCTTCGGGCGCCAAAAGTTTGCAGATATTTTTGTACTAGTATAAGGTCTATTTCACAGAATCCCTTACTTCTTACCAATTCTGATTTAACCTTTCTTCCAGTTGGAACCGGGCCAGCCCCTCCCACCACCGTCAGCGTTGAAGAGGAAGATCATGATCAAGAACAAGCGGCTGAAGCAGGAGGTGGAACGTCAGGAATTGGAGCTGTTCCGTCAGGGGCAGTTCGTCATTGAAGACGAGGTTAAGGAAGACGCTTCTGCGGTAGCTGTGCCTGATAAGAAGGTAAAATTTAAAAATCAAGCCAACACGGTTACCTTAATAAAAAACTTTTTAATGACCAATTGTCTTTTGATCAGACTCTGGCCTCTGAGGAAAATTTTATCAGTCTCAAAAGTGTCAAACGAAAGTCTAAAACAAAATAACCAGTCACTCGTATTGTCGAACGGATGTTTGAAGCACGAGACCACGAAACAGTAGCGTTTTTTGGTGATGACTTGAGGAGTGTGTATTTTAAGTTATTCATTCTTTAGTTTCGGGGTCGTTTAGTGACTACTATAGTTTATACGTCTACTGTCTATTGACGCAAATATTTTAACCACTAAAATGCCTTTTCAGCCCGAAGAAATCGTCGCAGAAGCAGCGACAGCCGGCGACGACGCCCCTCCACCTGTAGCCTACACCGGTTCCACCACCAACGTGCACCCCTGGCTCTCTTCCATGGTCAACTACGCGCAGCCCATCAAGTTCCAAGGCTTTGAGGAGGCTGAGAGTGAGTACTACTAGCGCCATCTAGCGACAACTGTCATGCACAACGACTAGCGCCATCTAGTGATGCACCTTGTAGCCTACACCAGTTCCACCACCAACGTGCACCCCTGGCTGTCTTCCATGGTCAACTACGAGCGGCCCATCTAGTTCCAACGCTTCGAGGATGCTGAGCTGAGAGTGAGTACTAGTAACGCCATCTATCGACAGCCGGTATGAACAACTACTAGTGCCATCAAGCGACGAATGGCTCCAACGTTGCTGGTTGCACCACCAACGTGCACTCCTGACTATCTTCCATGGGTTAACTACGCGCAGCGCATCAAGTTCCAAGGTTTCGAGGAGGCTGAACGTAAGTACTACTAACGACATCTCGTGACAACAAAAACAAAGGAACATGTTTGGTTCAAAAAATATAATTCCATTTTTTTTTTCTTACAGAAAAGAACATCTACCACAACATGTCTTCCTTCGCCGAGACCACCGGCATGAACTACCTAAAGCAGCAAGCTATAGACTTCGTCAACTACAACAAGAGACAGATGTCCAGGATCTACCCTAAAGGAACCCGAGCTGACTCTTCCAACTACATGCCTCAGGTAAGAATATTTACATATATACATATACAATCACGCCTGCATCCCATAAAGGGGTAGGCAACATAAAACTACTCAAATTTCAGTGCCACTCTTGGCAAATAAAGACAACGAAATTGTGACATTGCCGTGACAGGTTGCCAGCCTCTCGCCTACGCCACAATTTAACCCATATCCCACAGTCGAAATCTACGACACCCACGGGAAGAAAGGGGGTGTTGAAATTCTTAACTCGTCACCACACGGGCAAAAAAAGAAAAAATATAACTATCTCAATATATAAATGTGCATAACAGGAATATTGCTACACAAATCGACTCAGGCCCACGGTAAAATCAAGAATTTGTTGAAGGTACTCGGCCAACGATATTCTGTGCTTATGAGTGGGGTACTCATGTGTATGGAAAGTATAAAAGGCTAAGAATAAAACAATCATGTTTTTCCAGGTGTTCTGGAACGCCGGCTGCCAAATGGTGTCCCTCAACTTCCAAACCTCAGACCTGCCCATGCAGCTCAACCAGGGGAAATTCGAATACAACGGGAACTGCGGATACCTGCTCAAGCCGGACTTCATGCGGCGCGCCGACAGGAGCTTCGACCCGTTCGCTGATGCCCCGGTCGACGGGGTGATCGCGGCACAGTGTTCAGTGCAAGTAAGTTGGACATAGAAGCCTAACGGCCCAGCCACGACATTGGTCTAAGCGCGACAGCGGTGAGCGGCAGCCATACGTGCGAATGAAAAGTCCCATCGCTGTGTCTCGCTCTAATGTATGGTCGCCGCTCACCGCTGACGCGCTTAGACCAATGTCGTGGCTGGGCCGTTAGAGGTACACGTACACCGTACACCAGATAGAAAAAGATAGGATCTAGAAGAGAGTGTGCTCAAGAGCTACACGAGCTTATTCCACCGTCCCCATTCTACCATCGGACTCTTAGACGCACGGCCGGTCTCTATCCTTACTTGGTAGATATTCCACGAATCCGCACGAAGCGCTTTGCTTCTTCTTTTCTTATACGCACTGCCAAGGAGTGGAATTCCTTGCCGGCGGCTATATTTCCGAACTCATATAACCCGGCAACCTTCAAATCAAGAGTGAACAGGCATCTTCTGGGCGAGCTCACTCCATCGTAGGCCACGTCTTTGCCTTTGGCTAGTCTGTGGCCAAGAGTAAGCCCATTTAGAAAAAAAAAGAATAGGATCTTGGGGTACACTTCGTGTCTAAGGTATAATGTAGATGTCTCCTAAAACTGGACTTCAAGAGGAGCGCGGACAAGAGCTTCGATCCATGCGCTGATGACCCGGTCGACGGGATTATTGCGGCACAGTGTTCTGTGCAAGTAAGTTGGAATAGTGAAACTCCTTGTGGTACGCGTAAAGGAAGTATGTAGAATCTAGTATACTTAGGACCCTAAGGAAGTTCTAATCTTCTCAAACTGGACTTCATAAGACATACCTAAGAATAGGTGTAGGTGGCTCCCACTGTCAGTACAACGACGACTGGTAGCGTGTCAGATATTTATGCGGCCATCTTTTCGCCCCATATTTTTGCCGGTAACTGTAAGCTGAAAGTACCGTTTAGAATACGTTCTAAAGTATACCCAGTACAAACACTGAAGGAGCTAGTATTCCTTCGGCTTTGGTGCACCTAAGCAAAAATCTATCTACAGCGGAATGCTACCTTCCCCAACAAAAGTTTAGATGAGACGACGAGAGTTATTCCCTTGGCTTTAGCAAATACTTTCAAAATATTTTTGAACTAAAATTCCCGTTTCTTTCCCAGGTGATAGCCGGTCAGTTCTTGTCGGACAAGAAGATCGGCACATACGTAGAAGTGGACATGTACGGTCTGCCCACGGACACCATTCGTAAGGAGTTCAGGACGCGCATGGTGCCTGCCAATGGACTGAACCCGGTTTATAATGAGGAGCCGTTCCTCTTCCGAAAGGTGCGTTAACTTATGACGATCTGAGAGTAGAGTAGCAACAGCATGAAGTTCTATTGGACGCAAAGAGGATCGAGTATTATAGAGAGTTACTGTCAAAATATGTGTAATCACAGTGCATAGACCATAGACTGCCATCTCTCGACGCAAGCTTAAAACTTGATTATCTTTCAGATCATATTATATTTTTTATAAATTCAACCTTAAAACAGAATGGATTTACCCAGGTTTGAAGTTAAGCGACACAATTCAAGTTTCACACGGATCTCTTCAGCAATTTTGGCATCCGATTCATACCTACACCACAGTATAATAAAAAGTACTATCGTACAGTATGGCCACTCCCGCTCCCCGCTGAAAGTGCCGCCCACCCCCTCTCGGTTACCTCACAGTTACCGCCTGTCAAAAACGCGAACAGTCGACCTGTCATATTTCACTCATACAAGCATAGTACGCGTTCACCTACACGAGCTTAGACTGTGTGCTAGGAACGCGCCTCTTTCATATATTTGATCGCCAGTGTCCGAGGTGTGCCTACACTATAAAAAATAACAAAATAATTACTATCTCCAGGTTGTCCTACCAGACTTGGCCGTCCTCCGTTTTGGCGTCTACGATGAGAACGGCAAACTTCTCGGGCAGAGGATCTTACCCCTGGACGGTCTTCAGGCAGGCTATAGACATATCTCTTTGAGGACAGAAGCCAATTTTCCAATGTCACTACCTATGCTGTTCTGTAACATTGAGCTGAAGATCTACGTGCCTGACGGTTTCGAAGGTTAGTCATCGTCATATGCAGGAGTTTGCCCCCTTGTATAACAAATAACTACTTATAGTTCAATCTTAATGCAAGAACACAGTATAATAAAAAAATCATCAAAAGGAATACGACAGCTCTATCGTACAGTGTGGCCCCTCCCGCTACCCTCTGAAAGTGCCGCCCACCCCCTCTCGGTTACCTCACAGTTACCGCCTGTCAAAAACGCGAACAGTCGACCTGTCATATCTCACTCATACAAGCATAGTACGCGTTCACCTACACGAGCTTAGACTGTGTGCTAGGAACGCGCCTCTTTCATATATTTGATCGCCAGTGTCGGAGATGTGGCAAGAATGAGATCCACTTTGTGAATAGCAAAGCAATGTTCCGACTTTGATGTGTTAGAAAAACAATTGATATTAACAATATTATTGCAGTAAAAAATATTTTATTTAGATGTATATTATCGCTTAGCACCCATAGTACTTAGCTTTGCTAAGTTTGGGGCTAAGTTGATCCGTGTACCTATAAGGTCAGTAAGGTGTCCCCAATATTTATCTATTTATGTATTTATATATGAGGGAGAAATTTACTGTGGTTTCAATAGACATCTGCCGCGATGAGGACGCTGGTTCGCTTCCACCCTCGGACATTGTTGGCATTGGCAATGCTTTAAAATGTTTTTGTTTGCAGATTTCATGGCGGCCCTGTCAGACCCTCGGGCGTTCATGGGCGCGGCTAAAGAACGAACTGACAACATGAAACAGATGGGCATCGAGGAAAGCGGGCCCGAGAAAAAAGTGCAAATCGAAGACAAGAAGGAAGGTCAGTATATTTTTTGACAACCCGAAATAGTCGAAAGGGATAGTGCCATTCATACCACTACTCGATACTAGGTGTCAACAGTGTCTCGTCTGCCAAAAATGTAATATTAGAACAGTTTACTTATATTACAAGCAGAAGGAATTGAAAACAGAATGCTGATTAATACTATTGTAATATTAGCTAAAAATTGGTGAGCATTAGCCTCTTCGTTCGTCGAGACATCTATTGACAAGTGGCAGTACTGATAATTTAAGTTATTTGACGCGTGATTGTCGCTAGATGTCACTACAAATAACCGAGAAAAAGACACTCTTCCCTTACTTATTCCTCTATGGTAGGAAATGTCCTATCTGTACGTAGTAACCAACTATTATTTATTACATATGTGCTCAATAGGAAGATAAGTAATAGGGACAATCCCACTTCCAAGTCGCCATCAACCGGCGTAGCCAAAAGGCAATCGTCAACACTAGACGCCGACAGAAACGCAGTCTGGCTCTGTCGCGCCAATACGCAAGAGCGATAGAAATAGACAGCTACGAAGCAGATATTATCCTGAGCGTTTGTGCATTTGGCTACGTACCCTAATAATATCGCGCCCGAGGTACTCACAAGAGGTATCTAAATTCTAAACACACTGTCGTAATGATAATAGAGGTATGTATAGATATTTTTGAGTACCGCGGGCGTTCTTGTATATCTAATGGCGACTGTACTAGTTATAAATACTAAGGAATATTTATAGATAGATGGTTATATTTATTACACAACTAGTACAACTACCCTTCCCGGGCTGAAAAAAGATGCACTTTTCAACGACTATTTACGAACAAGGGAAATCAAAAACACACACGGAATCAGATTTTTCACGCCTCCAACAGTCCAAGGACGTAATATCAGAGATATGTTTACGAATCGCAAATAGCGTTGGAATCATAATTTATATCGAACTGGAGCGTACACTGGCCGTGTGAGAGGTATTTTCAGCCGCTTCACTTGTACAGGTTGATCTAAGATGAAAGCTGAAGCGGTGACCGACTATCGCACCCAAACATCGATATCGGTGGATGGCGTGAAAACTTCGAGATACTTTTATACTTAAATTTGAATTTAGAACATATCAGGGGCCCATTTCTCGAAAGGTACAAGCCTTGTATTACAAGTGTGTTTCCATGACAAACCATACGATTTGACAGTTCGCGCACTTGTAATACAAGGCTTGTACCTTTCGAGAAACGGGCCCCAGGTCTTATAATTCACTTGTGTTCGGTCCTTACGACGATCAAGTTCTTCACGCCATGCATGGATATTTCGTACCTAGTGCGATGGATGAGAATCCATATTATTGTCCAGTTTTGTATGGAATAACTGCCAATGTCAAATATAGCCTTGCACGTTTATATATTTAGAAATCAATTCAGATTATACTTTTCAATATATTTCAGTACTAGTCTGCTATGATAGGTTCTCATCTCAGTACGTACTGCTACGTACAATTTTGCAAGACATGGCGCTTATTATCAACTAATTTCAGTGTGTTAGTGTTATTTTTCGACACAATTTTTAGGTATGTACTTACTTAAAGATAATGTAGTTAGGTACCTCTAAGACAATAACATTTGCAACTGCCTTGGACTATGTCACAATTTAAAAATCGCTATTGCTCATGACTTTGAACGATAAATTAAATAAATAAACGAATCTGAAATTCCCTGCAGTTCGAGCGAAAACTTCAGTTTGATGAAAATTTCAGTTTTGAATAACCCGTTAGTTTAGTTTTAGTGGCAAATGGTTTAGTTAATTTTATTTATTTTAGCATAATAATTACTTGTTGTGTGATTATTGGTTATAAATCGTGGTGTCAAAATGATCAGGTATCAAAGAACTGTCAAGACTGTTAGAATAGTTGAGACTGGTAAGTTTTTGGTCTATAATAAGTGTTTGGATTGACCCCATCGGCCATCACACAAAATAGTAGTTTATGAAATCCGTAAAAGAATTCACCTACTTTATTTACCTACTCGGGAATACACTCACAAACAATGGAATGAAAATGAGTTTTCATCAATAAGACCGTATAGCGTAAAACGTTGCTGGTAACTTTCGAATTGCAGAATAAATACTAGAGTTTTCTAGCTACACTCAAAAAAACAAAGTGTGATGTAAAGCTGCATTTTTGGTATGCTATTTGGGGTCCTTGGGGGAATATAGGACTATATTTTGCAAGCAAAAAATGGTGTGCTAACTTCGTAATTTAAAAAAAAAAGTAAAAAAATCAGACATTTTTTGGTTTTTGCCGTTTTATTAAAAAACTATGCATTTTTGGTCAAAAGTTGCTGTGTAATGTTGAAAGCGCATTAAATTCCAAACAGTTTGACATTTTTTTTATCAATGTCCGACAAATATTTTTTGAGATATGAAGCGTCAAAAAAAGAGCACTTTTCCCCTTTCTATGAAAATATTCGTTTTGCTAATATTTTGAGACAGATATCAGCAAAACAACTCAGGCTATTACATAAATTGTAAAATAAAAATGTTGAAAATTTCAATAAGACCAAAAGAGTGCCAGTTATTTAAAAAAATTGGATTATATCATAAGTCTAGTATAACTGGATCAGAAATAATCGGTGGATGGTAATGGCCAAATGGGATAGTTTACATATATTTACAGGAGGCGTAGCGGAGAACGAATTATTATTATTTGGGGCTGTTCAAGTATTACTCAGACACATATTTGCGTATATCAAATCAACATTTATTTAGTAAGTTAAGTTGACGGTCAGAAAGACTTCTGGACTGGAGAACAAGATGTGGCCAAGATATTTGACTTCGTGTACTCTCCGCAATTGAACTCCATCAAGCAAAAGAGGTGGTACATGTGTGGGCATATGTGCTGCCTCCATGAGCATAAATTCAGACTTGTCCGGATTGTATCTCATGTTATGCTGGCTGGCGTATCTCTCGCATTCTGCAAGTAACTTACGCATAGCTCCCACAGATGGTGCTAGTAGGACCATATCGTCTGCATATGCGATGTGATTTATCATTTGCCCATTGATGGAGCAGCCAACCTCGGTACTGGTCAAAGCCTGCGACAGCCCATCCATGTACACGCTGAAGAGAGCCGGAGATATACTGCCTCCTTGTCTCACGCCACAGTTTAGCCCGCTGGCTGTGGACAGAGTTAACTTCCATCTTACTACGTTCTTCTGCTGGGAATACCACTTCTCCAGTATCTTAATAATTGGCGTGGGCGCTTTCCGTTCCTGTAGTTTATTCCACAGCAATTGGTGGTCAAATACAACTCAAGTGGACTTTCTATCACTACAGGAGTTGTGCCATCAAAATGCAGAACCAGGAAAATGTAACTAATTCTGTTTTATTTTTCTAATTTACTAAACTTCAAAATTTTACTGTATTTTATTTCTTCATTAGTAATAGTCAAATCGATGCAAAGTTAGCTTAGACAATTTTTTCTGATAAACGGATATCAAAGAAAGTAAGATCGAATAGATAGCACTTTCAATCTAAAATTTTTAGCGTAAACTTTTTTACCTTAACCAATCTACCAGACTCTTGGCTCCTCTATTTATAGATTTTTTTTTTACCAAAGTAACTATTCGTCTTACTGACCTTTATTTGCACTAAAACTAAAGAAAAATAAATTTTATACAATGTTATATTGCAATATATATCATATCATGATGTATTTTGCAGATATTTGTCTAAAAATATTGGCAAAACGCTACATTTTATAAATGCGTCAAAAATTAACCTTTTTTGACGCTTCAAATCTCGAAAACTATTTGACGGACATTGATAAAAAAGATGTCAAACTGTTTGAAATTTAATGCGCTTTCAACATTACAAAGCAACTTTTGACCAAAAACGCATAGTTTTTTAATAAAAAAATAAAAACCAAAAAAGTCCGATTTCTTTACTTTTTTTTTAAATTACGAAGTTAGTACACTTTTTTTTTGCTTGCAAAATATAGTCTTACATTCCCCCAAGGACTCCAAATAACATACCAAAAATCCAGCTTTACATCACACTTTGTTTTTTTAGCCGATTTTCATGTAAGATTTGACCGGTGTAAGCATTGTAAACAAAACCATGAAAACCTGAGCATTTCGAAATCTATAGGTACATTTTAATGGGAAATAATAATGCGTCAAGTGACAGGCAATACTTACTCAAACAAAAATCGACATTTCTGTACCAAATTTCAAGTCGAACATGACTTGAAATTTAACGATTAGGCGTTTTATATTTACTTACTTAACATGTTCTACAACTTAACAGCCTTAACCAAGTTCCACCATCCTTTCCAGAGCCGCTAGTGTTCGAGCCAATCACGGTCGAGTCGCTCCGGCAAGAGAAGGGCTTCGTCAAAACTGGCCGCAAGCAGCAGAAAGAACTAGAAGCTATGCGCAAGCGCCAAGCCAAGGAGAAGCTGGCTATGCAGAAGACGCAGTGCAGCGCGCTTGAGAAACTCATCAAGGGCAAAAAGTGAGTACAACTGTAAGAAAAATCTCATCACAGTCACTTCTACAACCTACGACCCACAACAGGAAAGAAGTGGTGAAATTTTATCCCACCACACGGGGTAGGTCTCCAACTACCAAGATTAGGGTTGTATTCGATGCCATGCTATCAAGCTACAAGCTATGCGCAAGCGCCACGCCTACCTTTACATTACACAATACTCAAGCCTGTAAACAGAGCATATGAATTTGTTCAAGATTCAGTGCCACACTTAGTAATAGGCTACTAGACTCATATCGAATTTGGCACAATAAATGATTATCTTCTGTAGTATTTTACATAAAAAAATAATATTTATAGATTTTGACTACGTATTTTCGATTAAAAATGTGTGTGTAAGTTTTTATTTATTTTGGCCACCGACAACGCTGTCAGCGATGAATGTGACGTCATCGAATTCAAAACTTACTGCATGTCAAAATAATCACTGACATATTGAACTGTATGCCTTCATACTTAAAAAGTCAGAAAGTGTTTTCGAGTGGAATGACCTGATGCACAGTTAGTCTATAGTTGGACTGTGTTGTTTTCACCTGATTACGTAAAAGTATACTTTAAAAATATTTTTTTGCTGTTTTTAAGTCATAATAAAATATGGTAATATTTTATTTCGGTTACTTAATTTCGTTAATTGTTAATTGGCCGGTTGGTTTTCGGTTAATTGGACAGTACTTAATCATATAAGACAGGCTTTAAAAAAGGGTCAAGTAGCCTATTAATTACAGGGGTTGAAATAAAGCAGAATTGTCACCATCACCACACGGGGTAGGTCTCCAACTACCAAGATTAGGGTCATATTCGATGCCGTCGAGCTACAAGTAGGAGCTAAGCAACATTCTTTTAATTTCCAGCAAAGAGCAGCTAAGCAACGACCCAGCCTTCCGCAAGCTCGTCACCGACCAATCAGCGGCCTGGAGCGAGCTGGTCGCCAAACACCGCCTCGAGGAGTGGAGCTCGGCCCGCAGCCGGCTGGATGAGCAGAGAGAACTGCTGAAGAAGATGATGGAGACGACACAGCAGGTGCAGATGAAGCAACTGGAGGCTAAGCATGAGAGGTACGTCACCAAAGATCACTTACTCTTGGCTTGGAATGCTCAGTAATATCTTAAAGAGGGGAGATCAGCGCGTAGCTGGATGGATGGGCAGAGACGGAGACTACCTAGCAGGTGCAGTAGCTGGAATGAAACCTAATAAGTATGAAAGGTATGTTACCAGACTGAATCCGGTTGTAACTGGAAGTAACTATAACGTACTAGGACTAGAATGGACAGTACCTACTGTCTTAAGAAGTGGAGCTCAGCTTGCAGCCAGTTGGATGAACAAAAAGAACTGCTGAAGAAGATGATGGAGACGGCACAGCAGGTGCAGATGAAGCAGTTAAAAGCTAAGCATGAGAGGTAAGTCACCAGAAACCAATTAATAAGCGTAGAATGCTCTGCAATGTCTTAAGAAGTGGAGATCAGCGCGTAGCTGGATGGATGGGCAGAGACGGAGACTACCTAGCAGGTGCAGTAGCTGGAATGAAACCTAATAAGTATGAAAGGTATGTTACCAGACTGAATCCGGTTGTAACTGGAAGTAACTATAACGTACTAGGACTAGAATGGACAGTACCTACTGTCTTAAGAAGTGGAGCTCAGCTTGCAGCCAGTTGGATGAACAAAAAGAACTGCTGAAGAAGATGATGGAGACGGCACAGCAGGTGCAGATGAAGCAGTTAAAAGCTAAGCATGAGAGGTAAGTCACCAGAAACCAATTAATAAGCGTAGAATGCTCTGCAATGTCTTAAGAAGTGGAGATCAGCGCGTAGCTGGATGGATGGGCAGAGACGACGTAGACTACCTAGCAGGTGCAGAAGTAGCTGGAATGGAAGCTAATAAGTATAAAAGATATGTTACCAGACAGAATCCCGTTGAAAGTAACTATAACGTACTAAAACTAGAATGGACAGTAATGTCTTAAGAAGTGGAGCTCAGCTTGCAGCTGGTTCGATGAACAGAGAGAACTGCTGGAGAAGATGATGGAGACGACACAGCAGGTGCAGATGAAGCAGTTAGAAGCTAAACGTGAGAGGTAACGTCACCAGAAGTCAGGAATGGTCAGTAGGTCAGTAATATCTTAAGGAGTGTAAATCAGCGCGTAATTAAATTGACGAGCAGAGAGAACTGCTGAAAAAGATGATGGAAACAGCTGGCAGCTAGGCAAGAGAGATCACCAGACCATTAGGTCACAAGAATACACTTGGCTTTGAATGGTAAACTTTCTGGCCTCATTTGTGTTCTCAACTAAAGACAAAAAGAAGGTTCGATTCGAAAAACCTTTTTCAAAGTATGTCAAACTTTTACATCTTGTTTTCAGGGAGCTGAAAGACATGAACGGCCGGCAGGCTAAGATCAGCATGGAGACCAGCAAAGAGGTGGCCAACGACAAGACTCTCAAGACCAAACAGGAGAAAGACCGCCGGCTCCGAGAGAAGAAGCAGAACAACACTAAGAAGTTCATGGAGGAACGGAAGGTTAGTTACTTTTTTTAGTCTTTTAAGTGGAAAAAATATTAACTTGGTTGAGACTTGCTTGAAGTCACGGCCTCTGGATCGTTACTCCAGCACTCTGCCAACTGAGCTTACGAGACCTCTATAGTCACCATCTCTCTCGCTATACATACAGCAATCCTGTAAAGACTTCTTATAAGAGGTGGAAGCACACATTGCTCGCCCAGTTAGTCAAAGGCGCCTAGCCTGATCACAAATAACATACCCTAGAGAATTTTCGTCGGGTGCCACGGCGGGCGGTTGGTCAAGTGGTGAGGACGTTAGCGGCATAAGCTGAAGACCCGGGTTCGATTCCCGGCTCAGTCACCAGTGGGCCGTGTCATTTCTTTCGTGTATGATATCTATTTCAGTTTATAATTTTCCATAAAATGCTGCGTGACGTTTATCCATACTAATATTATAAATGGGAGGTGTGTGTGTCTGTTTGTTTGTCCGTCTTTCACGGCAAAAGGGAGCAACGTATTGACGTGATTTTTTAAGTGTAGATAGCTGAAGGGATGGAGAGTGACATAGGCTACTTTTTGTCTCTTTCTAACGCGAGCGAAGCCGCGGGCAAAAGCTAGTGTATCTATAAACTGAAGTTGATGCAACTGGCCCTTAGTATAAATTAGGCTGTCTTTACATCGGATGGGGAGTGCAAAGTGGTAATCAGAGTAATTATAAAGTGCCAGTTACAATTTAATTTGTATTTCCAGGGTCAAACAATCAAGCAGAACCGTGAGAAGGAAAAGCTGAAGGTCACACATGACAAACAGATGGAAGAGTTGTCCAAGGACGTTGACAACGTGAGTAATGAAAAAATGAAAATTAAAATGAAATATTTATTTTTCAAGTAGGCATATTACAATGCGCGTCAAATAAAGCTACGCCGGCTCTAAACCTACGCCTCAGCCTCGAGAAGATTTCAGACAGAGTATGGACAAATGCATAGCAAAGACATAATGTAAAGGTATAAGTAGTCCGTATAGAACGTCCTCGGAACCGTCAAGAAAAAGGTACAGTGAAATAGATGACGTTTGGTTGACTCTCGGGGAGATGGCATTATATTAATATTTGACAATTTTAACACATATCAAGTTAAGAATATGGGCCATATTGTCAAAACTGAGGTTCAAAAGTTTTAATCCTGTGCCTAAAGACGACAGTCTTTGCACTGCGACTACACATTTTACTTTGACAACAATCCTCTATAGGTTTACCTGATCCTCTTTGGTAATAGTTAACTGCCTGGCGGTCGTATCGATGTGGGAGTTTTAGTCTAGTGTTTAAAATGATGAAAAGAAACGATTTTTAGAATAAAAAAAGAGATGGAACAAAAATGGGGTTCATAAAACACTGTGCTTCGTGCCCAGGGGGCCCGGGCCCCAGGGGGGGGGGTCACGCGGTCTATATCTTCGTCTGTCAATGAAAAGAAAATTGTAGTAAGTATGTATGGAATGCATATAGACTTACTGCGTTTTAACTTTGAGGAACAGCGTGAGATACGAGATTTTTTAAAGTAGTGACGATATGTACCATGAAAGTAGGAACAGCCAATCACATTTCTAAATATCTAGAGAACTACTTACGCCTTCGATTTGAAATTTAATATAGTTATACAAGTTCTAATTGCTACGCATAAGTGTCCTTTAAAACTGTTGCTTAAATTTTCCAGCTGATCGAGATGTACAAGATGGAGGAGTCCGAGTTCGACAATTCGAGCAAAACGGAGTTCTTCGCATGAAAGTACCCCGACATTGCTCCTCTGTTCGAGCAATTGAACTGCGCGCCCGCGCCCGCCGAGGCGAGTGACTCGAGCCAGTGAACTGGCAAGTGTGAAGTGATCTCTTCATTATTAATCTATAAGCCGTTTTCTAGGAATAGGTACCACATAGGGACCGTGCAAGCTACCGTCATTAGCAACACAATGCTAGAAAAGGTTACCCCATCGTCAAGCAGGCGATTGTGGAAGACGGACGGACCTTGTGGCTGCAAGGCGCTCTATGTTATTAGAGTATACCTAAAGATGTGTCGCATTCCAAACGACCGTGGGCCAAGAAAAGTAACGAATGGACACCAAACATTGTGCGGCGTGACGGCAGACCGCGAAGGAGATGGCGGCACGATCTTCTTAAAAGATTGGCCAAACATTGCCTTAGACCGAGGTGCGTGAAAGAAAGAGAGGGAGGACTTTGCCCAGCAGTGGGACACAAAAGGCTAACAAATAAATAAATAAAGATAAAGGTCATCCTTGTGGTATGAGAGAATGTGGTACCTTAAACTTGAGAATGTCATTATTTATTACCTAAGATTAATTCCATGTCAATCCAAAGTTCCAGTTTGTTTGATGTTTAGATGAATTTTCATATATTTTTTTAGCAAACTTTAAATGAATGTGTTTTAAGTTCACCTCGGTATATGTAAGATATACGTCATATAGGTCAAGTTTTTATTTATTATAAACTGATGTTACCACTAATACTTAAGATATATTTTTAAGAAAGTAGTAAAGATAATTTTTAATCAAAATTGGAACGAGAAATTTATCGAGAAATATTTAAGAACTGATATCTTGTTTCGGCCTTTTTCGGTTATTGAAATTGACTAAATATAAGGAAACTATAAACTGTAATACATTGTAAGTTGTATAAAAATGGGGGATAACATGTTCTTTCTACGGGTAATATATAATCCCTTATAATTTAGACACTTCCAGTAAAATACTAGTCTTCTTTTTAGATTCCTTCCTTTTTAAGTGACTATTGACAATTTTACGCTACTTTTATTTTATTAGTGAAAGCAATAGGTAGATTTATGACTGACACCTTTGTATATTGTATTAAACAGTTTTTTCTTATCCCCATGACAATGTATCTAGAACTTTATATAGTTTATATCATTAAATTTACTTATATTTTAAGCGAAATATTAATTTTAAATGTTGGTAAGGGATCAAATGCCAAAATATTTCACGAAAATAATAAAATTATAATTGTGAAATTTTAAATTAATAGCTGTCCTGCATGAGGTCATTGGAAATAGAATAATAAATATTTTTTACAGATCTCATGGAAGAATTAGTGAAAAATATGTATACTACTTAATTAATGAAAAATTTTGATTTGTCTAAAATTACTTGAAAGCAATATTTTGAATAATGGCCTTGTATTCTGTGGATCCCATCGAAGAAATAACTTCTTTAAGTGTTAAAACAACTAAATAGTAGGTTTGAAATTGGAATAACAGATTATGTAGATATAATGATAGAACTACTAGTTTTTATACGATCCCAGCTAGTTGTGCTGCCCCATTGTCAAAATATCTATGGATGTATGATTATGAGCATTAAGCACCTACTGTAATATTTATGCAACTAAATTCCGTATAGTCGCAACTGCTGAAACGCAAAATGTCCAGGTAGGTTAGGTATCTTCAAAATATGGCCGAAAGCCAAACTGCATAGAATAGAAGCCCCGCGCAAGCGGGGCTCCGTCGATATCGCTTTAAAGTTAAGAAAAAACCGAAAAAATATTGTGGATATTTTGCGTTTTAGATCAGTTGCTTCTAACACCTAAATTCTTGTGGAATCTGATTGTATCAATGTTACTTTGAACAATTCAAAGCTTTATTTGAGCTTCGGTCCGAAACAATAGCATGTAATGCCATTTTTTAAAACGTACTTCGTAGTTTTAGACTCTTAAAAACATGTTCACTGCGTTTCTTAAACATTTATCTAAGAGTAAACTATACTATCATTCCATTTCAATTTTATACTCTCATACTTCTCTCGTTGCTAGTGGACCAAACTACTCTATTTCAAGATACTGAATAACTTTTAGTTACATTAACTGTTGTAAGTCTAGTTCTAAGTAACATACTGAAGTAACTGTAATGACGTAATAATAAGCCAAAGAGATTAAATTATTCAATTTATATATTTGAACTACTTATTTGATTTCAAATCAATTATTAGTGTAGGGACTCTTTTGATGTCAATATTAATTAAGAGTATATTTTGAAAACTTTATTTCTTCGTTTGTCAATATGTGGCTGAATTAACCGCTAAGTAGAGTAAATTTTTTAGGTGTCTATTTGAGGTACCTATCTGTTGATTTCTAGTCAATTTCATTATAGGATAAAAGTACATGATGTAAGTTCAATTGTATCGTAACTTAAAAAGACGCACTACTTACATATTTTGACATACTTACCACATACAGTGGTTGACACTAGATTCAATTTATGAATTACATAAAACTAATAACATTGTAGAAAATCATACTTGGTTAAAATTGTTAAATAATAATAAATTCTTTCTAAAATATATTTATTCAAAATTTTAGATTTAAAAAAGATAGTGAGAATAAATCATAAGTGTTTCTTAACATAATGAAATTGTATTGCAAAAATTTTACAATTATTATATTATTAATCAATATTATGTTGTAAAATTAATATTTACGATTGCACTTTATTGACTTTGATAATAAAACTGTATTAGACATTATGAGAAAATGTGAAAAAATAAATCTTTTCGTAGTTGTTTAACGAAATTTAACATTTTTAAAGTAGCTAGTTTTTGGAATTGTGATATAAGTAGGGGGATGTCCAGAATTGGCCTACTGGAGTGAACTGGATTCAGAGCTCTTGAGAACATTTTTAGCATTGTTTACGAAACTACGGACTGGGCATGGGTGTCAAACTTTGTATCTCAATTTATTTTACTAAATTTAAACATTTTCAATTAGAATTTTAAGAGCTTGATATAAATAAGGCACTTTCTGAACAGAATGTATTGGCACTTGGTGTATTTTATATTTTGTTTGATTGCATGCCATATGAACCGATTAGTGTTAAGGTCAAAAAGTAAAGCATATATTCTAAATTCATTGTATTGTACCATAGTTAAAACACATTGCTCTGCATATTTATATTATCAGAGGATTTTAATAAAAAAGCGGATTTACAGAATGGCTAGCATTTATAATGTAGAGTTTATTTATGGTATGAGTGCATCCTATTAGTCTGGCTAACAATCATTTCCGTCAATAGAATAGACTATAACACAAGTTGTCATTTGACACTTACCCTCAATCAGGATTCAGATCAGGTTCACACAGTTGGTAATGTATGTAAATGTCAAGTGCCAACCAACAGATACTTCACCATAAAAAAAAATGTTTAACACTTTCGAAACCGGGCTCTACGCGGCGCTACGACATTTTCGCTACATACGGGTTTCCCCATGTAATCGGCTACGCTTCTACGAGCGGTGTGCCCGACAGTCGGGTTCTTGGTAGCGAAAGTGTTAATTCAGAAGTAATTACTTTTTATAATGACAGAAATGGGTTGGCAAAACTTGAATAAAATGGATGGCTTATGCCATGTCATAGACAATACATCTACTTCTTAAGCTAGACTATGCATTAACTACATCAATATAACTGAAAATAATGCTAACCATTCATCAGTACTTAACCATCGGATAGATATAATAAAATATGTTGTATCCAATGATTTATTTATTGTTTAATGTACAATAATTAAATTAAAACATTTTAAACACAACACTGGCTATTTACTTTACGGACTACCTATATTAGAGTGAGATATATACTCTATCAACCAAGTCTGTTAGTAAATAAGAACAAAGAAAACTATATGCATCCTTTTCTTTAGGGTGCTAGAAAAAAGGGTACCTATAGTTTTCTTAGTTCTTATTTACTGACAGACTTGTTTGACAGAATATATTAGGACCTGATTTATGAGGACTTGATGCTCCTAATCTTCTTCCTTTCCTTGTACAGACTTAGCTGCCGAACTGAAAATAAAAAAATATTCAAATGTATGAGAAACTATTTTTGCCATCACTACCTCAGAAAAAAGCTCATTCTTCTCTGTGAAAATGGCACTTTTTGATTTTACAATGGAATTTTTTAACTGAGTTTTGCAATTTTGCTTTTTTTTTACTATTTTGACAGAGAATAATTATAGCTAGATTACTTTCACCAGGCATTGGCAGTTTTATCTCTTTATTCATATTCATTTCATAAACACAATCAATGTTTATATAGTAATTTCCATTGCTTATATTTCTCTTAGCAATTTGTCTTAACCCATTGTATGCTCAGGCATGATCCGTGCATAAAATCGGGTCATCTATTGCATTTATTCGGAATGCTTTTTTTTTGCTCCACATGGATGGAATCCACAATTTTTTGAGACATCCAAAGGCAACTGGTTAAAAAGAGTTTTTGGGTGAAACCAGTTGGAACTACAATCTTATAAATTCAGAATTACGTAAATGAAATATACACACCAATAAATTGAAATGACAACCCACTTAATAAACAACATCTCAAACAAAATAGTGACTATTTTAATTAATTAAATATGACAATAAACATATTAAATAAAATGCATTTATTTGGTAGACTTAATGAATTACTCAGATATATGAACAACACCAGTAAGTACGGTTACACACTCTGTTACTCGCATAAGTAATAACTGTGATATTCTTTCAAGTAACAAACAAAATAACAGGCTTGTACCTTTCGAGAAACGGGCCACTGGTAGACACTTGTAAAACTGTAGGCTACTTACTGTAAGGGTCGAATCTTATTAATTCTAATTTGTCCGCCAGTCGCTCCCGGATAGCGTTGAACTTATGGCCTGATACCATGCTCTCCATTAATACCATAATGTGCCTAAAAAAAGAAATGGATTAAATTTTTTTTTTTTTTTTGAAAACTAACCTTTAACATATTTCAATGTCCCTTACTTGCTTTTAGCTTTCTTAAATAATACATTTGTAAGAAACATGGTTTCTTGTAATTAATTTCAACTATAATTATCTCTCCTTAAAAGATAAATTTTAAGAAATAGATTCAATAATTAAAAACACACTGATTCCAGTGACACCCTGCTGACTTTGACATTGACATTTGATCTGACAGTTGAGTGACAGTTAACAAACTGAACCACAGAATAAGTATGAATCAGCACGGGAAGCATGGTCGCGCGATAGACGATAAAATATCAGGCCGTCCCTACCGCACTTACATATAGTGCGATAGGGATATGCTTCCCGTGCTGCTGTACACAAGAAAGTATGTTGCCAATATAAGGATTCATCGTTCGAAACTTATTTGTAATCTTAAGTAGCTAACAAACGACCGCACCAAGAAAAAAAACTCTTCCTCGCTGACACTTACTTAAAAAAAATCGATGGCCTTTCGTTAGCTACCAAGGCCAGAAAATTTGACCTTGAATTACGTCACGCCGGTCTTGCATCTCTTTCTTTAGGGTGTCCATGATTAAGCATACATTAGGGATATCCCGCGGAATTTGACGTATTACGTTTATACGACTGATTAATTTTGTAACTTATTAAATTCAAATCCGATCAATCGTTTTATCACGAAAGTGAACATCCATCCTCACAAACTCAAAAAGTAAGGTACATTAGGGCAATTCCGAAAGTCGTCTAATTAGGAAAGTCGCATAGAAATCACCATTATTTCCGTCATATCAAGATTCCCCTTTCGGAATTATCTGAACATTTCTGTCATTCGGAATTACTCTAATGCACCTTACTAATTTGTCAACCGCCAATAAGGTCCATTTCTATACCACTCTGCAGTTACTTTGCCTTACGCCACAAAATACGGTACAGTTTTTACCAGTGGTAAACTACTGGGATTTTTTTCAGAACCGTTCCAGAATAAGAGCGTGGTGAGTGTTGCAACACGAGGCTTAAAATATAACTTTTCTTTTACTGACACCTGTATTTATTAAAAAATGTTTCAGTCACTTTAAACTATCACAATAATATTTTGGTAGTAACTACTGGGAAAACTAATCCCAGTAGCTATCAACCCCCGGTGTGGTAATTAACAATGTGGGGAAAATCCCAGTAGTTAGGACAGGTAAAAACTTGGTGGTAACTAGTGGGAATAGCCACAAAAATATAAGGGAAGTATTTGTCAATGGGGAAATAATGAAATACTAGGACGTTTTAAAACAGTATCTTTATTTTTAAGCGCCGCCCCAAATCTCAAGGAAGGTGGTTCTCAATTCGTACGTATTTCAATTCTCTTCGCATGTATATATATATATATGTATCTCAATTTAATGTTTATGCCACGATATCTCCGTCGTTACTGGACCGATTTTTAAAATTTCTTTCTGTGTCATAATCTTCAGGCTTAAAGTGCAAATCTGCAAATTGTCGAACGCTCTGAAACATTTCCTTTTATCGGTACAATCGACAGCCAACGCTGCCTCCTTCCTTCATCTTTTGGAACACTGAAAAGTTTAATATTATTCATGTTAATTGTAAAGACATAAACAATAAAGTTGGTATTATTATACTGTGATATGAACTATGAACATAGAAACCGTACCAAGTTGATAGATTTAGCTCCATTCAATAAGAGTAAATACCATGCAAGAAAAAAGATTGGTCACCCTAGTCGTAAAACCACACAGCATTATTTTTCTTTAAAGGTCATATTTATCGTTCTAAACCTATTCGTGGGAATTTTGATATAATTTGAGACAATGAAAACAATATAATGATAAGAACTAACCAAGATTACAAGCAAAATAGCAGAAAATTTATTGCCAGCGAGGTTTATGAACATTTTGGTAAAATAAGTACTTACTTGTGAAATTTTACGTCGGATTTCGGTTTCCATTTACTTCCACAATGGTTCACTATGCAATACATAGCGCAGAACTTAAGTAAATCGTCGAAAAACGTTTATTTCGCAAAATAAATATCTGAATCGGTGAATGACTTTTGACAATTCTGACATATCGGGCATATTTTTTTATTATTAGTGTTCCCATAGTACGCAGGAGGTAAATACCGGAGAAATAAGGTTTTTGATTGAGTTTTTTTTCGTATAATACAAAGAAAAGTAAGTCAATTTGATTGAAGAATGTTTTATACGTTTTTTTTAGTAACTAATCTGGCAATACATCACAGTGTCGGAAAGAGATAGAACATAGGAGTAAAGGTGAATGAACCTGGCTTCAACTCATTGGTCGGCACGCAAAATCCATGGTATATAATATTCTTGTTAGCTACTAAGTGGCTACCACAAACTACTAAGAAGATGTGGCTACTAAGTGATGCACATTTCTCGCTCACACTCACATAACAAAAAAAAACAGTAACATCTACCATGTTTAGGGCTGCCATCTCGAATTTCGCCAAACCCGGACAAAGATAGAAAAAACCCGGACATTTGGCGTAAATCGCATTTTTTCCCCGGACGAGTCAGAATTTATTTTTAAAAAACATGACGTTTAATTTTCATCCGTTTATTTTTTTAATTTCACGCAATGTGTTATTTGGGCATTTTCGCGAAAAGAAACACCAAAAAAATGTTTTTAAGGTAGGTAAATTTTATGTTTTTCCTACTCAGAATAACGAGCTCTTTCGATCTAGGAAAAAAAAAACAGGAGACAAAAGGAGGTCACAAAATTTTCTATTACTTATTTTGCGTAAATACTTTCCGCTTTGTAATTGCTGTACTGTTTGAAAAATGGTAACGAAGTGGAAAAATTTAATTTGGGACGCTTTTTTTTTACCTAGTAGGATCGAAAGGGCTCGTTGATTCTGAGTAGGGAAAAAGTTAGATTTACCTATTTTACAAAAAAAAATTTTGAATTTTTTTTTGCGAAAATACCCATTTGCAATAAACAATAACAAAAACAAGAAAAAAATCTTACAAAAAAAATTAATTTGTCTTTTTTTAGGTTACTAAGTTACTAGGTCAAATTAGAAAGAGCTCCAATTGCACATCATTATCAAAACCATTTCTTATAATTTTTTTGTTGAAAAAAAAAAACAATTTTGAAGGGAAATGTTTAAAAAATACCGTTCTTCCCCCGGCCCCCTTATCTCCGAAGTTTACCAACGAAAAATTGTGAACATTTTACGAAACATTGGCTTCATGCTAAATATTACGGGAAAAATTAAATCAAGTGTGTATCTTGGAAAATGGTTTTTTAATTGACAAAAAGCTTTTCAATTTCAACTTTCAATTTTACCACCCTTGCATATACATATTATATATACATATCATATTTCAAAATTATACAAGATTTTACCTAAAACATTATCTTTCAAATAAAGTAAAAACTGTCGAAATCGGTTAACATTATAAAGAATTATCCCTGAAAAACCATCACACAATACAGGTCGCGCAAATTAGTTAGAGAATTCACCGAGAGGTGGCACTATACTATACACAATAATGCTCATTAGTACCTATACTTCTAGACTAGTCATTAGAGTTACATATAGTATGAACTGAGTTTATTTTAACCATTGAAAGTACGAATACGGAACCCTCGGTGGGCGAGTCCGAGTCGCATTTGGCCGGTTTTTTATAATGTAAACAGATATTAGTTATAATTTTAGAACAAAACGGGACTTAATCGCGTAAACACTTACATTTATATTAGGCCCGACGTTTCGAACATCACATTATGTTCGTGGTCACGGGTAGACTGGCGAGGAATTGCATCAACATCTTCTAGCCGCGCGAGTTTCTCGAACTACCCGCACTTGTTCTTGATTATTCACTTTTGCGCTAGGGTTGTCACTTTGCCTACACACAACACTCACGACATCAGCCGGTGTGTCCCTCGGTGTTTTTTCACGCTTACATTTGCTAATCACTGGATTCCACGAAGAAGAAATTCCCTGTCCCTCATTTTGGTTGAAATTTCGATGCTTCCTAATTTCAATCGCTTCACGTACTTTTCTGCTGTAGAACAGACGTTCCGTTGATAGAATTTCGGGACTATGGAGCTCGATCCAGTGGTTTGGTCCCGACTGTAGCAGATGTTCAGCTACCGCAGACTTATTAATTTGGCGGTTTTTGACAGCCGCGATATGCTCCTTGACCCTTACCGCTATTGTGCGTTTGGTTTCTCCAATATAGGAACTACCACAGCTGCAATCTATCTTGTACACACCTGGTGTCTGATACGGGATAACATCCTTTGCTGACCTAAGTTGCCCTGACACTTTGGACATCGGTAAGTACACGGTACGTATAGAATACTTCCCTAGTACCGTCCCGACCTTGTCCGTCACACCTCTGACGTAGGGCATAAAAGCTGGTCGCCTTGGAACATCTGGATGCTTCCCCTCGGCTTTCGTCTAGGCTGTCTACTGTGTAATCTGTACCCATTCTTTCTAAGAACCCCCTGAACGTGTGACAACTCACTCTCAAGAAATTCCGGGTCACACAAGTCACGCGCCCTGTTCTTTAAGGAGTTCACGACGGACAGCAGGTGACGGGGGTGGTGATGAGACAGAGCGTTAAGATATCTGTCTGTGTGTGTAGGCTTCCTGTAGACAGTGTACGCCAGAGTACCATCCATCCGACCTACCACTTTTACGTCCAGAAAAGGTAAACTGCGTTCCGATTCCAGTTCATATGTAAATTTTACCCTTGAATGAATGGAATTGAGATACTGGAGTAGTTGCTCAACTTCTTGTTTTCCACCTTTCATGATACAAAAGACATCATCGACATATCGCTTCCATAATTTCACTGCCCATGGTTGCAGGTCTATGTTAGTCTCAAAATGCTCCATCCAGATGTTCGCTAACACCGGCGCCACAGGGCTGCCCATAGCAACCCCGTCAATCTGGAGATAATGCCTATGCTGATATAAAAAGTAGCTACCTTCCAAACAGTTTCGTAGCAACACCATGAAGCCTACACACACAGACAGATATCTTAACGCTCTGTCTCATCACCACCCCCGTCACCTGCTGTCCGTCGTGAACTCCTTAAAGAACAGGGCGCGTGACTTGTGTGACCCGGAATTTCTTGAGAGTGAGTTGTCACACGTTCAGGGGGTTCTTAGAAAGAATGGGTACAGATTACACAGTAGACAGCCTAGACGAAAGCCGAGGGGGAAGCATCCAGATGTTCCAAGGCGACCAGCTTTTATGCCCTACGTCAGAGGTGTGACGGACAAGGTTGGGACGGTACTAGGGAAGTATTCTATACGTACCGTGTACTTACCGATGTCCAAAGTGTCAGGGCAACTTAGGTCAGCAAAGGATGTTATCCCGTATCAGACACCAGGTGTGTACAAGATAGATTGCAGCTGTGGTAGTTCCTATATTGGAGAAACCAAACGCACAATAGCGGTAAGGGTCAAGGAGCATATCGCGGCTGTCAAAAACCGCCAAATTAATAAGTCTGCGGTAGCTGAACATCTGCTACAGTCGGGACCAAACCACTGGATCGAGCTCCATAGTCCCGAAATTCTATCAACGGAACGTCTGTTCTACAGCAGAAAAGTACGTGAAGCGATTGAAATTAGGAAGCATCGAAATTTCAACCAAAATGAGGGACAGGGAATTCTTCTTCGTGGAATCCAGTGATTAGCAAATGTAAGCGTGAAAAAACACCGAGGGACACACCGGCTGATGTCGTGAGTGTTGTGTGTAGGCAAAGTGACAACCCTAGCGCAAAAGTGAATAATCAAGAACAAGTGCGGGTAGTTCGAGAAACTCGCGCGGCTAGAAGATGTTGATGCAATTCCTCGCCAGTCTACCCGTGACCACGAACATAATGTGATGTTCGAAACGTCGGGCCTAATATAAATGTAAGTGTTTACGCGATTAAGTCCCGTTTTGTTCTAAAATTATGAGTGCAAATCGTGTTAGTCTAAATCAATATAATAGATATTAGTTAATCATCCAACTTAATCCCCGCCCGGACGGCCCCCGGACGGCCTCCAAACTAGGACAAATCCGGGGAAACCCGGACGGATGGCAGCCCTAACCATGTTCAACAACATAAGAAATAGCAAAGTGATTTGTGAAATTTTACAGACATACTTTATCTGTATTACCAAAAGTTAAAAAATAAAAATTGCATAGACAAAATATTTTTTAAATAATGCCACTGCCACGTATGTGCAAAAAATAATTTAATTAATATTTGACAGAAGAAGATTTGCTACACGTGCAAATTAGTATTTTATCTCTAATTTAAATCAATACTTGTTGAGTGAAGTATTAGTGGAAAGATTCTGGAAATGTTACAGAGTCCTCAGTTACATTTTTGACGAAAAGGGTGCGATATCCTGGTAACATTCGAAAAACAAACTGCGATGATGGTGAACTTGTGAACCGGCGTCGTTGGCGTTTTCGTGCGGCTACTATTTTTTGTGTTCGTTCTTTGTTCATTTACCGTGTCGCAAATGAAATAATCAAGCGTCTATAGTGTGAGTTTTAATAGTATTTTGTTTTCCGTAGTGTAGTTTTTACGTATAAAGAACAATGAAAAACGAAATGAACGTCGTGAAACGTGAAGAGAATGGCGGCGGCGACGCCAATTCCAATGTGTCACCTACCAAGCTGATGGTGAATTATATCCCGGAGCTGATGACGCGCGACATGATGTACGCGCTGTTCTCGGCGATGGGCAAGATCGAGAGCTGCAAGCTCATCGCGAACCGCGGCTACGGTTTTGTGGAGTACGAAAAACACGAGGATGCCGAGAAGGCGCGAGCCGCCTTCAACGGGCTGCTCATGCAAGGCAAGACGCTCAAAGTGTCGTTCGCGCTGCTCAACCCAGAAAACAAGGCCAGCCATAAGCCAGACACGGAATCCAACTTATACATCAGTAACCTGCCGCCGGACATGACATTAGAAAGACTCAACGCACTTTTTGGACAGTTCGGAGTGATCACAAACAGCCGAGTATCGCAGGGTATCGCGTTCGTGTGCTACGAAACGCGCGCACAGGCCGAGGAAGCCATCGCTCAGCTAAATGGCAGCACACCGCTGCCGGGTGCCGGTGCCGTGGTGGTGAAGTTTGCCAACAAACCCAATGCCAACAAAAACGCGCCGCGGCCGACACCGCGCGTGGGTGTGGCGGCGCCGCTCGCCTACAACGGCTCAGCCATGTTCAACGGCGCCGCGCCCGCCGCCTTCAACGGAACCAACCTCAGCGCCGCGTTCGGCGCGCGGCCCGCCGCCTTCGCCCCCGGCTTCCCGCAGGCCTCGCCGCCGCCGCTGCTGCCGTCGCCCGGCAAAGCCCTGCCCTTCATCAACAAAGGCCAGCAGCGCTTCAACCCCATGGCGGCGGCCAACCACTCTCCACTCCCACTCTTAGGCGCGCCCGCGAGCCCTGTCCCGCTGCTGGGGGCGCCACCTGCTCCTCATCAAACCACAGTGTATGTATACAACATCGGGGAAGACACCGAGGAGCTAGCGCTCTGGCAGCTCTTTGGTCCCTATGGAGCGATTGACTCGATAAAGGTGATCAAGGACCCTGAGACTAAGAAAAACAAAGGGTTTGCGTTTGTAAACATGCGCGAGTATGATGAGGCTGCGATGGCCATTCAGGCGCTCAATGGCTACACGCTCAATGGACAGGTTCTATCCGTTAGCTTTAAGACGCAGAAGAGAAGCAATTAGAATGTGAACGGACGTTATAAACGCCGTCTCGTGATCGTTCCGAGGCCGAAAGCTTAAAGAAAGATTCATTCCAATCTCAAAATATTTTTGTAGTCGAGACGCGAGATCCTCTATGTGCATTTCAGATTAGTCGCATAAGTATTTTTGTAAGATTTAACATAGTTTTATATTCGCGAGAGCGCGACATGACTATCTGTGAGTTGGTTTAGTTGGCTTGACAGTATCATATATGTGTACTTGTATTGTATGGTATTATATTATGACTATGTATGGGCCTGTCGCACGTCCCGGGGCCGGGCGCGGACCCCGCCTGAGCCCGCGCTCGGCCCGCCTTTACCCTCCAGGTATTTTATTTTGTGTAAAACAAACCATTGTATGTTTTTTACTCTTTAATAAATTTCATGTTTAAATAGAGTTTATTGTATATTTCTCTATTTTTTTCTATATACGATTTTATCCTTTCCCCGTCGTGTCCTTATTTACTTACATTATTATACAATATAATATTTGTGGCAGTAGTGTTTGTACCTAAATGTAGTATATCTTGTGTGTATTGTCACTTGTCGCGGCAGGTCACAGTAAATGCTTCAATATTGCATGCGTGTAGCAACAGAAATAAGTTTTATTTGTTTATGTTATGGCGGGTTATGACTGTCGTTATTGTTTGTCCGTCATTATTATCTTAATCTATATTATTTTTGGCGCAACGTTTCTGAAATGTTACGACAGGCTATAAATCAAGTTATTTTGCTTGCCGCCGTGAGAAATGTTGAGTTAATGATCTATATTCATATTTTTGTACGTGTATTACTATCGTAGCATATTGTTGAGCCTTCGGTCATAGGTAGGCGAAGCGCACAGCGCCAAGCCTGAGGACAGCGGTTATCTGCCGCGGGGCACTAGATAAGATTAAAACATTGCTGTCCATTTTCAAAGCCAAATTAACAATGTAAGGAATAAATAGACTGCCACAACCTAGTGTTAGGTGCCTTGCCTATCCCGGGTCTGCCTCGATACTTCTCTTTGCAATTCCTAACGCAATTGTGCTAAAATAGCCGTTTCCATGCACGGCCGTCGCAGACGTGCCGTGCCGTATGTCTCAATCAACATACAGTCTACTTGGAATTTGCAGTTGGGTCCTTGCATAACGAAATTAAATTTCAAAAGTTATTTGATTGTCTATATATGCTTGGCGAAAGACAATAGAATGTCGCGGCAGATCCATCCTCCCATATCAATTACTTGGGACAATTAGTTATAATCATACCAAGAGTTAGGAGTGAAAGTAGAAAGTAAGTATATCGTCATCAACGGTGAGTTTATATTTCCGAAATATAAATGTCAGACTTTCAGATATTCTAGTCCACATAGGTACTTAAAGATCTTTTAAATTTTTGGAAACGTTTTTTATCATATAGGTAGGTTATGTTAGTTGTAGTTTTTGATGAAATTAACCTTCATAAAGGTGTAAGATAGCTTTAGAGATAGGAGCGGTCCGCAGAGGCACTGCAAAGCTCAATATTTGTAGTGGATAGCGTAGGCTGCGGAGATATGGCCGGGGTTGTCCTTCTCAAGGACGTCTCGCGCCGGAGCCGATTCATCGACCCCCGACCTCGCTCCTGCTAGGGTTACCATATACTTAAAGAAAAAATACTCTCATCGCAGTGTGTTTAGGTACCTAAAGTACTGAAGTCGAGCTGACATTGACTACTACAGTTTCCTTTATTTGAAACATATAAAACGCGGACCACTGATCTACCATACCCAAAAACAAAGTCATTTAAAATGCAAAGGGTATACAATTCGGAATTCCAGTGAAAATAAATACGACTATAATATATACGTATGTGGTAACCCTAGCTCGACAGTTTTTGATTTATTAACTGCCGAGGGCTTGGAAAATACGCTGCCAGACTGAATAAATCCTGATTCATTGAACTTTCTCCATAAATTGGTTCCCATTAGATGGAATCGATGGATTTGGCGTCGAATTTCCTAGCTAGTTAGTATTATTAGGTGCGTAGAGACGGGAATATGTATAACTTTGATGACACATCAGAAGTTTTCTGACAGGGTAAAACGTCGGTAATGGACAAGGTAGATGCTTAATTAGGGTACGGTTGCCAATAACAATACTTTATGATGAGATCGAATTTATAAATAACTAGCTTTTTCCCGCGGCTTCACCCGCGTACTAAAAGTAATCTTATTAAAACGTAGAACTTTGGAACCCCATTAGGATGTGAATTTTGAAAAACCCTTTCTTAGTGCTCCTCTACACCTTATAAGGAACCTACGTGCCAAATTTGGAGTCTCTAGGACCAGAGGTTACGGCTGTGCGTTGATATGTCAGTCAGTCAGTTTCTCCTTATACATTTAGACTGAAAGATTGTCACCATAGGTTTATCTTTAGGAAACAGCGGCTAAGCTCGCCTAAATAAAAATCTGAACATGACTCAGAACATTGATAGCCGTCAGAATCAGATCTATAAGGCATTGTTATATTAAAGTGAATCATTCTCTTTTAAACATTTACGAAACTTTCGCGGCCGTTAAAATTGTTCTTTGTATTCTGATTATGTTTTTCAATGCTATAATAATACAATAAATCATTGTTCTATCTACAAAACCACAGTCACATCTATACGTGTATGTAGTAATGATTTTCCTGTTACATGATTATCAAAGCACCCACTATTTTATCGCTCTAAATGTCACATAAACTCGATGAGCATGTTTTTACAGCATAAAAAGCGGCAAGCGCTTCCATGTAGACAGAAATTCTATGGAACCGGTTTATATTGAAAAGATATGCTTAATGGCTAGTAACCCCCAGATAAAGGGTGGTTGACCTCGCTAATTAGAGGCTGGATCGATTGACGCAGGCTATGTTTACTGTAGGTATTGTGTCGACGCCGTATTTTTTGCCACAAGGCTTTCAGATGTCGCTTTCCATGTTGACGCCTCTCGACAATGTTGAGGGCGTAAACTTTGTCATTAGCAAATGAAATACAATACATCATCCTTTACTTCCACGAGTTTAGGTTAAATTCTTGTTGAAAACAAGACAGGATATTAAATACAATGTTTGAGATTTTAAAAAGAGTGTGCTCCAATGTCTTTGACTTTTAAAGAATCGATTCGCACTTGCAGTGTGCCTTTGAACGATTGATGATGTGACACAGCTCAAGGTCTCGACATTTTAGCGCGCTCAATGAATGAACAGTCGCACTAGCGTTATCGCTACAGAATGCGTAATGGCAATGGCCAAATCTGCTCGTCCATAGTTCGGCCGTCCGTTATCTGTTAGGTACAATTATGTACAACGGTACAACAACGGCCTACGCATCCTATTGAGATTCGCAGTTTTAAATACCTACTCTACCTGCTGGTTTTTATGGAAATTAATTCACGCATACGACTCCCGATTTCTTGGCAGCATACGTTCTCATTCGTTTTATTACCTATTCGACGCGTGTAGAGCAATTATTTGCTATCATGTTGCCTGCGTATAGAATAAGACATAAACTTTCGTTATCTAAGCTGCTTAAAGACTACCTGGTTTGCCGGTAAATATCTGTACCCTGAGCGAGTAGATAATTAATTTTAAAACTCATTCAAAATTTCCGTTGGCAGTAGGTACCATTATAACCGTACGGTGCTTTTTGACAGTTAGTATAAAAATACCTAGTTGAATAAGGTGCGCCTAAAAATTGCAAATGTTCCCTCGGTTTCTCCAGGATCCTGGCTGTAGATTCTAATCTATTGACAATAGAGCCCGGCTGTAAAGCCCCTTTATAAATAGTTTGCCAAATCAATTGAGCCGTCTTCGAAGTTTCGAGAAACATGCACCAAAAAAAAACAAAGATCCCCGAAGCACTCGCTGTAGTCTCTTCCTTCGAGATTTTGAAGTCGCCAGTCGGTTTCAAAACATGTGAAGCGACAGCGACGCCGGTTTTATAATGGCAATACGCGAGACGAATGCCACTACAGATAGGTGCGTTCACCGCTTTTATCACGTTTTATGGTCCCCGGCGGTATTATAATTACCTACCTGTCGGAACCAGGCTTCGGGACTGGTTGTTTTTTTTTTCTCTGCGTCCGACGCTTGTTAATGACGAATTTTTACCGAATTTTTGCAATCCTCGAGCCGAATTGGCAATTAATTTGACGAGACTGTCTTGGAGGAAAATTATAAAAATGTGGCATAATGGCCCTCGCTTCATATCAGCTGCCTCTTTTTTATAAATTGATCATGAAAGTTTTAAATCTCGCCAGTAGGTATTGACTAATGGAAACAGGCTAGTTATGAACCATCAATGGCTACCTATGGCATAATAACTATAATAAGGATTAAGGAGTATAAAGTCCCACTTTGCTGTTTTAATATTCCCTTATTGTTAAATCGATTCACATAATCACGATTCATGAATTTTGTCGTTTAATGCTGTACAACATTTTTCTAGAAACTCTTGACGTCATTCAATACGGCTTCGTCTGGCTTACAATGCCCAACAAACAACTAAGTTACCGCAAAAACAATGCCGCTTCCGTTGAAACGAGGGGGTTGACCAAGGGGAGCATTAACTCGTTTTCCAAGTTCTAGAAATGCTTAAGTAGTTATTTTAAGCTAAGGTCACAGATTAATTCGATTGCGATAACTGTAGTAAAACGTTTATGAAAAGTTAATGAAAAATCGTGGAGGTTGATTAATTGTAAGTAGAGGCTGACACTTGAATAGAATCGATTAACTTCAGAGTGACTACATGGTAGCCTTATTAAAACTCGAGGAAAGATTGGCAGAAAACGTTGGGTGTGTTGGGTGGCAGAAAACGTTGGATATAGTAGAAGTAGGACAATAATTTTGAGTCTTTTTTTCATACTCGTTTTTTAAATGTAAATGTAAACTTTGCTCGAACACGACTGAATGGAATGGACGTTCATTATATTAAACGTCGTAAATTCGGTAACCAAAAAGGTCACGGTGAGAAATCTGCAATAAAAACGACTTCGCATCAAACCAAGAAACATCTCACGTTCATGGTCAAGTAGTCGTGCAAATCTAAAACTGTAACGGAATGAAATAATTAGCAATTTTGGTCATTTTTCGTTGTTAAATTAAAAGACAAAAGACGTCTGTAACATTGAAAACAACGAATTGTCCGAGAATAGAGAATTATAAACACGTTACGTAAGCCCTGTTGCGTACTGTACGGCTACACACACTGAATTTGTAATAAATGTATGTTTAGCTGTTTCTGAAGAGCATTGTGAAAATAGACGAAAACGCCTAACTTGGGTACATGAATTTAGTAGACATAAGTGAATTTAAATGAAAACTTTACGTGCAGAAGGAACGTTCACATTTCATAAAATATAATGCTGAAACTTGTTTTGGACACGCTTCAATTAGGGTTCCCTAAGCCGATCATGCGCTTCTGTAAAATGTTATTCTGACTGCATATTCAAGGATAATTTAATCCACGTAGTTGGGCTTAGGCAATACTTCCTAACCCAATTCACCTTCCTTATTTTTTCATTGATAACAAAAGATCTGCACCGAAAACAAATTATTTTGAAGGTGTGTGTGTGGATTGAGTGAGCACCTTCCGAAAATAAAAAAAAATATGCTGATCATTTAGTAAAAGTTCTAAAACAATTGTAAAACGAATCTCTGAATTTGTAAAAAGATAAATCAAAAGATACAGCCATTAACATGTGCTCACTCAGTTCTCACAAACTACCAACGAAAACAGTGAATATATTCATTTAACATATAATATTTATATACTAACATTTAGTAAAAAATAGGCCAACCTACCTCTATAAATATTAGATCACCTAGTGACGTATTAATTTTTTTACAAATAGTTTCTTATGCTCACTCAATCCACACACTTTTGAAAAGCCGAATTTTGATGAAAAACATAAGATTTAGACCGCTATTATATGTGTATAGTTTAGTAAAAGTGAAATGGGAATTTGTAAAATACAAAACGAACCACTAATGTGTCAGGTTTTTTTATAATAAATTTTTGTAAGTGCTCACTCAGTCCACACGTTTTGAGAAAGTTAAAAATGTAAATATCTTACGATTTGTAGCACCTAAGACACTCGAAAGTACTTCAACATTTAGTAAAAATTTTTACTAAATATCCACCATCTAATATTTTATATTCGTTGTCTGGTTTTAAAGATATTCATACATAACTTTTCTCATACAAATGTATCAAGTAGGGTGACCACACTATGTCGGCTCCTGATTTTCCCCACCTTCCCATTGTCATATTGAGATTGGGGAGTTTCGTTCAATTTTGATAATAGTTTACCGGATTTGTAAGTGGGAGCGAGAAAAGAATAACTATTTCTCGCTCCCACTTACAAATCCGGTACGCTCATCTGTTAGCGCGATTAGATTACCAGGTTCTGGTTTCTTACTAGTGAAGTATTATATTCTTTGTTTCTTACCAATTATCATTCATGTCCTTTTTAATGCATGCATGTCGATATGGTTATTATCCTGACGTCGATAAAAATTACACAATACACATCATCACTAGGCCAAGAACATAACCTAAAAACAGTTTGCAGATGGAGAATTAATATGGTATTAGTTTAATATTATCAAAATTGAACGAACGGAACTCCCCAATCTCAATATGACAATGGGAAGGTGGGGAAAATCAGGAGCCGACATAGTGTGGTCACCCTACTTGATACATTTGTATGAGAAAAGTTATGTCTGAATATCTTTAAAACCAGACAACGAATATAAAATATTAGATGGTGGATATTTAGTAAAAATTTTTACTAAATGTTGAAGTACTTTCGAGTGTCTTAGGTGCTACAAATCGTAAGATATTTACATTTTTAACTTTCTCAAAACGTGTGGACTGAGTGAGCACTTACAAAAATTTATTATAAAAAAACCTGACACATTAGTGGTTCGTTTTGTATTTTACAAATTCCCATTTCACTTTTACTAAACTATACACATATAATAGCGGTCTAAATCTTATGTTTTTCATCAAAATTCGGCTTTTCAAAAGTGTGTGGTTTGAGTGAGCATAAGAAACTATTTGTAAAAAAATTAATACGTCACTAGGTGATCTAATATTTATAGAGGTAGGTTGGCCTATTTTTTACTAAATGTTAGTATATAAATATTATATGTTAAATGAATATATTCACTGTTTTCGTTGGTAGTTTGTGAGAACTGAGTGAGCACATGTTAATGGCTGTATCTTTTGATTTATCTTTTTACAAATTCAGAGATTCGTTTTACAATTGTTTTAGAACTTTTACTAAATGATCAGCATATTTTTTTTTATTTTCGGAAGGTGCTCACTCAATCCACACACACACTTTTGAAGTACATAAGTATATTTCTAGTTTTGACACTCATGATAAAGGTAAAATAAATTTTCCGTTAACAAAAGATACTGAACCCAAAAACAGGACTTCGTGAAAATAATCGAGTGACTGAACAAGATAACGCAAAGCGATATGGTTCATGTGGGTGAATTTATAATGATAGCCGCGAAGGTTGTGCCAAGCCATTATTCGGGACTTCGGGGACTGTTTGTTGTAAACAACCGTTTCAGCTCTTCGTAACGTTTGAGTAACTTTGTCCATGTCCCGTGTCCCTTGTTGCAAATATAAGAATAGGGGTTCTCATGCTATCGAGGAGTACCTAATAAAAGTTAGGATTAAACATTACGAATGTTCTCGCTATTTTCCTTCTGGATTAAACCCTAGATGTTTTTTACACAAGTTCAGTACTTGTGTGTTGTTTAATTTTTTTTATAAGCTTTACTTCAAAAAAGTTTAAAAAGGGCCCAAAACGTGCCGTAAACAAACTAGCCCAGCATACACAATCGAAAAAATAACAAAAATCGGACACACAGATAACCACCAGCTGTATGATGATGTCTGAAAATCTCCAAATTTAAATAAGTCAAGATTTAACATATACTCTAGTATGCACCATAAAATTATATGATATATGGTAACGTAGGTACTCGCAAAAAATATTGTTACCGTAAAAGACCGGTATTTTTTGTTATAAGTAGAGGTACTTCCCCTATCGACTAAAGGTGTTCCACCGATAGTGTCATTTCCAATAAGTATAGTAATAACAGCCCCCTCCAAAATAATGTTTATTATCAGGGGCTCGCTAGCCACCTGCTTGTGATCGGAACGATAACGGTTTACGCACCTGACAGAAGTAACCTTCGCTTTGAATCTTCTTTAACTGACTTCCAACGTAAACTCTTCCGTCAATATTCTAATAATCGTCCTAAAAATGGGCTGTTCAAGATAGATAGTTCATTAAACTTAAGTACCTAAATACATTTTCGTAAAGACCGGTCTAATCACAATAAGACCTAGTTACCCTTCGGGTATAAAGGTCAAAATCACGACAATTCTTCCTCTGTTTTGCCGTGAAAGACGGACAAACAAACAAACACACACTTTCCCATTTATAATATTAGTAAGTATAGATTGTAAGTTATTACTCAAACCTTAAAGCATCTTACGGTGATAAAATCAAAAGATCTAAATTCTTGAAAGGAATCAATTTGGTTTCGCATAACATGTTGACCAGGGAATTTTGCTGGAATTCGCGAAATAACCCGAGCTTTTTGACACCAGTTTATTTGACCTCGGATTACGTACAGTTATTAAGAATGTCGGAGTCCTATTATATAAGTCAAGATAAAAGCAAATGATTGCAAAACTTTCCAAACAGACGTGTAGACTGCGTACTGCGTAGCACCTATCAGCCCCGACCCAATCTCATTTAACGAGTTCACATAAGAGAAGTACATAAAAAGGATATTACTGAGGAAATATTTGACTTCATATGTGAAGGACTAAAGACGGTGAAAGAGGCAATAAAATTGTACGTGTCGTCCAAGTGTTACCAAAATTGCGTGACTACGGTATATAAATACCTCCTATACTCCTACTGTTTGACGTCAATTAACTTGGAAGATTATTATCTTTGAACCTTGAGACCTTGACCATGGTAAAAGTTTTTCAGTACCATCATACATAATTAAAAAAAAAATAACCTACAAAATTAAAATTTTGAAAAGATTTTGATTTTGTGGACCGATTTTCATGAAACATGGCTAAGAACACTCCCAACTAATTCAGCTTTCCAACAAAATAAACTAAATCTAAATCGGTTCATCCATTCGGGATCTACGATGCTACAGACACCCAGACTCACATAACATACACAAACAGATAGACAGACACGTCAAACTTATAACATCCCGGCGTTTTTGCGTCCGGGTATACATACAAGTTATTTTGCTGTCTTCGGAACAAAAGTCGTTAAAATTAAACAAATGTAGGGAGCTTAAAGCTCAGAAAACTATTGCTTACTCTAAGGGACCATCTCCACTCAGGCGACGCAAGACGTCTCTTGGCGCGCTCCAGGCGGCGCGGCGCGCGCCAAGCGACGCGTCGCCTGGGGGCGCGTCTTACGTCCTTCCTATACAAAATGTACTGAGGAGACGTTTTTTAAATTACATTGGGGCGGCGTGGCGCTGACGTCCGTTCCGCGTCTCAGGACATGCGTCGCCTGAATGGGGATGGTCCCTTAGACATGAGAATAGAATTTCATATCGCCATATTTAATGGACCATAAATGATTATGCTTGACGTATTTGGACCAAAAAAAGTTTCACCGACATAGCTAGGCTATCGGGTTTCCTCTATGTTTAACGTGATGTAGCTTGGCAAACAGATTATATTTTTTTACGTCCGTCATATTTAAACATGATACCTACCTATAGGCACTTTTAGAAGATAGAAATTCACGCTCAAATTGTTATAGTTTAAAATATAATCATGTAATGTACAGAACATAATCATAATATATTATATCTAATATACCGTTTCGGAAGAGAGCAGAGTGCCAATATGGTAATATCTAAATCTAAAACATTTTTAAGCGTGAGGTGAAACAATTTGATGAGATGATGATGGTTTGATCAACCAACTGGTTAGTAGTTGAACAGTACTTACCTCGTCAACTCGTAAATTGGGTGTATCTATGCCTAGTAGGTACGTAAATATCCGTTATTTCCATTTCAAATCGGCTCGCAGATAGACCAAATACTTGAAGTTCCCAAAGTAATATGTACCATTATACCTACAGATAATCTTTGTAATTGATCGACCAGCACGGGAAGCATGGTCGCGCGATAGACGATAAAAAAGCAGGCCGTCCCTATCGCACTTACAAATAGTGCGATAGGGACGGCCTGCTTTTTTATCGTCTATCGCGCGACCATGCTTCCCGTGCAGGAAACTGTAGTCTTTTTCTATAGATACTTTCCTTCTCTTTCTACATAAATGGGACAATAGGCTCTTAGGCGCCGAGCGACACGTACCTACCTACACGTTGAATCACAACACATGATATGGCGTTCCTACATGTCGATAGAACTGCCAGTATTCATCATCAAATTGTATTTTAAAAACGGCACATTTTAATGTCCCCAGCATATAGGGCCCCTGAAGTTTTTTGGTCACTCCATCTGTGAGAATCGATTATACGGGATGAAACTCTGTCTCAAAAATAACCGGTTTAATAAAACCGTCTAGCGGAAATACCAACTCTTTTGGACGAACAAGATCTGCTAGATTGTTAAACTTGTCAGGATCTCACATTGCACAGTCATTGACATAATATGCGGGGTGTCGACATACGTTAGAAACTAGCTTATGGCCAAGATAACTGTTTACTGTAGAATTGGCCCTAGGACCGCTAGTCAGGCCCTATTTCCTTAGCAAGTAAGTCGATTCATAGAATTAGTCCTAACATGTACATTTGATCATTGTGATAAGCCCGACCTTCCCGGGCGTAGTTAAGAATTTGGTTAAAAACCTAAATTATTATGGTCTTAGGCAGCGTTCCCACTTATGCGTCGCGTGTCTCGGGGCGCGCAAGGGGCGTCCGCGCCACGCCGCTTAAGTGTAATTCAAAAAAAACCGGCCAAGTGCGAGTCGGGCTCGCGCACAAAGGGTTCCGTAGCAGCAAATATAATAAACTTATTATGTCAATTTATACACCTGCCAAAATTACAGTTAAATCAACCTATCTCAAAAACTATAAGAGATACTTTGATCAAACCAAAAATCGTTGAAAGAGTTAATTAGCATGCATCACCTCTATTTTTTTTAGAATTTTATACCCCGTAGTTATAAAAATAGAGGGGGGGGGGGGACATACTTTTTACGACTTTGAGAGCTGATATCTCAAAAACCGTTCACTTTAAGAAAAATGTTTTTTAGAAAACTTTATATCATTTTAAAAGACCTTTCCATTGATACCCCACACGGGTATGTACATCGAAAAAAAAATTTTCATCCCTCAGTTACATGTATGGGGGGCCCCACCCCCAATTCTTTTTTTTACTATTTAGTGTCATAATTTTGTAGCGGTTCATACAACACATATTCCCATCAAATTTCATCACTGTAGTACTTATAGTTTCCGAGTAAATCGGCTGTGACAGACGGACAGACGGACAGACGGACAGACGGACAGACGGACATGACGAAACTATAAGGGTTCCGTTTTTGCCATTTTGGCTACGGAACCCTAAAAACGTCTCCTCAGTACATTTTGTATAGGAAAGACGTAAGACGCGCCCCAGGTGGCGTGGCGGCGGCGGGGCGCGCGCCGCGCCGCTTGGCGGCGCGCCTTACGTCCTTCCTATACAAAATGTACTGAGGAGACGCTTTTTGAATTACACTCAGGTGGCGTGGCGCGGACGCCCTTTGCGCGCCCCGAGACACGCGACGCATAAGTGGGAACGCTGCCTTATTGGACTGAACTAAACATGTGTTAGGTATGTAGTTTTTATTTGTGAGTTTCGCTTCGAAATTTGATTGCTTCTTGAATCAGTGGAACGCAGTTCGGACTTGCTTAGGATAAGGAAACCAATTTTAGTATAAGATAAAGCATATTTTATGACCGCTTGGATTTGTGTTGTAATTGGTTACTACCAATATTTACTTGCTGTATTTTCCCAATAATGCGAAGGGAAATTCATTGATGATCGTGAATTGTATTATGACACGATTCTAAGCAGGTATTGTATGAGTATATAAGTAGCTTATAAGAGCACATTTTATATTATATAAGTATTTTTACACTGCACTGATATAATATTTTAATGATACCCAGTATTGAATAAATTGTTCTTTTTATACATTGTCTATGTTATTTATTATCCTGTTTATCACCTTGTTATATAATAACCAAAATGTGCCAAAAAGAAATCTACTGTGATATATGTTACTTATTATGTACATACGTTGACACGTACTAATACGTACTTTACTATAGGTTCATGGTTTATACTTTATACATGTAGCTACGTATGTAACTTTCCATCTACATATCGCCTAGTTATTTAATAAGTAAGTATTTATATATCGTACGAACAAAAGCGATGAGGGATAGAAGTGTTTACCTAGCCAATCTAGCCATGGGCTGATGCTGTCAGACTGTCGCCAAATAAATCGTGATGTTCACAAGGTCGTGTAAAGGCAGCATATAAACACATAAGGGCAAAGTAAGACTCTCGACTTCCTATAAGCCAATATCGCTATCTCAAATAACTTTGAAATTTTAATTTGGCTATGAATTGTCTAGATATAGCTACTTTAGCTAAAACACATACGACCTTCATACCTTCAAGAAAAGAGCGTACACTCGCCTTAAAGGCCGGCAACGCACTCCCAACACTTCTGGTGTTTCGGGTGTCCATGGGAGGTAGTGATCGCTTACCATCAGGCGACCTGTCTGCTCATTTGCCTCCTATCCCATTAAAAAAAAATCGGGGCCACCTACCACTGCTGTAGTAGGTATAAGAGGCTATAATAACGGCTGGTTAGTAATAAGTTTTTTTTTTTTTATTATTATAAATGGGCTTACTCTTGACCACAGACTACTACTAAGTTACCTGATTAGATACACGTTACCCATAATTTGAACAGTTGTTCTTATTAGATTACTTGTTATTAAACAATACAAATAATTCATTTACTTACATTGGGTTAGTTGAAATAGTTCATGTAGACAAGCCTTGTGTTTTAGTTCTAAGTCCTTATACTTACATTCGCCTATACTTGTGTTATTGGCAAAGTTCCAGCCAGTTCGGCAGCTAAAGAGGGGGCAAAAAGGAGGGAGAAATAACAAGACATCATAAAAAGCTTAATCTAGTTTTATTTGTCAATTTATTTCAACGTACTTAAGGCATTTTCCTTCTTGTTATTGGCACAAAGAACCATCTCACATCCGTCGACTAATGACTGCATCTGAGCACAATATCACTTCCGTTAATTTATATGGAATGTCATTTTCACAGAAATATGGAATGCCCGAAGTATGCCTACACCGTTCGTACCTCCAATACATACAAGCCAGGTATTAAAATTAAATATTTTTCAAGACTAGAGTATTTTAAGTAATCGTGCCATGAGTCAATACATACAATATAATTAATTAAACATATATATTTACAGTGTTAAAAAAACTGTTAATAAATTCATTTCACTTGAAAATAATTTGTGACTCCAGTATTTGAAACTTATTATAAAGAGATTCTTATAATAATTTGGTTAGGATTTGGCTTGCACTAAAAACAAGTTTGGAAACGGAGCACTGAACCTCAGGTTGGCACTGGTGTGTCAACAAATCATACAATATACTACAACATACATATCCATATAAAAATTCCAATATTTATACAAAATATACTGGTAATGAATCTCGAATACTGCTGAAATACTGCTACATTCACGATTTCCGTTTCATAAATAACAAATTAAAAGTATAATAAAAAATAAAATGGACGCAAAACAATTTCAATTATTGCACAAGAAATAAACATGAGAACGAAAAAATAATCACAACATTCTTTGCTGGCCGCGGCCAGGGAACAAAGTGGAGTGAGGAAAGACCTACAACCTGCTAATCTCCATAACGATCCAAACGTTAGGCACTGGTTTCGCTAAAATATCAAAGCTAAGTTACATGTAAAATTTGATTCAAGTACATTACAATACCTAGATTTAGTGGTGACGATAACGTGTCTAATTTTCAAAAACTTGCTCCATAGGCCTTCGAAGTCGAAAATTCGAATACATACCTATTCACTATACAAATACAGTTGCTGTAAGAAAACCAGTGTTCCTGAGTACAGAAAGCATAATATCGAATATAATATCAACCGCGGGATATGCATTTGGGTACATTATATTTTGCAAAACTTCGACTAGTTTTTTTACCTAATTAATTATCGTGGGATACAAAACTGGTTTCACTACACCTATATTTACTGATATTTTAGTAAAAAATAATCTAACATTCGATTTGTACAAAATCCATACACTGTTCGACGTACATATTATGTACTACATAATTGTTAGTTACCATAATGTGGAAAGTAAATAATTTCTGCTCAATTCGTTCGTATGGTACTTAAAAATACATTTGTACTATTTATAATTTATTAAAAATAACAAAATAATGGTGCGCTAGCACCGCAACAAATTAAAATAAATGCCGGGAAAGCTTCAGCTTTAGGAAATATTTACATTTTGTACATTTTTGTTATTTGTGCCTTTTTGTTCCTCTAGTTATCACTGGGTATAAAACATCTCTCTACATGAATAATTTAATGTTATGTCAAATTTTAAGAGTTAAGATGTTTGTTTAAATTAATCCAATAAATATTGTGAATAAACTAATTATGATCAACATAATTCGTTGCTGTTTACTAGAAAATGTTATTTTTTTCATTTCATCATGAACCTTTCCAAACGAAACTTCACAGGTTGTTTTTCCCACAAAGTACATGTACTATTGTGAGTTGTCCTTATCGTCAATAATAAAAACTGCTTATCTAAGCATATGTAATATTACTCACTCCAATATAAAAAGGTACTTTGTTTTATATGGCCTCACATTGGGTATAAATAGTCTCCTTATCCTGTACTGTACTTCTAACGCCATCTATTGAAACTGGTGGAAATAAATTGCAATAAGATACAACCAAAGTAACGCCACCTAAAACAATAGCGAGAAATGCAAAACCGTAGTCTCATTTCGACTATAATTTTGTCACGAATCGAGTGTGGAGTTATTACTTCAGTGGGTAACAGGCACTGTCACGCACACACGCATACACGTTTTATACAAATGTACAGTTCTACACGTTACTAATTAATGAACACAATCGCATTTATACAAGGCTGTGAGCTGACCACTGATTTTTATTCTAAAATTGAACCTAACATGAATCACTGTTTAAATCATATTTATTGTAATTTAAAATTATCTGATAACTTATTTTATATTTACTCAATACTTGATTCTTATTGTTATACTTTTATATTACAGAAAAATCTCATTCTACGTAACACAAAAGATTAAGTTAGATCTGTGAGTTACATATACCGAGACAAATAAATATTTTTGAAAAACAATTTTAGCACAAAGATCAGTGGTATTCAGCTGAGACAAATCGCAGAGGTCGATATTAAATTGTAGATGTCGCTACGCTTTCCATGTTTAGGTACTAGCAACATACGCTAAATAATGAAGTTTATGTCTTGACGATTTTGATGGCACTAATTGTCGACACGCCAGATAAATAATTCATTTGGTAAATTGTAGTCTGCATTTTATTACACCCGTATAGGCAATAGACAATGTGCTGCGTAAAAACTTGACATACAAACGGATCCTGTACTTTTCTAGATTACATAGCGACATCTATACACGAATCCATACGCCCACTTAAGTTAAATATTACTTAAAACGTGACGTCACAAGTAAGTAGGTGTAACACCATTCTCAAACGCCAAGCAACTTATTCAAATTACGACCTCTTATGGATTAAATTGAGTATACACTCGTACTTGAGTCGCGGAAGATGGCGCCACTGAAAAGCAAGTTCAAATAAAGAAAAATAATAATAAATCGTTATTTATTTTTCGTTCTTTTCTTGCTATGTTTTAATTATAAAACTCCCGAGGTACTTGAGTGATAGTAGACTTTTTGTGGGATTGACCATTATCCATTATTAAATATCAAAATGTACACCGAACTTTAATCGGTAAACAATACGTCTACACGACTTCCTTCACAACCGTTGCAAAACTTGCAAATATTTACGTCCGTAAAAATAAGACTACGAAACCAAGATTTGGTTTGGAAACAGCTTTTCAGTGGCATTCTGTCGCGACAACCAATTTGCTAAAAAGCAAGCGTTCCACGCTACCGCCTATGTACAGAGTCACACGAGGTATAATAACGGCCGATTCTCAGTTACCACAGACTGACCTAATAGTGAACTCTATGACAAGATTCACTGTGGCCAGGGTGATAACTAACATAGACAAAATATGTATAGTCGACACATACACAGTTGATATTTAGTGAATTTGTCAAATATGAATTACTTTCAAATGAACGGCAGACCTGCAGCGTCATCTATATTTGCACACTTTCAAACTGTATAATCTGCTAAATTTTGCCTATGTCAACGGAGAGTCCGTCACACACTCGTGTACAGTCAGACCAGGTAGTCGTCGAACTTCTTGAGCCTTCGCTACGAGTGTTTCGACGGCCGCCTCTCGCCGCCCCCGGACAATGTTTCCGGACTGAAGCGGACTCTGGACACCGAGCCGGTGGAGGCGTCCCGGGCCGACACGTAGGAGCTGTCCGTCTCGCTGGTCAGACTGTCCGGGGGGGTCGGGTTGGTGGGGGTGCCACCCCCGGAGCTTCCGCCGGAGGCGCTCGATTTCTTATTGTACTTCTTTAGACTCGAACGTAATTTTGTCGGGGCGAGTTCCAAGCCTAAATTCGCCGGGCGCTCGACCTCCTCCTGCCTGTAGAAGTCTCGAGGGAGAGAATAATCCGAAGACTTTCTCGGGTACTCCGTAATAGGTGTCCGATACTCGCTCTTGCTATACTTTCCACCGTATTGCCTCGAGGGGGAGAATTCCTCCGCATGGGAATTCGTAGCCGAAGAATTCGACGGCGTTCGTCTGTGGGTCGAGAACTGCGGGCGGTAGTCGGGCGCGGGTTCTTTATACTCGTAGGTTTCGTCGTAGGGGAAGAAGGGGTGTTTGACGACGTACTCGGTAGTTCGGTCTAGACCGTACGGTTCTCTGTAGTAGAAGTCCCTCTCTTGCGTGGGTTGGAAGTTCTCCCTGTAGTTGTGGTAGAGGTCTGCGAGATGGTCGGAGGTGGCGGAGGAGGTTCTCCTGGGGGAAGGAGTGGGGGGGAGGGTGGAGGGCGCGGTGCCGCGGCCGGAGGTGCCGGAGAGGGGTTGCGCGGAGTGCGTGTAGGAGGAGTAGGAGGGGTGCGGGTTGTGGCACGGGGAGTCCGTGAAGCGGATCGGCTTCTGCTCCTCCGCTTGCAGGCTGCTCATCTGAAAAACCGTGTACTTCATTAGTATACCCGAGGTGGATTCGAATACGTGTGTCGCACGATTCCTATCAGATTAGATTTCACAAACGACGACCTCGTTTTCCATGCGTCTTCGCATATACGACTTGCCGAAAGCGAATTAACAAATGGTCGATGATGTAGTGAATGTTGCCTGAAAGTGAACATTGTTTACTTGTTGTTTCATAAATGTTGCATTGTTTTTTCATAGATATATACCGCCCAGTCGTCTTCCCACCTAGGATCTCAAAATCACTTAAAACCGAACCGAAAAATCCCCACCGTCCACACGGTCCCGTCTGTCCTACCCCTATAGAATCTTGTCTATTTTAACCCGTTCGACGGCCCTTGGTAGCTATGTCATGGCCTAACTGGAAACCTTCGTATGACAATAAGTACTACATTGACTATTTATCAGTGATCGGTTTTTTGGATTCACCCTCGCGGGATATCAAGTAGAAAAGTTAATATTAATACGACGAAATTATCTCTAAGGAACTTTTTACTCTTACATGGCAACCAGTTGAGACAAAAACTTCTATTCTTTTCCTAATCTCTACACTCTATTAAGCAAAATATATTAGAACCTCCACAAAGTATTACCTTACATCTATCATGATATTTATACAAAGAACATTAAATTTAAATTGTTTTTCTAAATTTTATTGTAAGAATATCAAAGCTAAAGAGTTCACATTTTTAAATTGTTGGAGAGATTTATAGTGGTTATGAAATCGCATGTTAGTAAGGACTATTACGTTATGTACTATTTTTAGTTTAAGTTTATAATGTTAATGTTGTTGCTTTATATTTTTGGTTGAGCAATAAAACCATTTGGCATTGTGGACATTGTACATATTTTTTTGCCTTTTCTAACAACATTAAGCCCGGATTCCCGGGGCATATCCATACTAACATAATGATTGAGGTCGTTCACCCCATGTCGAATCCAAAAAACCGATCACTGCTATTTATGCTGACTATCATATCCAATGTAACACTTACCGGCGACCCCGTAATGGCATTCAACGGCGCGCGTAGATGCCGCGTCGGCCCGTGGTACGTGTTGTGCGCGAACCCGAAACCTTCGTACGCTGTGTTCAGTGGCTCCGGTTCTAAGTCTGGCCTGAAAAATACAGTCATACTATTATTTAATTGATTTAATATTTAGTTTTTTTTTTAAATATATTTGATGGCCAAGATAATCATGTGAATCACGTCGCAGAAGGTCAACTTGGACTTCGTTACGAGAGACTAGCCTGTCGAAGCTCAAAACCGGGACAAATGGAAGTAGAAGGAGACGTCTACGATTGATGCCATTAGGCTTAGAATAAATTTAAACGTGGAAAATTACTGCACTGGGTTAGACTTAATCCTCTTGATCGATACTCCAGCGCTCCACTCTGTTCCATGTCCTCTCACGGCGTCTAGCCAACGCCTCTTGGGCCTACCTCTGGGCACATCTCGGACACTGGCGATCAAATATATGAAAGAGGCGCGTTCCTAGCACACATTCTAAGCTCGTGTAGGTGAACGCGTACCATGCTTGTATGAGTGACATATGACAGGTTGACTGTTCGCGTTTTTGACAGGCGGTAACTGTGAGGTAGCCAAGAGGAGGTGGGTAGCGCTTTCAGCGGGGAGCGGGAATGGCCATACTGTACATACGATAGTACTCTTTATTATACTGTGCTCTGGGTCTAGTGCCTTGGACGAGGTCACATCACATTTCAAGATATTTAAATGTTTCGCACCTGTGTGGCTGTAAAGTGGGGTGTAGCGGACTGACGTTGCTGACTCGCACGTCGTAACCGGCGGCTACACCGCCCAAAAGTGCCGCCATGTTGTAGAGAACCAGCTCTATTATCGATGGCTTCTTGAACTTGTAACCTGGTACAAATAACACAATATTACATTAATTTTGCTGACTGGACTACTAACTTTGGCTACCGAATTTAAAATAAAAATAATTAGAAATCATTTCATTAATTTTTACAAGAATTATTCGAACTATCACAATTAAATTAACACCTAATTAGCAAAATATATCTACGCAGGGAGAACAATAATTTGAACTTTACTGAAAAGTGTTAGAAACTCAATTGACTTATCGATTGCTATCCTGAATACGAAATTTGTTCGGAGAACATAAGAACTCAAAAATGGTCTTTTTTCCAAACCTAAGGTTGGTTAACCGGACCGGTAGATCGTTTTTATGGCCCCGATAGAAATAGTCCGAGCCGTTTACGTATATTGCTCGTTTAAACGAGATTCTAGATAGTAACAAAAAAAAAATTTTTTTACCTTCTGTGCTATAAAGCGTGGGCATAGGTATCGTGTACCGGGACGACGAACTGAGCGGGTACTCTGGGCCCCAATCCTCGGGACTGAAGTCTGCGTAAGGAACAAAACAACCTATGTGAATGAAACATAGGCAGTTAGTTACGAGGTGCGGTGGACGATTGTACCTGACGAATAGATGCGGAAACAGGGTATACAAATCTTTACTTAGATATTTGGTTTTCTCTTTATTTATGGAATTAATCATCATTAAATATCCTTGCCTTCTCCCATTTACTTGGGTCGGCAGATCTAACACTCTGGCGCCATTTCTGGCGGTTTTTTTGGGTTCCGTACCAAAAAGGTACAAATGAAACCCTTATTTCATATCCTTGCGTTATTTATGGAATTAATTAAACAATTATTTTAGTCACATTGTAAAATAAAATAATGTTTCCAATTTAATCTATTCGTTAGGTTATGGCAAACTCCTCATGTCTCATGTTAACGATATATTTTTATGGTCAATATAAACAATATCAATTAAATATGAAGAGTTTGCGAACAGTGAAATGACATCATGATAAAAATTATTATTAATTACAAAGAATGAAAAACAACTAGTCTAAATCACAGCCATTTTAAACAAATATAACAAAAAAAAACATTACACATTTAGGACATAATTCCTAAACACGGAAAAATACCATGCATTGAAATATTTCAAATAATCACTACACATGCTAAACAGTTCATTCGTAAAATAAAAGCAAAGTGTACAAACAAATCATACTTACATGTGCAACACTTAAACTAGCACTTTTGTTTAAAAAAAAAGTTACGTTGTCTTTGCCTGCCCGATATTAGAGCCGAAAAGAAAGCGGAAGCGGATTTAGATTTTTTTGTCACCCAGCACCAAGTGGTTTATTTTTTTAATCGTTTATTTGTACGGCTCATTTTTAACTGTTAAGGGGTGTGTTAGTTCTAAAATATTAGTAAACCCATGTTAAAAAAATACACCAGAATCGATTTCATGGAAAAGGTTTATTTAATATATAAAAAGTATAAGAACCGGATCACCAGAGTTTCACATTGGCAGAGCTGTTTAGTTCTGTTACGCTCTGCGGAGTTTTAACATTTTTTTACATCTGAGCCTCATTTTTTTTAATACTAGTCCACCACCATGTAGAGATTACGCGTGTTACACGGTCGGTATCGTACAGGTCGGTCTACAGATTGGAAGCCCATGCGAAAACTAACAAAAAAATAAATAAGATTATCCCTTTAGTTGTACCAAAGAAAATAAGGCATTATCTTAGCTAAAACTCTGAGAAAAAAAATCATAAAATTTCGAAAAAATTAAAATATAATCGAAAAACGTAAAGAAGTATATAATCATGATTTCGTGTAAAATTATATAAATCACTGATAAAAATTTGATTTATATCATTATTTATAAACTTTGATATCACATTGACTTCCAAAATACATAAGGAAATTAAAAATTAATTGTAAACATTTGAAAGCGTGCCAGATGTGGTGAAACCAAGCGAGAACTATCAATAAGTAAGTACGACGTATACATATATAATGATATCACTTAAACCGTAGGATAGCATACACTATGAACTGCTAAGCATGCATAGCACTTAACTAAAACGGCTGAAAGCAAACAAATGCTTACAATTTACAAAAAAAATCAAATCAAACAGGTAGAACATATAACCAATACAAACTTCTAGAAATATCTCTACTTAACGCACGTAATGTGCCACACAAAATATAAAAAACCAATGAAACATACAATTTTTACAATCAACTCCATAATTAAGTCTACTTGAACACTAATATCTTAATAATAGTGTCAAAAATGTCCGCTCCGGAAACACGAACATCATTATAAAATGAATACATATTGTCAAATATTATAAAAATATAACGTAGGTCAATTCCTTTCAACAACAATATTTCCGTCAGTCAGAGAATAATAAACAACGTACAGATACGTTTATTTCAAAGATAAAATATATTCGTCACCGGAACGAACAAGTTTGGGATTTAAAGAAATGCTTCCTCCGCATGTCAAATTCATAAAACCATAGAGACATTGTTTGTTTTTTTGTGACTCTGTTCAAGCCTAAACATCCGTTTTACCAAACCGATTTGATATCTGTGGCACACAAAAATACTGTAAAAAAATATGTAAACATATCAAAAATAAAACATTTACTTACTGTAAGATTTATTACACATTTTAGTAACTAAATTGTACTGTTTATTTATTTCTTATTAGATTTTGTTGATCTACCTCAGTGTTGCTGTATTCAAATCACAGATTCAAAAAAAGGTTTGGTATATACCGGCAGTTCAGGAGTTTTTAAACATAAAAACGTACTTACAGGCATATGGTAGGTTGTCGTGCGATGATCCTTTGCAGCGTAGAAAAACAGAGGCTGTCATTGTCATACCATAAACAAGAATCATAGACAAGTCATTACTGTAGATTGTACGATATAAATTCATCAACACAAATCTATAAAAAAAATAGCAGAGAAAATAGTTTGAATGTTTTAAAGATGTTTAATATTCAAACTTAATATGATTTTTTTTGATGTAAATTCATAAATAAATATAACATAATAAATGTTAGAAGATTTTATAACTTTAATACAAAACTCTAAATAATTTAATGTCAATTTGATGTGTGTTGATTATTGTTTATGTATGTTTAGGTACTTAAATAAATGTAAACAAAATCTACCCTCAAAAGGCTCCTTATGCCTGTTGAGGGTAAAACATTACACGACCGATAAGAAGGTTAAAGGCACATCACTCAGTGACAGATCCGTTTAGTTTTTGTATTTGGTTGGTTAGCGGACAAATATAACTACCCCAAAACGTAGAAATGATTTACCTATATTGTTTTAAATACCTACACAGAGTATAGTCTACAGTAACGAAATGCCTATAAAATATTGACATTGTTATGTCCAAACAATTCTCTACGGTCACTCAATTTTCTAGATCCAAGAGCGTACCTATGTTTTAGGGTAGTTTTGATGACGTCACGTTAATAAAGAAGCTGCTGTTTTTTCTATATTTTTTATACTTCTACTATTGTTGTGTAAAATTGACGTCACTTAAATTAACCTAAAAACAAAAGTATCTTGGAAACAATTGCAAAAGACCACAGGGTATTCTGCACAGCCAATTTTTTTTATCTTTTCTTCTTATTACGGCCGTTACACTGTGATCTTTCGCAATATTTAAATACAACTTGGCAAGAACCTAAACAATCCTCAAAAATATATTTAAAAAGTCTTTTATTATAATCCTAACAAAAAATGATAACTATGAATTAAAAATAAATTAACTAACAATGAAATGAGATAAATGCATTCTTGTGATGTCCCCCAGAACTTTTGTACGTAAAATTGTTTGTATGTAAATTACTATGGATAGGAGAAAGAATACTGAGTTTTGGTACATCACAATGGGTACGAAATTGCATTACGTGTTTGTACAGTTTGATACATGTACGTAAACATTCAATTAATTTAATTAATTGAGCGTTTTTATTTTTATGGGGTAGGGGCTGTAACAGGAGGAAAGATTATATAATTCTAGGATCCAATAATTTGAAGCAATAAATTCTAAAACGTAAAACTATTCGTCAAAGTATTTCGGACAGGCCCATCGTGTATACCATTTTCTAGGCCTAATTTTTTAGGCCATTTTCGTAAATAGGTATTGGTTTATAGATTTACAGGGCTAGATTTTTAAAATTTTGTTATTGTTTTGGTGTTGGTCCAGTAATTTTTGTATAGGTCATGTATCAACTGTTATAGATAATTAAAAACAGACACTGGTTTAAGTTTTAAAACTAAGAAATAAGTCTTTTTTACACTTTTTTTATTTACTTAACAATTAACTAAAACTATGTCAAATCCTTTGAATAGATTTAGCGAATTTATTTACACCTAAAGTCGAGTCGAATCGTTCGGGTCAATTATACTTTTTTTTTTACTAAAAAAAAGGTTATGACGGATTAAAGTTCTCATTCGGGATAGAGTTCTATTTTCAAGTGTTAACGTAGGAATGTCGTTATTAGTAAAAATGATATGTCTAAAAAATATGGCAACGTTTTGTACAATATTCCTGTGAATATGATCGGTTTAAAGTTAAAAATAATAATTTCGTGCTTTACAACGGAAAGGTGATCAATATGATCATGTGAAATACCGTACTATTTTTTGGTAAAAATTTGGGCCAATTTTAAAGAAAACTTAGGGCTCGCGTAAAGTTCTTTCGGATCTCTGATCTGTCGAAAATACAACTCCATCCCAAACTACTCGTCCTTCAGGAGCTCGGTGGTCTCCGAGCCGAGACCGTTCGAGAGCAAGCCGCCGGCGAGGCTGTGCGACCGGAACCCCTTGAAGAAGGTCTTCTTGACCTCGCCGTGGCTGCCCTTCCTGTTGCTCTGAGGTTTCCGGTCGAAGACCGTGTCGTAGTGGTGCAGGTCGGAGGCGGAGGTGAAGATCGGGCAGATGCCGAACTTGGCGCGAGGTTCGGCGTTCTCGTAGAGCAGGTCGTCGTGGCTGCCGGCGCGCTTCTTGAGGTCGGGAGGGGTCTTGGGCTGGCGGACCTGCGACTTGGACTTGCGCGGGCGCTTGTCGTGCTTGGCGGGGTGCGGGGCGGTACCTGGGGCTCGCGCGCGCTCGCGCGGCGGCAGCTCGGGCGCGGAGGACGAGAAGCGCGGCGACGCGCGCGGCCGCGCCAGCGCCGGCAGCGGCAGGTGCGTGCGCGACTTCTGGTGCACCGACGACGGGCCCCACGTCTTGCCCTTCACGCCGTCCGCCGGCACTGCAATCACAAATCATCCGATCAAACCTAGCGGAAGTAAAATAATTCACCGCGGACGAGGCCCAGACGCGCCGCTCCGGGTCTTCGGCCCGGCCTTCGCTAGATCGCTATCTTATACGATTTCGACGACTCCTGCGGCGGGCGGAGCGGCGAGCGGCGCGGTCGGTCCGCGGAGTTTAGCCGCCGCGTGAACTCCTATATCCCTGAAAGGGACCTCCGAAATTGGCCCGAAACATGGTCGCAGCGATAGCGATATAATAACGTGAGCGCGACCGTAGATTTACTAATTATTTGAATATGTCTCACGAAAGTTTAACAGCTGAATTAAAATGTGAATTGCAATAAACTCACGTGCGATAGCTCGCATGATGGCGGGTGATCCCGGTGGAGTATCCTTGGCGACGGCGACTAACTGTTTGACGCTGGATTCGTCCTCTGAAGGTCTCACTGTGAGCGTGTGACGAAAGTCCACTGGAGAGGAGATCGTGTCTTTCTTGAGGAGTTTGATCTTGCTGAATTTGCCTGCAAAAGAAAAACCAACAGAAAGATGAGGAAATGAAATAGTTTGAAAAGTGAAGCGCTTCACTTTCCCATTCCTATCGGCGGAGGAATATTATTCCAGCATTGTATAGCAACCTACCAAAAAGAGCTGGTGGCCTAGCAATAACAGCGTGCTACTTTCGATCCGGAGGTCGCGAGTTCGAACCCCGGCTCGTACCAATGAATTTTTCGGAACTTATGTGCGAAATATCTATTGAAATATGCCAGTCGCTTTTCGGTCAAATGCCGAGAAACCGCAAGGAGGATGATGATTGTGTAGCAACCTACCAGAAGCTTCTTAGTAAACTAGTCGGACAATATTGCAGTGAGCAAGCAGGACGCTTGTCTTTCATGTTTAGGAAATGAAGCTTGTCCAAAAAATATAAAGATACCGACTAAACACAATATATCACATCCAGTTTTACACTTTCTTCTATTCAGCTGCAACATGTTATAAGGCTGTGCATTATCTGTCACCTGATCTCAACTCAAATTCTCCTTCTGTGCTAGGATCTGCTTGCTTCTCTAATGATGTCTAAACATTTCTAACGGAATCTACTAAAGATAAACTTACCATTTCTTTTGTTAGACTGTGCCGGCTGTGTCTGGCAACTATATGTACATATGTGTAGTTCTCTTGCCGCTAGATCCAACTCTCATTTCTAGTTCTATCTCTTTCTATGCTAGGTTACACAATAATTTCTTTTTCTAAAAGAATGACTTAGGCATTAAGATATACTCACCTTTTCTCATGTCACTCGCAACTATGAGTATGTTCTAGTTCTCTCTCCTTCTGTGCTTTGTTCTGCTGGTTTTTCTAAAGTGATGGCTAAACGTTTCTATCAGAATCCACTAAAGAATACTTTTACCTTTTCTCTTATTAGGCTGTGGCGGCTGTGTGTGCGACATATTGCTGGCAACTATGAGTATGTGCAGTTCTCTTGCCGCGAGATCAAACTCTCTCATTTCTAGTTCTCTCTCCTTCTGTGCTAGGTTCTGCTCGATGAGTCGCTGCTGGAGTTGTGCTCGGGAAAGCTCTTCTTCGCGACATCGGAGTTCCTAGAAAAATAAGGGGTTTTTAGAACAAAGCATATGTAGGAACTTATGTACTTACCTAAACTAAAAACTTCCAAAAAATTGTAAAGATATGAAATGAAATGGCAATTTTAATGTCATGACTGAATTCCAAAGATTCCTGAATTTTTAGAAAATATACATAATAAGAATCTTCTCGTATTTTATTTTTACTGCGTCTGCTAGAAAGTGCTAATGAAATGATTAGGTGCCTGCCCAAGTTTTGATAAACACCAACATGATTTATATAATGTATGAAATGGTAAATCAAATCGTTGGATTTATAATTATTTATTAAGATGTCGCGTTATTACAATGCGTTTAACAACAGAGGATTAGTAAAAATAACAATAACACAAATAACCAACAGGTAAAATAATAAAAAAATACTAATATTAAAGAAACGTGCTAAAATGAATCATCACAAATATTACTAACCTCCTCTATAGTTTTGCATTCCTATTGCAAGCGTTACAAAGAAAGAGCGTTAGGTTAGTACAAGTCTACACACATAGGGATCAAATTCGCTTCGTTAAGCTAATATTTGCCATACAGAAATAATCTACATATTTATTTATCAATAGCAAGCATTAATAAATAACAAGCCGTGGCAGTAGCTTATTGAAGATACAGTTAATTAAACTAAAAATGTGAAAATTGTATCTAAGTATATTTGTAGGGTTAAGAATAGACATAGGAAAAATAGGAAAATTATAAGAGGCTTATTTGCTCTCGCACTCTGACTGTATAATGTGTTCCAACTGGATCAGTAGGCCTAGCACATGATGGCCGCGAGAGTATGTCGCTGCGAGATAGACTACCCGTCCTTATGTCATTAATACAGTTAGAAGAAGACGTGTCATCTATCTCGCGGCGACATACTCTCGCCGCCATCTTGTGCTAGGCCTACAGGATCTCAGGTATGAAGACCACTTCTCTTTTCTCCTTAGTTCCCGAAGAACCTCTTCGATCTCCACTTGTCAGTCTTCCTGCATCGTGTGAAAGGACTCGAGAGGAGCTCTCGTGAACTCTGTCTGCCGTGTTCCAGTTGAATCAGGATTTCCGGTTTGAAGAGCACATACATACTTTATTAACATACCTTCTCTTTTCTCCTTAGTTCCCGCAGAACCTCTTCGATTTCCACTCGCCAGTCCTCCTGCATTGTGTGGAAGGATTCGTGGGGTGCTCTCGTGAACTCTGATTGTCTGATGTGTTCTAGTTGAATCAGGATTTCGGGAAAGAGCGGCCGCGACCGCGGGCTTGAATCCCAGCATGCTACGAACAGAAAGATGAAACATTTATTTATGTATTTATTTATTAAAAACATGTTTACATGACCTTACAGTGTAACTAATGCGTCACGAAACTTAGATAACAAAAACAAAGAGAGAAAAAGACAAAGAGAATAAGAAAAAGAAAATTAATCAATTTATTTGGGCGAACATAAGGTACAATTATATTTAAAAAAACCGGCCAAGAGCGTGTCGGGCCACGCTCAGTGTAGGGTTCCGTAGTTTTCCGTATTTTTCTCAAAAACTACTGAACCTATCAAGTTCAAAACAATTTTCCTAGAAAGTCTTTATAAAGTTCTACTTTTGTGATTTTTTTCATATTTTTTGAACATATGATTCAAAAGTTAGAGGGGGGGGGGACGCACTTTTTTTCCTTTAGGAGCGATTATTTCCGAAAATATTAATATTATCAAAAAACGATCTTAGTAAACCCTATTCATTTTTAAATACCTATCCAACAATATATCACACGTTGGGGTTTGAATGAAAAAAAAAAAATCAGCCCCCACTTTACATGTATGGGGGGTACCCTAATAAAACATTTTTTCCCATTTTTTATTTTTGCACTTTGTCGGCGTGATTGATATACATATTGGTACCAAATTTCAGCTTTCTAGTGCTAACGGTTACGGAGATTATCCGCGGACGGACGGACGGACGGACGGACGGACGGACGGACGGACGGACAGACAGACATGGCGAAACTATAAGGGTTCCTAGTTGACTACGGAACCCTAAAAAACATAGTACATAGTATCATCGAGCAAGAAAAATATGAATGGAAATACTGACAGATAAATTGAAAATAAAAGTGATCATACCGGAATCAAATTTACTAACTGTACCGCTATATTGAAGTGTGCAATAAAAAGCAATGCATGAAGTGCACTGAAAGTAAATATAAACAATACACAATATTACAAGAAGTTATTTATGGTTCGTGTAATATAACACACGATGCTGCTCGCCAGTTCAGTTACTTGAACTTGGCTTGACACGCTACCGCGTGTCTAGAAGTGTGCCAATAAAATTTTCAAATAGTGTAACTAAAGACTAAATAATCGATAAATTTTACAAGGTGTAAAAGTTTAACCTTGTAAAATTTATCGATTATTTACCAAATGGCCAGGGAGCGTACATTTCATGCCGATGACATTAATCTGACGTCACGCTCCGTATAGGGTGATCCCAAATAGTTTTATTGTAAATTATTAATCATTAGTCGTCAATCATTTTAATCGTGTACAAATTACTTCAAATACAGTAGTCCATTTACATGTGGCATAAATAATACCTACTTGAAATGTGAAACGTGAATAAAATTATTTGATTTGTTTTTATACATAAATTTAATTAAATAGTATTTATTACAATAAATACGTAGAAAAGAGAATTTCTCTCTAACGTAAAGCACACCATCCTTCTTGCATTCATTACCATGCAAAGTAATTCATAACTTAAAATGATTGATGACTAATGATTAATAATTTACAATAAAACAATTTGTGATCACCCTATATGGAGCGTGACGTCAAATTGACGTCATCGGCACGAAAAGTACGCTCCCTGCAAATGACCTTATCACCTTATACAGGATATCAAAATGAAAAACAGTTGCATTTATCCCGGTCCTGCTTGCATCACATTTACGAAAGAGACCTTGAATGGTATCAAGCCTTATCACTGCCAGCCGCTATGACGACAACAACCGTAAAATCCGGTCTCACCCACTGTGCACTTTATGTTGGTTATTTATGTTTTACTGACATATAAACATACAGAAAGCCTGACCAGAAATATATGACGACGGGTAGAATAGAATAGAATAAAACTTTATTTTGTATAATTTATGTTACAGAATTGGTGTCCTATCGTTTGACCAAAACTTGTTTAGCAAATTGACACTTGACAACCAACTACTGGCAAAATTATATTTTGGCAAGTCTTCACTTTACAAAAACATTTTTGACAAATTATTCTCATAACCAAATATTTAACTTACAAAATAACATTTTATAAACGATATTTTTGACAAGTTAATATTTTTAACAAATATGTTGACTAATAAACCTACGATTAGCCTAAAAATGTTTGCTGTAATGTATTATTTGACAAGTGAATCTGTAATAGTAATTTATAATATGGGTCAAATGAAACACATAATAGCGAATCAAATCATATTAATGTTTCATAGAAAATCTTTACAATATTTTTTTACTCAGTCCCTGCTTTTTGGAATGCTACTACAAAGTAGATTTGGTTAGAACTATAAATCTCACAAAACCGAAGTAATACTAGAAAAGTGGGTTAGGTTAGGTTAGAGCTTTGACCCTCACAAAACCGAAGTAATACTAGAAAAGAGGGTTAGGTTAGGTTAGAACTGTGACCCTCCCAAAACCGAAGTAATACTAGAAAAGTGGGTTAGGTTAGGTTAGAACTGTGACCCTCACAAAACCGAAATAATACTAGAAAAGTGGGTTAGGTTAGGTTAGAACTGTGACACAAAACCGAAGTAATAATAGAAAAGTGGGTTAGGTTAGGTTAGAACTGTGACCCTCACAAAACCGAAGTAATACTAGAAAAGTGGGTTAGGTTAGGTTAGAACTGTGCCCCCCCTAGGGTGCCCACCTTGCCGTGGTGGGGGGGCTTAGTAACCGTGGACTGGTCACCCACGGTGAAGCTAAGAGGTACCCAGGGCCGGCCGGTTTGGGGAGCTGGCTGGCCCGAGGCGGTCGCTCTAAGTGGGCTTGTAAGGCCCACTTAAGACGCGTCTGGGAGGACTGCGGTGGGAGGGAAGATCCGGCAGTATGGGATGCCGCTCTGTGCCCTCCCACGGTAGCCGAGGTGGGATCGCAGGGGGAGAGGCGTGATGGTATAACGGTGCGCCACTCTCCCTACCCCCTGCGACCTTGGCGGGGCCGCTCCGCTGTAGCGGCATTGGAGGGGCCGCAAGGGAAGAGGAGTGCCGGTATTACGGTGCGCCGTTCTCCCTATCCTTTGCGGCCGACTTGGTTAGCGGTGGAACCAATGACCATTTCCACCGCTGGGCGCCGGAACATTCTGGCGCCCATGGCCTCTTTGTGGCGGACTCGAGGGGGTCCGTCACTGTACCTTTAAGCGGCCGAGGAGGAAGGTGCGCCCTGTCATCTGGCGCACTCACTGTGGAGGGCCTTTGGGCATCCGTGTCGAAGCCGCATGTGTGCGGCTGCCGCCGGCGGGGTTGCGGATGTGAGCGCAAGTGTACCGGTAACCCCGCCAACAAGGCGGCGAGGTGGCATGTGGGGGGTTTTTAGTGGGTATATCGTGGGCCTCATTAGCTAATACGGGAGTCCCACATAACCACTAGGGTCCCCCCTCGCACCCTAGTGGTATGCGGAACGCATTTTCCCCCCTAAACAAAAAAAAAAAGGTTAAACTGTGACCCTCACAAAACCGAAGTAATACTAGAAAAGTAGGTTAGGTTAGATTAAAACTGTGATACACACAAAACCGCACTGATACTAGAAAAGTTGGTTAGGTTAGGTTAGAACTGTGACCATCACAAACCAAACTGATCTAAAAAAGTGGGTCGATCAGTTTAGCCTAGCAATTATAGGCTAGAAGAAAAGTCTGGAACCCCTTTATAACAATTTATTACATGACATTTGGTAAATGTATCAATTTGTCAAACATACTATTAGGTAACATGAAAAATATACAATTGATAGTTTATTATGTAACACATTGTACTAATGTATTAGTTACTAAATGATTATTTGTCAAATAAGTTTTTGTAAAATGATACATATGCGGAATAACATATTTGCCAATTACTATATTGATGAAACGTTTTTTGTAAAATAACATTTGCTAAAATTGTTTTGGTCAAACATTAGTGAACCGGTTCGGCTTATCATATTTATCACCGGGTTCCGTTAGACCCGGAATCTGTTGATCTTTTAACTTACGGAGCATGTCTTCGTGTAGGTCTCTAGCACGTATGTACCACGGGTCTTCATCAAGCATCTCCCAAATTACTTCTGAACTAGTATTACAAGCATTAAAAGAACTAGCATTAAAAGATCAAAATGGATATTATTTCGACTCTCCACTCAGCAAAAAATTTTAGTAAATTTTGGAAAGAAACGGGTAAGCTTAATTTGAGACCTAGCCTGCCTGTGAGCGTTGCGGGTGAGTGTGAGCCCACTGATATAGCCAACTTGTTTAAACAACATTTTCAGGTCAAGTCTTCGCTGGGTCGGACTATGCCAGTGCTCGGTACGTGTCCATCAAAAGTGTCGGTGCGTTTCTCGGCAAATGACGTTTCCTCTGTCATTAAAACAATGACGTCTGGGAAATCTCCGGGGCATGATGGGCTTAGTGTTGAGCACTTACGACATGCCGGGACACATCTTCCGCGAGTGCTCGCGTTACTATTTAACTTGTGTGTGAGTCATTCATACTTACCGAGTGCACTAATGAAAACCACTGTTGTGCCTATAATAAAAAATAAAACGGGGGATGTGTCTGACCTCAGCAACTACAGACCGATCTCGTTGGCGACAATCGCGGCTAAGGTGCTGGACAGGCTTCTTGATGGCCAGCTTCGTAGACACTACAAAGCTAGGGACGCTCAGTTTGGTTTTCAGGCGGGAGTGTCTACGGAGTCAGCTATATTTTGTGTGAAAAGTACTGTCCAATACTATGTAAAGCAGGAAAGCCCAGTGTACGCCTGCTTTCTAGACCTATCCAAAGCATTTGATCTGGTCTCGTACGACATCTTGTGGAGCAAGCTGTCGTCCAAGACCAGTCTCCCGGCAGAGTTGATTGCGGTATTTGATTACTGGTACAGCAATCAAATCAACTCTGTGCGATGGGCAGGCGTATATTCGGACGAGTATATTCTTGACTGCGGAGTGAGGCAGGGGGGGGGTAACCTCTCCAACCTTATTTAATGTGTATATGGATGGACTGATAGAGGAACTCACCGGCGCCAAGGTCGGGTGTCACATTGGCGGTACTTGTCTCAACAATATAAGTTATGCTGACGACATGGTGCTGTTGGCTCCCTCTGTCAGTGCGCTCAGGAGGCTCGTGAGGATATGTGAGCTCTACGCGGAGAGACATGGGCTCAGGTATAACACCACTAAAAGTGAGTTACTAGTCTTCAGGGCAGGCAACATGAAACTAGAGGAAGTACCTCCTGTAGAGTTGAATGGCGCCGTCCTGGACAGGGTACAGCGGTTTAAATACCTGGGTCACTGGCTCACCGAGATTCTCAGTGATGACATAGATGTGGAGCGGGAACGGAGGGCGTTGGCTGTTCGATGCAACATGCTGGTGCGCAGGTTTGCAAAGTGTAGTAATGAAGTCAAGATCACATTATTTAAATCTTATTGTCAATCGTTCTATACTTGCAGCCTGTGGGCCAGTTTTACGCAGCGAGCATACAACGCCCTGCGTATTCAATATAATAATGCGTTTAGGATACTGATGGGCCTCCCTCGGTACTGCAGCGCATCTGGGATGTTCGCGGATGCCCATACGGACGACTTTTATGCTATCATGCGTAAAAGAGCGGGTTCCCAGTGGTATCGATTGCAGGGTGGTACCAACGGTCTCCTGAACGCATTAGTCTCCAGGATAGACAGCCCTCTCATGAGACGCTGGAGCAAACTCCATGAGCCCTATAGAAGTTGCTCCAAAATATAATAAAAAAATAATTTTTAGGAATGTTATTTGTTTATTGTTGTAGTGTTTTAATTTAATTTATATTGTAATTTAATTTAATTTATTTTTGTTATTATTGTAACTAATATAGAGTAGGGATAGTTTTTTAAGTTTACTAACAAATTTATGGGATCACGCCTGAAATAAAATTTTTTTCATTTCATTTTCATTTCATTTCATTTCATTTCATTACGCGGAAAATTAGCAGCTGTTTTCAATGCCATGCGATATTGTCTCTCTAATTCAGTCAATCTAGATTTACTCACCCTAGGGTAGAGTTGAACTATGCCATAATCTATTATTAGTAACACAGTCGCTTTTATGACTTTTATTTTTGTCTCCAGTGAGACCTTGCTATACCACCCTATTATTGGCGCTAGCATACCGCGTACCTGCTTAACTTTTTTAACGGTGTTTTTTACATGCTCTTTCAGAACTAATCTTTGGTCAAGATCTACCCCGTGATATTTTATACAAGATTTAATTGGCAGGTTCTGATTTTGAAGGCTTATATTCCGACTATATTTACGTTTGTTGGTAAACGGGTCATGTTGCGGAATTACATTAGAACTCACAGGGCGCTCATCCACACACCTTGCAACCTAAATGGTCGCGTACCGTGCGGTTTCAGAAGAATTTCCTCCCGCGGACGCTCCGGCTGTGGAATGAGCTCCCTGCCGAGGTATTCCCGATGAACTGTCAGTATGGGGTTTTTCAAAAAAGGAGTGTACAAGTTTCTAACGGGTCGGCAACGCGCATGTGACTGACACCCCTTGAGTTGCAGGCGTCCATAGGTTTCGGTGACTGCTTTCCATCAGGCGGACCGTATACATGTTTGCCACCGACGTGGTATAAAAAAAAACTATTTTCTTCATACTATACTGAACTGTCATTTCATACAGAATAACAGCGCCCTCTTGACAATAGTCATATATTTCTCGTCAGGCTTTACACAAGTTGGCTGAGGCAGCCCGAAGCTTCTCTGTTTTAGCTTGCGAAAAAATATTTACGTATTCCGGATGTTCATCTTTACATCTTTCAACTATTCTTTTTTTCTTTTTAAATTTTTAGAAGCAGGATTGTCTGTATGGACCCATAGAGATATTGGAGATTCTCGAGGTCTATTAGCTGATAGACCTAGTTGTATGGTGGATTGCAAAACTGTACGCGACGCTCGTTGACCTCCCTTTTGTGATTTGGGGTTTACGTCGACTTTGGGAAAATCCAAGGCAAAAGGTGATTGCGTTAGTTTTACATGCGCTGATGTCACATGTCGAGTGAGGTTGGAGGTCGTTAATACATAAATGCAGTAAACAAATGTTAACCATTAGGGTAATATCACTTAGGCCTTAGACGATGGTGCTTCATTCAAATCAGTTCATGTAGACTTGTCTTTTTGTTAACAGTGACGGGTCCAAACGAAAATCGGTGAGACTAGAGAACAACCATCGCTTAGTGAAGAGTCACTGAAGACCAGATAAATTTAGTGACCAAGAGAAATTTGCATAAGTACCTTGCATCAGCTTCCGCCACGGCTCGGGACAGGTGCTGGGGATGGGCAGCGTCAGCTTGTTGACGGCGACGCCGTACGCCACGGCCAGAGCGTCGATGCCCTTATACGGCGTCTCTCCTGTTAGCAGTTCCCAGAGCAGCACGCCGTAGGACCACACGTCGGACGCGTGGGAGAAGGTGGAGTTCTTTATCACCTAGAATTTGAGAGGGTTAATATTGGTTAATGTTGTGTTGTGTAATAATAGTGATATAATTTGTTGTTCAGAACGGCAAGTATGGTCGCGCGATAAATGATAAAACATTTGGCCATCCCTATCGCACTTTACAAATAGTGCGATAGGGACGGCCTGATGTTTTATCCACCAGACCATGCTTGCCTGCAAGAGGTAAGTATTTATTAGTACCTAACCTAAGTAACACGGCTAAGAGGTCAATTTCAAATATGGCAATAATGAAAAATTATGATATTTACCGCTACTTCACCAGTAGAGAAAGAACGAGCAAAGTCGGAGGTCTTAGATATAAGTCTCGACTCTCGGTGTTATTCTCGATATTTTCTGTAGTTATTCCAATTTTTTGATGATATGATATTTATTTAAGAAATTCTCAACTAGTTCGTGAAATTCTTAACCCATCACCACACGGGGGGACACCTACACACAATCACACATGTAACTGTGCACGTGTGAGTTAACAATTCCTCTTATTTCACGTTTGTATCAAACGTATTTTGCTTCCGATGAATTAACGCATGGCGTACCTACGTGCACGTCTACCGTCATGACGACATACAGATAACGGCATTAGACACGTCATGTTCGTACCGAGAAAGCCATTGCAATGTATGTTCTGTGTAAATGTCTAATAATATATCTGGATCAAACTCAACTGCATTTCTAGATATACAGATGATATCATATGTAGTTCTGTGGATTTACATTTAATGACTGATTAAGTAGATCTTTCGTCATAATTCATACACAATTTCATTTACAATTTTGATAAGCTCAACGAATGTCTACTAACTTCGATGGTTGCATGTTACAATTTTTTATGTTCCCGGTCTTATTTTTTAACATTATTAGCAGGGAGCGTACTTTTCGTGCCGATGACATCAATTTGACGTCACGCTCCATATAGGGTGATCACAAATTGTTTTATTGTTAATTATTAATCATTAGTCATCAATCATTTTAAGTTATGAATTTCTTTGCATGGTAATGAATGCAAGAAGGATGGTGTGCTTTACGTTAGAGAGAAATTCTCTTTTCTACGTCTTTATTGTAATGTGTTGTTATCAATACTATTTAATTAAATTTATTTATAAAAACAAATCAAATAATTTTATTCACGTTTCACATTTCAAGTAGGTATTATTTATGCCACATGTAAATGGACTACTGTATTTGAAGTAATTTGTACTTACACGATTAAAATATAAATAAAAAAAATAAAATAAAAATAAAAAAATAAAATAAAATGCGTTTATTTTCAGACAACATTGGTCCATAGCTTTGTTAGTATGTAAACTTGAACTTAAACACTAAAAAATAACTAAAACTAAATGTGTTAGTATTATAAACTAGACTAAATTTAATTACAAAACTTTAACTAAGTAACTCAGCCTCGCCGACCGGTTTATCGAGCCACACGCACGCACCACCGGAGCATGCAGCTCGTTAAACCTGCCGAGCACGGCGCTGTCTGGCCTGCCGGCCACGACCTGCAGGAGACTGTTGGGGCTTCCCCTGACCCGTCTGATGAGCGACGTGACTTTATTGCGCATAAGTGCATAAAAGTCATCAGTGTGCGCGTCGGCAAACATACCGGACGCGCTGCAGTATCGAGGAAGCCCCACCATTGCCGCTGCATTAAAATGATTGACGACTAATGATTAATAATTTACAATAAAACTATTTGGGATCACCCTATACGGAGCGTGACGTCAGATTAATGTCATCGGCATGAAAAGTACGCTCCCTGATTATTAGGTACTTATATGATATTATACTGATACCTATAATTATTCGTTCTTGTCATAATCTGTCTTCAATAATCTTTGTTATGAATTCCTCACCTCAAGTAAACTGTAGCTCTAGGCTGTTACGTTACGTCTGATGATGTTTCCCATGACAGTATTTTTTTGGGTCTGCATTAAACTGTGTTAAACGTTCAGAACATGTTTCGAAGAAAGAAAAAATTCCGTCGTCATCGGGACCATAATTTTTAGGTAATTTGTGGTGTTCCATTCCTAAAGTTTTTATGCAGTACGTGCAAATAACCTTATTGCAAACAATTTTTGAATGAAAAGACCCTTTAGGTTTAGAAAGCCACATTCTAGTAATGGGATTAGCATGAAATAGTGCGCGTACGCAATGCGAGAGGCGTCAGCGCCTCCCACTGGCTGTCGTGAATAATAATCCCATTTCCGAACAGATCCAAATCTGACAGGGCGGCCGTGAACTAAAACTAGCATGAGTATAGTAAGTTTTAGAGACTAATTATTTATTTAGAATTGCACTTTCTAAAATTAACAAAAAAGCTACAAAACTGGGCTTTTGACGTTCTGATAAAAAAAAAAATGTTTTAAAACATAATGACTGCAATGGAACGAAAATCACAAAAGTTCGGAGTTTCCTGAGACTATTATTCTCTTATCATGATTGAGAGATCTCTCAATTTTGATTCTGATATGAGTAGGAATGACATAAACAATCTTAAATCTAGAATAAGTAGCGTTATTGACTTATTGTAGAAATGGGTCGACAGTAAATATGTAATGTAGACAACTGTAGGTTAAAAGTGTCACTTAATAGTAGTGAAAAAACTTTAAAAACATTTACTTACACTTAATTATCACTAGCAACCACAGAGAACCTCCTATAGAGTGGCAATCTTGTATATTTTGTTCGCGATACGAGTCACCAGTGTTTGGGGTGCGAGGAGCGGGCGGGGAATGTGTTAAGCGCGCTGTGATTGGCCGTTTCAAGGACGGCGGGCAGTCGCGCCAGATGAAAAGGGACAGAAGTATGACTGTCCCTCTACTGACGCGTAAGTGGCCAATGTAAGTTGACCTATGCCGGCTCTGAATAAATTATAAATATGACTTATTTGTGGAATGTAATGCCGTCTGTTTTTAAATTTGAGCTTCTTGTTACCTTTCCACACCATTTCACACTACAGGTGGACATCTTTAAGGCATCAAAATACCCTTTTCCAATTTTTTAGTGCGAAAAACACGCGCTACTTTCGGGTCTGTTACTTGGTCGACACTGATCGGGCACGGCAAGCGCCCGCGCTTATATCAGTGCAAATACTAGGAAGGCTGGCGACCGCGAGTCGTCTTGTAATGGATGTCTATAGGGGTTGGTCTGTGCTAGCAACGGACTTAAAATAAGTAAATAAAGTTGTACACATGTCTCTTACACAACATACTTATTGTCTCATATTTGTTGCTCGAAAATGGGAATTATAAGACCTACTTATAATATAGGAAATGCTTTTCTGAGCAAATGAAAGCAGCACTACGGAAAAATCCATTGCCCCGCTGTGCCTTACTCTGAGTTCACGAATTTAAATCCCAAACAAGCCAAATTGTGTTATCAAATGATATAAATTTAAGTGTCAAGTCAACACGTGGTTTGAGGCCAAAATACTTTGTTCAGTACAAAGTATAATGACCACACCACTACATGACCACAACATATTATCGCGGTTCAAGGTCTCGACAAGGTTAGCAAAAGTATCTACACGTTATCTTGTGAGGCACGCCCACTGATAATTTTACATTGTTCGCCAGACTATGGTATTTTATGTACCTCGCATCGCCACAGAATATATAATAGTACAAGTACAGAAGGCTCACTCCTTTGATATTCACAAAATGCCGCCATTCTAAATTCTTACCTACATTAACAAAGGAACCGCACGCATGCAGCCGACATTGAATTCTATTGCGCCGCGCGAAGGTCGTCACCGCTGAATGGGCCGCGAACTCGCGGCCGCCGGCATGTACTTGTAGCGCGGCGATAGGATCGTGGAGTGAGTCGCCCCTGGCATCGCTTTCAACTTGCTGGTGTGGTAGAGACTTTACTCCGTAACTAAGCCGTTTAAAAAAAAACAGTGCTTGGAGTCCCTCCGCGCGGAAGAGGTGAAACTTCATAACATAACCTCAAAAACACTTTGTCAAGTGGCCAATTGACCATCACGTTTTTGCGTTTAGTTACGTCCATATTTTTACAGTTTGTAAATATGTTACATTGCTATTCGCTCAAATTACAAAATTACATAAACTATAAATAATAATATATAAATAAAACACACACATTCCAACCAACCATTGCACCATTCAAAACCATTCTGGGTATTCTGTTCTGTCACTGACTGAGTGAATAAGTAAATGAATGGGATGAGTGAGTCGCGTTCAGCGCATTCAACGACACTGACGAAATGTTACGCGCTGAGTGAGCGGCATATGCAATAATTGCCTGTGTACATGAGAATATAGTTAGACAAATCCAAGGTAAGACTATCTATATACTCAGCGACAGTCAAGCGGCACTCAAAGCCTTCACATCGCCCAGAGTTACCTCTAGACTGGTATTAAACAGCATCCAAGCTCTTAACAAGCTTGGAAGGCAAAACAAGGTGCAACTGGTATGGATACCGGGGCACGAAGGCTTCATTGGCAATGAAAACGCTGATGAACTTGCCAAGGCCGGATCTGAAGACAACTTCATAGGTCCGGAACCTTATGTGGGCCTTTCACAAGGAACCATTAGAACGGCTATGAAAGACCAAACAAAGGCTAGTCACCAAAAGGAGTGGGAAAGAGTGGGTTGGTCTGAAGCACTCAAAGCTCTTTATGCAGAGGGTAGACTCTGGATGGAGCAAAAAGCTAGGGAAGCTAGGCAAAAGACACCTCCAAATTATAACGGGGGTGTTCACAGGCAACGGCCTGTAATGACGGGGTCAAAGGAATTTTGGCCAAGATGGGACACGCCGACAACACTGATTGTCGCATGTGTGGCGAAGAGGAAGAGACCGTCAGACATTTAATGTGTGAATGTCACGCCCTCGCCAGACAAAGAATGAAGAACTTCGGAGCAGCCTACCTGGCACCGAAGGACTTCAGAGAGCTACCCATGAGCCTCATCACCCGATACGTGGAAATGGTCGAGAAGCTCCTGAATAGCTGAAGGATCTTAGGATCGTAGGGAGTAATTGCACAAAAGATCCCGATGGGTCGAAGTGTATCCGTAAGGGCCCCCGCAGATTTAAGATAAGATAAGATAAGAGCGGCATTTCACGCAACGTAACACTGACTGAGTGTTACGAAGTCGCATTAGAAGTTACACTTCAAAAATCGTACAGATGTAGTGCGAAATGTTTTTCCTTCGTATTTTCACGGAAACTAACGAACGTGCTTTTGAATCGACTGACAGATTTGCGACGGCTATAAACACGTTACATACTCAAAACATCAGCACAGTATAATAAAGAGTACTGTCGTACAGTATGGCCACTCCCGCTACCCGCTGAAAGTGCCGCCCACCCCCTCTCGGTTACCTCACAGTTACCGCCTGTCAAAAACGTGAACAGTCGATCTGTCATATCTCACTCATAAAAGCATGGTACGCGTTAACGTACACGAGCTAAGAATGTGTGCTAAGAACGCGCCTCTTTCATATATTTGATCGCCAGTGTCCGAGATGTGACATCAGGCTGTGGCGATTTGTTTCCTACTCCTTTAAAATAAAATTGGGGATTTAATCTGAATCACTTTACTATAAAGGCACAGTTTATCATTCTTCCGGACGATATCGTCGTGTTATTCGCCAGTTCGACACTGTTACTGTTTGCGAATGACTGACTGACAGGTTGACATGAATGAATCTGTGGGTCCCTTAACGCTAAGATAAAAAAAATAGATCAGTTTGTGCAAAAACTAAGCTAATACAGTAAATAAGACACAGCAGGCAAATAATAAATGTCATCTAAATACGACTATTACATCACTCGACTATAGAAGAGGCATGGACATTGACCTTATAGATTTATTACCTAACCTATACGCACAGATTATAACTATACACTATTAACTTGTTGCTATTCTTGTTATTCTGAGCTCAATTCCAGAAAAGCCTAAGTGGTAGAACATTTCTATAATGATAGGCCGTTTTTTATAAGAAAACTGGTGTAATAGGTAAGTGTATTGTGTTTACATCACGTTTGTCGATATAAATAGGAACAAACATCTCGTCTCGTGTATATTTAACTTTATAATGTATTTGTAGATGCATTTTATTGATAGTGCAATTGTTTTTATCTCTAGTTACTAATATATTATTTCAATTAAATATTTATGAGGTTTACATTAGCTAGAATAATATTGACTTGCTTATAGCATATTCTTGACATACTATGACGATTTTTTACTCTATTTATGGACATAACTTAAGTCTGATAACTGATTGATACAAATGATTGTATTGAATTAAGCAGAACGTGCTCTTTATTACTCCAAATATTAACATTCTAGAATAAATTTGTACTTACACTTCTAGTCCCAGACTTTATCTTCGAATCAGGTCAACGCACCTGCAAAGGTGTGTGAAGAACGGGTTCCAATCAAGGAGAAGTCCTCCCGCGCCGATGTGGATAATGAGAGGTTCACACTGGTGCAAAGGAAGAGCAAGGCGCGTAGGGCGCCTCGTAAGACTCTGTGTGGTACAGCGGAGCCGATTACTTCTGATCTGCGAGTTGCTACACCGAGTAAAGCGCTCTACGTGTCGCGCTTGCATTACTCCGCCGGGGCTGATGAGGTGGTGGAGTACGTTCGCCGGAAGACTGGCTACACGCTGAGGGTGCAACAGCTGCAGTCACGCCACTACGTGCACTTCACTTCATTTGTTGTGTGCCGCGCACGCTGCAGGACACCATCGCGTGCGCAGACTTCTGGCCGAAGGGTGTGGTATTTCGGCGGTTCCGGGGCAACCTGCCGAATCCTACGCCGAGTCAGACGACGCAACGGAGCCACGCTGTTACGTCGTCGCCCAAATCTAATGTTTAATTTGTTTATTTTTTGTATGTCTTTTGTATTTATTTTTTTTGTGAGTCATGTTTTGTATTTTGTAGTTTCACAGTGCCTTGGTGTAAACTGTAATGCTGTGTTACTTTTTGATTAAATAAATAAATAAATCAGAACAAAGCGCTTATCCTCAAAGAATACCAAAACAAGACTCGTAAAATGTTACGATGTCGATCGAGACAGTAGCTAAAGAGATAATAAACTCATGTAAGGATCATACAAGAGTCTATCGGGCAAGCTTAGGTATTTAGTCTTTCAATAATTCGTTGAGAACATCTAGAAGATTGGAAGTAGATTGTGTTGTGTTTCACTGTTAAGAAATTGAACTGAGATTTGATTTGACTAACAAGTTCTCAAGTGTTTGTTAGAGAAGAGAAGTCAGTTATTTCCAGCGTCTTGTCACTTAGTTGTCAGCTTGTCACATTACTAGAGCCACTACCTAAGACAAGAATATGTTCCTTTTTCTGGAGGCATCCAGGAGGACATTCTAGTGGTCTTGTATACCTTCCGGGCCAACCCAAAGTGTTTGACTTGTATTGACAGTCATGACTAGACCCACAAGACAGGCTTCGAAGCGCAGGTCCCCGCGGCAGACATTCTGGTGGTCTTGTATCGGTACCTCCCGTACCAACTCGACGTCAGATAAGCGTGTATTGACACTTGTCTGTCATAAGACTATTAGTGAATACATGACAAGAGGAACTGACCTCTGGAGGCATCCAAGCGTAGGTCCCCGCGGCAGACATTCTGGTGGTCTTGTACACCTCTCGTGCCAACCCGAAGTCCGTAATTTTGAGCGTTTTATCTTCTAGGTTGTCGTCGGGAAGGATTGCTTCGCTCAGGAGAACTGAAAAGAAAAACAATCATTAAATAAGTTTCGAATGTAAATTAGCCTTTTTGATAACAAGTTAACTTTTTATTATAATCCTCAAAATAAAAATATTTTTTCGAAAGTACTTTCACCTCCGTTGCGCATAGATAGCTCTCTAAAACCCGAATAAAAAGGACTAGAGTTATTATATGTTTATGTCTGTGATCTAAAATCAAGACGTAGGATTATCTGTGGGCTGTCGATTGGCTAAATGTGACCTGAGCACGTAGGTTTTGGAGGTTATTATGTAGAATAAATTAATGCCTTTTGCAATGCACTTTAGGTAAACAAGTGTACAGGCGGTGAAAAATAGATGCAAATAGCTGCTGGATTACAAATATGTATTACGTACAATATTTATTTATAATAGTTAGGGATGTACCGACTATTGATTTGGCCGACTAGGCCGACTACCGACTAGTCGGCGCTTGGGTGGCCGATTAGTCGGCCGACTAGTCGGCTAGTCGGCCAAAACTTAATTTTCGACTAAATTCACATTTTGAATGTCATTTTTGGTCCTTCGAACGCGCTTTTCATGATTTTTTGTAAGTTCAAAGGTTCATGACAATGTTTATATACATTTTCCATTTTTGACAACCGGCTTGGCTTAGTGGGTAGTGATCCTGCCTATGAAGTCGATAATCCTAGGTGGGATATTTATTTCTGTGATAAATTATTAACAGATATTTAACAGATATTTGTTATTTAGACAAAAAAAATAGGAATTACGAATAGTTACATAATACAACCATAATTTTCAGATGGTAATTTAATTTTGTACTGTTTTTCTATCACTAATGAAGTGCCGACTAATCGGCCCTTTTTGCCGACTAGTCGCCGACTAATCGCCGACTACAAATGTGGCCGGATAGTCGGCTTTCCCGACTAGTCGGCGACTAGTCGGTACATCCCTAATAATAGTGTTTATAGTTAGGCTTAGATTTTCTGCTGAAGCGCTAGGTATAGGTACACAGAGCCCACACAGGCATTATTGAAACATTTAAGACCACAAAAGAATTAGACGTTAGGACACGAATAAGGCACATTTTTTGCAATTCAGCCAACAAGAAATTAAGTTGTAAGCATGTGTCTCAACGTTGCGCGTTCGTGTGACAAACGCAATAAATACGGACACTGTCATGACTTATACATATGTTAGTACTATAGTAATACAGTATGCATGTAAAAGTACATAGGTACCTAAGTCTGCATGTGGACCACAAAGCGAGGTGTGTTTCCCACCGCGAGCGTGACCGGGGGAACAAGCAGCTTTACGATCGCACCGACTGCTCATTGAAAATTGAGAGCTTGCCTACAGTACACATTATACAATGCTAAGATGAGTATTTGCATTATAACTTCAATTCTCAATTACTCAGGCGTCACCGCGTCAGCCATCGTATTTGAACAGTGAGCTAAAAAAGTTCATGGCGAATTTATCAATGAATTAATTCATAACTTCTCAATGCAATTTTACAGCTCAATATACGTGGTCCAATGTTGGATGCTTATAGTGACCCAAGACGAAGATGGAATTCGTTGGTGGTATTAGTGCTTTTTCACATTATCCGATCCGATATCAGATGTAGGGCCGATATCCCATACATTTAAGCCGCCATTTTTGATTGGTGCCTTTGAAATCCTTCCGATGATTAGATGGTCTTAGATTGGTTAGTCCGAAAGGCGTAATCGTAATACGAGCATAGAACGAGTGCTACAAGCGAGAATGTTTAAACACCTATCAGCACACGAATCATCGTTTTAGATTAATATACGAGATATGAGATTTCGTCGTCAGTACGATACTCGTAGGCGTAAAAATCTGTGGACGCTTACGCGAGACTTGCGAGCTCAGAACGCAACGTAGCGTAATACCTAGAACGATTAACAAACTCGTAAATTTTTACATGGTAAGCTAAGAAGAAAAAAAATTCTTCATAGAAAACTGCATAAAATAATGGTTTTCAACGAGGAAAAATAAATTCTTGTTTCCAAACCGGGTAAGCAAACAAGAAAATAAATTCTTCATAGAAATCCGCATGTAATGATGGTTTTCTACGAGGAAAAATAAATTCTTGTTTCCAAACCGGGTAAGCAAAGAAGAAAATAAATTCTTCGTAGAAAACCGCATATAATAATGGTTTTCTACGAGGAAAAATAAATTCTTGTTTCCAAACCGGGTAAGCAAACAAGAAAATAAATTCTTCGTAGAAAACTGCAAAAAATAAAGGTTTTCTACGAGGAAAAAAAAATTCTCGTTTCCAAACCGGGTAATCAAAGAAGAATATTTTTTCCTCATACAAAGCCAGTTATCAAACTTGGTTATCTACGAGGAACAAGGGACTAATAGTCTAATAAATAACCATTTCAATTGGAACATGCTAAATCTGAACTTCCATCGTTCAAACTGCTGATAATTCTTATACCTTCATGCAATGACTTAAAGGCCCACTATGATCGGCTACTACTAGATTTGCTGCCAGTATTTTAGGTGACGTGGTGCCACTACGCGTGTTTTACTCGCCACACTCATCGTACTACGAAGTGTGTTATAAATCAGTCTACAAGCTGTTTCAGTTACGCGTATTAGAAGGGGTTTTCCCGTGCGTGTCTGTTTACTTTCAACGATGAAAGAATAACGTTTATCATGATTAAACGCTAGTAAAAGCGTCCGGACCTATTCATTATTGTTTACAGTGCTATTGATTCTTAGTCAATGAGTACTGTACATGGATGTTAATTTGCACAGGTAATAGAACGCCACATATATAGGTACAATACAATATGTTCATATACGTTTCGTACATGTATGTGGCTACGTGTGCAAAAAAGACTTTATCACAATATTTTTTTCCCCTCACTGGCTCGGAAACACGTGTTTTATCCTTTAATACCAGCGGGTAAAAACGCATTTTATCCACTAGTGGGTAAAGTAATTTGACCTTCAATAAAGTCAAATTAACTGCTTTAAAATTGATAAAAGTAGGTGAATCTAGTAATAAAGATGATTTACCACCTGTGGAAGTAGTGGAAGCAGTGATAAACGCATTTTTTGCGTTGTAGTTTCCTCGCTATAGTGAGGGGAAAAGTTTTGTATTACACTCGGGTGCAAATGTATTTTACTTCTCGTGTGTTAAAAAACTCGTTTCAGGATTCATGTACTCGCTTCGCTCGTGGTTCAACTATAGAATCCTTTCACTTGCTCGTTTTTCAATTCCACACTCGGCGTTAAAATACAACTTTGCCCCCTTGTATAACAAATAACTATTAGAATTTTGGACGAGCTTTGGGCAATCATTATTTTTATTTCAGTAAGTAATACTGCTTGCTATCATGTTTTCCTTTTCTGCGACATTTGAATGCAATACCTGATTTACTACAGTACCTACATACACCTCGAAATAACTTTGGATATTTCTCATTCATCGACCAGCGCGCTACAGCGACTATTTCGTTGTTTATATCTTCAATCAGTGAAACTTCAGTGGGTCAGACTATAATAAATTGTATCTACCTAGTTAACATCTTGCATTTCTTTTTTACTTCAGTAAGTAGGTAATACTGCTTGGTAAACATGTGTTCTGTTACAGTGTGCAATACCTGATTTAGTACAACACACTTCGAAATAGCTTTGGACATTTCTTATTCATCAGCCAGCGCGCTTCAGCGACTACTTCGCTGTTTACTCGTATATCTTCAAACAGTGAAACTTCAGTGGGTCAGACTACAATAAATTGTTTCTAGACTTTCTAGTTAAAAAAAAAATTACTTCAGTAAGTACTGCTTGGTAAAAATGTGTTCTGTTACAGTTGCAATTTGCATGTCTTCAATCAGTGAAGCTTCAATGGGTCAGTCGATATCAAATGTATCAAGTTAAAATTTGCCATTTCTTTTTTATTTCACCTGATTTACTAGGTACAGCACACACACCTCGGAATGGCTTTGGATATGTCTTATTCGTCGACCAGCGCGCTGAAGACTTCGTGGCTGTTTATCTTCAACCAGTGAAACTTCAGTAGGTCAGTCGATTTCAATTATATATCAGATCGATTTACACTTTGGCACAGTATAAACCAGTAATAACTCTTCTTACAAACTTCACGCCGCGCGGTGTGTCCCCCTCCCTCCCCTCGCATGCAGCGAAAACATGCGAAACTGGTAATTATTGGGCTGGACAGTCGGGGCCGCGTTTGCGCGCTGTTTTGAATGTGTGTGTGAAAATGACGTCAGTGCCGAGGTCATTTCGTTACTGTAGTGTTTATGGATGTATGGAGAACAGTTCTAAAATCCGGATATAACATTCTTCACAATTCCTAGACTTCCAGAAAAGTAAGTGGTTTTTATACTTATATTTTTGCAGCGTTAGGTAAAAGTGAGATATAGTGATGCATTAAAATCAATAAGGATTTACCTGTAACGACATTAATTACTTTGCAACCAAATACTTGTTTTTTATTTAGGTAGATGATGCGATCTATCTTATCTCGAAAGTTTGGTACCTACTTAAATATTGTGGAACCATCTATTCAGACATTTTATGTAAATACTATTTCGTCAGTATTTAAGAAAAAACACGTATCTACTTGAATGGTACGTAGTAGAAAGTGCGTTTTTGTTTTAAATAATATCTAAGTATAACATATAAATTACCACATACGTGATGTGAAAAGCCGTCCCCGTGAATATCTCATTTTGCTCGGGATCGTTACACAATCTAAGTAGTATTGCGCTTATGAGACTAATATATGAATAATATTTTTTTGTGTATTCAATATTGACTGGTGTGGTATTGTTATACTAATACTTACAGTTACCTAATAGTACCTATTAGATAACAACAACTTACTTTTTACGAAGTTGATTGATTAACTTTATAGTAATTTTGTTCAACCCTGCGTGACCTTGCGCAGTAGAGACCGCCCGCATCTACCTGCCGGAGATTAACTACTGAATATTCCTTATACTGTGACTTTGGCCTTTCTTCAACGGTTTTTGAAACTATTGTAAAAACGCATCTCTCTACAAAAAAAATTTTTTTTCCTCCTTGCGTTAACCCGGCATTTACCGCGGCTCATGGGAGCCTGGGGTCCGCTTTGACAACTAATCCCAACTAATCTCCTCAAAAATGTAGAAATAATAAAAAAACTTTAGAGGAAACGTTATTCATTATTTTTTTACAATAATGAACTATAACTACTTAGCTTTAATACTATAACGTTTATAACGAATGAAATTGTTACGACATAAGAAAACATAGATTTAGTACCATGTTAACAGTTTAAATTGTTAAAACGAAATTCTACATATGTTTAATGAATGTAGATTTTATGCATACTAATATTATAAATGGGAAAGTGTGTGTGTCTGTTTGTTTGTCCGTCTTTCACGGCAAAACGCATCGACGAATAGACGTGATTTTTTAAGTGGAGATAGTTGAAGGGATGGACAGGGACATAGGCTACGTTTTGTCTCTTTCTAACGCGTGCGAAACCGCGGGCAAAAGCTAGTTCTTTATAAAATATAATAGGTACGGGCTTTTTTATTTGTATGTAAATGTCGGCATCATAATCATAAGCCAATAATAATAATAAAGTAACTGATTTCCGCATCTATCAAGGCAATTGGCTTAACTTTACGATGCCTCTACCAGCTGGCATTAAGCCCGTAAAGTACCATATTTTGTACAGTAACGTACAAGGTTTACAGTACATTGACTAGATTAGATTAGATTTTTAAAATTAAATGGCCTCAGTCCCATTGGTGGGACTATTTTGCCAGTGTCAAGGTGGTATAAGCTTATTGTATTCGATTTTGGTACGGTAAGTACGACGTTATTCGGTAGTTGGCACTTGTAAATTGATAGCTAGATTTTACAAGGGCACGTGGACTATCGGCCGTCGATGACAAAAAAGGGGGCTAAACGCGTTTCGAGATTAATTCTTCATCAGCTTCTCACTATAACATTAGTTTACTGCATAATAAGCTATCGATATTACACTTTAAACAACGTTAATGAGCAAAAGAATGAGAAATTATTCACGACACGATACCACTAAGTGACCGGCCACACCAGAGCGTCGCGTGTCTCGGGGCGCGCAACGGGCGTCCGCGCCACGCCGCTTCAGTGTAATTCAAAAAACGTCTCCTCAGTACATTTTGTATAGGAAAGACGTAAGACGCGCCCCAGGTGGCGTGGCGGCGGCGGGGCGCGCGCCGCGCCGCTTGGCGGCGCGCCTTACGTCCTTCCTATACAAAATGTACTGAGGAGACGCTTTTTGAATTACACTCAGGTGGCGTGGCGCGGACGCCCGTTGCGCGCCCCGAGACACGCGACAGTCTGATGTGGCCGGTGCCTAAGGCAGCGTTCCCACTTATGCGTCGCGTGTCTCGGGGCGCGCAAGGGGCGTCCGCGCCACGCCGCTTAAGTGTAATTCAAAAAACGCCTCCTCAGTACATTTTGTATAGGAAAGACGTAAGACGCGCCCCAGGTGGCGTGGCGGCGGCGGGGCGCGCGCCGCGCCGCTTGGCGGCGCGCCTTACGTCCTTCCTATACAAAATGTACTGAGGAGACGCTTTTTGAATTACACTCAGGTGGCGTGGCGCGGACGCCCTTTGCGCGCCCCGAGACACGCGACGCATAAGTGGGAACGCTGCCTAAGATGGCACCCGAAACCGGAAGTCTACATTGACTAAATTCATGCAATATTAATAGCACACATGGACACCTGTCACTAAAGCTTCCCCTAACATTTTATAGGTATCACATAAATACACATATAATTCAATTACAGTCACCGGCAAAAACAAGTGATGATTTCTGTACCTTGTCATATTAACGACTTGTTTGAAATGTCATACGAAATTGTCAAGCGATTAAAAGCGACAAGGTACACTAGGTACAGAAATCATCACTCCTTTATGCCGGTGACTGTACAAGTAAATCATATTTTTACGTTTCAATCATATTTTTATGGTACTTAAAACTATTTGCTAGGTGCACGACTGGTACCGCCCTAATTTTGGAGGTTTTTCTATGTTGTTACATGGAGTCTTCTTTCCGTAAGATTACATATGTTTGTGACAATCAGCGCCAATCCTTTACGCACATTGCTGACACAATTTTGATAGAGGGATGAGGGCTATTCGAACAGCAGGCAAATTTAACTTCTGATCAACTGTGGATTGTGGACAGCAGTTAATGTACTGTCGGATAAGTTACTTGTGCAATTGTGGGTGGATGTTATGCGGTTGGTCCCAGTGTTTCCTGCTTGGCTCTCTCTAAATGCGGCGCCTTCTTCGGAGAAACATTCAATTAAGGAAAAACAATGTGATTGGCTTTTAACTTAGTGTGGACCTTTGAACCTCATTGATCTATGGTTTTCCTTCCCTTATAGAAGAGACGCATGTAACCATTGGTAAAAAAATAATGTATACAGAATAGAGAAATGAAATAATAATGTTACTAAAGACGAAACGGTCGTATCTCTTAGGATTATTTTTTTTATCTGAAAATTTCATTACTTAGATCTAGTTTTATGCAATTTTTCATTAATTACTCGTGTCACTACGTAAATAGTGTATACTAATAAACTTTATATAAAAGTAAATCGTTTTTAGTAAAAAAATGTTTTGTAAATTACATGATCCTGATCTATATACGTGTAGCTTAACTTCAAACTTGGGTAAATCCATTCTACTTTAAGGTTGAATATATAAAAAATGTAATATGATCTGAAAGATAATTAACCTTATTATAGCAGATTTATCCAAGTTTGAAGTTAAGCGACACATACACTCAATAAACACAAGACGGAGTCCTCGATTTGATTTTTAAAATGCACCTACATAATACAAAGATTTACAAACTGTTAAAATTGTTGGGAATATCCAAAAGCATTTTAAAGTAGCTAGAAAATAATCAATAGGAAATATTAGCAAAGAAAACCTTGGGGACAAAACCCCATTGCCACATTATCGGTTAAACCGCATAAATTATGATTCTGCGCACGTTTTAGCGCACAATACGCCATTATGCTCCTAGCCCAATATTTCGACCAGTAACGATCAAAGCGCCGCGTTTCAATTGGACAATAAAGCCTCCGCCACACATAAAGCGTTTTGAAAGCGTAGCGTTAGCGGAGCGGAACGTGAGCTGAATGTGCGCGCATTCCGCTCGCAATCCGGGCGCATTCCGCTCGCAATCCGCGCTCGTTGGTTCCCGCCGGCGTCCGCTGGGCGCAACGCCAGCGTTCGTCCGGCGCACCCCACCGCTATCATTGCGCTCCGCTAACGCTCCGCCTACGCTCTCAAAACGCGCATGTGTGGCCTAGCTTTAAGGCATGTATGCACTAATATCTTCTTCAATATACTTATAAACGATTCAATTATTAACTATGTAGACTGTAGGAGCTTGAGATTTGTAACACAAGTAGGTATAAATACGTTAAATGCAGAGGTCGTGTGGTAAAACCCTGGACACCAGACAAAATGTATATGTCACTCTCCATCATCCCTTCAACTATCTCCACTTAAAAAATCACGTCAATTCATCGCTCCGTTTGCCGTGTATTAAGACATTCATAATATTAAGTAGGTATAGATTCAGTGTGACCATTCCTTTATCCACATAGCGGTGTGTTTGAAGCCAGCGCGAGATATAGTTAACACGCAGTCGCCGTGTGAATGGCTTATCCATATTTATCCACTTAATTAGAGGCTCGAGGTGAGACTAAGGAGCGGCAAACTCCATTCAATCGGTCTTATTTGGTCCAGGTCCACGAAATGGGGTGAAAGTTTTTACTTAAACTTTATTGAGTCGTTGAACAGACTAAATTAAGTATTATACCAGTAAGGTGACGAGTTTACCCTTAAATGCATATTGTTGCCATTTGGCTACAATGTATGTATATTTTGTTTATTTTGTATGTATGTATGTATATTTTGGCTAGTTTATAGCCAAAATATAAGCTGGACTTTTTTATTTATTTTTCTTAGATCCTACATCTCAATTACTAAATAAAAACATTATTTCCAACCATTTAAGAAAAAATGGCGGAAAAGTGTGAAAAAACTGGATGATGGTGATTTTTAGTACATGATTCAGGCAGATTTTTTCAGAGTTAGTAACTATTTTATGTTTAATCATTTTATCATAGGGGTTTCTCAAATAGTGTACCTTTTTAATAGTAGTAAAAGTTTTCTTATAAATTTTACTAGTAATTATATATTTATATAAGTAAGATTTAGCCTATTTTACTTCTAACACTGATTTAGTATTAAAATCGATGTTAAATATTTTTTTATTATTTTTCCTAGAGTCAGAAAACCATTGTCTATCACATTATTAATTTCTAGTTAAAAGAAAAAAATCATGCATTTAAGGGTTAAGAATTTCACCACTCCCTCCCGTTTCCTGTGGGTGTCGCAGAAGTCGACTGTAACATATGGGTTAATTTGTGTTGAGGGCGGTCGGTTAGCAACCTGTCACTGCAAGTGGAACTGAAACTGTAGCTTTGCTTTGCCTACCGCTTTTGGGAATATGTAGGTATGTAAGGATACGGACAATAGGACGGCAACCGGCAACAGATTGACTTATTTTAATTTGGATTTTGATGTTGAACTTTTAGAACGACACTGTTTATAATTTAAACAGATTTTACCTGGGGATCTACAGTAAAAAAAAAGCAATGATATATAGTATATATATATACTTATACAATACATAATTTCTATATCAAAGCGTTTATAGATAAATTACCCTTCCTGGTGGTCTAGTATACAACTCGCGTTTTGGCGCGTGAGTCCATGACTTGAACACAATCATTTGTATATAAGAAAGGTGCAAGATACCCCGCGGGCACCTATATCAAAGTGCATCCAAAAAAGGCTCTGCAAAATAAGATAAGATCGCAACTAATATACCCTCACAATGGGTGTGTAAACAAAAAACAATTGACTCATTATACAACTCGCACCTTAATATACTCGGTTCGTTTGATTACTTTTTGAAATTCGCGGTTTGCAAGCGTGAACTTTACTTTATAGGGTTTATCAAAATATGGCCAGAGATTGAGAGAAATAATTAAGAAATTCTGAAGTAACTGACCGTACACAACGTAGCTTTTGTTTCAATCACAAAAATATTTTAAGTTTGAAAATACCCCGACATAGTCGACCGATTTTCATGAAACATGGATGGCTAAGAACACTCCCGACTAAGCTAAGCTTTCAAACAAAAAAACCTAAATCTAAATCGGTTCATTCACACAGACAGACACACATACAGACAGACAGACAAACAGGCAAACAGACAGACAGATACGTCAAACTTATAACACCCCGTCGTGTCGGGGTTTAAAAGGAAAATCTTGTACTGTGGGCCTTACCAAGTGAAATTTAATAATTGATTATGTCACGTGACACGTCATCAAGTGTTCGCGAATTAGATCGCATTATCATGTCAGCGATTGTGGCGCGTCAGGCCGACGTGCTGTCGCTTTGTGCGTCTTCTTGACTGACAGATGAATCGATACGGCCTCGTTTTGAACCTCAAACCGCTCCAGTGGGCCTACCAAGAAGTTTCAAATGTGGACTGTGTGGTTTGAATACTTTGTATCTCCATATTTTACAGTTTAAAGATAAAGAATAGAGGGAGAGTATAAAATTAGTATATTTGAGTTCATTTCTTTGGTTCGCAATTTCGAGTAACGAAAACTATTTTCGGACATACATACTTTATATTATTTGAGAAAGTCGTTTTAAACTGAGAGAGTATCACAATTTTATGTAGGCAGCCATGTTGGAGTGGTTATTATCTAAATCAGGCACCAGAGGACTTGGTCACTTTTTCTTTCATATGTGTAATTTATTTCGGTTTTAATTTATCTAAATATAACTTTCTGAAAATACAGTCGACGCAGAAAATGGTCTATTTGGACACTTCGACGTCCGTTGCGTTGGAAACGAAGGAAATACCTAGCGCCTGCCTAGCCCCGTCTCGTGACATTAGACAAAACTGGGTCAAACTTAAAAATAGTTACTTTCCTAGTATTTAGGCATACTATTTTCGGTTAGGTTTTTGTTTCGAACAGTGAAATAGTAACTTTTACTAATAAACTAAAGGGCCAACGCCGAAACCTCCAAAATATTTGGCGTTTCAGGCGCATTTTATATGGGTAGTCAATTTTTTTCGCGATTTCGGTGCCGGTCCTCTCTAAAATTCGTTAAATACAAAATAAGTGGATTGTATGAAATACAAAATAAGTGGTTCAACATAAATGGTGGAGGGTAGAATAATTTTCTGCCAACAAACTGCTGTGAAGTTTGGCAGATAAGTACAAAACTTTGTTGTAATTTTTCTTTGTTTATAACGAAAAAAAAACGCCTGGTTAAAATGTTTACTCAATCAGCAGTTCTCGAAAAATTTGTACAAAAATTAAGGAAAAAGTTAAATTTGTTTTTATTAATTCCTATTTTGTTACCAAGATTTTGTTGATGAATTGAGATTTTATTAAGTTTTATTTCGTCATTAAGGTTCTCTAGTATCTATATTTTCTTAATTATAACAATTAACCCGTATATATCTTACGAAAGTCGACTTATATTATTAAATGTTGGTAACAAAATAGGATCAATTAAAATTTGCTGACGTGGCTATGTACAAAGTTGCCGGGAATTGCTCCAATATGTTTTATAAAAACACTGTATCAATACCTATTCACACAAACAAAACAATGTAAGGGTGGTAGCGGAAAAGGAAATCGCTGCACGAACTAAATCGTATATCTCGAGTTGAAAGTTCTCAATTGAAAATTCCGTCCGTTCCCGGATCAGAATTATTACCTCAAATATGACGACCGTCTGCGTATTTCTTCAGAATATGTTGTTTGTTTTCACCTCGTCCTGCCCAAAGTGAGGAGACATAAAGGACATATTCATTTTTTGGAAATTATGAATTAGAATAGAATAGAAGAAATTTATTCAGAAAACGCTTAAATTTAGGAATTACATAGACAGTACTAATTAAAAGCCTGGATGGGCAAAAAATATCTATTTCTTTTCTAATGTTTTTTTCTAAATCGTGGTACAAAGGAAAATCTACCATTCAATAATTTGGTTTAAATTTCAATGTCTCAAGCTGTATAATATAAGTATATGTTGGGCAGGACGGTGTTAATACGACTAGTCTACTGCATGTTTTTCAATGTAAGTTTTTGTTTAACATTAAATAAATAAATAAATATTGAGGACACCTTACACAGATCAACTTAGCCCCAAACTAAGCAGTACTATGGGTGCTAAGCGACGATATACATACTTAAATAAATAAACGCCCTTACCGGGATTCGAACCCAGGACCGCGGCTTAGCAGGCAGGGCCACTACCGACTGAGCCAGACTGGTCGTATTAAAATGATATTTCTTAATTTTTTCTTTCTTTATACAGTGAGAGTGAGTTTCAAAATTGCATGGAAAAATTATGAATTAATTCAGTGATAAATCGCCATACACTTTTGCAGCTCACGATTGAAAATGAGTTTTACAATACCTATAACACATTTACTACCAATCCTCCATCCTTAAATTCCAGAATTTTGTGATGTGACTCAAGTTACGTCTAGGGAGGTCTTGATGACAAACTAAAGATAAGTATATTTCAAATAATTTAAAATAAGCGATAATATATAGCTTGCCGAGTGTGGTCCGGAAGGGATTTCGCGTATCCTTCGATTGTATTTTACCGACCGGTCGCAGCGTGACGTCCGATTTGGCAATAATCAATATATCACTTACAATACAACCCACTAAGTTAGATAACATGTGTGTATGTGTGTGGTGGGAAAAAAGTGAAAAAACCCATTAACTTATTATTACTTCTTAAATATCGCAGTAGCGTATAAACGCGTAAATAAGGTCCAGCTATATACCAAACAAAAAGAGCCGTGTGAAATGGCTCCGCGCTCGCATTCCTCGCAGGAGCCATCGATATAAATCTGTACACCGCATCGCGTCCGGCGGACCAGATTCCTCCCATTCCGATATGCAGGTTAACGCAGTTAATTACAAAACGCGTGATGGACGCGGCTACGGTTGCTATGTATCAGGATTTATCCCGACATGTCAGGATTTTTGCACTTTATCAGGATTGCGCGGGGATTTGATGAATGTCAAGTTATATAAATTTGCGGCTTACCGCAACGCGTCCGGCGAACCAGATTCCTTCCATTCCGATTTGCAGGTTAACGCAGTTAATTACCAAACGCGTGCTGCTAGGGTTGCCATATGTCAGGATTTGTTCTGACACGTCAGGATTTTTTGCACTTCATCAGGATTTCGCGGGGATTTGATGAATGTCAAGAGTTATATAAATCTGCGGTTTACCGCATCGCGTCCGATGGACCAGATTCCTCCCATTCCGATATGCAGGTTAACGCAGTAAATTGTTAAACGCGTGCTAGACGCGGCTAGGGTTGCCATATGTCAGGATTTGTTCTGAAAGCTCACGATTTTTTGCGCATTATCAGGATTGCACGGGAATTTGTCGTCACTTTCTGTCCTCCGGCCCGAAAAATTCAGATAGCTGCGCTAAACGAAGTTACCGCTTCCCGGCTACGTCAGACAGCTCCGAGAGCCAGTAAATAAGAAAGCCTCAGATCCCATGTTTGTCGCGCATTTAAAAGTCCACTGAAAGTTTCGAGTGAAGAAGCAAAGGAAGGTTATAAGTGTTATAAGTAGGTGTAGCTAATGTTGAGTTATTTATTAAGAGAATATGTCCTGTTTTGTCCAATGTTTAACATGATATTGCAACTACGATACAGTCGAAACTGGTGTGTAACGTATCGATCGGTCAACCTCCTCATGCATTTTACATTTTAATAATAGGTTGCGGGTAAATGTCAGGGGAACTTTCTAAAGACAATATCGATGGTTATTCATGTAAATAATAATGAACGAGCTTATGGTCTCGTATAAAAAAAACCATAGAACCCCTTTTCACTTTCTGATCAGTATGCGAGTGTCTTCCGTTGTTGTGTAGTCATTTATTCGTGTCACGTAGGAACGAAAAAGTAAGAACGTAACAGGTACTTTAAACACGCGTTTAGACATGAAAAAGTTATTTATAGATAATATCGATAGACAATAGATTCATTTATTAACGCCTATGATGCAAATGCATCTTAATGTCCAAGTTGAAAAATTGTGATTAAGTACTTACATAATCAAATTAATCACTACTACGAGTTCAATGTCACCATGTTTTTGAATAATTGCAATTAGACTTCATTTCCATGTACATTGTTGGTCTTAGTCATGTTATCACGGCGTTCGAATTCAGAAAATTGTCACTGAAAATAATAGGCAATTCACCGTTTTCAACCGGTATTTTAGTGACAGTGAGACTCAAAAATCGGCCCCCTGATGTCTATGATTAAATCTGTCCAGCCGTCAAAAGTTCTATTAGAATTTGGGAAAGATAAAGTCGGTAAAATGTGCACTTCTTGAGCTTTGTGACATGAATCTTTTGCGGGTGAGTAGCAATTGGGTGAATCAACTTTTCTTTGCCAGCAAAATTACGCATACTTCGACTACATGTGGTCAGAAAATTTAATTTGTATTTAGTGTAATAAGTTTATACTTATTATATTAAAAACAGATATACAAGCTATGCAATACATCATGTTTTTACAGGATTTGCTATTTTATTACTTTATTTCGAGCAGTGACCCAGTGGACATAGCTGTCCCTCACTTTTATATGAAAAAAGTATCTCTTCCACTGGGTCACATATAGATTTAATTGTAAATGTTTTTTTTTTATTATTCCCTTAATGTAAAATAAAAATAAGGATCTTTATTCACGATGGCCAGGTTAAAACTCACAAAAGTAGAGCTAATAATAAGTATGGGCAATTCTTGCAAAAAGCAAGAAAAAGTTGATTCACCCAATTCTATTTGTATATTTAGTTTTATTCCATTTCTTTTACCCTTTACGTAAGACAATAAACCGACATTTTCCCCGACAGTAGTAAAGAGTAACCGTCTCGCCATTTGGCTCTGGGCAAACATTTCGAGAACGATCACCGTAAACTAGAGGTTTATGAGACACTGACATCATCCCGAAGTTACACGATCGAATGGATAAGTTGTGTCGTGTGGGAAATTTGGCAAGAGTTTGACTATCTAATGATGAATTGATGATATGTGCTGTCTGGAAGTATACGGGGAGAACTTTTACGTGAAAATCGAAACTAGATATTGTGACAAACGTTCATTTTAATTTCTTTACAAATTGACAATAGCCCCGGATAGCCCCGCAGATTCATCTTAGAAGTATTCATATCATCGTTGTTATCCTATAAGCTCAACCATCGAGACGATTCCATTCCAATATGATGGGTTCGAAGTCTTCCAACTTTCCCATTGATACCGCAGTAAGTTTTAATGAAATTAGCGGATGCGACCTTCAACGGCCGCGGAGTACGGATCTCAAATACGAATTCAATCGTATTGGCGGTGGAGTTTAGAGCATCTACCCATTGATTACCTATCACTAGATAATGTATACAGGTAACTAATACATATAATAAAAATAGGAAAAAGAACATGAAGAACACAATTAATTAAAAGAAAAACATCTTTATAATGAACAGTTCCACATTTATCAGCAAACATAATTATGCTACACGATAATTGCGGTACGTTTAAGTATAGAGCGACATTCAGTAGTAAAAGTTCTATTTCATTTAATTTACTACGATACTTACTTTGGCTTTTATTGTCTTGCGATTAAACTAGATTTGTATCTGCGCGTTACCGTGAATAACACGATCTTTACATAATTATTGTAAAACCGAAACTAACGACTGAAAGCGCTTCCGACGTCGACAAGCGGTGGAACAGCCATACTTAATACTTATCCATACTAATATTATAAATGGGAAAGTGTGTGTGTCTGTTTGTTTGTCCGTCTTTCACGGCAAAACGGAGCGACGATTTAACGTAATTTTTAAAGTGGAGATAGTTGAAGGGATGGCGCACTCGCCATGCCTAGTAGCCTATGTCACTACATAGGCTACTTTTTGTCTCTTTTTAACGCGAGCGAAACCGCGGAAAGTTAGTACGTTATAATAGGGGATCTATTAAAAGGTAATCTGCACGCAGAGTACTCGCGTTGAATAATTCACAAGGAGCGCGGGAAGTAAAGCCAACAGGATATAGATCCGGTTCCTCTTGAATGGACATTAAGGCGTCTGGCTAGAAAATTGCCACCATATCTAACTAATATTAAGAGACTTTTGCATTTTTTAACCCCCGACGCAAAAACGAAGGGGTGTTATAAGTTTGACGTGTCTGTCTGTCTGTCTCTCTGTCCGTCTGTCTGTCTGTCTGTTTGTCTGTCTGTCTGTGTGTGTGTCTGTCTGTGGCATCGTAGCTCCCGAACGGATGAACCGATTTAGATGTAGTTTCTTTTGTCTGAAAGCTGAGTTAGTCGGGAGTGTTCTTAGCCATGTTTCATGAAAATCTGTCTACTATGTCGCAGTCGGGGGTTTTTTCAAAATTTTAATTTTGTGGTTATTTCCCTTATTTCCCAGGTTCCCAGGTCCCAGGTTCGAATCCCGGTAAGGGCATTTATTTGTGAGCACAGATATTTGTCCTGAGTCATGGATGTTTTCTATGTATATAAGTCTGTGTTTATCTATTTAAGTATGTATATCGTCGCTTAGCACCCATAGTACAAGCTTTGCTTAGTTTGGGGCTAAGTTGATCTGTGTAAGGTGTCCCCCAAAATTTATTTATTTATTTTCTCGAGGTTTATTCAATTGAGTAAACAGTTTTTAAAGGCTCGGCAACGCGCAAGTACAGTCAACCAATTCAATCCTAGGCCACTGTCATATATGTCATAGTGACGTTATAAATCAGATTGTAAGAAATCTCTTACTGTTTGTCATATTGACATGGCTGTAGAGTGGCCTGGGTTCCAATTGGTTGACTGTACAAGTGTACATTGAGCTGCAAATGTTCACGGCGAATTTATCAATTCATAATTTGTCCAGGCAATTTCGCAGCTCACTGTACACTGCAGTTCTACAGTAACTGCTTCGTCGACCGTCGTATGGTTGTTTGCCATCGGAAGGATATTAAAATAAATTGGTACATCCTTATTCCTATTTGTCAATTTTGGAACTATCACGGTATCGCGGTATTAGATATTTTGGCTCCACAATGAAAGGGCTAAAATTATCCTTATTTAAAATTGATAATGGTCAACGGTGACCTGTTTCACCACGGTGACATTTTTCGCCCTAAAGTGACAATCCGTTCATTGCAAGTTCAACAAAGGAAATACTTATATTGACGCTAATCAACAATGTTATTTATCGACCCAGAAAGACCAGAAATATTAGGCACGGAATTGTCAGTGTCAAGTGTCAATGTCACTGTGGTTAAATAGGCCACATATAGTGACTTATCGCTCAATATGATTTTGTGCATATTTCTTCAAACAATAGGTACTTTTTACAAGATTTCAAATCACACATCGTGTGCGGTGGGATCAACCTAAATAATAAATCGTATTCTTTAGAGCCTATTCACATCACGTTAAACGCGGCGTTTTGCAACAACTCGCAGTGAATACAGAGTCACTTATTCTCCTCATCGTCTGACATCTTGAAGAAATTACCAGGAATAGGTACAGTACTGTCACACCTCGGACACTGGCGATCAAATATATGAAAGAGGCGCGTTCCTAACACACAGTCTAGCTCGTGTAGGTGAACGCGTACTATGCTTGAATAAGTGAGATATGACAGGTCAACTGTTCGCATTTTTGACAGGCGGTAACTGTGAGGTAGCCGAGAGGGGGTGGGTGGCACTTTCAGTGGGGAGCGGGAGTGGCCATACTGTACGATAGTACTCTTTATTATACTGTAGAACTTTGTCAGTAAACGTCAAAGTGACTTCTATGGCAATTGATTACCCGGCTTAAAGCACGGTGTCAATAACATAGAGATCTAGCTAGACAAATTGGTTGAGCGTACAAAGCATTTTTAAGAAACCTTGTCTACATATATCCGACGAAACAAATTTAAATCAGTAAATGGAAAATAGCGAGTCCATTGTTTTAAGTCATGTGTATTTTTATGAACACGAAATATGCAAATGGTTTTTCTAGAAATGTTTACAAATATCATGCAAATTGGTGTGTCCTTCTCAGCGTGCAATGACATGGGTTCTGGGAACTTTGAAATAATAGTACCTATGTATATTATTTCTTGTTACCTAAGGCAGCGTTCCCACTTAAGCGTCGCGTGTCTCGGGGCGCGCAACGGACGTCTCCGCCACGCCGCCTGAATGTAATTCAAAAAACGTCTCCTCAGTAGATTTTGTATAGGAAGGACGTAAGACGCGCCCCCAGGTGGCGCGGCGCGCGCCATGCCGCCGCCACGCCACCTGGGCGCGCGTCTTACGTTTACGTTACTTACATTCAGGCGGCGTGGCGCGGACGTCCGTTCCGCACCCCAGGACATGCGTCTCTTAGATGTGGCCGGTCCCTAATAGCAAAGAGGATCGAGTATTATAGAGAGTTACTGTCAAAGTAAAATGTGTAATCACAGTGCATAGACTGCCATAATCTCGACACAGGCTCAAAACTTTTGAACGTCAGTTTTGATAATTTGGCCCATATCGTTTGCTTGATATGTGTGAAAATGTCGAATATTAATATTAGCGCCATCTAGCCGAGCGTCCCCCAAAGGTGTAACGCCATCTAGGCCACCGTACACTTTTTCTCTATGGATTTGAGGTATGTTTTTTTCTTAGACTTTATCCGTCTATACGGAGTTACATATGTCTTTGCCAATAGGTAGATAGAGACATACGAAGCTAAGTTAACAGCAATTTTAACAGCCCCGCCAATGCAAGTGTTATTTTAAACAAACTTTTCATAGAATTTTCACTAAGTACAAGGAGACGAACTTTATTTTTGTGGCATACCTGCAACTATTTGTATGAAAATTGCTCGCCAACTGCAACGTCAGCAGCAACATGCAGTTCTTATAATGTAATACATACCTGCTTAAAGCCTCCGCCACACATAAAGCGTTTTAATAGCGTAGCGTCAGCGGTGCGCCGGCGGAACGCAGCGTTCCGCCGGCTCGCAATTCGCGCGCATTCCGCTCGCAATCCGCGCTCGTTAGTTCCCGTTCGTCCGGCGCGGCGCGCCGCTATCGTTGCGCTCCGCTGACGCTCCGCTACCGCTCCGCCTACGCTATCAAAACGCGCATGTGTGGCCGAGCTTTAAACGTATAATATAACCATAGTAATAATTAAATGACGGACAGAGGAAAGTATAGTATTAGTAAGTTAAGATGCCTAGCCCCTAGGTAGGGTTTAACTGTTGTTTATTTATGTTTTACAATCCAATTACCAGAAGACCTAGATCCTAGATCGCAAGGAACCACGTGGACGACTGCTGACCTTTCATGAAAGTCAAGGTGTGAACTTTACCCGATAAATGTGTTTGCCGACGGTACAAAAGGTTTCAAGAACAGAATGCCAACGACATAACCCTTCAGGTGGCATAGTTTGCATTTTCAGTTATTGTAATTAGTGATGGGCGGTGGAAACATTCCCGTTACCAGTAAGTTTCCATTTGGGAACATTACTAGTAAGTTCCCAATGTTACCAGTAACATTCCCAAAAGACGGTAACATACGAAATTGATGATGTATTGAATTAAAATTCGTTGTAAACGGTATTGTCTCAGTGCACCATGTTATGTATATCTAACTATACATATAACAATTGTCCTGACTGACTGACTGACCGACTGACTGATTCATCATCGCAGAGCCGAAACTGTCAAAGCTAGAACGTTGAAATATGCACACTGGGTTGCAATTAAAAAGTGTACTAAGAGATGTAGAAAGATTTTGAAAAATTCCACCTTTAAGAATGTTAAAAAGAGAAGACAATCTGTATGCCAAAATAAATATTTTAAGTTTATTATTATTCCGAATTCATACATAAATATCGGGAAATTAATCCACGCGAATGAAGTCTTGGGGAACAGCTAGTATACTACACGTGTAGATATACATCTTTCTCTTTCATACTCAACGTTTATTTTCTCTTTCGCTCAAGCCTCTTATCGCAATTGTTACCTGGCATGGATCCCTTGGCATGGGGTTAGTTTTATCTAAAACACGGCTTTGAGTGAACGTATTAATTGTGATAACAAGTGGAGTACAGAACTGAATATGTTACAATGAAGCCGAAAAGTCCAGTGTATAGTTATTTTACTGAAAATACTATAAACAATAAAAAAAGTTACACTTGTAACTTTTGCAGTGTTGTGTACAACTATAGAAATGCTACAAAGTTTGCGGTTCATATTATAAAATGTAAAAAGAGCCCCCAAGATGTAAAGGACAGTTTTAAGAAAAATGACAAAAACTCATCAACATTATGTGAAGCTCAAGTATTAAGCGACAGTGACCATAGCCGTGCCTATACATCACAAGATACAACAAATGTCAGACCAGCATTCACTGAAAGAAATAATTAACTGAACTAATTCAGTTGTTTCAGAAATAATTGAACTCAAGTTATAGCGAAACAAATTTTAGTTAAATTTACATAACTAATTTTGTGGTGTAATACAATACTAGTCATGTTATTTTGTATTTGATGTGCAGTAATTTAATATTAGGCTGTTATTAACTTAATCAACTTAAACGAAGTAGTAGAGCTGCTGCAACAGAACTGTCTTTTTATAATTAACTTAAATGTATCCTTAATTATTATCAGTACGTTAGACTACGTTTTACCAAACTATGTATTGTTGTTCCAACAAAACTGTATATGTTTGCAGACTGTTAAAGTGTTTGATTGATTTTAACCAAATCTAATAGCATACTAATAATTTTACCTTACATAACTACCAGGTAACAATTTCATTCAAATATTAGACAAACAATTATGTTGTCTTTAATTTACTACTCTATTTATTAACAAAAAATAGTTTTGTAACAAATAAGTGATTTTACTTCTTTGTTGCTTACTTAAGCAAATGTACGAATTAAGGAAAACTATAGTTATAAAGTACGTAATGTTTAGTAAAACACTACAAAACTTTTGTTATCTGTAGCTCGAACGATTGTTTACAACATGAAACAGAATGACGCGACGCGCACAGCCGCACAGTAAACGGACCGGACCGAAGCAAACCTGTTCGTTCCCGTTTGTGTTTCCTCGAGACGAGAGTCTCAGCATTTCAGCACGCATCACAGTTTGTTCAGTCCGGTTGTTATTAATAAAATTCATGGTATTTGTGAAGAAAACCTTGGAGGCAAGGGCGGGTGCACAATATGAGTGAACTTGAGGAGGCGGCGGCGGCGGAGTCAGCCAGAACCTCCGAGTGTGAGATGCCTCGTGTACTAGTACCACTACGATGGAGGAGTACCTAGCGTCGTGGCTCTCCCTATGTAAATATTTAGATGTTTAAAGGTAAGTAACAACATTTAATAACAATAATGAATTGCATGATATGGGAGCTGTAGTTGTAGCGTAAGTAGATATCTACCAAACGTGCTTAATGCCCATAAGTAGGATTGAATACGCAATTAATTAGGTGGAAGTTTTCTTAATTCCTAAGTTTAATACGTAGGTTTACAGGGGGCAATTTACAGGTAGGTAAACACAGCAGGTAGGTTTGTAGGTCAGGAATTAATTCTACTACTAATTTCCAGTAACATAGTAAACGAGTGGTCAATAACATTACCTATATTCCTTTCACTGCGGCGTTTTCAGTTCACCTTGGTTATGGGGTTACAATTTTATTGTTATTCGTTGGAATAGTTGGAAAGTTCTATTGTATGTTCTATTATCCTTTATCAGTGAACGTTGGTATTCTGACATTTGTGTACGTTTTAATTTCAGAACACAGAAAACATATTGATATTTTGCAGTTATTATCAGAAGAGGAAATATAAGAAATTATTACAAGGCGAAACTGATTACCCAAACAGTCATGCTACAAAACATAATTAGTATAATTACGGACGCATTTTCCAAAAAAGTAAGTACCTATAGAGTCTGTTCGGAAAGAGAAGAGTAGTGAAATGTATGGGGTTGGGGTCCAATACATTCCACGACTCTTCTCTTTCCGAACAGACTAACATTACCACATCCATTGATTTCATATGTATCTTTTAATATTAACGATTGTTTTGTTTTTGTATTTAGAACCCTTTTTTACACGATAAAAGTTCAAAATGGTTTTGTAATATGTACAAAAATAAAACATTATTAAAAAGTATACGAGGACTGAGGAAGGTACATATTAAATTGAATGTTTCAGAACATTGTGAAGAAGTCCTGGACCTGGCAGCATTTATGGCGACCCCTTTTTTGGTGACTACTTCGAACGTAGGCAAGAGTAAGAATTAAACCAGGTCTACTCTAAACTTCTCTGGTGGCCGTCTAAGCTGATTGTGCCGGAAGGATTTTTTTTATGCATGTGAAATGTGCTGCGCAAATAGAAGAGACCATCGCACGCAGAGCGGAAAGACGGTGCGAAATGGAATTAACGTTGCCGCCGTCTAAATTGTAAGATATTCTATCAAAGCTCTAATAAACCAACTGTAAATAATGTTCGTTACGAAATGCAGTTGATGCGTGATTTAAAATAAAATTTGTTCTTAATGCACTGGGTAGCTCTTGGGCTAAAGTAAAAGCGAAACATAAGCATAAGTTAGTATTTCCATTGTTTCTATTTTTTGATGATTACGAAATCAGAAAGTAAATAATGTTATAGTGTCATAATTTTGTTATAATATTTCGGAAATACAGGAATTATTTGAATAAAACTGTACTTAGCATTTAAATGAAGAGTTTTACTATGCTACCTACCTAAAATTTGAATATTCGTATCAAGACGCTTTACGTTAATTATTTATGAAAATAATGGAATTTAATTATTGTTGTTTTTAATGTAAGTAACACCAATTCAAGTAAAACCCCGTCTTAATATGAATATTTATCAGAATTCAGTCAAATAATAAATATTATAAATATACTGTAATTCCACTATATTTTGTTAGTTAAACGTCGGATCAAATAGCTACCAGTCCATCCGGCAATTAACTTAGTACAAAAAGGGACGATATCAATGAATCCGTCCTTAAATTAATCAACGAGAGTATAGTAAAATCACATTGTATTGAAATGAATTGTAACAATACCTTCTAGTAGCATTACCTGATCACTTATTACGAATATTATCTAAGATTCAGTTTAGGACCTAAACGGAATTGCTACAGGACGGAGCTAAAAACTTAAACTGAATCGTAATAAGTGATCGGGTAAGGCTACTAAAAGGTGTCGTTACATTTCATTTCAATACAATGTGATTTTACTATACTCTCGTTGATTAATTTAAGGACGGATTCATTGATATCGTCCCTTTTTGTACTAAGTTAATTGCCGGATGGACTGGTAGCTATTTGATCCGACGTTTAACTAACAAAATATAGTGGAATTACCATTTTAATTATAGATTACTAAATTGGTCGAGCTACTTGTAGCTAAACAGTTTTGTTATTAGTTACCAGACTAAACTTTCTGATTAACAACCTAAGTACTGTAACACGTCAACAAATTAAATTAGTTACCAGTTGATGAACAGTTTGACTACTAATAAATAAATCAATTCAGAAAATAATTGAACAGTTTAATTACTAAGTAAATGTTGGATTATTTAATTATTACAAAACATTTTTGTGTTTGCAACCAACTAGATGTTATAGATTCGTAAGCAATTTGGTTGTGAAATAGTTAAATTATTTGTTCCATAGTAACAAAATGGCGCTTGTACTTTTGTTGCAAATCACAAAATGTTATAATTATTACTAGACTATTACCATTGTTATAAGTAGAACATACAATTTAAAACAGTAACATAAATAGTTAAGTTGTTCATAACTCAACACAAATAACAAAACACGGTTTGGTAATGGGTAACACGTAGTTCGCAAGTCACAATTTTTAGGTAAGCAGTAACCTAAAATTTGGTTACAGTTATGCAAACATTTCTTTCAGTGTTGATGGATAAAGACGAGCAGGTAAATATATTTTCAGCTTAATATAAATTGTATTGTAAAACTGACTTTGGTAGACGACTAAAAGAAGTTGATAATAATAATTGTATTATATAATTTAAATAAACAAAGTAGGTACCTACTAATTAATAAATAAGTTAAAAACACAACGTAGTATAAAAAAATACCCGACTGTTTCACTGTTTACCTATAATTGGGTATGACCTGTTTGAAAACGTGGTGATTATTTTTTCCGCGTGTACCTTTTTTAAGTAAACGTGATTCAATTCGTCATTTGAAGATATAACATAATAACAAAATAATATAATAGCAATTGTTATATCTTTTAAACTCATTGTTTCAGATGAATATACACAAAGCTGTTGCAAGAGCAATGTATGTAACTGGCACACCTTTCTCTCAATTCGAGCACCCGCTATGGAAAGAAGCTTTTCATATGATGAACCCTTTATACGGTATGCCTTCAAGAAAGAGATTGGCTACATCTCTATTAGATGAAGAATATTCAGACGTTCAAAGCGAAATAGTGAGCAAAATCAATCAAGCCAGTATTATTCACTTGGCTATTGATGGATGGTCTAACCTAAGAAAAGAATCCATCCTAAATGTGATTCTCTATGCTCCGAAACCATACTTCTACAAATTTATAGAAACAAAGGAACAAAGACATACGGCCGAATATCTGTGTGAAGAAGTCACAAATATAATCGAAGAGTTTCATCCGTCAAAGTTTGTTGCAGTTGTTACGGACAATGCGGCAAACATGGTCAGATTTGGGAAGCTCTTGCACGACAAATATGAACAAACTCTATGGACAGGATGTTTGGCTCATACCCTGCATTTGTTTGTTGGGGACTCATTAAAAGTCATGAAAATACGTCGCATTTTTGCATTTACAGTGAGAGTAATAAAAACAATTACACGATCACATATATCCTTGGAGCTGAATTCCGAAGACTCGCGGAGGAAAAAAGCGTCAATTCGAGTCTTCAGTTACCAGTTAAAACCAGATGGGGCAGTTATTTAGCATGTCTTCAAAGCTTTATCAAATCAAAAATTGTTGTGCAAAATATGGTAATAAATGAATCTACAACATCACTAAGACAATACAAAAATAAAATTTTAAACGAAGACACATGGACAGAGCTCCGTAACCTTGAAAGGTTTTTAGACCCCATTGTCCAATGGATATACATTCTAGAAGGGGATTATTTTGCAGTACATCTAGTGTACAAGGCATTTAAAGAATTAGATGCATTGCTTAACAATTACCAAACAACAAATCTTCTTGAAAATAATTTAGCAGACCTCAAAGCGAAATTTGAAGAAAGAAAGGCAAATGCTCTGAAACCAATCCATTTTGCAGCGACAATACTAGACCCAAAGAATCAAGGATCACAATTAACAGATCAAGAAAACGTTGATGGATGCGAAATCATATTTAATCTTGGGAATGAATCAACTGATATTTTAATGGAATTATCGGACTACAAGACACACAAAAGCATCTGGGCAAAGGATTTTGTGTGGAAAATGGCAGCTACTACAGAGCCAGTCACATGGTGGGAAACATTATTCTCCAATACAGTGTTAGGTAAAACAGCTGTCAAAATACTAACCATGCCTGCCACCTCTGCAGCGGTAGAGCGGTCTTTCTCTACATTTTCAAATATTCATACGAAACGAAGGAATCGGTTGAAGACAAACAGAGCGGGAAAATTAACTTATATATCTCACAACTGGAAGTTATCTCATCAATCAGAATCACAAAAACCTTTTGATCGGAGTACAATTGTCAACGAGGATATGCATGATACGGATTCGTCCAACTCTGAAGATGAATTTTCGGACGTTGAAGATATGGAAGATGGCACCTCAGATTCAATTTCATCAAACAGTATTTTTTCTACAGATTGTACAGATTGAATTTGAATTGATTAAAATTTTTAACAAGAATGAATGTTAAAGATTTCATTGTTGGAGATTATAGTAAATTTTAATATATTATACCTGTTATGTGAATTTTTACTAGTTGATTTGTGTGCCTGAAGCTGAGTCTTTGTTGGATAACTTATTGCAAATAAGCTAATTGTATCTACTTAACTGATTTCATTTTTAAACTATATGGTCATGCTTAATATTTAAATTAAGATGATTTATATGTGAAACAACATTTAAATATACATACTAAAATTATACACAATGTTGATTGTTATATTTTTCAAATTAAAGTAAGCTAACTGCATGTACTTAATTTCATATAAAAATGATAATACATACTGATTTCATTTTAAAGTACTGACATACTTAATATTTAATTTATAATTATTTACACATATGTGAAACATCATTTAAACGTTACAAAAACTGTGATCATTATTATATACATAATGTTGAAGTAAGCTTATTGCATGTACTTAATATAAACATTTATAATAAGTACTGATTTTATTTTAAAATATTGACGTACTTAATTTTTTATTTAAGGTTATTAATATGTGAAACAACATTCAAATATACGTAAAACTGTGATCATTATTATATTATACATAATGTTGATTGTTACATTTTCATAATTAAACTGATTTTTACACATATTTTCTTTTATTTTACATAATTATTGATCTTCGTTTCCAGATAAATAGTATTGATCCCAGTAACTTTGGAAAGTTTCCTGGTAATATTGGGAATGTTACCGGTAACATTGAGAATGTTACCAGTAACATTGGGAATTTACTCTCTTAGAGAATCCTGGACTGTTTTATTGTTGTAAAGAATAGCATTATTATTGAGTTAACTATTTGACACGAAAATAAATATACAATACTAATTATTTTTTGAAAGTTACTCAATGTTACCGCTCGGGGGTAACATTACTAGTAACATTACCGGGAATGTTCCCATTGTTAGTAAGTTACTGGTAACGACCCATCACTAATTGTAATTATTATATTTCGTCATTTAACTGCATACCTTTTATTGACTTTTATGATAATAGAAATATCAGTATATGGTATAAAATGATCAGTATTTAACTAATCGCATCTTGATTTTCATGGAAATTGGACATCATGCGAATAGAGTCTGTTCGGAAAGAGAAGAGTCGTGAAATGTATTGGATCCCATACATTTCACAAGTCTTATCTTTCCGAACAGGGGGCCGATTTTTGAGTCTCACGGCGTTCGAATTCAGAAAATTGTCACTGAAAATAATAGGCAATTCACCGTTTTCAACCGGTATTTTAGTGACAGTGAGACTCAAAAATCGGCCCCCAGACTCTAGTAATGTAGATGTGGGCAATCGTACTGCCGTTTTGTTATTTGTTTAAAAAAATCCGCGTCGCCTCACGTATCCTATTAAACCGAAAAATTAGATTTTAGTATCCTGTGATAGTGCAACACTTCTATTTTTCCCCAAACGGCGTGAAAATAAAAGTGTGTACATTAATCTATTTAATCTACTTTTCCTCAGATAAAAATAACGATCTTACGTAACAGAACTGTCACTCAACGCGCCTGATTAATAAAGAAAGCAATATGAAACGTCACGCGTCTCACAGAAAGCTAGAGTTATACGTATATATAATCAAGTATAAACAAGGGTGAGGGGTGCATACCTCGGAATATTGTTATCTTGTTAGCAGGCCCGGAACGGATATTTTATGCGGTGAAAGGGTAGATAATATGGTAAACAAGGTGAAATTTTGTTTGCAGATAGCCAAAAGGCGTTTAATGAAACGGTGTAAGTTATCGCGGGAGTACACGCCTCCTGGCCGATTGTGTTGGTTGCGAAAGGGTAGCAGAGTCGATTGTTCAAAAGACCAGTGGCCCGTTTCTCGAAAGGTACAAGCCTTGTATTACAAGTGTGTTTCCATGACAACCCATACGATTTGACAGTTCGCGCACTTGTAATACAAGGCTTGTAGCTTTCGAGAAACGGGTCCCAGTTTTAACTAACGAAGAGGTTTTATAGTAGGAAGAATTGAGGCAAGAAGGCAAAGGGAGAGACCATTATCAATATTATTTTTTGGGAACGATACACACTTATACACAGTTTAAATTTGAATGGTAAAAGCGATAATAATAATAACAGGCCCCGTAGCCGAATGGCATTTCTACAACGCGAAACGAAAACGAAACGCCGCGAAAGGTAGTCTGGCTCTATCGCGCCAATACCCAAGAGCGATAGAGATAGATATCTACGAGCGTTTCGTTTCGTGAGCGTTTCGTGAAGCGTTTGTGCATTCGGCTACGCACACAAGCCTTTGCAATTTACATTTATAACAGATGATTCAAGCAGCATCCTTGCGACACTTACGTTCGTGGCTGTATAGCCCAATTCGATAGCCGTCGTGGTAATTAACATTTTTAAAAAGGCTCAATTTCACTCTGTTTTCTGCTCAATTTTCAGTCTGTTTCCTTTCTAATGGAATAATTGATATGAGTAATAGATATTCGATTAATGATTGAACAGTATAACATGAGTTTAGCAACATAAACAGAACAGCGCAGCGCTCTTGCGATTGGAATACACCGTCTTGCAAGTTTTCGGCTGCATTAAATTGACTGAAACGATGCATTGTGCCATACTTTCTACAATATCGGCAGTACCCGAGGTAATATAAAAGCTTTTCTCTTTAGAGCTGTATTTTCAGAATAATGAGGGATTCTCGCAGAGGTTTGGCAAGGTTGTGAGGGAATCAATTCAGAAAAGTTCGGGCAAAGACAGTTTGGTAGAGGCTGATACTGGTTTGTCCTTTGGGTTGGAAACTGATGTGTTTTTAGCCAGCGTTCCCACTTAAGCGTCGCGTGTCTCGGGGCGCGCAACGGACGTCCGCGCCACGCCGCCGCCACGCCACCTGGGGCTGGGGCGCGTCTTACGTCCTTCCTATACAAAATGTACTGAGAAGACGTTTTTTGAATTACACTCAGGTGGCGTGGCGTGGCGCGGACGTCCGTTGCGCGCCCCGAGACACGCGACGCTCTGATGTGGCCGGTACCTTAGATGACGCTAAAGGTAGCATTCGGATCCCAGCAGTCGCGACCCGGCAGCCGCTGCCCAGCAGCCGCGACCGGGTCGCGCCGCACCGCTTTGTAGGGATTTATATGCGATAGTTTCCGACGCAAGCGACCGAGCAGCGCTGCTGGGCAGCGGCTGCCGGGTCGCGACTGCTGGGATCCGAATGCTACCTTAACATAGCATAGGTTTTTCCTATCCCTAGTGTTAATCTAGTGATAGTTAGGTATGCGAGAATTTATTATGAATGGATTTCGTTAGCATCAATCAGCGTGAGCCTAAAATCGCAGACTGGTGTTTTTGCGCAAGGCGGTACTAAAGATCAGAACTCACTGGCTTCGTAGACTGAGTGAGTCGACATGCACGCTAGTACATTGTTATTGTTGTGCACGCACGCATTACGCAAGTTGTGTGACGCGTCTCAGAAGGATCTGTACAATGCACAAATATTGCACCTGCATATACAGTACATATTATGCATACACCTTTAATGTTAAAACAACATGCATTTGTTAAGACAAAATTGGCCTCAAGCATCCCTGGGAGAGTACGCCAACTTTGTGTTTTGCCAATTCTAGACTCTGCTTATAGTTGCGAAGTTTTTATTGAGAGGGGATATTCCCTCCGTTTTGGCTAGGTAACAATTCCTCTTCATTTGCTATTCTAACATTTTGCGATATGAATATAAAGTGTTATGCAAGTTTCAGGTAACTTGCAAATGTTGATAAAAGGAATTTGACTACGATGGTGGTATGAATTAAGAGTTATGGTTAACCCTGCAGTTTATTTTCTACAGTCCCTAAATGTTCCATTTATATTCATGGGAGTATGATAAATGACATTTGAAATGTAAATATGTACACATTGCAAACAAGTTACATGAAAAAGGCCCTGCGTAGTGCGTATACAAAATAGTATTAGTATCTGTGGCACGGTTGGCACGCAATGCAACACAAGTGATTTGACGTATATCATCGAATTCCAGGCTCTTCAATCAGCGTGTATATCAATGTATTTACTTGCAAATTAAGCACCTATTAAGCCGAATATAATAGGGTAGTTAATTAGATATCCCCTGAGATTGTAGAGCAGTCAACCAATCTGAATCCCAGGCCACTGTAGAACCCTTTCACAGTAAAAGTCAAACTGACTTCTATAGCAAATAAAGCACGGTGTCAATACGACAGGGTTCTAGAGTGGCCTATTAGGATTCTAATTGGTTGACTGTACGTTAATCCAAATTTGAAGCTAAGGGACTCATATGCAAGTAAGATATAAATTCAAAATTGTTACCACCACCGCAGTAAAAATATATGACTTATATCCGAAGCCCCGATGTCCGTTTTAATATATTTTTACAGCAACGGAGGGGCATTTATGGGCACTTTCATGTGGACAATTTCATGTTGCCGTCGTCCGTCGTTTGCCAATATGTCACTGGATAAACTTTACAAGTTGTTTTATAACGTCATGTGTACGACCGGCAGCCGGGTTGCCCGGGTTGGTTGAAATTGATAGTAAAATATTTAATATACTTTACAAGTTTTTAATTTCGTTATTAATAAAATATCCACAACATTTAATTGAATTCCTGGGGGCCGATTTTTGAGTCTCACTGTCACTAAAATACCGGTTGAAAACGGTGAATTGCCTATTATTTTCAGTGACAATTTTCTGAATTCGAACGCCGTGAGATTCAAAAATCGGCCCCCTGTTGGGTGTTAATTTATGACAGACATGATATTTTTTGTGAAAACATGTGGAAATGTGTATTTTTGTCAGTATTTATGTTACTGTTTCCATAGCACCCCTTTATCCATGAAAGCCTATAGCATATCTCGTTTCTACAGCATTCCAAGCGCGCTTCATTTATTTTGATTCCAATATTTCCAATGCAGTGCTCCATTTGGATTCCAAAACATTTTCATGAATGAAATACTTACGCACATTCTTTTCAAGCAGTCTTTTTGACAGCTTTCGAGTATATGCCCGTATGTTTTACGGAATAATAATTTAATACAAGTTTTGCACACTAAAGTAGGTAAACAAAAAAAATGGATTTCCCAAATTAATTCATAGGTTAGCAACTGTTTATTTAAATAAAGTCTTAATTTAACGCTATGTGAAAAGTTACCCAAAGCTAAAGTTCTTTTTAATGGCACTCGAATTTCCAAGGACTTACAGTTCGAAACTTTGTAAAAATTTAATGGTTTCACCGGGCACGAGATTATTCTGGATTAAGTTACCCAGGTAGGAAAAAATATGGTATATTAAAGCTTCCCTTTAAAAAGAAAGACTAAGAAAGCTTACATTTTAAGACGAAAATAAACAAGAAATAAGTCATGGCAATGAAGAAGTCATATGAGTTAAAAGAATAAAAAATACTTTGCCAAAAACCCAAGGCTCTTCTTATCGAATTCGCCGTTGAAAATGTGATACTCTGCTATCTCTCAAAAACTAATCAAGTTCTATTATACTTGTTTGCTATCATCGCTCGGAAAACCCATTGTCATTTTGAAATCATAATAACCATAATTTAGGACCCATTTATAAGTCGGAATTGTTCGGACACACAGACTACACAGTCTGCCTTTATCACTACAATTGTATGTATAAAACAAAGACTTCCCGCTGTCCGTCTGTCCCTATGTATGTTAAATCTTAGAATTTTAAAAAGTACGCAACGCATTTTAATGTGTTTTTTTTTATAGATGTCGTTTTTATGTATGTTGTGTGAGTGATTCAAGAGGAAGATTGATTTGTAAAATACTCGTGCGAAACCGGGGCTGGTCAGTAGTAAGGTATTTTTTCCCCTCACTAGCTCGGAAACACGTGTTTTGTCCTTTAATAACAGCGGGTAAAAACGCATTTTATCCACTAGTGGATAAAGTAATTTGACCTTGAATTGAGGCAAACATTCTGCATTAAAATTGATAAAAGTGGGTTAATCTAGTGATGAAGATTTTTTACCACCTGTGGAACTACTGGAAGCTGTGATAAACGCGTGTTTTACGTTGTACTTTCCTCGCTATAGTGAGGGGAAAAGTTTTGTGTTACACTCGGGTGCAAATGTATTTCACTTCTCGTGTGTTGAAAAACTCGCAAGTTCAGGATTCTATTCTCGAACCACTCGCTTCGATCGTGGTTCAACTATAGAACCCTTTCGCTTGCTTTTTTTCAATTCCACACTCGGCGTTAAAATACAATTTTGCACTCTTGTATAACAAATAACTATTAAACGTTTATTTATCTACATTGTACGGAATAGTAGCAAATAGTCCCAAAACAAGGCATATCACGCGTAACAATAAAAGTCCGAAACTCGTTTCCTCATCGCGTTAGTGCAAGGCCTGAGTGGATGTTCGGAGCGGAGCATTCGGCGGTGTTCGCAGCGGGGCGGGCGAGTAGTCCACCCTACACAGCGTCGAGTCAGAACACTTGTATGAGCTTCATTTTTTAACCCCCGACGCAAAAACGACGGGGTGTTATAAGTTTGACGTGTCTGTCTGTCTGTCTGTGTGTGTGTCTGTCTGTGGTATAGTAGCTCCCGAACGGATGAACCGATTTAGATTTAGTTTTTTTGTCTGAAAGCTGAGTTAGTCGGGATTGTTCTTAGCCATGTTTCATGAAAATCGGTTTACTATGTCGCGGTCGGGGGTTTTTTCAAAATTTTAATTTTGTGGTTAGGTTATTTGATATGAACGCTGCACGCTCAGTCCCTCTGCGCGCCCAACCTGCATGCGTAGCCGAATTGACGCTCACGAAAAGAAACGCTCGTAGATATCTTATCTATCTCTATCGGTCTTGCGTATTGGCGCGATAGAGCCAGACTACCTTTCGCGGCGTTTCGTTTTCGTTTCGCGTCGTAACAATGCCATTCGGCTACAGGCCCTGAGCGTGCACTCAGGCCTCACACAGTTAGGCACCGGCCACATCAGAGCGTCGCGTGTCTCGGGGTGCGCAACGGACGTCGGCGCCACGCCACCTGAGTGTAATTCAAAAAGCGTCTCCTCAGTACATTTTGTATAGGAAGGACGTAAGGCGCGCCGCCAAGCGGCGCGGCGCGCGCCACGCCGCCGCCACGCCACCTGGGGCGCGTCTTACGTCCTTCCTATACAAAATGTACTGAGGAGACGTTTTTTGAATTACACTGAGGCGGCGTGGCGCGGTCGTCCTTTGCGCGCCCCGAGACACGCGACGCTCTGGTGTGGCCGGTCACTTACAAGTCGTTTGTCAACGTCGCGAACGGTGATGGGGCCTTCCTGTTGTTTCGCCGTTTGAGAAAGTTCGCCCTAATAAAGTAATAGGCGTTTGTTGCCCTATATAAAAGTGGCGATCAATCCTTGCCACATTTGCCTGCCTTTCAGTAGAAGCGAAATTTATACGCCTCAACGTTTTACTGTGGACTGTCGTGGAAAACTGATGAAAGTATTGAATTGGATTGGATTAAGAACGCAAAAATACGTCTGACAATTTTCAGTCAAGTAATTCAAGAGCTAAAATATTATGTTTTTTTATGGGATAGGAGGCAAACGAGCAGACAGGTCGCCTGATGGTAAGCGATCACTGCCGCCCATGGACACCCGAAATACGCGTGATACTCTGCAGCCGGACCACCACGCTTTATTGTGCTCAGATTACCATGGTGGAATGTACCTCTGACATACCCCTTGTACCTCGTCGGAAATTGCATGTACCTCAGTAGTTTGCCAGAAATATGCATTTAAAAGGGGTCCGGCTGGGGAGTACTACTCCCCAGCCGGACCACGGCTGTACCCGCTCATATCACTGACTTCAAGATATAATTTAACTATCACAAGAATGTACCTGTTACATACCCGTGAATAAATTGTTTATTCCTTTTAAAAAGTGGCCTTATACATTATTTTTCACACATTAAAATTTTTTGTTATCGCGGTTAGTACGCGATTTCGTTAGCGCCTGAAATATGTGAATAGCAATGTTGTGCGTTTATATGAAATTGCGGAAAAATCTCATAAGGTAACCACGAACGCTGTAAAGAGTTTGAAACGTCGGGATGTATTTTAAATTCATTATACGCGATTTAATCCGTTTCCATAGTTTTATCTCATAAGGTATTACATCGACTTAAATTCAATTGTATATTTAGTATACATAATATATGTAATATTTATTACAGTATAATCTTTGTGTTATAACTTTCACATCATAAATATGTATATTATACCTAGGACATTATTAGTGTTATTACACGGATTGATAAAGTTCCACGGTAAAAGCACAGATTAATAATAAGTTGCTAACGTAAGTAAAAGTCAAGAGAACTCGTGAACAAATATATTTTCCCCTCACTAGCTCGGAAACACGTGTTTTGTCCTTTAATACCAGCGGGTAAAAACGCATTTTATCCACTAGTGGGTAAAGTAATTTCACCTTGAATAAAGTCAATTTAACTGCTTTACATACTATCACGCCTGTATCCCATGAAGGGGTAAGCAGAGCACATGAAACTTCTCAAGTTTCAGTGCCACTCTTGGCAAATAAGGGGTTGAAAGAAAACGAAACTGTGACATTGCAGTGACAGGTTGCCAGCCTCTCGCCTACGCCACAATTTGCCCCATATCCCACAGTCGCCTTCTACGACACCCACGGGAAGAAAGCTAACTTAAGTTAAGTTAAGTTTTAACTGCTTTAAAATTGATAAAAGTAGGTGAATCTAGTAATAAAGATGATTTACCACCTGTGGAACTACTGGAAGCAGTGATAAACGCATTTTTTTGAGTTGTAGTTTCCTCGCTATAGTGAGGGGAAAAGTTTTGTGTTACACTCGGGTGCAAATGTATTTTACTTCTCGTGTGTTAAAAAAACTCGCAAGTTCAGGATTCTATTCTCGAACCACTCGCTTCGCTCGTGGTTCAACTATAGAATCCTTTCATTTGCTCGTTTTTCAATTCCACACTCGGCGTTAAAATACAACTTTGCCCCCTTGTATAACAAATAACTATTGTGCTTGCCACATAAACAAATGCCCGTACTGCGATTCGAGCCTGGAGCACTGGCTTAGAAGGCAGGGTCATTACCAACTATGTACCTGGAGGGCCCATTTCTCAAAACTGAAAGTTACAAGTGAACTTGTCATACCCGGGGCCCGTTTCTCGAAAGGTACAAGGCTTGTATTACAACTGTGTTTCCATGACAACCCATACGATTTGACAGTTCGCGCACTTGTAATACAAGGCTTGTACCTTTCGAGAAACGGGCCCCAGACATTGACTACTTGTAAAATTGTAACTTGTAGCTTCGAGAAATGGGCCCCTGACTGACCCGTCATCAATGACGCCTTTCAATACAAAACACTTTTAACATATGTAGGGTGGGTAACTAATCGTAGTAGCGTAGGTAAGTATCAAAGTTTCAATTGAAATAAAAATGCAATGTTTATTGTGTACAAATATAATTTCGCAATTATCAATAACGATTAACTATTATGTCAAACCCTTGACATGTGACAGGTTTGGTTTTCATATATATTACTTAATTCATACATATTATACGGAGGTCGCGGGTTCGAAACCCGACTCGTACCGATGAGTTTTTCGGAATTTATGTGCGAAATGTTGATATTTGTCATTTCATATTTGCCGGTTGCTTTTTGGTGAAGGAAAACATCGTGAGGAAACCTGACAAATCCCAATAAGGCCTAGTTACCTTCTCGTTGGAAGGTCAAAATGACTGTGGCTTTCCTAAAACTAGTGCCTACGCCAAATCTTAGGATTAGGATTGTCAAAGTGAACCCCAGGCTCCGATGAGCCGTCAGGAATACTGTAATTACGCAAGTAGAAGTATGAATAAGTAATTAACTCGGCAATAATTAACTCTTAATTAACTTCGTGTACAGTTTTTCGACCGTACCGCATAATATTCCAGAATTGAAAGGCGTCATTATATTTGATGACGCGTCTGGTCTAGTTGGTAATTCCTTCTAAGCCGATGCTCCAGGCTCGAGTCACAGTACGGGCATTTGTTTATGTGACAGACACAGATAGTTAGTTCTCTTGACTTTTATCGTGGAACTTTATCAATCCGTGTAATAACACTAATAATGTCCTAGGTATAATATACATATTTATGATGTGAAAGTTATAACACAAAGATTATACTGTAATAAATATTACATATATTATGTATACTAAATATACAATTGAATTTAAGTCGATGTAATACCTTATGAGATTTTTCCGCAATTTCATATAAACGCAAAACATTGCTATTCACATATTTCAGGCGCTAACGAAATCGCGTACTAACCGCGATAACCAAAAATTTTAATGTGTGAAAAATAATGTATAAGGCCACTTTTTAAAAGGAATAAACAATTTATTCACGGGTATGTAACAGGTACATTCTTGTGATAGTTAAATTATATCTTGAAGTCAGTGATATGAGCGGGTACAGCCGTGGTCCGGCTGGGGAGTAGTACTCCCCAGCCGGACCCCTTTTAAATGCATATTTCTGGCAAACTACTGAGGTACATGCAATTTCCGACGAGGTACAAGGGGTATGTCAGAGGTACATTCCACCATGGTAATCTGAGCACAATAAAGCGTGGTGGTCCGGCTGCAGAGTATCACGCCCGAAATACCAGAGGTGTTGGAGGTGCGTTGCCGGCCTTTAAGATGGGTGTACGCTCTTTTCTTGAAGATTTGAAGGTCGTATCGGTCCGGAAATTATACCGCAGGCGACAATTCATTCCACATTTTAGCTGTGCGGGGCAGGAAGTTTCAGAATGTTGACTGTTTAACGTGTTCAAATTATCAACTTACAGCAACACCGTGTATGACAGAACAAAGCACTCGGCGAAGTACTTAGCCGCCCTTGTACGTATGTACCTATTTGTTAAAAATGTACGCGGCGTACGCACCCAGACGCCAATTAATCTGAGTGGCGCGCCAGGTGGCAAGTGTCTTCTCTTCACATTGGATGCAGATCCGCACCGCAGAATAAATAGTACTACGTACAAAAAGTACACTTTCTACACATCCCTTTCTACTATCTAGGGTTGTTATTGTTAATAATCAAGTAATTATCTTACCTTTGGTAGAATAGAACCCCAATATTGCTACGTAGCAATGTGATCCGACATTGTCTCGTCTCGTTTAAAGCTCGGCCACACATGAGCGTTTTGAGAGCGTAGGCGGAGCGTTAGCGGAGCGCAATGATAGCGGTCCGCCCCGTCCGCCGGACGAACGCTGGCGGGAACTAACGAGAGCGGATTGCGAGCGTAATGCGCGCGGATTGCGAACGGAATGCGCGCGCATTCCGCTCCGCTAACGCTACGCTATCAAAACGCTTTATGTGTGGCGGAGGCTTTATATCGGAGGGCGTGCGGATTGTATCAGTAAGTTACACGCGTAAGACCGAGATGAGTGGAAAGACATAGATTAGACTTTAGCATCACTTTAGGAATAGATATCTACACATGGATGATATAGTCTTCGTAAAATACCAAATGTGCCTCAAGATATACCTATCTTGAGGCACATTTGGTATTTTACGAAGACTATATCATCCATGTGTAGATATCTATTTATACCACGGTTGCGTTTTTTAGTATTTAGAAAACAAGCAGCCATTTACAAATACGGTTTAAAAAAGATATATAAATCTAGGCGTAGAGTTTCCTAAATTACTGGATAATTAAATTCAAGTAAAGTAAATTAAGTTCAAGTAAATTATGACTTCGCAAAGTAAAATGAAACGTTTCTCACGGAAAATGTGTAGACGTGATTAATTGATGAAATTTGATTAGGCCTTTAATTCGCTAATAGTTTCTTAGAACATATTAAATTCCGTAGCCAGTAATAATAACTTAACACATTTTTTATTTAATACAAAGTTGCGGTTGTCTAGGCGCCGGCGCCCGACCACCCACGCTAAATTACCTCTAGGCTAATGGATAATGAGACTTAATGACACTTTAATGCTAAAGCAGATCTTTTATTTTAGAACTAGAGAGAATGTCAAAATAGCCATTAACGCTCATTTAGACGGCGCGAGCAAGTAAAATGCGATTTTAGTTCCATTGGGGATTGATGAGGTGACGGTGACCTCATAAATCCGCAATGCAGCAATGAATCTAAAATCGCATTACACCTAAACTAATACACGGCGAAAAATTTTAACCGTGCTTGTGAGGCCAAAAGAAGGGATAAAAATGTTACAAGATCACATCTTGATATTTCAAAAACGAATGACAAAGTTGCATTTTATCCACAAGAGTGCAAAGTAATTTCATACAAATTTTAACTTAGAATAAATTTAAAAGTGGAAAATGTCTGCCTTGGGTGAGACTTGAACTCACGGCCTTTGGATCGATACTCCAACGCTCTGCCAACTGAGCCACCAAGACTTCAACCAAGCCAGCGAAATTTTCCACTACTAAGGTCAATGGGACCCGTAGCGTGGGCGAGTTGACCTTAGTAGTGGAAAATTTCGCTGGCTTGGTTGAAGTCTTGGTGGCTCAGTTGGCAGAGCGTTGGAGTATCGATCCAAAGGCCGTGAGTTCAAGTCTCACGCAAGGCAGACATTTTCCACTTTTAAATTTATTCTAAGCCTAGTGGCATCGATTGCAGACGTTTCTGCTAATCAGAAGTTAAAATTTTAACTTGATTCCCAAAGCTGGCTACTACTAGAATTGACATTTAAATGATGATTTTGAATCATAAATGTTTAATAAATCGATGGATTTGATTTCATTTCATATTTTTCTCGTGTTGGTGTGGTTAAAATTTTTGTGTTTCACTCGGTAGCAAAATTGGTTTTTAACCTACGTGCCTTGAAACCCACGCAACGCTCAAGATTCCATATCCCTCTCGCAACGTGTAAATGAGATCTTACAATCGAGTTGCTGAAGATAATTTCATGATACATTACAATATGGGATTATAATAATTGTGAACATTATTTGATGATTAGTCAGACACTTTATTATTGCAGTAGACGCCACGTTTTTATTAATAAGACATTGCGGTTATTAATGTTTTTCGTTTATCAATGAAATAATTAACATTTAATGTTTATTATTCATAATAATCATAATTAAATGTCTGTTAAGTTGTTATCTATCTATAATAAGAATATCCTGTTTTGCCATACAGCCATACCTACTAATATTAGGTATAAATGGGAAAGTGTGTGTGTGTCTGTTTATTTGTCTGTCTTTCACGGCAAAACGGAGCGATGAATTGATGCGATTTTTTAAGTGGAGATATTTGAAGGGATGGAGAGTGACATAAGCTACTTTTTGTCTCTTTCTAACGCAAGCGATGCCGCGGGCAAAAGCTAGTAGTTAATAAATGTAGGTTACACCAGGGACCGGCCCGCTATCCCTTATACGGGGTTTTGTATGGGTATTTCGTTAGGCTTAACTTACCCTACCCTTTTGACGCGATACCCTTTCATTTTGCTTTTAAAGCCCTAACGAAAGCGCTTACCTAAAATAGCCCAATACCCTTTCAAAACCCTTATCATCGGCTCAGCCTAACGCCATAAGGGTAAGCCTTATACTGGGTTTTATTTGCTTTCCCTTATAGCATATCGTGCGAGTTTAAATCCTGTACCTCGCTCATAAAGCACACATTACTCCGAACGAAATAACATACGATCGTTACCTACGGTGGTACTGTGTGTGATATTTGCGCGTTTCTGTTTGATGGAAACGGCTGTAGATAAAATAAGGTTCAATTTTCAATACCAAATACTTATAGTTATGATAGGCTCCTTCTTTGCTCAGGTGTAACACAGGCAAACGCTGCTTTTTAGGGTTCCGTAGTCAACTAGGAACCCTTATAGTTTCGCCATGTCTGTCTGTCCGTCCGTCCGTCCATCCGCGGATAATCTCAGTAACCGTTAGAACTAGAAAGCTGAAATTTGGTCCCAATATGTATATCAATCACGCCAACAGAGTGCAAAAATAAAAAATGGAAAAAAAAATTTGGGTACCCCCTACATGTAAAGTGGGGGCTGATAATATTTTTCATTCCAACCCCAACGTGTGATATATTGTTGGATAGGTATTTAAGAATGAATAAAGGGTTTACTAAGATTGCTTTTTGATAATATTAATATTTTCGGAAATAATCGCTCCTAAAGGAAAAAAGTGCGTCCCCCCCCTCTAACTTTTGAACCACAAGTTTAAAAAATATGAAAAAAATCACAAAAGTAGAACTTTGTAAAGACTTTCTAGGAAAATTGTTTTGAACTTGATAGGTTCAGTAGTTTTTGAGAAACATATGGAAAACTTCGGAACCCTACACTGAGCGCTCTTGGCCGGTTTTTTTTATCGGACTTGTCTTGATGAGTACCCGATGTCTAGCTGATGCTGAACCCTGGCTGCACCTAGGGGAACTCGGGTTTAGTGTAATACAGGCAAACGCTGATTTCGTCATCGGACTTGTCTTGATGAGTACTCGAGTGAGCAGTACCCGAAGTCCAGCTGATGCTGAACCCTGGCTGTACCTAGGGGAACTCGGGTTTAGTGTAACACAGGCAAACGCTGGTTTCGACATCGGACTTGTCTTGATGAGTACTCGAGTGAGCAGTACCCGAAGTCCAGCTGATGCTGAACCCTGGCTGCACCTAGGGGAACTCGGGTTTAGTGTAACACAGGCAAACGCTGTTTTCGTTATCGGACTTGTCTTGATGAGTACTCGAGTGAGCAGTACCCGAAGTCCAGCTGATGCTGAACCTTGGCTGCACCTAGGGGAACTCGGGTTTAGTGAAACACAGGCAAACGCTGTTTTCGTCATCGGACTTGTCTTGATGAGTACTCGAGTGAGCAGTACCCGAAGTCCAGCTGATGCTGAACCCTGGCTGCATCTAGGGGAACTCGGGTTTAGTGTAACACAGGCAAACGCTGTTTTCGTCATCGGACTTGTCTTGATGAGTACTCGAGTGAGCAGTACCCGAAGTCCAGCTGATGCTGAACCCTGGCTGCATCTAGGGGAACTCGGGTTTAGTGTAACACAGGCAAACGCTGTTTTCGTCATCGGACTTGTCTTGATGAGTACTCGAGTGAGCAGTACCCAAAGTCCAGCTGATGCTGAACCCTGGCTGCACCTATGGGAACTCGGGTTTAGTGTAACACAGGCAAACGCTGTTTTCGTCATCGGACTTATCTTGATGAGTACTCGAGTGAGCAGTACCCGAAGTCCAGCTGATGCTGAACCTTGGCTGCACCTAGGGGAACTCGGGTTTAGTGAAACACAGGCAAACGCTGTTTTCGTCATCGGACTTGTCTTGATGAGTACTCGAGTGAGCAGTACCCGAAGTCCAGCTGATGCTGAACCCTGGCTGCATCTAGGGGAACTCGGGTTTAGTGTAACACAGGCAAACGCTGTTTTCGTCATCGGACTTGTCTTGATGAGTACTCGAGTGAGCAGTACCCGAAGTCCAGCTGATGCTGAACCCTGGCTGCATCTAGGGGAACTCGGGTTTAGTGTAACACAGGCAAACGCTGTTTTCGTCATCGGACTTGTCTTGATGAGTACTCGAGTGAGCAGTACCCAAAGTCCAGCTCATGCTGAACCCTGGCTGCACCTATGGGAACTCGGGTTTAGTGTAACGCAGGCAAACGCTGTTTTCGTCATCGGACTTGTCTTGATGATTACTCGGGTGAGCAGTACCCGAAGTCCAGTTGATGCTGAACCCTGGCTGCACTTAGGGGAAATCGGGTTTAGTGTAACACAGGCAAACGCTGTTTTCGTCATCGGACTTGTCTTGATCAGTACTCGAGTGAGCAATACCCAAAGTCCAGCTGATGCAGAACCCTGGCTGCACCTAGGGGAACTCGGGTTTAGTGTAACACAGGCAAACGCTGTTTTCGTCATCGGACTTGTCTTGATGACTACTCAAGTGAGCAATACCCAAAGTCCAGCTGATGCTGAACCCTGGCTGCACCTAGGGGAACTCGGGTTTAGTGTAACACAGGCAAACGCTGTTTTCGTCATCAGACTTGTCTTGATGAATACTTGAGTGAGCAGTACCCGAAGTGTAGCTGATGCTGAACTCTGTTTGCACCTAGGGGAACTCGGGTTTAGTGTAACACAGGCAAACGCTGTTTTCGTCATTGGACTTGCCTTAATGAGATTTGGGTGAGCTGTACCCGAGATAGAGCTGATGCTGAAACCTGGCTGCTAGGTACAGCCAGGTTTCAGTTACTATTAGTGAAATCGATTGTACTTAATTTTGATATTCAAATGGATATACATACGTATTTTTTTTAGACATAAATAAAGTGTTTTATGTATGGCAAATTAATAAATTTGTTCTAACTACTTGATTAAATTCACTTCTGGTAGGATTTTTGTTCAGTTAATATTATGTTTTATGCCTAACTTGACATTGCATGAAATATTTCTATATTATAATGCACCGAAACCAGAGTTGCCCTAGATACCGCCAGGGCTCAGCTACAACGCTGTCTTGGCTATTGCGCACCCAAGTCTTCGTCAAGACAAGTCCGATGACGAAAACAGCGTTTGCCTATGTTGCACGAAACCCGAGTTCCCTTAGGAATAGCCAGGGTTCAGCATCAGCTCTACCTTGGTTACTGCTCACTCAAGTACTCATCAATACAAGTCCGATGAAGAAAACAGCGTTTGCCTATGTTGCACGAAACCCGAGTTCCCTTAGGAGTAGCCAGGGTTCAGCATCAGCTCTACCTTGGTTACTGCTCACTCAAGTACTCATCAAAACAAGTCCGATGACGAAAACAGCGCTTGCCTATGTTACACCAAACCCGCGTTCCCCTGGGAAAAGCCAGGGTTCAGCATCAGCTCTACCTTGGTTACTGCTCACTCAAGTACTCATCAAGACCAGTCCGATGACGAAAACAGCGTTTGCCTATGTTGCACGAAACCCGAGTTCCCTTAGGAATAGCCAGGGTTCAGCATCAGCTCTACCTTGGTTACTGCTCACTCAAGTACTCATCAATACAAGTCCGATGAAGAAAACAGCGTTTGCCTATGTTGCACGAAACCCGAGTTCCCTTAGGAGTAGCCAGGGTTCAGCATCAGCTCTACCTTGGTTACTGCTCACACAAGTACTCATCAAGACAAGTCCGATGACGAAAACAGCGCTTGCCTATGTTACTCCAAACCCGCGTTCCCCTAGGAATAGCCAGGGTTCAGCATCAGCTCTACCTTGGTTACTGCTCACTCAAGTACTCATCAAAACAAGTCCGATGACGAAAACAGCGCTTGCCTATCTCAAACCAAACCCGCGTTCCCCTGGGAAAAGCCAGGGTTCAGCATCAGCTCTATCATAGGAACTGCTCACCCAATTAACTCATCAAGGCGAGTTGGATGACGAAAACGGCTTGTTTTTATGTTGGCAAATACGTTTTCAATGTGTAATGTTAATGGTTAATTGTATTGATTTTCGCCCAACACTGTATATTTACATGCATACATAAATATTTACATAATTATATTCATACATACATACCTACATACATTCATACATACCTACATACATTCATACGTACGAACGTACATACTGATCTATGGGCGACGATGATCATTTACCATCAGGCGATCCATCACTTCCTTGTCTCCCAGTTCATTAAAAATAATTTCTAGCCGTGTTCTACTTTTATCCAACGAAAACATGTTTCGTTGCAAAATTAAAAATGGGGCGCATAGTGCGGAGTGGCAACAGCGCATTTTCCTTCCTGTTCTTACAATAGCTCAGATTCATAATCCTGTCTCTTTTACGCAAGGCTCGACTACGCTTTAACAAAAGGGAAAGCCTTATAAATAGCGCTTAAAATAAGGGTAACCCTTATTAAAGGCTTGCAAGCCGTATCGGATAGCGCTAAGCCAATGCACAGGGCTAGCTTTATTGTTTTGCTTAGTTTTTTGTAAGGGCTAGTCAAATGAATGGGCTTGCAGTTCGAAAGGGAGAGTCTCTCGATTGGGTCGTCCTTACGTTAGGGATTCCCAATGAAAGGCTTGTAGCGCGGAAGGGGTTGTCCGGTCCCTGGGTTACACGTCATCATTTCGGCAGTTCAATCGCCCACTGCTTACGCCACTTAGGAAACGTACCCATTGTACCCAAACTACACAAAAAATGGGACAAATATGGTCACGTAGTTTGGGTATTTTCCCTTATCCCGGTCTTGTGCTAGTCCCATCCAGAGGTGCCCTGCAGTTTTTCGAATGTCGTCCACCCAACGAGTTTACTCTTAAAACTATAGATAACATCAATATCAAGCTACCGGCCATCAAATAATCGTATCGACACATTTATGAATCCATTACGCCACAGTAAACAACAGGTAAGTAGGTAATAAATTGTTATTCTGACAGTTTACCAAGCTAGTAGAATGAGGTGAACCAGTATTAGAGAGCTCTGCGACAGCATAAAGTTATTATGACCACGACCAGTCAAGAGTGAAACCACTGCGAAGATAAATCTAATAAAAGTATTCATCGGTGAGCTGTCGAGAGCGGGAGTCATGAACCCTCTCCCCTAGAGCCTGCATGGGTTGTGTAATGTGTTTAGGATTTAACCACGCCCTGGAGCTGCTCTCGGGGTTGAGCGTTTAATTTTACCAAGAGAACTCCACCTCAGCACAAAGCTGGATCCGCCTTTGTGAGCTGTAATGAGTTGATAACAAGGAACTACTAACGGCGGGTCTTAATTTAGCGACCATGGGTCTGCAGATTTTTGCGTGTCCTGAATCTAAGTATTACGGCCCAAGATTTAGCCAAGAAGACAATATTGACAGTCGCCAATATCAAAAGAAAATTGGCCACGCCACCTGGGGCGCGTCTTACGTCCTTCCTAGTAAAATGTACTGACGGAGACGTTTTTTGAATTACATTCATCCGTTCCGCACCTAAGGACATGCGTCTCGGAACGGACGTGCGCCGGCCCCTGAATGTAATTCAAAAAACGTCTTCATACTAGCGTAAGAGCGATGTTTGGTTGGCACGCGGAGTGGGGTCGGTCCCTAAGAGACTCGCGCTCGCTGAACCAGCTGGAATAACACACACGATGCCAGTTTACATTCTGTCGTCGTTAACTTTTAAAGCACTAAACAGTGGAACGGTCACGAGTTTTCGTTTATCGAGCCACTAACGGATCGCTTTGGGTGTTTAATGTTTTCGTCATAAATACGTGTATAAACTAGGATAAGTATTCGGTTTTTACAAGTAGGTCATCTAGGCATAGGCGCCTTTTTGACTATCTCTCTCGCTATATCGTAATCCTGCAAAGGATTCATTCTATTTCAATTTATAATTTATTCGGTTTTTAATTTACTATTCTTCTAGAAGTAAGGTCGACCTTAGTTTGTACGTGACAGATTCCAAGATAACATATTATTCTCTTTATCGTAGGGGTCTTTTTAGTTGACTAACGTTATAGACAGATAGGCACTGCAGTTTTTAACAGAAATTCTTGTATTTTTACATGACTGCCCATGCCCAAAAAAAAAGAGTTTTAGTGATATTAGCACTATTCATGCAGATTCATGTATGTTTTCCAGTTTGACCAGGGACGCAACAAGTTCTCGTTTTAAAAACGGATAGTAATTAAACTACCTTTGTCATAGTTTTTTTTCTGACAAGTTTCGTTAGCCAGGTTTTTCCCTTCCTTTTTTGTAGTTCACCCCTGATTAAAAAAAAAAAGTTGCCACCGTACCCGTGTTATTTGCATTCGTACGTGACAAAAAGTCACGGGCAAAATATCTCGCTCGAGCGAGTCTGATGCAAATATTATACGATTTGCAATCAGGCGGAAATCCGCCCCTACTGCCGGGAGGCGCTAGTGTTTGTCGGATATTATAACTTGCTGTATAAATACTATGTAACAAAACAAACACAATAGAAAGATGCAAAAATGTACCAAAAGTAGCATGTTAAGAGCCAAAACATAATTTTAGAACATTGTGAGTTAACAAACTGTGATAATGATTGAACGAACTGAATATTTTTCACCGTTTCATAGGGCCTTGTGTGACGTACTTACTTCACTGGCTCAGCGACCCAAAAAGGATCTTGGCCTCTGACAAAAGAGATCGCCATTCTGTCCTATCCTACGCCTCTTCACACCAGTTGGGTATACTATACCGAGGGCGTACAGTTATATTAAGGCTTCCTCGCACCAGCGATATCTGAACGTTTTCCCAGTGTGACGTAAATGAATATACCTACATATCTTCTTTATCTCTTTTCAATCATCATAGTAAAAGTTAATTAAATAGTCGAGACTAAACCATGATCTAATATGGTAAAAACAATCACAGCCGTTTCTTATTAGCCGATCTGGTCCGTCTAAACAGACTGGGAAGAATTTCAAAACGATCCCAGACCAGTTTTAGCTCGCAATGGCCGTAATCGGGTGAGCTTGAGAAACGCTCGCCGTAAACGATGAGGCTCAAGTATGAGCTAATTCAAGAATGTGGTTATAATAAATCATCTTAGTTGAGTTGATGTAGACGCAGACGTAAGTCCGTAGTGCAAATAAAAGCCTGACCAGAAATGGCAGAAATATATGACCACGCCAAGTTGCGGAATTTCACTATAACTACTTTCTTCATACTATACATAGGTACTAATCTGTCACCAAATACAACAGAATAACAGCGCCCTCTTGAATAGTCATAAAAAGATCCTTTTGCTAGAAGTGAGCACAACCGAAATTCATTTTTTGCAAATAAAGCATAATAACTATGTCGACATAGAACTTCACATACTTCACTTCACTGCCTTTTCTGCTCGCGACTTCCTCTATTCTATATGGGCATTTTCAGAATTTGGGACCCCAATTAGCGTAAGTTGCTAACAAACATTAACTCACTGTCAGTTATGTCACGATAATTAAGCATGAAATTTCAATAAAAATATTGTTTTTGTGTTAATTACATAAACTATAAGCGATAATCTACATTCGGAATGTGAAAAAAGTAAATTTTTAGACAGATTTTATGCATAATTGTCGTCACAAAACTGACAGCGAGTTAATTTTTTGTTAACATCATTTGCTAATTGGGGGACCCAAATTCTGAAATTAGATAGTTTCGGTAAGTTGGTAAAAAATTGCCGCGACACAAAAACTCAACAAGACAAAGCAGAAATTACGGAAAACACGACTTGACAATACGACCTTCGACATAAATACTAACAGATTGGCATATGTTATGTATGTCTATATAACAATGAGTATGACTACTGCTAAAATGGCACTTAAGTTAACAAATAGACGGACAGAACCACCATAGGGTTGCGTTTTCACCTTTATGGTACGGAACCCTAAAAACGGTTTACATTAACAATATCAACAATTCGCGTCAACAATCAAAGCGTTTCTCTCAACCGAAACACAAGTCCCAGGAAGTTTTTTAGAAGGCTGGTAATTTACATTTCCCTGACCTTACACAAACAATCTTGCAAATTGAACCCGGACCCAGTCGGACGGGAAGCGAATCAACCGGACAGACTGGTCCGGACACGCGACCCTTACTTATCCTCTAGGGCTTCTACTTCTAGGCTTCTGATAAACGCCTAGGTTATTTATATAAGTCTGCTATCAGGTTTTCTTTAGTTCGAAAACTAATCTTAGTAGGTACTATCCCATCTTTGCCCTGGAAGCTTACGCCTTAGGGACCATCCACACTCATAAGACGCATGTCTCGGGGCGCGCAACGGACGTCTCCGCCACGCCGCCTGAATGTAATTCAAAAAACGTCTCCTCAGTACATTTTGTATAGGAAGGACGTAAGACGCGCCCCAGGTGGCGGTTTTTTGAATTACATTCAGGCGGCGTGGCGGAGACGTCCGTTGCGCACCCCGAGACACGCGACGCTTAAGGCAGCGTTCCCACTTATGCGTCGCGTGTCTCGGGGCGCACAAAGGGCGTCCGCGCCACGCCACCTGAGTGTAATTCAAAAAGCGTCTCCTCAGTACATTTTGTATAGGAAGGACGTAAGGCAGCGTTCCCACTTATGCATCGCGTGTCTCGGGGCGCGCAAAGGGCGTCCGCGCCACGCCACCTGAGTGTAATTCAAAAAGCGTCTCCTCAGTACATTTTGTATAGGAAGGACGTAAGGCGCGCCGCCAAGCGGCGCGGCGCGCGCCCCGCCGCCGCCACGCCACCTGGGGCGCGTCTTACGTCTTTCCTATACAAAATGTACTGAGGAGACGTTTTTTGAATTACACTTAAGCGGCGTGGCGCGGACGCCCCTTGCGCGCCCCGAGACACGCGACGCATAAGTGGAAACGCTGCCTTAGGTAATAGGGAGACACCGTGAGCATCATCATATATAAGAAAAATATTTAATATTAAATATCTATTGAAGGAAATATCTTTATTTACATGAACATATTTACATAATTATATAAGAAACTAAGACTAAACTTAAAAGCTAGCTAATGTCTAAAATAGGCCCTTGAGGCATTGTACCCAGGATACTGGCGGCATTTACTCGCAGTATCGCAGTATCATATCATATCATAGACAAGCTAATATGCTAAATTTTGTCAAATACGCAAACATAAGTTTTCATAATGCACTCGAGTCAAAAACTGTCACCAGTATGCAAAAAAAGATCAATAACATAAACACATTTTACACCTTACGCCGTTATTCCTACCAAGTAAAACATTTTTTCGAACAAGTCTGGGCATCAACCCGTTACAAAGTGAACAAAACAAGCGCACCCAAATATACCTATTCAGCCGGACTATTATGCTTACAATTTTATCACTTATCAACGTGGATAAAGACACCTGTCACTCTCACACTGAGATACTTACCAGGACCTGGCGGATGTTTTATCCACGTAGATAATTGATAAAATTGCAAATATCATAGACCTGCTGAATAGTGTACACGTGTCCAGTGAACAAAAAGTGTCGCGGCGAGACGTTGACTCCGTTTCCGAGAAACCGTAATGTAACGAGATTGCAAGATCAACGCTCGCGATGTGAACGTCCTTGCCTTGTCTATGCCCATGTCAATAGGCATGCTGCGCTTTGAAATGTTATTTAGCGATTTTAACCTTCCTGCCATTCTAACATATAGGAAGATGGAATGGGAATGCAGTTACACGCGATATTTCTCGTCGCTTCTTTCCACTTTCTATAGGTGGAAAACTTGGTCTTGCTTCCTAAACTCCGTCGTTTCACCAGGGGCGGCTCACTTAGCGATTCTTTCGCCGAGCTACAAGTACATGCCGGCGGCCGCGAATTCGCGGCCCATTCAATGGTGACGACCTTCGCGCGGCGCATTAGAACTCAATGTCGGCTGCGCGCGTGCGGTCCGTTCGTTAATGTAGGTATAAGAATTTAGAATGGCGGCATTTTGTGAACATCAAAGGAGTAAGCCTTCTGTACTTGTACTATTATATATTCTGTGGTTTCACCCTATTTGCCGTTAGGGCGCACTAGGATCGGAGACATTTCACCACGGGTGAATAGGCTACCCTAACCTATCCTAAGATGGGCAGCTTCAATATTGGCTGAATTCATATTTATTTATATTCACCAAAACCTTAATCGACTAGAAAGGTTTTAGATTCCAAACACATATAAGTGCATTTTAGACAAGAAGTATAGACACAGATAAAAATATATATGCTAAAGTTTCCTGTCTAAATTTCGGTACAGGAGGTTTTAAAATTACAACAGGAACAAACAATTTATAAAATTTATTTAGGTTAACCCATAAGTATAATCAATGATGACAGCAAAGAAACGCGCTACTATCAACAAAGGCTTGTACAAAAATGATTTATGACAAGGAAATTTGGCAATTATATTTACTATAGTATAATAGAGGGCAGTTTTCAAGTAAACGACCGACGGAAGAGATTAGCAAAAGCTCGGTGATTTTATTAATCGCCGCCGCGACAAACGCGCGATAAAACGGGCGATTAATTTTACGTCGTCGGGTTTACGAGCGAAGGATTTGTTTGTGCGGTCAGCGTTTATCAGCGCAAGTGGGTCATTTTAGTTAAAGTTGTGTACTACATGTTTTTAAGTTTTAGAAAATGTATTTCTACTCAGTATCAGAAGAGATTTTTCGATCCTAATAAGTGTCACTTCACAGTATATGTCATGGATCGAAAACACGAGAAAAGTACGGTAATTCTGCTGATTTTTTTTCTACTATTAAAGTTGTACAATTAAAGCTCGGCCACACATGCGCGTTTTGATAGCGTAGGCGGAGCGGTAGCCGAGCGCAACAATAGCGGTGCGCCGGACGAACGCTGGCGTTGCGCCCAGCGGACGCCGGCGGGAACTAACGAGCGCGGATTGCGGCGGAACCGCACCGCTATCATTGCGCTCCGCTAACGCTACGCTATCAAAACGCTTTATGTGTGGCGGAGGCTTTCAAGTTGTAGGTGCCTGTGAAATACAATAATGGGGTCTGTTCTGTAGTTGGTCAAAATCAAAATTGTCGAAAGCTTAGGACTATAACTTTCCCGTTAATAAATAAGATTCGCTTCACCTGGACCAGTATAGTTTTGATCTTGGACCATGTAATACCTATACTAGTAGTTAGGGATCTTGTTTTCATGTTAAGCTGGCTGTTTAAGTTCTCACACCCAAATGTTTTTAATAAGAAATAAAGGAATCTGTAGTATATACGCCAGTGGTGGGCAAAGTACGGCCCGCGTGCCACGTCCGGCCCCCGAGACGATTTTATCCGGCCTGCCACAGATTCTTCAAAATAGTGTTTAATATGGCCAGCACCTAGTAAAAATGCCGTTTTGGTGTAAATCTGGCCCTTAATGGCCAAATTTTGGCCCCCAATGAAAAAAGTTTCACCACAACTGCTATAGCCAATCAAGGCTCAAATCCCAGTAACGTCCCAATGGCTGACGAGTGTGTAGCCGGCTTAAGAATCCACGGTCAGTGCGGGTGCGGTGTCGATTAAGCCTTATATAGTTCCTTATCTTAATTGTGCTCCCGTGCAATAAATCTCGGGTTTCATCTGGCTTTCTTCACAGCTTCATACCAAGGGCCACAGTATAAGCATAATCAGTATTGTAAGTGGCGTTATTGACGTTACCAAAAGTATGGGATTGGCTGTAGCAATTTCGTGAAGGTCTGTCAAATACTTTAGACCATTGCTTGTTCAGTTGTCCCTATTAACCTTTTTGATATTTGTAATCGATAGAAATGAACTTTTTATTTTATGAAGTATAGGTAGCTGCTTTACAATTGTCATGATTTATCTTACAACTATTGTGATGGGGTGAGTTGTGACAGTGATTTGAAAATCGCAAAAAAAAAACAATTGTCGATGGGCCAGACGTAGGCTATAGCAGTAACTTCAAAAGCTAAAGAAGACACCATGTTATTTCTTAAAAGAGTATGACGTCCGTTACAGTTTTTATGTTTATTATTGCAGAAATGGGGATTACAGATAAGATTTCATCTGATTCACTATACTGACGATACTTAAACTGCATTGAAACTATCCAAGTGTCACTAGACACGTCGTTAAGGCGCGGTAGGGCAATAAATTCGTCTCCATTTGGCTGCAACCGAAACAGGCCGCTCTTTTAAGGCAAATTGACATTAACTCGACATCCGTTGAAATAAACTTGAAACAAAGAGGTTCGTTTAATTTAATTGAGCTTTAGAATGCAAATCGTTGCAATATAAAAACCTGATTTGAGAGAAATCAAGTCAAAATTTGGGCAAAATGTCAAGACTGCAATTGAGGACAGAGATGCATATTTCTTAATTATTTTGTTGTAGTGAAATTGTGAACACTACAACATTCTTTTTACCAGATTTCGATTCTGATCATTCGCTTTTGCTGGTCGAACGGGAACTTACCTGTAAATAAAAGAAATTACATTAGGATATGTCATTCTTACACATTTGCAACAAGAAAAAACAACATAACAGCTACATGCGAAAGCATCCACATTATTCCACATCAATCAAAAATAATAACGGAAATTCTTGACCGTTCCTAAATCAAATGTCAACATATTCAATATGGAATTGCAGGAGCGTGCGGGAGCAACTCTTCAAGTTGAATGGCTAATTGTCTGCATTCGTCTCGTGCACCCGCCTTCAGATATATCGGATCTGACGTGGTGCTCAAAAATATATGTCCAGCCTTGACAATAGAGGCGTGTCCAGTTAATTGTGAGCACTTTGGCCGCTTTTATATTTTTGACGACAGTACAAAGCAAGACAGACCATAAGTGTACCTTATGTTGTTGCGATAAGGGTGACAACGAGTTAATAATGTTGACGGTACAAGTGACCGCTTAGTGCACACCTTATGGGGCACGTTTCGACAGTATCTTCGACGTAAACAAGTGTACGGGCAAAGTAAAGGCAACTTTAAGTAGAAGCTTTTAAAGTTTATTGCAGTATTGAAGTGACTCGAATCGGATGTAACCAACGCATTCCGATCGGTTTTTTACTACGGCTTTATGTTCTGGAGTACTTAGCTGTTTTAGCAACGATTTATCACGTATGAGGTTAGTTAATATAAGACTTTATCGTATCTTTGAAAGTTGGAGAAATGGCAAGCATTTTGTACGCCTTTCTATCCGGATGGATGGATTTTGTAAATTGTATATTTTTTTCAGCTAAGCTGATGAATGAGAATGCCAAATCTTCGCTAGTTTTGCATTTTTATTTTCATCGTTATCTTCTGAGCTGAACCAGTCAAACAGTGACAATAGGGATAGGGACATGGCCGAGGAAAATATATACTTCTACTACTATTTGTAGAAGCAGATGGAGTGGACGGTGTTCAGAGGGATACATCAATTGGTGAAACTTTTCGTTCGTTGATCGGAGCGCTCCGATCTCGTTCAATCGCTCCCACGAACTAGTTCGCTCTTTTAGGTATTTTGCTCATTTAGTTCAGACAGATCAGTGACCACTGCGGTCGGAAAGATCAGAACGAATGGGACCAAATAGTGTCAAAAAGATATGAATAGTCAACAGATAGTAACATTCCGGGCCGAAAAAGTAACGAAAACTTGACTTTTTTTTGTTGCTCTGCTAAGTAGCTCTCGCTCTCGGTCGGCGCAGACACACACTCGTTCTTGATCCAAACCGCTCGCGTTGCCGATCCTATACTGAACTAAATGAGCAAAGACCGATTCTCAGAGCACGGAAAGATTCAGTTCCTAACAGAACAAGTGCAAGGAATTTTCTATCAGAAATGTATGCTGTTTTTACTGGTTTTCCCAAAGACGATACTTTGCTATTTTGCTAAGCGACGACAATGATCCCAGAACAAGTTTTAGTTGGGCAACTGCAACCAATTGAGTTCGTCACACGTACTTTAAGGTTTATGGCGGGAGTCATACAAATAACCGTGGAATTTGACCGACATTCGGTTTTAAGACTTTTAAGCCGATTGCTGATAGCTGTATGCGGTTGGTTTGTTTAATTAGTTTTAAATGTCAGACCAATAAATATTTAAATACAAGTTGTTACCGTACTGGGCTGACTCATAGCAAAAAGTTTTACCTACATGAGAATTACGGGAATATTATTGTAAACCAGTACGCTAGATGCTAGTTATAAGTTTGACGTGTCTGTATGTCTGTCTGTGTGCGTGTGTCTGTCTGTGGCATCGTAGCTCCCGAACGCTGAGTTAGTCGGGACTGTTCTTAGCCATGTTTCATGAAAATCGGTCCACTATGTCGGGGGTTTTTGCAAAATTTTAATTCTGTGGTTAGGTTATCTACAGTAGGTTCAACCAAAGTCATATATAACTCCGTATAGACAGATAAAGTCTAAGAAAAAATCGTACCTCAGTACCATACAGAAAAAGGTACGGTGGACTAGATGGCATTACACCTTTGGAGTACGCTCAGCTAGATGGCGCTAATATTAATATTTGACATTTTAACACATATCAAGCTAAGAATATGGGCCAAATTGTCAAAACTGAGGTTCAAAAGTTTTAAGCCTGTGTCAAGAGATGGCAGTCTATGCACTGTGATTACACATTCTACTTCGACAGTAACTCTCTATAATACTCGATTCTCTTTGGTTCAACTTTAGCAAATTATGAGTGTGACAAATTGCCTATAACAATAGTTATTTGTTTTACAAGGGGCAAAGTTGTTGTTTAACCGTACGTGCCAATATTGATACCCGAGCAAGCGAAAGATTCCAATATTGAAATAGTGGTTCAAAAGTGGAATCTTGTGCGTTGCGAGGGTTTCAAGGCACGAAGGTTAAACAAACTTTGCCACCGAGTGAAACACAAAAATTTTCACCACACCAGCACGAACAAAATACTGACTATAAAACATCTAACTAAATCGAATCCGTCGATTTATTCAATATTTATGATTCAAAATCATCATTTAATAGGTAAATTCTATGAGCCAGCTTAAGACATCAAGTAAAAGTTTGTATGAAATTACTTTGCTCTCTTGTGGATAAATTGCAATTTTGCTATCTGTTTTAGAATAGCAAAGTAAGCCTTTACCCGTTGGTGTGGTGAAAAATATGTTAATGTCACTTGGACACACATATCATATGTATTCAGGTCAGGAGTGTTGAAAAGGAATTAATCCGAACAATTTATTTGTACAAAACGTCGAACGCAGTAGTTTTCACAGCCAACGATTTCATAGTGCTACGCGCGTAGCAGCATCCAGCGTTTTCCCATTTTCTAGTTCTTAGAGAAAAGAACAGTTTCTTCTAATGTGAGCAGGGAACCCCAACAGCTTCCTGGCACTCTATATGATGAAATACTAACATATTGACATTAAGGTGTCCTTCGAATGAGGTCAACGTAACTAATAAACAGCTGTTCCCTAATGCAACACAATTACCGAACCACAGTCTATCGTCCAGGTCATAAGACTTTTCAGTTCATCAAGGACTAACCTAGCCCTCTAATCTAAAAGGACGTAAGCGCTTACAAGTTGTATTGTAGGTAGGACGGTTTAGACCGTACAGGCAACGTCTGCGCTGACATTTCGCACGCGACGCGGGTGCCGGGCGGCGCATGGCACGGGAGGCCAAGGCTGTACCGTTAGAAGCGCGTATACTTTTCAAATTGTCTCTTTTACTTTAATAATGTTGGAAGAGGATAGGGAGACTATTTCGATATTGTTTTTGAGATGCTTTGAGTTTTAGTAGGTACTAGTAGAATGCAGACGCAAACAAACACAGCTGGGCTTTTAAAAAGTTTGAATTGTGATTTACAGTTCATTGATTAACAAATTAAGAATAATAAATTAAGGTTTATATGTACCAATACCAAGTTGGTACAAGATTTCTGAGAACAAGGAGAATTTGGCATTAAATTAGTCGACAGTATGCCAGAGGAAGGAAAACACTGATCAAATGCCAGGACTGGGCATAATATTTATACACATCGCATGTTGCATACAAATCAGTGTCAAATAGTTAACGAATCAGGTTTTCACAAGAAATATTTAAAGTTTAAAACGGTAAACATGAGACATGAATTTATGATAGCAAAGAATTTAACTATAAAAAGAAGAATAATTGAATTTCTGCTGTCCAGCTGTCCTTTGGTCTACTCGCAGTACTTAGAAGATGATTAGGTACAATAAAAAAATCATAGATTTCGGAGGCGTAAGTACTTATATCAATACTTTAAAACATTTAAACCTATAGTAACTTCCCGTTAGGTACCTCTTTAGAAAGGGCTCAAACAGTGGTAAATTAGTTCTAGTCTACACTGGACTACAGAGAAGAAGTGGCCTAGAGCGAAAAGCTAACTAAACAATGATTTACACATACGTTCCGTTCTTCCGTTGCATGAAAGTTTATTTAGTATAAATTACATAACTCAACTTAGTGAAATACCGTTTCGTGCGTAGGCAAATTTGCAAGCGTCATACAATATTTGCGAAGTCTCGGCCGTTGGCCACTAACGGTCCCAGAAACCGAGAGTCATGGTGACGATCGCGTTTTGTATTGCGTAAATAATTGCACGTACAAAAACTAACTTTCGCGGGGCTATACTGGGATAAAAGGTCATGATATGCTAAAGGGAACAATGTAGATATATTATGAAAAGGGTAAATGGCAAAAAGGGAACTAAAACAAAAACTTTCAAAACCCTTTGGTTCGTTGAAGGGTGCCAAAAATTGCTGATTGGTTTATCGGGGTCTAAAATTATTATGATGAGCCTTTTGGGGACCATTGCATGTCCTTCCTTGAATTGAATTTTGAAGTCTGTTAATATTTTTTGATGTGTGTGTAATGATTAGTATAACTTTTTTTGGTATAAAACGTTTGATATAACAACATTTCTGATTGGTTTATCATTTGGGGTCTATTTCGTAAAATTATTATGATGAGCTTAGCAAAAGATTTAGCTTTTTTGAAGGGACCATCCTAACCACACAGGTGACGCATGTCCTGAGGGGACGTTCTAACCTAATCGGAATGGACGTCAAGCGTCCTTGTTATACAATTTATTTATTTGAATTTCTATAAAGTTAGAAAAAAATATCATTATATCAAATAAGAATTATACAATTTGTTAGTCTGTTAATATTTTTTGATGAATACTTTTGCATGCTAAATTGTATTTTGTTATTTAATGCATGTTAATTATAAGGTGTAATGTTTTGAAAAGAAGTGAGCCGCCGAGTTTATTGCCGGTCCCATAGTGGATAGTTGGATACCCTCCTCCAACTGAGGGGGGACTGAAATCTTCTCGAGGCTGAGGCGTAGGGTTAGAGCCGGAGTAGCTTTATTTGACGTTCATATGCGCATTGTAATGCCTACTTGAAAAATAAATATTTCATTTTATTTTTTCAAAATAAACTATTTATAAAAAATCTGAATGATGACGACATAATTTGAATTTTGCCAGCAGTCTAAGGTAAATTATTTGAAGGCAATAGATTTCATTTAATAAAGATCACCAGGCAATTATACCATTCAAAACTAGTTTCATTCAACTGTTTGCCAATTTAAACTAAACCATTATGACTCATTGCACCGAAACTGATTATAGGCATTAAGAAAGATTTAAATTAACCACAGACTATTAACGAAGTGCTAATGTTTAGCATATAAACTTGTATCTTAGTAGAAAAAAGTTGTAAGTCTATATGGAAACTAAAAGAATATAGGATGTTATGATATTTTAATGTAATATTTGTCAAATGGAAAGCAGCTTCCGTAGTGATTCATTCCCTATGAAGATGTAAAAGTGTGGATATGAGTCATACCATGATAGTTTCGACGAATGGTCTTTCACCCGTAGTGTAAAAGTTGTAAATAAACAGTTGACGTCATTCTGAATAACGGTTAGCTGGCGGCTAGTCAAGAACGGAACTGATTACAGTGAGATTGCTGTAAATCAGCACAAGGAAACTGAGCATAAAGTAGCTAGCTATGCTTAATTTGGGGGTACCCTCGATCTGTAGAAATAACTACGTGTTGCCAGACCCCCTCTGCAGGACTCTGATCATGTCTGTAGAAGATGCCGCTCTGGTATAGTACTCTTTAGTAAGTCTTTATTAGTCATCGCAGACGTTGCAATCAACCGCCCCACAACACTTGATTTTGCTGCAACAATCATCTGCATTAGGTGACATGGCCAATGATCTGATCTATATGTCGATATGTGTAATGAAATGAAATATTTATTTTTGGACCCACTGGGAGGTGCGGAAGCGGATGTCGAAGCTCGAATTAATAAAGCCCGTGCCGCATATGCGCTAATGAAACCCGTGTGGACTTCTACAGTCATCACTCGCCGCACCAAGCTAAGGGTTTTTGAATCCAATGTCAAGTCGGTTCTACTATACGGCTGTGAAACATGGCCCGTGACACAAGACATAAGCAGAAGACTACAGGTGTTTGTAAACAAGTGTTTGCGACGAATCGTTGGAGTCTTCTGGCCACGGACCATCTCTAATGCGAAATTGTGGGAATTAACTGGACAAAACCCTATAGCCAAAGAGATACTTCTGCGGAAATGGCGCTGGATAGGTCATGTCTTACGAAGACCAAACAACCACCTGTCCAAGCAAGGGTTGACTTGGAGTATTCCCGGATCAAGGGGGAGAGGTCGCCCGCGGACGACCTGGAGGCGCACGGTGGAAAAGGAGGCTGGCTCAGTGGGCCTCGGCTGGGCGCGCCTGGAGGAGGCTCAAGTAGGCATATGACAATGCGCATATGAACATCAAATAAAGCTACGCCAGCTCTAAGGGACCGGCCACACTTAAGAGACGCATATACTGAGGCGCGCAACGGACGTTCGTGCCACGCCGCCTGAATGTAATTCAAAAAACGTCTCCTCAGTACATTTTGTATAGGAAGGACGTAAGACGCGCCCCAGGTGCCGTGGCGGCGGCGTGGCGCGCGCCGCGCCGCCTGGGGGCGCGTCTTACGTCCTTCCTATACAAAATGTACTGAGGAGACGTTTCTTGAATTACATTCAGGCGGCGTGGCGGAGACGTCCGTTGCGCGGCCCGAGACACGCGACGCTTAAGTGGGAACGCTGCCTAACCCTAACGCCTCAGCCTCGAGAAGATTTCAGTCCCCCCTCAGTTGGAGGGGAGTATCCACTATGGGACCGGCAAGAAACTCGGCGGGCCACTTCTTTTCAAAACATTACATATTATAATTAGCATGCATTAAATAACAAGATACAATTTAACATGCAAAAGTATTCATCAAAAAAATTAACATACTAGGTACTCTATAGAAATTTAATTTCAAATCCCCAATAAGCTTCTTACAATTCAGGATCCTTGATAGCCAAATTTATTTCATACCGTGCTGTGTTATTTTTATGATTTTACAGCACAAGATTTTAACATTCTTCTAACAGTGACAAGTAAACACATCTGTCAATAACCTGCATAGTATATTGGCATTCTATGTTTCCTACATGGCAACTAGTTTGGGACATATATGGGATTAAAGCCATATTAAGTAGCCTGATACAATGTTGTATGAAAATACTCAACTTCAAAAATTATACATTGTTCGTACCATATACCATTGTTAGTAAGGCTAAAATGAGCACATAATTTTCTTATAACCGTATGGTTCTCAGAAACTATGACTATTCTATAAATAGAACGGCACGAGTGATTGTAACATAACTTATGATAATGACAGCTACAAATGACATATGAAATGATGCAACAATAACAAATCTGTGTTCAACCACAGTATAAAGCAGTAATAACTCTTCTAACAAACTTCACTCCGCGCGGTGTGTCGAAAACTACTCTCCATATGCACCGAATACATGCGAAACTGGTAAGTATTGGGCTGGACAGTCGGGGCCGCGTTCGCGCGCTGTGTTGACGTGTTGAGTTCGGGAGAAAATGACGTCAGCACCGAAGACATATTTTCGTTACTGTAGTGCTTATGGGTGTATGGAGAACAGTTCTCAAAATGCGGAAATGTCAGAATGTTCTTTAGAATTCCTAGACACCCAGAAAAGTAAGTGGTTGTTATATTTTTGCAGTGTTAGGTACATTATTGCTTACGTAAATGGCGTAAAAGCACAGTATAAGGATAAATCAGTAGTTAATCTCCGGCAGCGGCGACGCGGTCGTTACTACTGCGCAAGGTCACGCAGGGTTGTACCTGTGCTACTGTCCTACTCGTAGTAACTGTGTATGGCGCTATGCTAGTACCAACGCTCTTTCTACCTTTTTATCTAATAAAGATTCAAGTACGTGTTTCTTTCTTAAATACTGACGAAATCGTATTTACATAAAATGTTTGAATAGATGTTTGCACAATATTTAAGTAGGTACCAAACTTTCGAGCTAGATAGATCGCAGCATCTACCTAAATGTCGTTACAGATAAATCCTTATTGATTTTAATGTGTCATTCTAGCTTTAAATCTCACTTTTACGCCATTTACGTAAGCAATAATGTACCTAACACTGCAAAAATATAACAACCACTTACTTTTCTGGGTGTCTAGGAATTCTAAAGAACATTCTGACATTTCCGCATTTTGAGAACTGTTCTCCATACACCCATAAGCACTACAGTAACGAAAATATGTCTTCGGTGCTGACGTCATTTTCTCCCGAACTCAACACGTCAACACAGCGCGCGAACGCGGCCCCGACTGTCCAGCCCAATACTTACCAGTTTCGCATGTATTCGGTGCATATGGAGAGTAGTTTTCGACACACCGCGCGGAGTGAAGTTTGTTAGAAGAGTTATTACTGCTTTATACTGTGGTAAAAGTGAGATTTAAAGCTAGAATGACACATTAAAATCAATAAGGATTTATCTGTAACGACATTTAGGTAGATGCTGCGATCTATCTAGCTCGAAAGTTTGGTACCTACTTAAATATTGTGCAAACATCTATTCAAACATTTTATGTAAATACGATTTCGTCAGTATTTAAGAAAGAAACACGTACTTGAATCTTTATTAGATAAAAAGGTAGAAAGAGCGTTGGTACTAGCATAGCGCCATACACAGTTACTACGAGTAGGACAGTAGCACAGGTACAACCCTGCGTGACCTTGCGCAGTAGTAACGACCGCTGTGTTCAACTTTGTTTGCGTTTGACATCGATATAACAAGTTTTATGTCGAGGTTTGCTTCGAAAAAGCTAATAAAAATATCCTTCATATTCAAATCACCGATATATGTCCCAATACTCCAAAATTGTTCAACCGATTTTGTTACAATACAGTTTGTCAAAGTTGAGTTGGAAACTGGTATATCATACATTTTATCCCGTATCTCGGGCTTGTATATTCAATTCTTTCCATGCATGGATGGACGTCTCGTCTCGAGGCATTAAGATAGTATAGGAGATGACCCATTTTCAAACACTTGTATTATATCACTATGGCTCCTATGCGGCGTTGTCATATGGGATTTGTCCTGGCATAGGTATCAAATCAACACCTGCCTCTATGTTTGATGTTTTGTCAAGACTACAGAGGGGGACTTGGCGATTGTCAGTTATTTAGATTAGAGACTTCAACTAGTCACCAAAAGCCAAAAAAATTAAGATCAAATAGGGGGAAAATTATCGATTGCAATCTGAAATCAGAATTGTTTATATGTTCGGAGTTTTATGGATAAGATAGGTTAGGTATCTAAGGTATCTAAGATATAGGCAGCTAAAATGTCGTAATCATGTTATACGCGTTGTGTATACTCATATTAACCTTTTTACTTATACGATGGTAGTGTGATCAGGCTACACCTTGCTCACCCAGGTCACCTCTCCGCCCACCAGGTGTGATTGACCTGTCTACCTTTGTCTTTAATTAAAGGGACCTAACGGTTCTCGGAAGTTATACCTCGCCTTGTACGGTTATCGTGATTTTAGGGTGAAGACGCTTATTAAGCTCATTATTGTTATTTTTGTCGTGCAGTTCTTGCAAAAATATTTCTGAGATTTTTTAGTTTTTCAAGCTTTATCAATATTATTTTCTGTTATTTGGTCACTATCGGTTTGCTGCGCCTGTGGTATGATTAGTTGATGACTGTAGTGCATGGTTTCGAAAATATTAGGCGATGATCTAGGACTATATGGTTAAAAAAATAGGTTTAACAGCACACAAGACACTTGTGTTTAGAGGGTGAATGTTTTAGAGCGGTGAGTTCTCGAAATGCTGACGACTGACACGAAATGATATTCAGAAAAATGTAGCAGAATAGAGCTTTGTTTCGAGTTGAATATAATAAAATCCATCGAATAGTTCGAAGGTACAATGAAATCGTTGTTGTGCATGTTAACGCGCGGCTCGTTTGACGCCTGCCCGTGTTTGTTTTATCTGATCCGCTTGCACAATTTCTTGTGCAGTTTAAATATTGCTGCCAGTACTTTAAACTGCAGTCAGTACCAGGTATTTTTCTTTATTGGGGATTTTTATGAAGCTTTCAAGAAAATTTCCGACTATATAGAAACTTTTTTCAACTTAATATTTTTTTTTATATACCACGTCACGTAAACAGTCTTCGTAGCTAGTTTGCGCAAAGCCGCTGTAGCTGTAGGTACATTCCTATTTCCTCTTTGATAAGTCCTTATGTTGTAAAGGCACCGGGAGAAAGCATTACACAATTTATACAGCGGGAGTGTCCGCGGGAGGAAATTCCTCCGAGACCGAAAGTAAACAAATCATTGCGGTTCTATCAAGGGAGTGAGGATAAACACTTTGCCAACGGCGCGCCTTGCAGTGATAACAAGCAGTCGTTGTCATTGTTAAAATACTGTTTATTTTCTTTGTGTTTCAGGGTTTCACAACCGCTCTTATTTACCGAAATACAACCATTGACAACCATTCCTGCTGATTGACAGATGTGGGGCATTCTGCGAAAAACCTCTCATTTACATACGGTTACGCTGGAATGGACTTTAATTAATTAATCCGATTAGGATTACCATTAGGAATTAGGTTGCTAATGATTTTCAATGAATATTCATGCGTGTTAGGTTACTTTAGCTAAGTATTGCTTGCTTGATGTTGATATATCATCATGTATGATGGGTATATTGGTCCCGCTTTAGAATACGTGACTTCAATTGGAGAAGGATTCCTATATACTTGGATCATGACGACCCTTTTGCAAGTCACATACAATAGTAAAATTAGTAAGTATAGTACTGCCACATTTTTTCTTTCAGGTTTATTTTGAAATGTCTTTGCCTATTTAACAACTGTTATAAAGAACATAAACGAAGGTGGGTATGAACTGTTAAAGTGCAATTCAAAGAATAGATAAACTGTTATTGTTACTGCGCTCGCGCACTGCAGGCCGGTCAGGGAAAACCCAGCTGATTAGGCCGGGAGCGAGCGTCAATGGCGGACTAATTTGATAAACAATGTGACTACCAGCATTTAATAAACGACTGTAGTAGTACAAGAGACAGAAGGTCCTTTAGGTACCTGTTTTTTTTACATACTGTTGGCTCACTTACGTCACGATCATCGATGTTGAGGCGCATAGACATTTGGCAGACACGTATACATACATATACAGCCATTTTGATAACCTATGGGCTATTTCACCAGTGACATTGACACTTGACACTGCCAATTATGTGGCTATTTCTGTGTTGATAAATAACATTGTTACTCAGCGTCAATATTTGCTCGTTGAACAGGTAATGAACGGCGTAGTGTCATAAGTGTCACTGTCGAATGACAATTCTGAGTTAAGTAGGTACATTGTAAAATAGGCCACTAGTCTCATAGTTTGTGACAGAGTAAATGTCAATAAGTCTTCGAAAAGTGTTGAGGCGTGTTGCATACTGAAAATGTATGGTTTTTAATCATAAATCTGTTCTGTTGCCATAGATGGTGTGAATAAATAATCAAATTTCTGGCCCGCAAGATGAATGTCCAGCCATAATATTGATGGCTTGAAACTTTCAGTCCGTGTCCACGAATATTGATCGTTCATTATAGTTTATTCTTTATTTCATTGTAGTCATGTGCATGTCCACGATATATTGACTTATACAATATATTATCTAATTAATAGTTCATAAATAATTGAAAGGTTAGTTTTATTTATTTCGTTCATGTTGTCGATGTTATGGGCAATTTCTCATCTCCTGAACTGTATGTTTATGAAAAATATTTTAAATATAACCTTTTGCTCATGGCAAGAAGATTCCAATTGTATTTAAGAGTAAATTGTTTTCGTATAAAATTAAGAAGAGCTTTATCATTTTTATCACAATATCGAAAATAAGTCAAGTTTCAGTGGCCACTAAGAAAGTGGAAAGTAATCATGAGATTTATAATGTTATTTAAACATATTACGTATGTTGTAGCGCCCTGGCCGGTTTAAGGTAGGCAGTTCGATTCTTATGGAAAGTAGATTTGCGAAATATGTATTTAAGCATAAAATATGTTCATGTTGTTCATGATCTTGAACCATAAGAAATTTTAATAAAACAGTTATACCAGACCAGGATTTCAAGGTAAAACAGCAATAAACCTAATATGATTTGTCTGTAACGCCGTGGCTTGCGTGGGCGACGGTCGCGCGATGGTAGCGCGACGGCGATGCGACGCATACGAAATCAAACCTTATCGATATGGAAGTATGAGACGCGACGGCGATGGTCGCGCGACGGTCGCGCGACCGTCGCCCACGCAAGACACGGCGTAACAGTTCATAAAAAAATATTAACAGGTTATAAAATCAAGATAAAGAAACGGACACTATGTTTACAAAAATTAAATGATAGAGCTCAACATAGTTTCAATTACTTATTAAACCACCAATACATCATTCGGCTGACATTGAGCTATAGCTAATAGCTGTATGTACTGAATGGCATTAAATAATAAATGTAATGACGTCACATTTCCAAGAAAAAAACACAACATACTAAGAATGGCATTATTTTTCCCACGGCCCTTATACTTGTACAGTCGAGGTACTAAATATAGATGCGGTCAGAACTCCAAAAGTATGTATACACGACGCTATTGCTCACGAGTTTAGGTTGTGCATACATATATTTGACAAGTTGGCCGCATCTATATTTTGTACACTTAGAGTTATCACTTGGCGTAATCTTATGACCACTGTTATAGTGAGATTTGAATCCTTTACCTTAGAAAATAAAGTAACTATTTGAACGTGTCATTTTAGTTGTAAAGCGGCTAACATAAATAATTTCAAGTGGGCGTTGGTAGTGTTATGCCTAGTAAGTTATCCATTATTTATTATGGTTTCCTGAATGTTGTTGTTAACCGATTGTGGCATTGATGATAGTAATGGGTGTCTATTAAACCGTTAATTTATAGCCATATCACGTCGTGTGCTATCTTAGTATGCTGCCCAAAATGTTACTGCAATTGCTATGGGATTAAACATTACCAAACGGCGAAGAAAAATATTTGATTTATTTCAGTGACTTATAAATACACATCGGTAACTCGTAGCATTTAGGTAGCACTTGACAGATTAGTGATGTAACAAATTTTCGAAGTGTTTTTTCAGAATAGATAAAATAATCAGGTCTGTTAGTATTTAGTAACTGTCAAGTTCTACCTAAATGTGACGAGGTACCGATGTGTGTAGTTTCAATAAAGGGATTTCCGTGGTAAAACTCAAGAAAATGTAATTTTCCTAGAACCCACATAAAGTCCCGTCAATAGAATTTGTGAACAATGTAAACAAACCTTGTAGTCAAAATGTCTTTAATTTCCATTCTAACTCATCAGATACTGGCTAAATCCACGTGTTATTTAATCAATTCATCTCACATTATGATCCTCAACCTTTAAAATAATAAAATTGTGCAAAGATATTAATATTTTATATTATGGTTTGTTTACACTTTACATTGTTGACAATTTCTATTGACAGCGATTTTAATATTCAAAGTATTTAAAGCGAAGCCTTGTCCCGTCGCCATGTCACCCGTGTAAACCACTCACGGGTATTATCGCGGGATCTGAGCAGCTGCCTTCTGGCCCATGAACATTGAACACCCTATAATGCTTGTAACAACTACTGAATTATTATTATTTGTTCAATCCTTTTCTCGTACCTAAATGACGAAGAAGTTGTGTTTTAGGCACTATCTATCTACACAATCTATCTGCGTGGCGCTTGGGGCGCGTTTTCTTAGGGACCGTCCACACTCAAGACACGCATGTCCGCCGACGCGGAACGGACGTCAGCGGACATGCGTAATTTAAAAAACGCCTCCTCAGTACATTTTGTATAGGAAGGACGCGTAAAGCTAAGTTCACATTTGTCTGTCGTGTCGTGTTGTGATGCTCTCTGTCGTGATGGCTACTGTTCACATTAATATGACGTGTTATGACGCAGTCTGACGCAATTTTTTATCAGTTCGTTCTCAGCACTCGGATAGCTCACACGTTCACAATGTTTTTTCAAGAATCATCCGATTCAGATTCCGATTTTGAAGATGAATTGCAATTGTTGGCGCTGGCTACGCTTCTTACAAAAGAAAAAAAGAGAAGGAGGTATTGGATTCATCCAGTAAATAGAAAAAGAGAGAGTAAAGGCGAGTTTCATAGTCTCGTTAAAGAGCTTGAGAATGATCCTGAAAAATGTCATCAGTATTTTAGAACGTCGAAGGCACAGTTTGAAAAAAATCATAGTTTGATTGCAGAAGACATCAAAAAATACAGACAAAATTTCGTAACAACACAAGTATGGCGCGTTCACACTAGCCAAAGGAGCTGTGTCGTGTCGCTGCCCCGCCCCCCGTACCTCACCCGATCTGACGCGGACCGGGATCGCTTGTGACGCGACACAACACAAGCCGTCACAACACGGTGCATCAGATAAATGTGAATGCAACGATATAAAATGGTTGAAACCGATACCGTTCTGATGCGTCACGACACAACACAACAGACAAATATAAACGCGGCTTAAGGGACCGGCCACATCAGAGCGTCGCGTGTCTCGGAGCGCGCAACGGACGTCTGCGGCACGCCACCTCAGTGTAATTCAAAAAACGTCTCCTCAGTACATTTTGTATAGGAAGGACGTAAGACCACGCCGACGTCGAGGAGGCGCGGCGCTAACGCGGCGTCGACGCCGCGCGGACGTCACTGCGACGTCGACGTTCGAGAGGCGCCGCAACGTCGCGTCGGCGCTGCGGGAGCGCGGCGGCGACGCCGCGCGGGCGTTGGAGAGGCGACGACGTTCGCGAGACGCTAGATGTGGGGGGACCCTTATAAAAGCAACATGACACATATTGTTTTGAATATATGTTTGGCTAATTCAATCAAATATCTTTTAACAAGTTTGACCTTGTTGTTCAGACAAATTCGACTTGTATTATCAATATTGTGATTTATTCCGTTTACTAAAATACTTTTGTTTCAAACAGATAAACCTGCAAGAAGTCGAACATGTTAAATTCACAATGCAAATTTAATTATAAAATCGACTTGTTGATTCAAATAACATATTGATTAAAATAAAATGAAACTTGTAGAGTGTGCTAGTTACATTTAACAAAATCTAACTTGTTGTTTGAATGAACCAAAGAGCACGTAGACGCTATTTTAACCAAAAAACTTGTTGAACGAACATGAAAATTGGTTGTTTTTTCTCTCAGTGCGTAGTTGCATGTTACTGAGTTGCTAAAAGAAGTAAAGTTATAAATACGATTTGGGTAAATCAAGACCCAATATTACTGAATTGGTGTGTCCACACTTGCGCGGTAGTCCAAACAGCTCATCCGATGTGGTTCAACCGATAATGGGAGACCTAAATACCCGCTTGCACTCATAAAGCTATAGCAACAACTCCCTTATGCAAGAGCCGCCCCATAATAATATGCCCAGCTGTTTCAAATGACAATCACTCACGCGACTCGCGATTTTTCTTGCACGCTGTTTTATTACCAGTATTGCCACCCTAATTAGTGACACGTGACACCCTCTTGAATTATTAGCACGTAACGGTCTGTGGGTTTTCACGTATGTCACGATGTCCGATTAGCTAAAATAAACAATTTTTAACGTCTGATAATACAATGTTATGGTAACCGTGAAAAAAGTAGCGACAGGGAAATTTATGAAAAATAAAATAACGCAACACAACCTAAGTTACAATTTTTTTTTTTATAGAAAAGATTGTCTTTGTAATTTTAGCGGACATATTCTTGATAAACATACGATGTCTATGTACCTATCAGTGGCGAGGCGTCGATATAACTCGATTCCCTACGGGTTCCCTAAAATTCTCCAGTATCTGTTGAAGTTCATACAAAACAGATCCCGAAAATCCCTCCGGCTTTATCAACGAAAATTTTCACGCCACGCCACTAGTACCTATCAAATATCAAATATCTTTATTTTGCATAAAATATGGTACACAAGGTGGACTTATTATAATTTAGGACATGCATATTTCACCAGCAGCTGGCATGCAAAAACACAAACATAATATATACAACTCTAGTTTTCTAAGCGAGGCTCTATACTTAAAACTTGGCAATAAAATAAGTCAATAGTTTTCAATTAAAATTTTGCGAATTGTAAATCAGCGAAGGCATAAATTCATGACGGGTTCTTACATTAAAGGACAATACTAAACAATATACAGTCCAGTCAGGTGTGCATTTTGCATTGTATTGAAAACAAATTGCATACCAAATCGTAAACAACGAATACGTAAAATGGGTCATTATGTCAGCAATAATGATGACTTCCAAAATATGTTTACAATTTATATTGTGTTGAAAACACAGCTGTATGTAGCATATATTGCTATTCTGAATAATAATAATAATAAAATCACTTCAATTTAAGGTTAAATAAACTTTAATTGTATACTTTCGGTGCAAATTACTATAACTATTCTTTTGATTTTATCGCTATACTTTTTACAGGCGCCCACAGGGCTAGACGATAGTGTCAATTCTATCACACTTTTACCTACAATTGCAAGCATGCGTGGCGGAATTATAGAAGATTACATTACGTTACTAGTGCGGAAAAGAGTAAGTTTGAAATGAGTGGCGATAAATTAAAACACGATCGAAAGGAGTTACGAATTTCCTTCTCGCGCGTGTATCGTACGTACGTTTTTCAATACAGATGGTCCTCCGAAGTTTCAACCCGACAAGAAATGCACAGGTGGTGCTTTAAAAAATCGTTCTCTGGACTCCCGAGGGATTAACGAAATTTCGTTGTAATTTTTCTTTTAAATCAAGCAAGATGTGATGGCTGATGTCATGTTTCCAATATCAATATAGAAAAGGAATCGATGTTAAAAAGCAAGCCTGACGTCTTATTTCAAATTCGATATTGGAACGAATGCACACAGACGTAAAGCACCTGCAACCTGAGCTATTATTAAAACTGCTTAACAAATACTTGCCTCACTCATGAGACAAACCAGTATAATAGTGATCGCCTCTGCCCATAAGTTTTTGGCGTTTGACAATAAGATACTCGATGGCGTAAAATGCCATTATATCGAGAAAATAAACAGCGCTCTTAAACGGAACTCCTAGAACAAAAAAAAAAGTAAGTTTTATTGGCAATGCACAGACCTATTGTCTACTCGCACCTAGTTACGAGTAAGGGAGTGTTCAAGTATTACGTAACGCAATTTTTGAATATTTTAGACCCTCCCTCCCCCCCATGTAACGCACCGTAACGTATTGTTGTACCCCCCCTCCCTAAACGTTACGTAACATTTAAATGACCATGACAGTCACAATTATATTGTACAAAGTACGCGTTTGCAGTACATTTTTTTATCACATGTTGGCAAATAAGCAAACCGCATGCCTGGTAACAACGCGGAAGTAACTCCAGAGGTGTTACTTGTGCGTTGCCGTCCCCTTTAGTAATCTGTACATTATTTTTTTAAGAACTATATACTGTAGACCCTCGGGAAAAACATTTATTTTTATTTAAAAAAATGTTACGTAACGCGTTGTTTAAATACCCCCTCCACAAGGACGGGAGGACGGATCGTAACGTTTTACAAGGCCCCTCCCTCCCCCCAAATTGTGTTACGTAATATTTGAACGCTCCCTAAGGTATAATAAGACGGGGGGGCTATTGGCCATGACTTTGGATACAGCTCTCTAATTTTCTATTTATATTTTCATTTCAAATAAATAAAATACCCTGTCGCTAAGAATCCGAAGACATCCCGGCGTCATTTCTTGTGGATATGATAGAGGATTCCTCTAAACTCCCATCACTCACCTCAAAAAAAAAAAAAGAATCCGAAGGTCAATACATAAATTTGCAGAAGTCGATAGTTCGTTAAGCAGAATAAATAACAGGCCTGCAATGCGGTGAGGTTTGATTTAGATTTTTGCGAATTTAATGGCACTTGTTAGTTTTACGAGATATTTTGTGGCAGTTTGTATTTTGAAAGACATTTAACATCATTTCTACTTTTAATATCTAAAGTTGACACAGAACTTTCAATAAACGAGGAAACAAAAATGTAAGTAACATGAAAATCTGCACGAATCGAATGACACGATTTCCTTCGTCAAAACACTATAATGTAAATCGTGGTGTCATTGTGGCACTACAGAGTATTTCAAGTGTTTAAAAATCGAACGAACGTAAACTTGGACGATACGAGACAGATCGGCGCACGCGCCACAGTTATCGTTATAAAAGCGGCCTAAGTGCCGTTAAAATGTTTGTGACATATGTCGATGTGTTATTGTAACGTTAGCTTTATTGAAAGCTTGTTTATACGCAGTCCATTCTTCAGGTAATTTGAGAGTAACGTGAATAGTAGGTAAATACTGATGAAGGTGGCTTGAAGTTCGTGGTAGTGTTATGAGCACCTGAATTTTCCGTCATGATACGGTGAAATCTTGAACGTTTACAGCCCGTCTACTCTTGCTGGACAGCTTTCCTAGACGATTGTCTTTTTAAATGGACTTATTTGTCTAAGAATTTCCATACAAAAATTAGCCCTTCCATACAAAAGTATGTCTTGAAAATGCAATTATACTTGTCTTGTCCAACAAGATTAAACTGTTATGATTACTCGTATCTAAAAATACTTATTTTAATGTTAATACACATTATTTCATATAAAAAAATAGTAACTAAGCATGCGAATTTTCTGCAATGTTTCCACACGTGTCATGATCGTGTTACCTCGATTAGTGTAGGGTGTATGCGGGTCACTGGGTACTCTGACCGGTACACGTGCCTTTTTACAGATCTTGCGATAATTTGACACACACGAGTGATTTTTTGCGAGTTACAAGCTAGCTTAATCAGTAGAAATTTAAACATGGCATCATTACTTCATTATTGTCAGTGTGTAACAGCCTTTGCTCCCGACATTTTAGTCTGACAACGTGACAACCAACCTTTAAAAACAAAACCTGCTTTTGGGCAAACCGGCTAAGTGTATGAATGACAATGGTGTCAAAAAAATTTAAAATTAGTATAAATTCCCTTGTTGCGCCCAAAAACAAATACTTCTGAGTCCATTATAGGGAACCTAAAAGCAATATTTCATTACATGTTTGAGAAAAACGATTTTACAAAAAAAAAAAACAATTGTAAGCGGCAGGAGACGTTTTTTAAATTACACTCATGCGGCGCGGCGCGGCGCTGACGTCCGTTCCGCGTCTTACAACGTGCGTCACCTGAGTGTGGGTTGCCGCTAAGGGACCGTCCACACTCAAGACACGCATGTCCGCCGACGCGGAACGGACGTCAGCGGACATGCGTAATTTAAAAAACGCCTCCTCAGTACATTTTGTATAGGAAGGACGCGTAAGGGACCGGCCACATCAGAGCGTCGCGTGTCTCGGAGCGCGCAACGGACGTCTGCGGCACGCCACCTCAGTGTAATTCAAAAAACGTCTCCTCAGTACATTTTGTATAGGAAGGACGTAAGACCACGCCGCCGCCACGCCATCGGGGCGCGTCTTACGTCCTTCCTATACAAAATGTACTGAGGAGACGTTTTTTGAATTACATTCAGGTGGCGTGGCGCGGACGTCCGTTGCGCGCCCCGAGACACGCAACGCTTAAGTGGGAACGCTGGCTAAGGGACGTCGCTTGGCGCGCGCCGCGCCGCCTGGGGGCGCGTCTTTTTAAATTACATTCAGGCGGCGTGGCGCTGACGTCCGTTCCGCGTCGGCGGACATGCGTCTCTTGAGTGTGGACGGTCCCTTAGCGGCAACCCACACTCAGGTGACGCACGTTGTAAGACGCGGAACGGACGTCAGCGCCGCGCCGCGCCGCATGAGTGTAATTTAAAAAACGTCTCCTGCCGCTTACAATTGTGTTTTTTTTTTTGTAAAATCGTTTTTCTCAAACATGTAATGAAATATTGCTTTTAGGTTCCCTATAATGGACTCGGAAGTATTTGTTTTTGGGCGCAACAAGGGAATTTATACTAATTTTAAATTTTTTTGACACCATTGTCATTCATACACTTAGCCGGTTTGCCCAAAAGCAGGTTTTGTTTTTAAAGGTTGGTTGTCACGTTGTCAGACTAAAATGTCGGGAGCAAAGGCTGTTACACACTGACAATAATGAAGTAATGATGCCATGTTTAAATTTCTACTGATTAAGCTAGCTTGTAACTCGCAAAAAATCACTCGTGTGTGTCAAATTATCGCAAGATCTGTAAAAAGGCACGTGTACCGGTCAGAGTACCCAGTGACCCGCATACACCCTACACTAATCGAGGTAACACGATCATGACACGTGTGGAAACATTGCAGAAAATTCGCATGCTTAGTTACTATTTTTTTATATGAAATAATGTGTATTAACATTAAAATAAGTATTTTTAGATACGAGTAATCATAACAGTTTAATCTTGTTGGACAAGACAAGTATAATTGCATTTTCAAGACATACTTTTGTATGTATGGAAGGGCTAATTTTTGTATGGAAATTCTTAGACAAATAAGTCCATTTAAAAAGACAATCGTCTAGGAAAGCTGTCCAGCAAGAGTAGACGGGCTGTAAACGTTCAAGATTTCACCGTATCATGACGGAAAATTCAGGTGCTCATAACACTACCACGAACTTCAAGCCACCTTCATCAGTATTTACCTACTATTCACGTTACTCTCAAATTACCTGAAGAATGGACTGCGTATAAACAAGCTTTCAATAAAGCTAACGTTACAATAACAAATCGACACATGTCACAAACATTTTAACGGCACTTAGGCCGCTTTTATAACAATAACTGTGGCGCGTGCGCCGATCTGTCTCGTATCGTCCAAGTTTACGTTCGTTCGATTTTTAAACACTTGAAATACTCTGTAGTGCCACAATGACACCACGATTTACATTATAGTGTTTTGACGAAGGAAATCGTGTCATTCGATTCGTGCAGATTTTCATGTTACTTACATTTTTGTTTCCTCGTTTATTGAAAGTTCTGTGTCAACTTTAGATATTAAAAGTAGAAATGATGTTAAATGTCTTTCAAAATACAAACTGCCACAAAATATCTCGTAAAACTAACAAGTGCCATTAAATTCGCAAAAATCTAAATCAAACCTCACCGCATTGCAGGCCTGTTATTTATTCTGCTTAACGAACTATCGACTTCTGCAAATTTATGTATTGACCTTCGGATTCTTTTTTTTTTTTTGAGGTGAGTGATGGGAGTTTAGAGGAATCCTCTATCATATCCACAAGAAATGACGCCGGGATGTCTTCGGATTCTTAGCGACAGGGTATTTTATTTATTTGAAATGAAAATATAAATAGATAATTAGAGAGCTGTATCCAAAGTCATGGCCAATAGCCCCCCCGTCTTATTATACCTTAGGGAGCGTTCAAATATTACGTAACACAATTTGGGGGGAGGGAGGGGCCTTGTAAAACGTTACGATCCGTCCTCCCGTCCTTGTGGAGGGGGGTATTTAAACAACGCGTTACGTAACATTTTTTTAAATAAAAATAAATGTTTTTCCCGAGGGTCTACAGTATATAGTTCTTAAAAAAATAATGTACAGATTACTAAAGGGGACGGCAACGCACAAGTAACACCTCTGGAGTTACTTCCGCGTTGTTACCAGGCATGCGGTTTGCTTATTTGCCAACATGTGATAAAAAAATGTACTGCAAACGCGTACTTTGTACAATATAATTGTGACTGTCATGGTCATTTAAATGTTACGTAACGTTTAGGGAGGGGGGGTACAACAATACGTTACGGTGCGTTACATGGGGGGGAGGGAGGGTCTAAAATATTCAAAAATTGCGTTACGTAATACTTGAACACTCCCTTACTCGTAACTAGGTGCGAGTAGACAATAGGTCTGTGCATTGCCAATAAAACTTACTTTTTTTTTGTTCTAGGAGTTCCGTTTAAGAGCGCTGTTTATTTTCTCGATATAATGGCATTTTACGCCATCGAGTATCTTATTGTCAAACGCCAAAAACTTATGGGCAGAGGCGATCACTATTATACTGGTTTGTCTCATGAGTGAGGCAAGTATTTGTTAAGCAGTTTTAATAATAGCTCAGGTTGCAGGTGCTTTACGTCTGTGTGCATTCGTTCCAATATCGAATTTGAAATAAGACGTCAGGCTTGCTTTTTAACATCGATTCCTTTTCTATATTGATATTGGAAACATGACATCAGCCATCACATCTTGCTTGATTTAAAAGAAAAATTACAACGAAATTTCGTTAATCCCTCGGGAGTCCAGAGAACGATTTTTTAAAGCACCACCTGTGCATTTCTTGTCGGGTTGAAATTTCGGAGGACCATCTGTATTGAAAAACGTACGTACGATACACGCGCGAGAAGGAAATTCGTAACTCCTTTCGATCGTGTTTTAATTTATCGCCACTCATTTCAAACTTACTCTTTTCCGCACTAGTAACGTAATGTAATCTTCTATAATTTCCGCCACGCATGCTTGCAATTGTAGGTAAAAGTGTGATAGAATTGACACTATCGTCTAGCCCTGTGGGCGCCTGTAAAAAGTATAGCGATAAAATCAAAAGAATAGTTATAGTAATTTGCACCGAAAGTATACAATTAAAGTTTATTTAACCTTAAATTGAAGTGATTTTATTATTATTATTATTCAGAATAGCAATATATGCTACATACAGCTGTGTTTTCAACACAATATAAATTGTAAACATATTTTGGAAGTCATCATTATTGCTGACATAATGACCCATTTTACGTATTCGTTGTTTACGATTTGGTATGCAATTTGTTTTCAATACAATGCAAAATGCACACCTGACTGGACTGTATATTGTTTAGTATTGTCCTTTAATGTAAGAACCCGTCATGAATTTATGCCTTCGCTGATTTACAATTCGCAAAATTTTAATTGAAAACTATTGACTTATTTTATTGCCAAGTTTTAAGTATAGAGCCTCGCTTAGAAAACTAGAGTTGTATATATTATGTTTGTGTTTTTGCATGCCAGCTGCTGGTGAAATATGCATGTCCTAAATTATAATAAGTCCACCTTGTGTACCATATTTTATGCAAAATAAAGATATTTGATATTTGATAGGTACTAGTGGCGTGGCGTGAAAATTTTCGTTGATAAAGCCGGAGGGATTTTCGGGATCTGTTTTGTATGAACTTCAACAGATACTGGAGAATTTTAGGGAACCCGTAGGGAATCGAGTTATATCGACGCCTCGCCACTGATAGGTACATAGACATCGTATGTTTATCAAGAATATGTCCGCTAAAATTACAAAGACATCCTTTCTATAAAATAAAAAAATTGTAACTTAGGTTGTGTTGCGTTATTTTATTTTTCATAAATTTCCCTGTCGCTACTTTTTTCACGGTTACCATAACATTGTATTATCAGACGTTAAAAATTGTTTATTTTAGCTAATCGGACATCGTGACATACGTGAAAACCCACAGACCGTTACGTGCTAATAATTCAAGGGGGTGTCACTAATTAGGTGGCAATACTGGCAATAAAACAGCGTGCAAGAAAAATCGCGAGTCGCGTGAGTGATTGTCATTTGAAACAGCTGGGCATATTATTATGGGGCGGCTCTTGCATAAGGGAGTTGTTGCTATAGCTTTATGAGTGCAAGCGGGTGTTTAGGTCTCCCATTATCGGTTGAACCACATCGGATGAGCTGTTTGGACTACCGCGCAAGTGTGGACACACCAATTCAGTAATATTGGGTCTTGATTTACCCAAATCGTATTTATAACTTTACTTCTTTTAGCAACTCAGTAACATGCAACTACGCACTGAGAGAAAAAACAACCAATTTTCATGTTCGTTCAACAAGTTTTTTGGTTAAAATAGCGTCTACGTGCTCTTTGGTTCATTCAAACAACAAGTTAGATTTTGTTAAATGTAACTAGCACACTCTACAAGTTTCATTTTATTTTAATCAATATGTTATTTGAATCAACAAGTCGATTTTATAATTAAATTTGCATTGTGAATTTAACATGTTCGACTTCTTGCAGGTTTATCTGTTTGAAACAAAAGTATTTTAGTAAACGGAATAAATCACAATATTGATAATACAAGTCGAATTTGTCTGAACAACAAGGTCAAACTTGTTAAAAGATATTTGATTGAATTAGCCAAACATATATTCAAAACAATATGTGTCATGTTGCTTTTATAAGGGTCCCCCCACATCTAGCGTCTCGCGAACGTCGTCGCCTCTCCAACGCCCGCGCGGCGTCGACGCCGCGCTCCCGCAGCGCCGACGCGACGTTGCGGCGCCTCTCGAACGTCGACGTCGCAGTGACGTCCGCGCGGCGTCGACGCCGCGTTAGCGCCGCGCCTCCTCGACGTCAGTGGCAGTAAATCAAAAGTAGCTTATACGTTAGTTCGTATGCCTTAACCAATTTTTTGAAAAGTTATTTCTATAATGTAGGTGCATCAACTTGTTTACAGAGGGTCTGTGGCCTGTGTTGTATCAACTACTTTTGATGTATTGCTTCCTCTTCATCGGAAAAACTGTCATTTCATAGAAATATTGTAAAAACACTAAACAGAGAATGTGTCGAAGAAACGAGAGCAAAAAGCAATATTTACGCGTCTAGCGACCGTCATGATGCAGAAATTTAAGGTTTTTGATTAGTAGTTTACGTTTATTTGCCATAATTTGTTAGTTACTAAAAATACCGGGATTCCGATTACAAAATTAAATATCGGTTTTGAAATCTACCCCAAAAATGCCGAGATACTGGGATCCCGGTATTGGAAGCCCTAGCTGGACGTTGGTAGCCGCTGGCATCGCGGCGGCGCTGCGCGGGCGCGGCGTTGGCGCGGCGTCGACGCCGCGCGGACGTCACTGCGACGTCGGCGTTCGAGAGGCGCCGCAACGTCGCGTCGGCGCTGCGGGAGCGCGGCGTCGACGCCGCGCGGGCGTTGGAGAGGCGACGACGTTCGCGAGACGCTAGATGTGGGGGGACCCTAAAATGCGACTTGTTAAGAGGCCTTACTCCTAAAGACGAGCGTTTTTTGCAAAATGGAACCTTTTTCATTCAAAATTATAAAGAAACTATAAATGATTATTAAAAAAATGATAATGTTCCTAAAAGTACATATCTTAAGCTAGAAAGTCAATTGGTACTACTTTAAAATATGTCTTTTTATACTTCCGAAAAATCAGTTTTTTCGGAAGACGTTTTCAAATTTCGTAGTGGGATAGCTCGTTTAGAATCGTGATTGTGCTGTTAAAAATGTTATTTGGGGTAATAAATGATCACAATCCTATTTGTTATATCCTGTACGAGTTAGCTAATACTTTGACATTTTAAGATTTACTTGAAATGGTGGATAAATAACCTTCCGTATCCTCCCCATTTTTTCGATAAAAAGAGGTTTACATTATGTATTTTTCCTGCGATTCCTGCATTTTTTGTAACTCTTAAATAATATTATCCTAAACTAGAACTTCTTATTGACCTATAAGAAAAAAATCATACATATAAGACATACCTTTCTGTCGATAGATATGTTTTTAAAACACCTAAAATTCGAATAAAAGACACTGTGCTAACGCGAGCCCGCTCAGTCTGCGCCGAGCGCTCGAAGACAACGGACCTGCGTTTGATCGTCCGGCGCACCTAGCTTTCGTAAGCAGCTCGATAGTTCCGAGAAGTGCCGTAAACTGCGACTAAACAAATCTTGATCCTTTTTACACCTTATGCAATTTTAGCATTCGAGATGCTTTTCATATGATTTTGGATTTTAAGTTATACGTGAAGTTTGTTGAGAGTTTGAATTATTATTATATTTTGGGACCAGGATGAGGTTCTGGTTCTCATGATGATGGAGTCAGGCAGGAGATGTTCAACAGAACTGCTATTCTACTTATCATAACTCCACCATGTTTGGGCTCATTAGATTTGGGCTGATGAGCACCATCGATCTAGATGAGGTCCAAGGTCTCATGATGGAGTCAGGAGGTGGTCAACAGAACTGCTATTCTCCTCATCATAACCCCATCATGTTTGGGCTCATTAGATTTGGGCTGACGAGCACCATCGAACTAGATGAGGTCCAGGGTCTCATGATGGAGTCAGGAGGTGGCCAACAGAAATGCTATTCTCCTCATCATAACCCCATCATGTTCGGGCTCATTAGATTTGGGCTGACGAGCACCATTGAACTAGATGAGGTCCAAGGTCTTATGATGGAGTCAGGAGGTGGTCAACAGAACTGCTATTCTCCTCATCATAACCCCATCATGTTTGGGCTCATTAGATTTGGGCTGACGAGCACCATCGAACTAGATGAGGTCCAGGGTCTCATGATGGAGTCAGGAGGTGGCCAACAGAACTGCTATTCTCCTCATCATAACCCCATCATGTTCGGGCTCATTACATTTGGGCTGACGAGCACCATGGAACTAGATGAGGTCCAAGGTCTTATGATGGAGTCAGGAGGTGGTCAACAGAACTGCTATTCTCCTCATCATAACCCCATCATGTTTGGGCTCATTAGATTTGGGCTGACGAGCACCATCGAACTAGATGAGGTCCAGGGTCTCATGATGGAGTCAGGAGGTGGCCAACAGAACTGCTATTCTCCTCATCATAACCCCATCATGTTCGGGCTCATTAGATTTGGGCTGACGAGCACCATTGAACTAGACGAGGTCCAAGTTCTCATGATGGAGTCAGGAGGTGGTCAACAGAACTGCTATTCTCCTCATCATAACCCCATCATATTTGGGCTCATTATAAATATGTGGAAGGTCGTTAATAATAATAATAAATGGAAAAAATGTTTTATTAGGGTACCCCTACATATAAAGAGGGGGCAGATATTTTTTTTCATTTCAACCCCAACGTGTGATATATTGTTAGATAGGTATTTAAAAATGAATTAGGTTTTACTAAGATCGATTTTTGATAATTTTCATATTTTCGGAAATAATCGCTCCTAAAGGAAAAAAAGTGCGCCCCCCCCCTATAACTTTTGAACCATATGTTTAAAAATATGAAGAAAATCACAAAAGTAAAACTTTACAAAGACTTTCTTTGAAAATTGTTTTGAACTTTATAGGTTAGTTTTTGAGAAAAATACGGAAAACTACGGAACCCTACACTGAGCGTGGCCCGACACGCTTTTGGCCGGTTTTTATGTTATTTTAATACTTTTCTGTGCTATTCATACATTGTCACCCTAGGGGATTCAGTATTGACAGCTTCTTTTTTTCTTTCTGCATATATTTCTTTCCGCTTGTAAGTTTATTGTAAATAAGACTGCTTGCACTTACATTGACATTATAATTACATAATGCTATTAAATTAAATCTAATGAAGCGTTGTTTTATTTCCTAAATCTCAAAACCCTCTAAATCGAATATGTATAGTAATGAGCAAAAATTTTACCGCAGGCTTTCCAAACCGACGATGTTTGATCAGCTACTTTTAGAACGAACATGTACATATTTTGATTTTCACCCTTTAAATTTTAAAAACATTTTAAAGTTTAAAATGTTTCTAAGACGCAATGTTTTGCAAATTTGGTCACGCCATGCACAGTTAAACTGTGGAATGAATTGTCGCCAGCGGTATTTCCGGACCAATGCGACCTTCAAACCTTCAAGAAAAGAGCGTACATCCATCTTAAAGGCCGGCAACGCACCTCCAACACTTCTGGTGCTTCTGGTGTCCATGGGCGGCAGTCATCGCTTACCATCAGGCAGCCTATCTGCTCGTTTGCCTCCTATCCCATAAAAAAACGTTTAATATTTTTTAAGAAAAAAAAAACCGCCGCCTTTCGGGTTCTGGTGAAAGCTACTTGCGAATGTTGGATTATGTAGAAATGTGTAGGTATTTTTTAAAACTGCTTTTAATGCTTTAATTATTTGATGGCAACACAAATCAATATACGTATAACGCTAAGGTTTGAGGAGTTTCTCAATTCCTCATGAATCCGATTATAATAAATCGAAGCTTGACAAACTTTGACTTGAAAACTCAATATGCTTAACAAACATAACTAAATAAATGTCACTGTTCTGAACTTAAATGCATGCTTTTCTTACAAAAATACCAAAGTCACTATGAGTGTGCCGTTCAGATTTGAGGAGTTCGGTTCTGACCATCATCAGCAGTTCCACTGCACCAAATGTCACTGTTCTGGACGTAAGTGCATGCTGTTCTTATAAAAATACCAAAGTCACTATAAGCGTGCCGTTCAGATTTGAGGAGTTTGGTTCTGAGTGTTCTGACCATCATCAGCAGTTCCACTGCACCAAATATCACTGTTCTGGACTGGACGTAAGTGCATGATGTTCTTATAAGAATACCAAAGTCACTATAAGTGTTCCGTTCAGATTTGAGAAGATCGGTTCTGACCATCATCAGCAGTTCCACTGCACCAAATGTCACTGTTCTGGACGAAAGTGCATGCTGTTCTTATAAAAATACCAAAGTCACTATAAGCGTGCCGTTCAGATTTGAGAAGTTCCGTTCTGGCCATCATCAGCAGTTCCACTGCACCAAATGTCACTGTTCCGTACCTAAATGCATGCTGTTCCTTTAAAAACACAAAAATCACCATACGTATGCCTTTCAGATTCGAGGAGTTCCCTCGATTACTCCAGGATCCCATCATCAGAACTGGGTTCTGAGAAAAATGGGACCAATCTGTATTCATATACATTCAATTTTTTTTTTTAATCGGTCCAGTAACAACGGAGATATCGAGGAACAAACATAAAAAAATGAAAAAAAAATAAACATACAGACGAATTGAGAACCTCGCCTCAAATCTCTCAGATTTGAGGCGACGGTTAAAAAGTGACACATCATGAGCAGTTCCAATGCACCAAATGTCACTGTTCTGGACGTAAGTGCATGCTGTTCTTATAAAAATATGAAAGTCACTATAACTGTGATAATTTCCGAAAATATTAATATTATCAAAAAAACCGGCCAAGAGCGTGTCGGGCCACGCTCAATGTAGGGTTCCGTAGTTTTCCCTATTTTTCTCAAAAACTACTGAACCTATCAAGTTCAAAACAATTTTCCTAGAAAGTCTTTATAAAGTTCTACTTTTGTGATTTTTTTCATATTTTTTAAACATATGGTTCAAAAGTTAGAGGGGGGGGACGCACTTTTTTTTCCTTTAGGAGCGATTATTTCCGAAAATATTAATATCATCAAAAAACGATCTTAGTAAACCCTTATTGATTTTTAAATACCTATCCAACAATATATCATACGTTGGGGTTGGAATGAAAAAAATTATCAGCCTCCACTTTACATGTAGGGGGGTACCCTAATAAAACATTTTTTTGCATTTTTTATTTTTGCACTTTGTTGGCGTGATTGATATACATATTGGTACCAAATTTCAGCTTTCTAGTGCTTACGGTTACTGAGATTATCCGCGGACGGACGGACGGACAGACAGACATGGCGAAACTATAAGGGTTCCTAGTTGACTACGGAACCCTAAAAACGATCTTAGTAAACCCTTATTCATTTTTAAATACCTATCCAACAATATATCACACGTTGGGGTTGGAATGAAAAAAAAATCAGCCCCCACTTTACATGTAGGGGGGTACCCTAATAAAACATTTTTTTCCATTTTTTATTTTTGCACTTTGTTGGCGTGATTGATATACATATTGTTACTAAATTTCAGCTTTCTAGTGCTTACGGTTACTGAGATTATCCGCGGACGGACGGACGGACGGACGGACGGACGGACGGACAGACAGACATGGCGAAACTATAGGGGTTCCTAGTTGACTACGGAACCCTAAAAAACAGAAATCACTATTAAACTATTCTCTAATTTCAAGTTCCTAACTAAAATTTTCCTAATAAAAAAAAAAACAAATTGATCCCGCTACAAACTTTCACTCCCTTTTTCCCTCTACTAGGGGTGTAAATTTTCATAATCGATTCTTATCTCTTCGAAATTTTGTTAATGCAATCTATACAAATTTCGACTTTCTAGCTTTCGTAGTTTCGGCTCAGCGGTGTTGGTTGTTGAATCAATCAATTAGGAAACCTGTATTTATATATGTATATGTAGACTACTATACTTTTACTACATTCATACACCTTATTTACTACTACCATACCATGAACAGGAAATTCCCCGTATAAAATTGAAAATTATGTTATTACCAATTTAATTCAAAACTATCAAGATTATTTGTGTCGGCGTTGAAACGCGCGTTGAGTTGCAGGTGCTCGCGTACCGAGCGCCAACGCCATCTATCGATGGCCGTTTCGTGAAATTGATGAGCGCTCTAAGGAATAAGGAGTCTTAATGAGCTCGTTTATGCCAATATGTATTATCGTTTACGCCAATATGTTTGTATGTCGTTCCAACTTAGAATTTCGAGTACATACAGACGCATTTAAGATACACTAACACTACAGGCCCATTTACACTGGTCAGAGTTGCCGTTTGTTAAGCTATGTTTACACGCGACATAGCCGACGATAATTATGTCGATGTTGTGGCGATAAAGCCACGTGGCCGATTAGATAAGGGTTAGCTGCAAAACAGTGGCATTGGGAATGCGAACTTATTATTATTTTAACTGTTATTTTTTAAATAACTGTTTCAAGACAAAAGTTACTCGAATTAATTTCTGATCTCCACATCATAATGGGCCCAATGTATGTTCCATGTACAGTCATATCACATTTTACGCAGGGTGAGGCGTCACTTCTCTCTGAAGCTGTCAATATTTTTGTAGTAGTGTACTATTTTCTGAAATACATAATATCATATCTTCAGATATCGAAACTTAGTTGTTAACTTTTTCTTCAGTAAATAAGTTTAAAATACGCGCTACCAGTTATAAAAAAATCCAAATCCAGACACAGCAAATATAGCAACAGTATTATTTCCATGGCACTCTCCCACGATCTCTCCCGACATTTATAGCGACCATAGCGAGCAGGTTTGATGGAAATCATGGGCATTCTCCGGCGTTGCCAGTTGTGAATGTTGTGATTTAGACAAGCCTCGATTTCAGAACGGGTCTGTAAACAACTTAACACTACTGGTCCGTGAGAACGTAATTATATTATTGTAAACAGTTTCAGTAAATAAATAGCGTCTATTAAACATTATTGAGAGGGAATAAGGTCCACCGATGTGGAATTGCTTTTTATCAGGCAGCTAGCGACCTGCCACGGTTTCTTATAGGTAATTATAAGCGTGATGTTTACCGAAATTCATCGTCATATTTCAAGTAATTAACACAATAAATATCAACATTACCCTTTTAAATCTGACTCAAGACAAGAACATGAAAATTCGTTCAGCAGATTTTAGTTTCAATAATGTTACACCGCGTATAGAGAAACAGATTGTAGAGTGTAAGGGTATCTGAGTGTAATTCAAAAAACTACATTTTGTATAGGAAGGACGTAAGACGCGCCTCAGGTGGCGTCATGGCGTCCGGCGCGTCTTACGTCCTTCCTATACAAAATGTACTGAGGAGACGTTTTTTGAATTACACTCAGGTGACGTGGCGCGGACGTCCGTTGCACGCCCCGAGACACGCGACGTTTAAGTGGGAACGCTGGCTAAGACCAAAGTCTCAGGTTTTGATTAAAATCTGGTTTCGGTAGTACAGTAGCACTTACAAGATAAAATCCGCAATCCTCGTCCCAAACTGAACGGTATTACGTCGGTAAATCGGCATCACCGTTCTTGGCATTTTAACATCGCGACTTTTCATCAGAGACAGGTAAATAGTTAAAACAGTCAACCTACCAGACTAATGGGTTTTTTTTGCAAGCATTTTGACCTAAAGATGTTGTATAAGGGTATTAGACCAATGTTTCTAAGGCCGAGCTCTGCGTAGGGCCGAAGGCTCGAGCGTCCTTGAAGCACGTTGGCGGACCTTGAACCCAAGCTTTAACCCAATAGTAAAAGTGTCTTAAACAAGACAGTTTTTAATTGGAAAACTAAGACTTAAAGCTCGGCCACACATGCGCGTTGATAGCGTTGGCGGAGCGTCAGCGGAGCGCAACGATAGCGGTGCGCCGGACGAACGCTGGCGTTGCGCCCAGCGGACGCCGGCGGGAACTAACGAGCGCGGATTGCGAGCGGAATGCGCGCGGATTGCAAGCGGAACGCCAGCGTTCCGCTGGCGCACCGCTATCATTGCGCTCCACTGACGCTCCGCTAACGCTACGCTATCAAAACGCATGTCTTCGACCTTTACCTACATATCGCCATTTCATACTAAGACAAAAACAGGAAAGCGAAACGAAGTGGTTTATCACAGTTACCTCAGCATGGTGTCTTGATTGGTCAGCGGGATGCCTTTTACAACAAAGTGGATCAGATTTGATTTGCAGAATGTCGCATAATATTTGTGTAAGATAATGTGTCAAGTCTATATACTGTTTATATTATTATAATTTATTTCTACTGCTATTGTGTTTTGAGATTCTTTAGCAATTATTCTTTTTAAAATGCCAAAATAATTATAAGGTACTGGACTTCGTCCGTCGTTAAAATTAACGTGTCGCTGATTTTACACAGTAATTTGCAGATATTCATTGCACAATTATAAAATAACTGTAGTTCGAAAAACACGATTATGCCCACACAAAATTGAATGACCAGTAATGAAGATGCATAACCCTTAATTGCCCTTATATCTGCATTTACAATTTACATACCTAAACTGAAAAAACTTGAAAGTCAATTCGTTTATTTCTCAATGTTTTAAGCCAATATCAGTCTGTTTTTAAAAGAAATAAAATTGTATATGACCATCAAACTTATTTGGATATTTTAGTACATAACTATACCATACAAGTACAAGTAAACTGAAATAAATGTCATATACAAAGAAAAAATGACCAAGGCCTCCAAGTGTCCAAAGCTGGATATAGTAGTGTGTCTACTAAAAAATACAAATTAAATTATTTTCTATGAGGATAATTTAATTTGTTCTAAGAACAAGTACAAGTACACAATATGTATATGCCAAAAATACGCACACAGCCTTTATGTCGATTTTTCTGATAGAATACGTTATAAAAATCACAGAAAGGAGGCTCTTTTATTTTTATTTCGTATAATAAATTTATTATCTTTTTTTAAGTGACCTAAATGACGATTTGCTATGATGATTTGTGAAATTTAATATGCTCGTGAAGTTGACCACCCCATTTTTTTTGCCCGCAAATGGCATATCGGAATCGTTAGTTCATCGTTAGTTCACGTTTGTTCAGTAGGTAAAATCGTTAGGACCCGATCCTAACATCATTTTTTTTAAAAATCAAAATGGGGTGGCTGTCTTCACGCTAGCCACCCCAAACCACTTTTTCCAAGTTTTTTTGATTTCTATCGATAGATATTCATTAGTTGACGTTTGTTCACATATTAAAATCGTTAGGACCCTATTCCTCATTTTTTTATTTTTTTCAAAGTGGGGTGGCTGTCTTCACGCTAACCACCCCAAACCACTTTTTGCGAGTTTTTTTGGTCTGTATCGATAGATATTCACAAGTTGACGTTTGTTCACATATTAGAATCGTTAGGACCCTATTCCTTATTTTTTTATTTTTTTTTTCAAAGTGGGGTGGCTGTCTTCACGCTAGCCACCCCAAACCACCTATTGCAAGTTTTTTTGATCTCAATCGACAGATATTCATAAGTTGACGTTTGTTCACAAATTAGAATCGTTAGGACCTACTTAGATTTTCCAAAAAAAAAAATGAAAATTTGAAAAATTCAACTTACGCTCCTGCATGATGACCTTATGATGCTATTTTGTGCATACCTTCATAACACAATCGGGTCCTAACGATGCCATTTTGTGCATACCTTCATAAGATCTTGCTGATTGCAGACAGTTTAGCCATTTGCGGGCACTCGAACTAGATTCGCCGATAAAAAATAAAACTTGAAAATTTGAAAAACTCAACTTATGGTCCTACGTCGAAGGCCGAAAAAATTGCTTGGAATCGGGTCCTAACGATGCCACTTTGTGGATACCTTCATAAGACCTTGCTGATTGCAGATAGTTAAGCCATTTGCGGGCACTCAAAACCGATTCGCCGAAAAAAAATAAAACTTGAAAAAATTAAAAACTCAACTTATGGTCCGACGTCGAAGGCCGAAAAAATTGTTTAGAATCGGGTCCTAACGATGCCACTTTGTGAATACCTTCATAGGACCTTGCTGATTGCAGATAGTTAAGCCATTTGCGGGCACTCGAAACCGATTCGCCGAAAAAAAAAATTTTTAAATTTGAAAAACTCAACTTATGGTCCTACGTCGAAGGCAGAAAACATTGCTTGGAATCGGGTCCTAACGATGCCACTTTGTGGATACCTTCGGAAGACCTTGCTGATTGCAGACAAATAAGCCATTTGCGGGCACTCGAACTAGATTCGACGATAAAAATAAAACTTGAAAATTTGAAAAACTCAACTTATGGTCCTACGTCGAAGGCCGAAAAAATAGCTTGGAATCGGGTCCTAACGATGCCACTTTGTGGATACTTTCATAAAGCCTTGCTGATTGCAGATAGTTAAGCCATTTGCGGGCACTCGAAACCGATTCGCCGAAAGAAAATAAAACTTGAAAATATTAAAAACTCAACTTATGGTCCGACGTCGAAGGCCAAAGAAATTGCTTAGAATCGGGTCCTAACGATGCCATTTTGTGGATACCTTCATAAGACCTTGCTGATTGCAGCTAGTTAAGCCATTTGCGGGCACTCGAAACCGATTCGCCGAAAAAAAATAAAACTTGAAAATATTAAAAACTCAACTTATGATCCGACGTCGAAGGCCGAAAAAATTGCTTAGAATCAGGTCCTAACGATGCCACTTTGTGGATACTTTCACAAGACCTTTTTGATTGCAGATAGTTAGGCCATTTGCGGGCACTCGAAACCGATTCGCCGAAAAAAAATCTTGAAAATTTGAGAAACTCAACTTATGGTCCTAAGTCGAAGGCCGAAAAAATTGCTTGGAATCGGGTCCTAACGATGCCACTTCGTGGATACCTTCATAAGACCTTGCTGATTGCAGATAGTTAAGCCATTTGCGGGCACTCGAAACAGATTCACCGAAAAAAAATAAAACTTGAAAATTTGAAAAACTCAACTTATGGTCCTACGTCGAAGGCCGAAAACATTGCTTGGAATCGGGTCCTAACGATGCCACTTTATGGATACTGTGAAGAAATGTCTTGTTATAAGAAAAATAAAATAGCAAATAAATACGGCTACTCAAAGTTGTCTCCATATTTAACGATACAGTCTTTATGTCGAAGGCCGAAAAAAATACTTGGGATCGGGTCCTTACGATGCCACTTTGTGAATATCTTCATAAGACGTTGCTCAATCAAGATAAACAGGTCATTTGCGGGCACTCGTAGAAGATTCACCATAAAAGCAGAAAACTTGAAAATTTTAAAAACTCAACTTATGGTCCTATGTCGCAGGCCGAAAAAAATACTTGGGATCGGGTCCTTACGATGCCACTTTGTAAATACCTTCACAAGACGTTGCTCAATCAAGATACACAGGTCATTTGCGGGCACTCGTAGAAGATTCGCCACAAAAGCAGAAAACTTAAAAAAATTAAAAACTCAACTTATGGTCCTATGTCGAAGGCCGAAAAAAATACTTGGGATCGGGTCTTTACGATGCCACTTTGCGAGTACTTTCACAAGACGTTGCTAAATCAAGATACACAGGTCATATGCGGGCACTCGTAGAAGATTCGTCATAAAAAAATAAAACTTAAAAAATTTAAAAACTCAACTTATGGTCCTATGTCGAAGGCCGAAAACATTGCTTGGAATCGGGTGCTTACGTTGCCACTTTGTAAATACCTTCACAAGACGTTGCTTAATCAAGATACACAGGTCATTTGCGGGCACTCGTAGAAGATTCACCATAAAAGCAGAAAACTTGAAAATTTTAAAAACTCAACTTATGGTCCTATGTCGCAGGCCGAAAAAAATACTTGGGATCGGGTCCTTACGATGCCACTTTGTGAATACCTTCATAAGACGTTGCTCAATCAAGATACACAGGTCATTTGCGGGCACTCGTAGAAGATTCACCATAAAAGCAGAAAACTTGAAAATTTTAAAAACTCAACTTATGGTCCTATGTCGCAGGCCGAAAAAAATACTTGGGATCGGGTCCTTACGATGCCACTTTGTGAATACTTTCACAAGACGTTGCTTAATCAAGATACATAGGTCATTTGCGGGCACTCGTAGAAGATTCGCCATAAAAGCAGAAAACTTAAAAAAATTAAAAACTCAACTTATGGTCCTATGTCGAAGGCCGAAAAAAATACTTGGGATCGGGTCCTTACGATGCCACTTTGTAAATACCTTCATAAGACGTTGCTCAATGAAGATACACAGGTCATTTGCGGGCACTCGTAGAAGATTCGCCACAAAAGCAGAAAACTTAAAAAAATTAAAAACTCAACTTATGGTCCTATGTCGAAGGCCGAAAAAAATACTTGGGATCGGGTCCTTACGATGCCACTTTGCGAGTACTTTCACAAGACGTTGCTAAATCAAGATACACAGGTCATTTGCGGAAACTCGTAGAAGATTCGCCATAAAAGCAGAAAACTTGAAAAATTTAAAAACTCAACTTATGGTCCTATGTCGCAGGCCGAAAAAAATACTTGGGATCGGGTCCTTACTATGCCACTTTGTGAATACTTTCACAAGACGTTGCTTAATCAAGATACATAGGTCATTTGCGGGCACTCGTAGAAGATTCGCCATAAAAGCAGAAAACTTTAAAAAATTAAAAACTTAACTTATGGTCCTATGTCGAAGGCCGAAAAAAATACTTGGGATCGGGTCCTTACGATGCCACTTTGTAAATACCTTCACAAGACGTTGCTTAATCAAGATACACAGGTCATTTGCGGGCACTCGTAGAAGATTCACCATAAAAGCAGAAAACTTGAAAATTTTAAAAACTCAACTTATGGTCCTATGTCGCAGGCCGAAAAAATACTTGGGATCGGGTCCTTACGATGCCACTTTGTGAATACCTTCATAAGACGTTGCTCAATCAAGATACACAGGTCATTTGCGGGCACTCGTAGAAGATTCGCCACAAAAGCAGAAAACTTAAAAATATTAAAAACTCAACTTATGGTCCTATGTCGAAGGCCGAAAAAAATACTTGGGATCGGGTCCTTACGATGCCACTTTGCGAGTACTTTCACAAGACGTTGCTAAATCAAGATACACAGGTCATATGCGGGCACTCGTAGAAGATTCGTCATAAAAAAATAAAACTTAAAAAATTTAAAAACTCAACTTATGGTCCTATGTCGAAGGCCGAAAACATTGCTTGGAATCGGGTGCTTACGTTGCCACTTTGTAAATACCTTCACAAGACGTTGCTTAATCAAGATACACAGGTCATTTGCGGGCACTCGTAGAAGATTCACCATAAAAGCAGAAAACTTGAAAATTTTAAAAACTCAACTTATGGTCCTATGTCGCAGGCCGAAAAAAATACTTGGGATCGGGTCCTTACGATGCCACTTTGTGAATACCTTCATAAGACGTTGCTCAATCAAGATACACAGGTCATTTGCGGGCACTCGTAGAAGATTCACCATAAAAGCAGAAAACTTGAAAATTTTAAAAACTCAACTTATGGTCCTATGTCGCAGGCCGAAAAAAATACTTGGGATCGGGTCCTTACGATGCCACTTTGTGAATACTTTCACAAGACGTTCCTTAATCAAGATACATAGGTCATTTGCGGGCACTCGTAGAAGATTCGCCATAAAAGCAGAAAACTTAAAAAAATTAAAAACTCAACTTATGGTCCTATGTCGAAGGCCGAAAAAAATACTTGGGATCGGGTCCTTACGATGCCACTTTGTGAATACTTTCACAAGACGTTCCTTAATCAAGATACACAGGTCATTTGCGGGCACTCGTAGAAGATTCGCCACAAAAGCAGAAAACTTAAAAAAATTAAAAACTCAACTTATGGTCCTATGTCGAAGGCCGAAAAAAATACTTGGGATCGGGTCCTTACGATGCCACTTTGTAAATACCTTCACAAGACGTTGCTTAATCAAGATACACAGGTCATTTGCGGGCACTCGTAGAAGATTCACCATAAAAGCAGAAAACTTGAAAATTTTAAAAACTCAACTTATGGTCCTATGTCGCAGGCCGAAAAAATACTTGGGATCGGGTCCTTACGATGCCACTTTGTGAATACCTTCAGAAGACGTTGCTCAATCAAGATACACAGGTCATTTGCGGGCACTCGTAGAAGATTCGCCACAAAAGCAGAAAACTTAAAAAAATTAAAAACTCAACTTATGGTCCTATGTCGAAGGCCGAAAAAAATACTTGGGATCGGGTCCTTACGATGCCACTTTGCGAGTACTTTCACAAGACGTTGCTAAATCAAGATACACAGGTCATATGCGGGCACTCGTAGAAGATTCGTCATAAGAAAATAAAACTTAAAAAATTTAAAAACTCAACTTATGGTCCTATGTCGAAGGCCGAAAACATTGCTTGGAATCGGGTCCTTACGTTGCCACTTTGTGAATACCTTCAGAAGACGTTGCATAATCAAGATACACAGGTCATTTGCGGGCACTCGTAGAAGATTCGCCATAAAAGCAGAAAACTTAAAAAAATTAAAGACTCAACTTATGGTCCTATGTCGAAGACCGACAAAAATACTTGGGATCGGGTCCTTACGATGCCACTTTGTAAATACCTTCACAAGACGTTGCTTAATCAAGATACACAGGTCATTTGCGGGCACTCGTAGAAGATTCACCATAAAAGGAGAAAACTTGAAAATTTTAAAAACTCAACTTATGGTCCTATGTCGCAGGCCGAAAAAAATACTTGGGATCGGGTCCTTACGATGCCACTTTGTGAATACTTTCACAAGACGTTGCTTAATCAAGATACATAGGTCATTTGCGGGCACTCGTAGAAGATTAGCCATAAAAGCAGAAAACTTAAAAAAATTAAAAACTCAACTTATGGTCCTATGTCGAAGACCGAAAAAAATACTTGGGATCGGGTCCTTACGATGCCACTTTGTAAATACCTTCACAAGACGTTGCTTAATCAAGATACACAGGTCATTTGCGGGCACTCGTAGAAGATTCACCATAAAAGCAGAAAACTTGAAAATTTTAAAAACTCAACTTATGGTCCTATGTCGCAGGCCGAAAAAAATACTTGGGATCGGGTCCTTACGATGCCACTTTGTGAATACCTTCACAAGACGTTGCTTAATCAAGATACACAGGTCATTTGCGGGCACTCGTAGAAGATTCACCATAAAAGCAGAAAACTTGAAAATTTTAAAAACTCAACTTATGGTCCTATGTCGCAGGCCGAAAAAAATACTTGGGATCGGGTCCTTACGATGCCACTTTGTGAATACTTTCACAAGACGTTGCTTAATCAAGATACATAGGTCATTTGCGGGCACTCGTAGAAGATTCGCCATAAAAGCAGAAAACTTAAAAAAATTAAAAACTCAACTTATGGTCCTATGTCGAAGGCCGAAAAAAATACTTGGGATCGGGTCCTTACGATGCCACTTTGTAAATACCTTCACAAGACGTTGCTTAATCAAGATACACAGGTCATTTGCGGGCACTCGTAGAAGATTCACCATAAAAGCAGAAAACTTGAAAATTTTAAAAACTCAACTTATGGTCCTATGTCGCAGGCCGAAAAAATACTTGGGATCGGGTCCTTATGATGCCACTTTGTGAATACCTTCATAAGACGTTGCTCAATCAAGATACACAGGTCATTTGCGGGCACTCGTAGAAGATTCACACTAAAAGCAGAAAACTTGAAAATTTTAAAAACTCAACTTATGGTCCTATGTCGCAGGCCGAAAAAAATACTTGGGATCGGGTCCTTACGATGCCACTTTGTGAATACTTTCACAAGACGTTGCATAATCAAGATACATAGGTCATTTGCGGGCACTCGTAGAAGATTCGCCACAAAAGCAGAAAACTTAAAAAAATTAAAAACTCAACTTATGGTCCTATGTCGAAGACCGAAAAAAATACTTGGGATCGGGTCCTTACGATGCCACTTTGTAAATACCTTCACAAGACGTTGCTTAATCAAGATACACAGGTCATATGCGGGCACTCGTAGAAGATTCGTCATAAAAAAATAAAACTTAAAAAATTTAAAAACTCAACTTATGGTCCTATGTCGAAGGCCGAAAACATTGCTTGGAATCGGGTGCTTACGTTGCCACTTTGTGAATACCTTCAGAAGACGTTGCTTAATCAAGATACACAGGTCATTTGCGGGCACTCGTAGAAGATTCGCCATAAAAGCAGAAAACTTAAAAAATTTAAAAACTAAACTTATGGTCCTATGTCGAAGGCCGAAAACATTGCTTGGAATCGGGTCCTTACGTTGCCACTTTGTGAATACCTTCAGAAGACGTTGCATAATCAAGATACATAGGTCATTTGCGGGCACTCGTAGAAGATTCGCCACAAAAGCAGAAAACTTAAATAAATTAAAAACTCAACTTATGGTCCTATGTCGAAGGCCGAAAAAAATACTTGGGATCGGGTCCTTACGATGCCACTTTGTAAATACCTTCATAAGACGTTGCTCAATCAAGATACACAGGTCATTTGCGGGCACTCGTAGAAGATTCACCATAAAAGCAGAAAACTTGAAAATTTTAAAAACTCAACTTATGGTCCTATGTCGCAGGCCGAAAAAAATACTTGGGATCGGGTCCTTACGATGCCACTTTGTGAATACTTTCACAAGACGTTGCATAATCAAGATACATAGGTCATTTGCGGGCACTCGTAGAAGATTCGCCACAAAAGCAGAAAACTTAAAAAAATTAAAAACTCAACTTATGGTCCTATGTCGAAGACCGAAAAAAATACTTGGGATCGGGTCCTTACGATGCCACTTTGTAAATACCTTCACAAGACGTTGCTTAATCAAGATACACAGGTCATTTGTGGGCACTCGTAGAAAATTCGCCATAAAAAAATAAAACTTAAAAAATTTAAAAACTCAACTTATGGTCCTATGTCGAAGGCCGAAAAAAATACTTGGAATCGGGTCCTTACGATGCCACTTTGTAAATACCTTCACAAGACGTTGCTTAATCAAGATACACAGGTCATTTGCGGGCACTCGTAGAAAATTCGCCATAAAAAAATAAAACTTAAAAAATTTAAAAACTCAACTTATGGTCCTATGTCGAAGGCCGAAAAAAATACTTGGGATCGGGTCCTTACGATGCCACTTTGTGAATACCTTTATAAGACGTTGCTCAATCTAGATACTTAGGTCATTTGCGGGCACTCGTAGAAGATTCACAATAAAAGTAGAAAACTTGAAAATTTTAAAAACTCAACTTATGGTCCTATGTCGCAGGCCGAAAAAATACTTGGGATCGGGTCCTTACGATGCCACTTTGTGAATACCTTCATAAGACGTTGCTCAATCAAGATACACAGGTCATTTGCGGGCACTCGTAGAAGATTCGCCACAAAAGCAGAAAACTTAAAAAAATTAAAAACTCAACTTATGGTCCTATGTCGAAGGCCGAAAAAAATACTTGGGATCGGGTCCTTACGATGCCACTTTGCGAGTACTTTCACAAGACGTTGCTAAATCAAGATACACAGGTCATATGCGGGCACTCGTAGAAGATTCGTCATAAGAAAATAAAACTTAAAAAATTTAAAAACTCAACTTATGGTCCTATGTCGAAGGCCGAAAACATTGCTTGGAATCGGGTCCTTACGTTGCCACTTTGTGAATACCTTCAGAAGACGTTGCATAATCAAGATACACAGGTCATTTGCGGGCACTCGTAGAAGATTCGCCATAAAAGCAGAAAACTTAAAAAAATTAAAGACTCAACTTATGGTCCTATGTCGAAGACCGACAAAAATACTTGGGTTCGGGTCCTTACGATGCCACTTTGTAAATACCTTCACAAGACGTTGCTTAATCAAGATACACAGGTCATTTGCGGGCACTCGTAGAAGATTCACCATAAAAGGAGAAAACTTGAAAATTTTAAAAACTCAACTTATGGTCCTATGTCGCAGGCCGAAAAAAATACTTGGGATCGGGTCCTTACGATGCCACTTTGTGAATACTTTCACAAGACGTTGCTTAATCAAGATACATAGGTCATTTGCGGGCACTCGTAGAAGATTCGCCATAAAAGCAGAAAACTTAAAAAAATTAAAAACTCAACTTATGGTCCTATGTCGAAGACCGAAAAAAATACTTGGGATCGGGTCCTTACGATGCCACTTTGTAAATACCTTCACAAGACGTTGCTTAATCAAGATACACAGGTCATTTGCGGGCACTCGTAGAAGATTCACCATAAAAGCAGAAAACTTGAAAATTTTAAAAACTCAACTTATGGTCCTATGTCGCAGGCCGAAAAAAATACTTGGGATCGGGTCCTTACGATGCGACTTTGTGAATACCTTCACAAGACGTTGCTCAATCAAGATACACAGGTCATTTGCGGGCACTCGTAGAAGATTCACCATAAAAGCAGAAAACTTGAAAATTTTAAAAACTCAACTTATGGTCCTATGTCGCAGGCCGAAAAAAATACTTGGGATCGGGTCCTTACGATGCCACTTTGTGAATACTTTCACAAGACATTGCTTAATCAAGATACATAGGTCATTTGCGGGCACTCGTAGAAGATTCGCCATAAAAGCAGAAAACTTAAAAAAATTAAAAACTCAACTTATGGTCCTATGTCGAAGGCCGAAAAAAATACTTGGGATCGGGTCCTTACGATGCCACTTTGTAAATACCTTCACAAGACGTTGCTTAATCAAGATACACAGGTCATTTGCGGGCACTCGTAGAAGATTCACCATAAAAGCAGAAAACTTGAAAATTTTAAAAACTAAACTTATGGTCCTATGTCGAAGGCAGAAAAAAATACTTGGGATCGGGTCCTTACGATGCCACTTTGTGAATACTTTCACAAGACGTTGCATAATCAAGATACATAGGTCATTTGCGGGCACTCGTAGAAGATTCGCCACAAAAGCAGAAAACTTAAAAAAATTAAAAACTCAACTTATGGTCCTATGTCGAAGACCGAAAAAAATACTTGGGATCGGGTCCTTACGATGCCACTTTGTAAATACCTTCACAAGACGTTGCTTAATCAAGATACACAGGTCATATGCGGGCACTCGTAGAAGATTCGTCATAAAAAAATAAAACTTAAAAAATTTAAAAACTCAACTTATGGTCCTATGTCGAAGGCCGAAAACATTGCTTGGAATCGGGTGCTTACGTTGCCACTTTGTGAATACCTTCAGAAGACGTTGCTTAATGAAGATACACAGGTCATTTGCGGGCACTCGTAGAAGATTCGCCATAAAAGCAGAAAACTTAAAAAATTTAAAAACTCAACTTATGGTCCTATGTCGAAGGCCGAAAACATTGCTTGGAATCGGGTCCTTACGTTGCCACTTTGTGAATACCTTCAGAAGACGTTGCATAATCAAGATACATAGGTCATTTGCGGGCACTCGTAGAAGATTCGCCACAAAAGCAGAAAACTTAAATAAATTAAAAACTCAACTTATGGTCCTATGTCGAAGGCCGAAAAAAATACTTGGGATCGGGTCCTTACGATGCCACTTTGTAAATACCTTCATAAGACGTTGCTCAATCAAGATACACAGGTCATTTGCGGGCACTCGTAGAAGATTCACCATAAAAGCAGAAAACTTGAAAATTTTAAAAACTCAACTTATGGTCCTATGTCGCAGGCCGAAAAAATACTTGGGATCGGGTCCTTACGATGCCACTTTGTGAATACTTTCACAAGACGTTGCATAATCAAGATACATAGGTCATTTGCGGGCACTCGTAGAAGATTCGCCACAAAAGCAGAAAACTTAAAAAAATTAAAAACTCAACTTATGGTCCTATGTCGAAGACCGAAAAAAATACTTGGGATCGGGTCCTTACGATGCCACTTTGTAAATACCTTCAAAAGACGTTGCTTAATCAAGATACACAGGTCATTTGTGGGCACTCGTAGAAAATTCGCCATAAAAAAATAAAACTTAAAAAATTTAAAAACTCAACTTATGGTCCTATGTCGAAGGCCGAAAAAAATACTTGGGATCGGGTCCTTACGATGCCACTTTGTAAATACCTTCAAAAGACGTTGCTTAATCAAGATACACAGGTCATTTGTGGGCACTCGTAGAAAATTCGCCATAAAAAAATAAAACTTAAAAAATTTAAAAACTCAACTTATGGTCCTATGTCGCAGGCCGAAAAAAATACTTGGGATCGGGTCCTTACGATGCCACTTTGTGAATACTTTCACAAGACGTTCCTTAATCAAGATACATAGGTCATTTGCGGGCACTCGTAGAAGATTCGCCATAAAAGCAGAAAACTTAAAAAAATTAAAAACTCAACTTATGGTCCTATGTCGAAGGCCGAAAAAAATACTTGGGATCGGGTCCTTACGATGCCACTTTGTAAATACCTTCACAAGACGTTGCTTAATCAAGATACACAGGTCATTTGCGGGCACTCGTAGAAGATTCACCATAAAAGCAGAAAACTTGAAAATTTTAAAAACTCAACTTATGGTCCTATGTCGAAGGCAGAAAAAAATACTTGGGATCGGGTCCTTACGATGCCACTTTGTGAATACTTTCACAAGACGTTGCATAATCAAGATACATAGGTCATTTGCGGGCACTCGTAGAAGATTCGCCACAAAAGCAGAAAACTTAAAAAAATTAAAAACTCAACTTATGGTCCTATGTCGAAGACCGAAAAAAATACTTGGGATCGGGTCCTTACGATGCCACTTTGTAAATACCTTCACAAGACGTTGCTTAATCAAGATACACAGGTCATATGCGGGCACTCGTAGAAGATTCGTCATAAAAAAATAAAACTTAAAAAATTTAAAAACTCAACTTATGGTCCTATGTCGAAGGCCGAAAACATTGCTTGGAATCGGGTGCTTACGTTGCCACTTTGTGAATACCTTCAGAAGACGTTGCTTAATGAAGATACACAGGTCATTTGCGGGCACTCGTAGAAGATTCGCCATAAAAGCAGAAAACTTAAAAAATTTAAAAACTCAACTTATGGTCCTATGTCGAAGGCCGAAAACATTGCTTGGAATCGGGTCCTTACGTTGCCACTTTGTGAATACCTTCAGAAGACGTTGCATAATCAAGATACATAGGTCATTTGCGGGCACTCGTAGAAGATTCGCCACAAAAGCAGAAAACTTAAATAAATTAAAAACTCAACTTATGGTCCTATGTCGAAGGCCGAATAAAATACTTGGGATCGGGTCCTTACGATGCCACTTTGTAAATACCTTCATAAGACGTTGCTCAATCAAGATACACAGGTCATTTGCGGGCACTCGTAGAAGATTCACCATAAAAGCAGAAAACTTGAAAATTTTAAAAACTCAACTTATGGTCCTATGTCGCAGGCCGAAAAAAATACTTGGGATCGGGTCCTTACGATGCCACTTTGTGAATACTTTCACAAGACGTTGCATAATCAAGATACATAGGTCATTTGCGGGCACTCGTAGAAGATTCGCCACAAAAGCAGAAAACTTAAAAAAATTAAAAACTCAACTTATGGTCCTATGTCGAAGACCGAAAAAAATACTTGGGATCGGGTCCTTACGATGCCACTTTGTAAATACCTTCAAAAGACGTTGCTTAATCAAGATACACAGGTCATTTGTGGGCACTCGTAGAAAATTCGCCATAAAAAAATAAAACTTAAAAAACTTAAAAACTCAACTTATGGTCCTATGTCGAAGGCCGAAAAAAATACTTGGGATCGGGTCCTTACGATGCCACTTTGTAAATACCTTCACAAGACGTTGCTTAATCAAGATACACAGGTCATTTGCGGGCACTCGTAGAAAATTCGCCATAAAAAAATAAAACTTAAAAAATTTAAAAACTCAACTTATGGTCCTATGTCGAAGGCCGAAAAAAATACTTGGGATCGGGTCCTTACGATGCCACTTTGTGAATACCTTTATAAGACGTTGCTCAATCTAGATACTTAGGTCATTTGCGGGCACTCGTAGAAGATTCACAATAAAAGTAGAAAACTTGAAAATTTTAAAAACTCAACTTATGGTCCTATGTCGCAGGCCGAAAAAATACTTGGGATCGGGTCCTTACGATGCCACTTTGTGAATACCTTCATAAGACGTTGCTCAATCAAGATACACAGGTCATTTGCGGGCACTCGTAGAAGATTCGCCACAAAAGCAGAAAACTTAAAAAAATTAAAAACTCAACTTATGGTCCTATGTCGATGGCCGAAAAAAATACTTGGGATCGGGTCCTTACGATGCCACTTTGCGAGTACTTTCACAAGACGTTGCTAAATCAAGATACACAGGTCATATGCGGGCACTCGTAGAAGATTCGTCATAAGAAAATAAAACTTAAAAAATTTAAAAACTCAACTTATGGTCCTATGTCGAAGGCCGAAAACATTGCTTGGAATCGGGTCCTTACGTTGCCACTTTGTGAATACCTTCAGAAGACGTTGCATAATCAAGATACACAGGTCATTTGCGGGCACTCGTAGAAGATTCGCCATAAAAGCAGAAAACTTAAAAAAATTAAAGACTCAACTTATGGTCCTATGTCGAAGACCGACAAAAATACTTGGGATCGGGTCCTTACGATGCCACTTTGTAAATACCTTCACAAGACGTTGCTTAATCAAGATACACAGATCATTTGCGGGCACTCGTAGAAGATTCACCATAAAAGGAGAAAACTTGAAAATTTTAAAAACTCAACTTATGGTCCTATGTCGCAGGCCGAAAAAAATACTTGGGATCGGGTCCTTACGATGCCACTTTGTGAATACTTTCACAAGACGTTGCTTAATCAAGATACATAGGTCATTTGCGGGCACTCGTAGAAGATTCGCCATAAAAGCAGAAAACTTAAAAAAATTAAAAACTCAACTTATGGTCCTATGTCGAAGACCGAAAAAAATACTTGGGATCGGGTCCTTACGATGCCACTTTGTAAATACCTTCACAAGACGTTGCTTAATCAAGATACACAGGTCATTTGCGGGCACTCGTAGAAGATTCACCATAAAAGCAGAAAACTTGAAAATTTTAAAAACTCAACTTATGGTCCTATGTCGCAGGCCGAAAAAAATACTTGGGATCGGGTCCTTACGATGCGACTTTGTGAATACCTTCACAAGACGTTGCTCAATCAAGATACACAGGTCATTTGCGGGCACTCGTAGAAGATTCACCATAAAAGCAGAACCCGATTCCAAGCAATGTTTTCGGCCTTCGACATAGGACCATAAGTTGAGTTTTTAAATTTTTTAAGTTTTATTTTTTTATGACGAATCTTCTACGAGTGCCCGCATATGACCTGTGTATCTTGATTTAGCAACGTCTTGTGAAAGTACTCGCAAAGTGGCATCGTAAGGACCCGATCCCAAGTATTTTTTTCGGCCTTCGACATAGGACCATAAGTTGAGTTTTTAAAATTTTCAAGTTTTCTGCTTTTATGGTGAATTTTCTACGAGTGCCCGCAAATGACCTGTGTATCTTGATTAAGCAACGTCTTGTGAAGGTATTTACAAAGTGGCATCGTAAGGACCCGATCCCAAGTATTTTTTTCGGCCTGCGACATAGGACCATAAGTTGAGTTTTTAAAATTTTCAAGTTTTCTGCTTTTATGGCGAATCTTCTACGAGTGCCCGCAAATGACCTGTGTATCTTGATTTAGCAACGTCTTGTGAAAGTACTCGCAAAGTGGCATCGTAAGGACCCGATCCCAAGTATTTTTTTCGGCCTTCGACATAGGACCATAAGTTGAGTTTTTAATATTTTTAAGTTTTCTGCTTTTGTGGCGAATCTTCTACGAGTGCCCGCAAATGACCTGTGTATCTTGATTGAGCAACGTCTTATGAAGGTATTCACAAAGTGGCATCGTAAGGACCCGATCCCAAGTATTTTTTTCGGCCTTTGACATAGGACCATAAGTTGAGTTTTTAAATTTTTTAAGTTTTATTTTTTTATGGCGAATTTTCTACGAGTGCCCGCAAATGACCTGTGTATCTTGATTAAGCAACGTCTTGTGAAGGTATTTACAAAGTGGCATCGTAAAGACCCGATCCCAAGTATTTTTTTCGGTCTTCGACATAGGACCATAAGTTGAGTTTTTAATTTTTTTAAGTTTTCTGCTTTTATGGCGAATCTTCTACGAGTGCCCGCAAATGACCTGTGTATCTTGATTATGCAACGTCTTCTGAAGGTATTCACAAAGTGGCAACGTAAGGACCCGATTCCAAGCAATGTTTTCGGCCTTCGACATAGGACCATAAGATGAGTTTTTAAATTTTTTAAGTTTTATTTTTTTATGACGAATCTTCTACGAGTGCCCGCATATGACCTGTGTATCTTGATTTAGCAACGTCTTGTGAAAGTACTCGCAAAGTGGCATCGTAAGGACCCGATCCCAAGTATTTTTTTCGGCCTTCGACATAGGACCATAAGTTGAGTTTTTAATTTTTTTAAGTTTTCTGCTTTTGTGGCGAATCTTCTACGAGTGCCCGCAAATGACCTGTGTATCTTGATTGAGCAACGTCTTATGAAGGTATTCACAAAGTGGCATCGTAAGGACCCGATCCCAAGTATTTTTTCGGCCTGCGACATAGGACCATAAGTTGAGTTTTTAAAATTTTCAAGTTTTCTGCTTTTATGGTGAATCTTCTACGAGTGCCCGCAAATGACCTGTGTATCTTGATTGAGCAACGTCTTGTGAAGGTATTCACAAAGTGGCATCGTAAGGACCCGATCCCAAGTATTTTTTTCGGCCTGCGACATAGGACCATAAGTTGATTTTTTTAAATTTTCAAGTTTTCTGCTTTTATGGTGAATCTTCTACGAGTGCCCGCAAATGACCTGTGTATCTTGATTAAGCAACGTCTTGTGAAGGTATTTACAAAGTGGCATCGTAAAGACCCGATCCCAAGTATTTTTTTCGGTCTTCGACATAGGACCATAAGTTGAGTTTTTAATTTTTTTAAGTTTTCTGCTTTTATGGCGAATCTTCTACGAGTGCCCGCAAATGACCTGTGTATCTTGATTATGCAACGTCTTCTGAAGGTATTCACAAAGTGGCAACGTAAGGACCCGATTCCAAGCAATGTTTTCGGCCTTCGACATAGGACCATCAGTTGAGTTTTTAAATTTTTTAAGTTTTATTTTTTTATCACGAATCTTCTACGAGTGCCCGCATATGACCTATGTATCTTGATTTAGCAACGTCTTGTGAAAGTACTCGCAAAGTGGCATCGTAAGGACCCGATCCCAAGTATTTTTTTCGGCCTTCGACATAGGACCATAAGTTGAGTTTTTAATTTTTTTAAGTTTTCTGCTTTTGTGGCGAATCTTCTACGAGTGCCCGCAAATGACCTATGTATCTTGATTATGCAACGTCTTGTGAAAGTATTCACAAAGTGGCATCGTAAGGACCCGATCCCAAGTATTTTTTTCGGCCTGCGACATAGGACCATAAGTTGAGTTTTTAAAATTTTCAAGTTTTCTGCTTTTAGTGTGAATCTTCTACGAGTGCCCGCAAATGACCTGTGTATCTTGATTGAGCAACGTCTTATGAAGGTATTCACAAAGTGGCATCATAAGGACCCGATCCCAAGTATTTTTTCGGCCTGCGACATAGGACCATAAGTTGAGTTTTTAAAATTTTCAAGTTTTCTGCTTTTATGGTGAATCTTCTACGAGTGCCCGCAAACGACCTGTGTATCTTGATTAAGCAACGTCTTGTGAAGGTATTTACAAAGTGGCATCGTAAGGACCCGATCCCAAGTATTTTTTTCGGCCTTCGACATAGGACCATAAGTTGAGTTTTTAATTTTTTTAAGTTTTCTGCTTTTATGGCGAATCTTCTACGAGTGCCCGCAAATGACCTATGTATCTTGATTAAGCAACGTCTTGTGAAAGTATTCACAAAGTGGCATCGTAAGGACCCGATCCCAAGTATTTTTTTCGGTCTTCGACATAGGACCATAAGTTGAGTTTTTAATTTTTTTAAGTTTTCTGCTTTTATGGCGAATCTTCTACGAGTGCCCGCAAATGACCTATGTATCTTGATTAAGCAACGTCTTGTGAAAGTATTCACAAAGTGGCATCGTAAGGACCCGATCCCAAGTATTTTTTTCGGCCTGCGACATAGGACCATAAGTTGAGTTTTTAAAATTTTCAAGATTTCTCCTTTTATGGTGAATCTTCTACGAGTGCCCGCAAATGACCTGTGTATCTTGATTAAGCAACGTCTTGTGAAGGTATTTACAAAGTGGCATCGTAAGGACCCGATCCCAAGTATTTTTGTCGGTCTTCGACATAGGACCATAAGTTGAGTCTTTAATTTTTTTAAGTTTTCTGCTTTTATGGCGAATCTTCTACGAGTGCCCGCAAATGACCTGTGTATCTTGATTATGCAACGTCTTCTGAAGGTATTCACAAAGTGGCAACGTAAGGACCCGATTCCAAGCAATGTTTTCGGCCTTCGACATAGGACCATAAGTTGAGTTTTTAAATTTTTTAAGTTTTATTTTCTTATGACGAATCTTCTACGAGTGCCCGCATATGACATGTGTATCTTGATTTAGCAACGTCTTGTGAAAGTACTCGCAAAGTGGCATCGTAAGGACCCGATCCCAAGTATTTTTTTCGGCCTTCGACATAGGACCATAAGTTGAGTTTTTATTTTTTTTAAGTTTTCTGCTTTTGTGGCGAATCTTCTACGAGTGCCCGCAAATGACCTGTGTATCTTGATTGAGCAACGTCTTATGAAGGTATTCACAAAGTGGCATCGTAAGGACCCGATCCCAAGTATTTTTTCGGCCTGCGACATAGGACCATAAGTTGAGTTTTTAAAATTTTCAAGTTTTCTACTTTTATTGTGAATCTTCTACGAGTGCCCGCAAATGACCTAAGTATCTAGATTGAGCAACGTCTTATAAAGGTATTCACAAAGTGGCATCGTAAGGACCCGATCCCAAGTATTTTTTTCGGCCTTCGACATAGGACCATAAGTTGAGTTTTTAAATTTTTTAAGTTTTATTTTTTTATGGCGAATTTTCTACGAGTGCCCGCAAATGACCTGTGTATCTTGATTAAGCAACGTCTTGTGAAGGTATTTACAAAGTGGCATCGTAAGGACCCGATTCCAAGTATTTTTTCGGCCTTCGACATAGGACCATAAGTTGAGTTTTTAAATTTTTTAAGTTTTATTTTTTTATGGCGAATTTTCTACGAGTGCCCACAAATGACCTGTGTATCTTGATTAAGCAACGTCTTTTGAAGGTATTTACAAAGTGGCATCGTAAGGACCCGATCCCAAGTATTTTTTTCGGTCTTCGACATAGGACCATAAGTTGAGTTTTTAATTTTTTTAAGTTTTCTGCTTTTGTGGCGAATCTTCTACGAGTGCCCGCAAATGACCTGTGTATCTTGATTGAGCAACGTCTTATGAAGGTATTCACAAAGTGGCATCGTAAGGACCCGATCCCAAGTATTTTTTCGGCCTGCGACATAGGACCATAAGTTGAGTTTTTAAAATTTTCAAGTTTTCTACTTTTATTGTGAATCTTCTACGAGTGCCCGCAAATGACCTAAGTATCTAGATTGAGCAACGTCTTATAAAGGTATTCACAAAGTGGCATCGTAAGGACCCGATCCCAAGTATTTTTTTCGGCCTTCGACATAGGACCATAAGTTGAGTTTTTAAATTTTTTAAGTTTTATTTTTTTATGGCGAATTTTCTACGAGTGCCCGCAAATGACCTGTGTATCTTGATTAAGCAACGTCTTGTGAAGGTATTTACAAAGTGGCATCGTAAGGACCCGATTCCAAGTATTTTTTTCGGCCTTCGACATAGGACCATAAGTTGAGTTTTTAAATTTTTTAAGTTTTATTTTTTTATGGCGAATTTTCTACGAGTGCCCACAAATGACCTGTGTATCTTGATTAAGCAACGTCTTTTGAAGGTATTTACAAAGTGGCATCGTAAGGACCCGATCCCAAGTATTTTTTTCGGTCTTCGACATAGGACCATAAGTTGAGTTTTTAATTTTTTTAAGTTTTCTGCTTTTGTGGCGAATCTTCTACGAGTGCCCGCAAATGACCTGTGTATCTTGATTGAGCAACGTCTTATGAAGGTATTCACAAAGTGGCATCGTAAGGACCCGATCCCAAGTATTTTTTCGGCCTGCGACATAGGACCATAAGTTGAGTTTTTAAAATTTTCAAGTTTTCTACTTTTATTGTGAATCTTCTACGAGTGCCCGCAAATGACCTAAGTATCTAGATTGAGCAACGTCTTATAAAGGTATTCACAAAGTGGCATCGTAAGGACCCGATCCCAAGTATTTTTTTCGGCCTTCGACATAGGACCATAAGTTGAGTTTTTAAATTTTTTAAGTTTTATTTTTTTATGGCGAATTTTCTACGAGTGCCCGCAAATGACCTGTGTATCTTGATTAAGCAACGTCTTGTGAAGGTATTTACAAAGTGGCATCGTAAGGACCCGATTCCAAGTATTTTTTTCGGCCTTCGACATAGGACCATAAGTTGAGTTTTTAAATTTTTTAAGTTTTATTTTTTTATGGCGAATTTTCTACGAGTGCCCACAAATGACCTGTGTATCTTGATTAAGCAACGTCTTTTGAAGGTATTTACAAAGTGGCATCGTAAGGACCCGATCCCAAGTATTTTTTTCGGTCTTCGACATAGGACCATAAGTTGAGTTTTTAATTTTTTTAAGTTTTCTGCTTTTGTGGCGAATCTTCTACGAGTGCCCGCAAATGACCTATGTATCTTGATTATGCAACGTCTTGTGAAAGTATTCACAAAGTGGCATCGTAAGGACCCGATCCCAAGTATTTTTTTCGGCCTGCGACATAGGACCATAAGTTGAGTTTTTAAAATTTTCAAGTTTTCTGCTTTTATGGTGAATCTTCTACGAGTGCCCGCAAATGACCTGTGTATCTTGATTGAGCAACGTCTTATGAAGGTATTTACAAAGTGGCATCGTAAGGACCCGATCCCAAGTATTTTTTTCGGCCTTCGACATAGGACCATAAGTTGAGTTTTTAATTTATTTAAGTTTTCTGCTTTTGTGGCGAATCTTCTACGAGTGCCCGCAAATGACCTATGTATCTTGATTATGCAACGTCTTCTGAAGGTATTCACAAAGTGGCAACGTAAGGACCCGATTCCAAGCAATGTTTTCGGCCTTCGACATAGGACCATAAGTTGAGTTTTTAAATTTTTTAAGTTTTCTGCTTTTATGGCGAATCTTCTACGAGTGCCCGCAAATGACCTGTGTATCTTGATTAAGCAACGTCTTCTGAAGGTATTCACAAAGTGGCAACGTAAGCACCCGATTCCAAGCAATGTTTTCGGCCTTCGACATAGGACCATAAGTTGAGTTTTTAAATTTTTTAAGTTTTATTTTTTTATGACGAATCTTCTACGAGTGCCCGCATATGACCTGTGTATCTTGATTAAGCAACGTCTTGTGAAGGTATTTACAAAGTGGCATCGTAAGGACCCGATCCCAAGTATTTTTTTCGGTCTTCGACATAGGACCATAAGTTGAGTTTTTAATTTTTTTAAGTTTTCTGCTTTTGTGGCGAATCTTCTACGAGTGCCCGCAAATGACCTATGTATCTTGATTATGCAACGTCTTGTGAAAGTATTCACAAAGTGGCATCGTAAGGACCCGATCCCAAGTATTTTTTTCGGCCTGCGACATAGGACCAAAAGTTGAGTTTTTAAAATTTTCAAGTTTTCTGCTTTTAGTGTGAATCTTCTACGAGTGCCCGCAAATGACCTGTGTATCTTGATTGAGCAACGTCTTATGAAGGTATTCACAAAGTGGCATCATAAGGACCCGATCCCAAGTATTTTTTCGGCCTGCGACATAGGACCATAAGTTGAGTTTTTAAAATTTTCAAGTTTTCTGCTTTTATGGTGAATCTTCTACGAGTGCCCGCAAACGACCTGCGTATCTTGATTAAGCAACGTCTTGTGAAGGTATTTACAAAGTGGCATCGTAAGGACCCGATCCCAAGTATTTTTTTCGGCCTTCGACATAGGACCATAAGTTGAGTTTTTAATTTTTTTAAGTTTTCTGCTTTTATGGCGAATCTTCTACGAGTGCCCGCAAATGACCTATGTATCTTGATTAAGCAACGTCTTGTGAAAGTATTCACAAAGTGGCATCGTAAGGACCCGATTCCAAGTATTTTTTTCGGCCTGCGACATAGGACCATAAGTTGAGTTTTTAAAATTTTCAAGTTTTCTGCTTTTATGGTGAATCTTCTACGAGTGCCCGCAAATGACCTGTGTATCTTGATTGAGCAACGTCTTGTGAAGGTATTCACAAAGTGGCATCGTAAGGACCCGATCCCAAGTATTTTTTTCGGCCTGCGACATAGGACCATAAGTTGAGTTTTTAAAATTTTCAAGTTTTCTGCTTTTATGGTGAATCTTCTACGAGTGCCCGCAAATGACCTGTGTATCTTGATTAAGCAACGTCTTGTGAAGGTATTTACAAAGTGGCATCGTAAGGACCCGATCCCAAGTATTTTTTTCGGTCTTCGACATAGGACCATAAGTTGAGTTTTTAATTTTTTTAAGTTTTCTGCTTTTATGGCGAATCTTCTACGAGTGCCCGCAAATAACCTATGTATCTTGATTAAGCAACGTCTTGTGAAAGTATTCACAAAGTGGCATCGTAAGGACCCGATCCCAAGTATTTTTTTCGGCCTGCGACATAGGACCATAAGTTGAGTTTTTAAGATTTTCAAGTTTTCTCCTTTTATGGTGAATCTTCTACGAGTGCCCGCAAATGACCTGTGTATCTTGATTAAGCAACGTCTTGTGAAGGTATTTACAAAGTGGCATCGTAAGGACCCGATCCCAAGTATTTTTGTCGGTCTTCGACATAGGACCATAAGTTGAGTCTTTAATTTTTTTAAGTTTTCTGCTTTTATGGCGAATCTTCTACGAGTGCCCGCAAATGACCTGTGTATCTTGATTATGCAACGTCTTCTGAAGGTATTCACAAAGTGGCAACGTAAGGACCCGATTCCAAGCAATGTTTTCGGCCTTCGACATAGGACCATAAGTTGAGTTTTTAAATTTTTTAAGTTTTATTTTCTTATGACGAATCTTCTACGAGTGCCCGCATATGACCTGTGTATCTTGATTTAGCAACGTCTTGTGAAAGTACTCGCAAAGTGGCATCGTAAGGACCCGATCCCAAGTATTTTTTTCGGCCTTCGACATAGGACCATAAGTTGAGTTTTTAATTTTTTTAAGTTTTCTGCTTTTGTGGCGAATCTTCTACGAGTGCCCGCAAATGACCTGTGTATCTTGATTGAGCAACGTCTTATGAAGGTATTCACAAAGTGGCATCGTAAGGACCCGATCCCAAGTATTTTTTCGGCCTGCGACATAGGACCATAAGTTGAGTTTTTAAAATTTTCAAGTTTTCTACTTTTATTGTGAATCTTCTACGAGTGCCCGCAAATGACCTAAGTATCTAGATTGAGCAACGTCTTATAAAGGTATTCACAAAGTGGCATCGTAAGGACCCGATCCCAAGTATTTTTTTCGGCCTTCGACATAGGACCATAAGTTGAGTTTTTAAATTTTTTAAGTTTTATTTTTTTATGGCGAATTTTCTACAAGTGCCCGCAAATGACCTGTGTATCTTGATTAAGCAACGTCTTGTGAAGGTATTTACAAAGTGGCATCGTAAGGACCCGATCCCAAGTATTTTTTTCGGCCTGCGACATAGGACCATAAGTTGAGTTTTTAAAATTTTCAATTTTTTTGCTTTTATGGTGAATCTTCTACGAGTGCCCGCAAATGACCTGTGTATCTTGATTGAGCAACGTCTTATGAAAGTATTCACAAAGTGGCATCGTAAGGACCCGATCCCAAGTATTTTTTTCGGCCTGCGACATAGGACCATAAGTTGAGTTTTTAAAATTTTCAAGTTTTCTGCTTTTATGGTGAATCTTCTACGAGTGCCCGCAAATGACCTATGTATCTTGATTAAGCAACGTCTTGTGAAGGTATTTACAAAGTGGCATCGTAAGGACCCGATCCCAAGTATTTTTTTCGGCCTTCGACATAGGACCATAAGTAGAGTTTTTAATTTTTTTAAGTTTTCTGCTTTTATGGCGAATCTTCTACGAGTGCCCGCAAATGACCTATGTATCTTGATTTAGCAACGTCTTGTGAAGGTATTCGCAAAGTGGCATCGTAAGGACCCGATCCCAAGTATTTTTTTCGGCCTGCGACATAGGACCATAAGTTGAGTTTTTAAAATTTTCAAGTTTTCTGCTTTTATGGTGAATCTTCTACGAGTGCCCGCAAATGACCTGTTTATCTTGATTGAGCAACGTCTTATGAAGATATTTACAAAGTGGCATCGTAAGGACCCGATCCCAAGTATTTTTTTCGGCCTTCGACATAAAGACTGTATCGTTAAATATGGAGACAACTTTGAGTAGCCGTATTTATTTGCTATTTTATTTTTCTTATAACAAGACATTTCTTCACAGTATCCATAAAGTGGCATCGTTAGGACCCGATTCCAAGCAATGTTTTCGGCCTTCGACGTAGGACCATAAGTTGAGTTTTTCAAATTTTCAAGTTTTATTTTTTTTCGGTGAATCTGTTTCGAGTGCCCGCAAATGGCCTAACTATCTGCAATCAAAAAGGTCTTGTGAAAGTATTCACAAAGTGGCATCGTTAGGACCTGATTCTAAGCAATTTTTTCGGCCTTCGACGTCGGATCATAAGTTGAGTTTTTAATATTTTCAAGTTTTATTTTTTTTCGGCGAATCGGTTTCGAGTGCCCGCAAATGGCTTAACTATCTGCAATCAGCAAGGTCCTATGAAGGTATTCACAAAGTGGCATCGTTAGGACCCGATTCTAAACAACTTTTTCGGCCTTCGACGTCGGACCATAAGTTGAGTTTTTAATATTTTCAAGTTTTATTTTTTTTCGGCTAATCGGTTTTGAGTGCCCGCAAATGGCTTAACTATCTGCAATCAGCAAGGTCTTATGAAGGTATCCACAAAGTGGCATCGTTAGGACCCGATTCCAAGCAATTTTTTCGGCCTTCGACGTAGGACCATAAGTTGAGTTTTTCAAATTTTCAAGTTTTATTTTTTATCGTCGAATCTAGTTCGAGTGCCCGCAAATGGCTAAACTGTCTGCAATCAGCAAGATCTTATGAAGGTATGCACAAAGTGGCATCGTTAGGACCCGATTGTGTTATGAAGGTATGCACAAAATAGCATCATAAGGTCATCATGCAGGAGCGTAAGTTGAATTTTTCAAATTTTCATTTTTTTTTTTGGAAAATCTAAGTAGGTCCTAACGATTCTAATTTGTGAACAAACGTCAACTTATGAATATCTGTCGATTGAGATCAAAAAAACTTGCAATAGGTGGTTTGGGGTGGCTAGCGTGAAGACAGCCACCCCACTTTGAAAAAAAAATAAAAAAATAAGGAATAGGGTCCTAACGATTCTAATATGTGAACAAACGTCAACTTGTGAATATCTATCGATACAGACCAAAAAAACTCGCAAAAAGTGGTTTGGGGTGGTTAGCGTGAAGACAGCCACCCCACTTTGAAAAAAAATAAAAAAATGAGGAATAGGGTCCTAACGATTTTAATATGTGAACAAACGTCAACTAATGAATATCTATCGATAGAAATCAAAAAAACTTGGAAAAAGTGGTTTGGGGTGGCTAGCGTGAAGACAGCCACCCCATTTTGATTTTTAAAAAAAATGATGTTAGGATCGGGTCCTAACGATTTTACCTACTGAACAAACGTGAACTAACGATGAACTAACGATTCCGATATGCCATTTGCGGGCAAAAAAAATGGGGTGGTCAACTTCACGAGCATAAATTTAATAGCAGATGAGGTGACAATGCCTTTGCGCGTGCTGAATGTAAGAAATTAGAAAAAAAAAGCGAAGTCAACTGTCAGTGTCACTAAGCTGTCATTGGTGTTTATTTTTCTAATTTCTTACAATTCAGCACGCGTAATTTGCCTATCTTCATAAAACTTTACATATACCCAATTGCAATACAGTCGTGTTTAATGCATGGTTGTTCCGTGTACGGTACAACGTGCATTCTTTCATCATTCTATCTGAAATGACACAAAACGATCATTATTCATACTAAACAAAGCCATAACTTCGGATTGGGCGAATAAAACATTTTTATTAGGATGCAAAGACTTTCCAAACGATTAAATTATACGACTGCATAATACATAACCTCAAATCGACGTTTTTTGATATAAAAGTTGAAATTAAATTGAGTAAGTTGTGTTTATTTGCTTATGACTTTTTAATGGTTTTTTTGTTGCGACTGAGCTTTATAAATTAGCATTATGAGCAAGAACCATAATACTATAACTAAAACTTTATTGATTTGCTCAGGATAACGTCAATCAGTCACCATGTGCGTCTGTGACGATCATGAGGTCAAAGGGTTTAACTTGGAGTAGGCACGGTATCTAAGGGACCATCCACACTCATAAGGGACCGGCCACACTTAAGAGACGCATGTCCTGAGGTGTGGAACGGACGTCCGCGCCACGCCGCCTGAATGTAATTCAAAAAACGTCTCCTCAGTACATTTTGTATAGGAAGGACATAAGACGCGCCCCAGGCGGCGTGGCGGCGGCGTGTACTGAGGAGACGTTTTTTGAATTACATTCAGGCGGCGTGGCGGAGACGTCCGTTGCGCGCAGCGAGACACGCGACGCCTAAGTGGGAACGCTGCCTAACGTAGCAGTGTATCTGAAACTGGAAAATCTAATTTTTCAGTCTGTTGGGTTTAGTTCGGTTACAAATAGATCTAAAACGGCTTTATATCTTTGGCTGTAGAGCGACTTTTCTTTAGGTACCTTTTTCACGAAATCACGATGGCTGAAATCGTCTTAGGGCCGGTTGCATCAAACCGTCTGACGTCGTTAAAGCGTTCGTTAAATTGTATTGTATGGAAAGTTCCATAGACGTCTGCTGCGAGACGATGATGTGTCTGTCAAATATGGTTGATGCAACTGGCCCTTAATCAGGACTATCTGAAGGCGAACATCGACACTTGAAATTGTATTTTCGTGTTCGTGAAACCTAGGCGCGGTAGATAATCAATGAGTACTTATATGTCAACTTTTTATAAGTCATTAATGTTACTAGTGTTATTATCGCCACAATTATCTGCCATACGAAAGTTCACATGCCTAACCATATAAAACGGTTGTCGAAAGCCACTCCGCTTTTTTCGAGTGTAATGGACATTGCCGAAATAATAAAACACGGTGGAGCCTGAACTATTCATTTTTACGATAGTTTCATTAAAAGTTTCGTAATCGTAATTGGTATGAAATGTCGGGCCATTATGAGGGCCTGCTGAGAATTTTAACGAAGCTTCAGTGGGGAGATGAGAAATACATATTTCGGCTTCATGTGACTATTGGCAAAAAAACAGACAAACCTTTTAATTGAGCGCGAAAATAAAAATTTAAAAAACACCCGTCTAAGTGGACCGATTCTCATAAAACATGGCTAAGCACACTCCCGACTAATTCAGCTTTCAAACAAAAAAAAAACGAAATCTAAATCATCCGTTCCTAAGCTACGATGCCACAGACAGCCTGACAACACGTCAAACATATAACACCCAGTCGCTTTTGCGTCGGGGTAATAAAAAGGACTCCCAAGAGCTAACATACAAGATGAGTTTAGTTTAGTGTTTGCATCTACGTTGATGTACCCAAGTACCCATACTCATACGCGTATGTCACGCGGTCTGACGTCTCGTCTGTCATAAACCTTCATAGTCTTCAAACACTACAGGGTGATGTGACTAAGCCTAACATTTTCTATCTTCGTTGGTTTTAGATATTATGTAACCCAATTATTCCCAGCAGCCATAAAGCCCGGCACTCACTGCCGTAATTGAATTCCCCTGTAATGAGGGCTCCGAGTTCGCCTTTGTGACTATTCATTAAACATTTAGCATAGTTTGACTGGAACTAGACGCGGTTTAACACTGATTAACGTATGTAGAATCAAAGGGAAATCGTGTAATAAATGTAATTGTTGAAGACCTTAAAAAACTTTTCCTTTTTTACAGGTCCTTCTAAAAAGTAGAAAACAGTAACGCCTAAAATAGTACATTACGTGCGGAAAAGAAGAAAGTTTGAAACGAGTGGCGATAAATTAAAACACGACCGAATCGACACGAGTTACGAATTCCCTTTTCGCACGTGTATCCTACGATGTTTTTCAGTACAGATGACCCTCCGAAGTTTGGGAGGAATTTTAAGCATCAGGGGACCGATTTTTGAATCTCGAATGAATTCGCCGTTCGAAAGTCTGTGGAAAACGATGTAAGGCAGCGTTCCCACTTATGCGTCGCGTGTCTCGGGGCGCGCAAGGGGCGTCCGCGCCACGCCGCTTAAGTGTAATTCAAAAAACGTCTCCTCAGTACATTTTGTATAGGAAAGACGTAAGACGCGCCCCAGGTGGCGTGGCGGCGGCGGGGCGCGCGCCGCGCCGCTTGGCGGCGCGCCTTACGTCCTTCCTATACAAAATGTACTGAGGAGACGTTTTTTGAATTACACTTAAGCGGCGTGGCGCGGACGCCCCTTGCGCGCCCCGAGACACGCGACGCATAAGTGGGAACGCTGCCTAATGCTACGACTTTCGAACGGCGAATACATGCGTTCGAGATTCAAATATCGGTCCCCAGTACGTACAAAGCTTATACGCGATAAAAGGCACACCTACAAATGTTTGCCCAAGACAATCGGCGCACATTTCTGGTGAAAAATTAGCTCTGCCAAGCGAAAAGGTCCCAAGACACTTTCATTTTACTTAGCCGACGTGGAAATTGGCAAGACGAGACGGGGTTCTAGTCGCTTACAATGCTTACATGTTAGAGGCGAGCCTCCTGTTTAAACACGGTGGCAAACAAACGTACATCCATGGTCATATGGAATTATGGATCGGAACTAAATAATGCAAGAAAAAGCTTTAGTTTAAAAAAAAATCGATGGAATCAGGGGTTAATTTGCAGGAATCCATGTTAACACGTATTTTACGTAAAATAAGCACGCAAATAAATTAAAAAGCCCACTACCAAAAATACAAAATTAGACACATGTTTGCAAGTTGCCGGATCTGCCACGGTCAACATCCCCTGAGAATATCCGAGGAATATTTATAAACTAGAATAAAATAAAAGGTAGGCATACCTAAATTGCAAGCAAATCCTCGATTACATAAAAGATTCCAAAGATCCAAGCACACCTCGGACTATCGCGATGAAAGAAACGCGTTCCTAGTTCCTACACACAGTCTAAGCTCGTGTGGGTTAACGCGTACCATGCTTGTATGAGTGAGATATGTCAGGTCGACTGGTCGCGTTCTTGACAGGCGGTAACTGTGAGGTAACCGAGAGCGGGTGGGCGGCACTTTCAGCGGGGAGCAAGTTTGGCTGACAGTTCGACTCACGTCTATTCACACCTTTTGGATAACATCCAAGTCGGAAGCTTTTACATGATTGGATCGCGAAAAGGGGTTTTCACCCCGTCCGTTTACGAGGGAGAAATAATGCGGTGCTTAAATATGTATCTTTGTGTTATCGTTATTTGGCTTGAGTTGAAATGAAACAGTAAAGATTAGGTATTCAGGTAGATTTGATTACTTGGAAAGTCGACAGAACGTAAGTATAACGTTTTCAGTACAGATGGTGTTTTTTTTACGCCCTAGTGCGAGTGGTTCATTGTATGCCAGGTCGAAACTTCGGAGGCTCATCTGTACTGAAAAACGTCGTACGATACACGTGCGAAAAGGAAATTCGTAACTCGTGTCAATTTAAAACACTTCCTTCGGTCGTGTTTTAATTTATCGCCACTCGTTTTGAACTTCCTTTTTTAAGCACTTGTATCGTAATGTACTATTTCAGTTCAGTTGTCGTGTTTTGTACACACATTTATGTCACTAGCAGGTCGAACGCGATTAAATTATCATTACTTTACCTTTTTTTCGATGATATAAAAAGTATATTATTTTATACTTGCGTGAAACATGCTTAGGTATGCGTACTTCGGAAAATTTTCCAGTGTTACAGAACTCATCCCAGATGAAAAATATTATAGTCCTATTAAGCGACAATGTATCTTTTTCTTACGAACGGCACATGTAAACTATCACATTTGTAAGATTTTGCTTCAATCGGCTGTACAATAACGTGTAAAATTACTAACGCTGATACGCATTTATAATTTAACTGCATTTATGCAGAAATGGGCGTTGCACAAGATGCAGCCCATTTAGAAATCACAATAGGTAGCCTAGATAAAGCACTAACTTGTCCCACTAGTAAGGCATTGGTCCCACCAAAAGCGATGAGCTATCGGAGAATAACCACAAAATTAAAATTTTGAAAATACCCCTGACCGCGACATAGTGGACCGATTTTCATGAAACATGGCTAAGAACACTCCCGACTACCTCAGCTTTCAAACACAAAAAATTAAATCTAAATCGGTTCATCCGTTCGGGAGCTACGATGCCACAGACAGACAGACAGACACGTCAAACTTATAACACCCCGTCGTTTTTGCGTCGGGGGTTAACAAAAGATAGTCGCTCCCGTGTAAATATAGTAAATATATATAACCTAACGACAAAATTAAAATTATGAAAAAGCCCCCGACCGCGACATAGTGGACGGATTTTCATGAAACATGGCTAAGAGCACTCCCGACTAACTCAGCTTTCAAACACAAAAACTAAATCTAAATCGGTTCATCCGTTCGAGAGCGACGATGCCACAGACAGACACACACACAGACAGACAAACAGACAGACAGACAGACATACACACAGACAGACACGTCAAACTTATAACACCCCGTCGTTTTTGCGTCGGGGGTTAAAAAGAGAGAGCGAGCCATTTATAGTTCATCGCTCGACGACGTACTACAACTCGCTCGCGCTGTCATTGCGTCTCTTTTCACACAGGAGCGACATTTTTTTTTTTTTTAGTATGAATAGGTAGACGTTTGACCACGATCACACCTGATGGTAAGTGATGATGCGGTCTACGGTGGAGCACGCTTACCTATGGCAGCGTCCCCACTTAGGGACCATCCACAATCATAAGGCAGCGTTCCCACTTAAGCGTCGCGTGTCTCGGGGCGCGCAACGGACGTCTCCGCCACGCCGCCTGAATGTAATTCAAAAAACGTCTCCTCAGTACATTTTGTATAGGAAGGACGTAAGACGCGCCCCAGGCGGCGTGGCGGTGGCGCGCCCCGAGACACGCGACGCTTAAGTGGGAACGCTGCCTAAGACGCACGTCTCCGCCACGCCGGAGACGTCCGTTGCGCGCCCCGAGACACGCGACGCCTAAGTGGGGACGCTGCCTATGAGATACCTATTTACATACATGATATTTTTTGTTCGTTTCTACCGCCGATAGCTCATCGCTTGTTCGCTTTCGATGCGACCAGTGCATAATGGTGTTTAGGTCCTTGTAACAGCTGTGTAAAGTAAGTTACAGTGAAATGAGTAAACAAGGAAATGACAAAGGGTTTACAGCCGTCATCAAATATATCGAAGCTGCCTAAGTGCTCAGAAATATCGAAACACGCCTGGCCCCGAAGCCGAATGGCATTTCTACGACGCGAAACGAAAACGAAACGCCGCGAAGGGTAATAGTCTGGCTTTGTCGCGCCAATACGCAAGAGCGATAGAGATAGATAGCTACGAAAGATATATTATCGTGAGCGTTTGTGCATTCGGCTACGCACACTGTATTGTCTAATATGTGTACAGATATTTGTGAGAGCTTTGGCAGCCCCGATATTTCTGATAGCGACTCGACTGTACAAATATGGAAGTCATTTACTTTGTTATTGTACTTTTACCAACTTTTTGTTTGACGCGTTGGCTGTTTATTGTAATAATTGTGTCAAGGGTTTTATTGTGCATGATGTTTGCTTAATCAATGCATTTTATTTAAAAACAATTTAAGTGTTGATATTATGTTTAGTGATCGCCTGATCGGAATTGGGTGAACTAAAATACCTACTGCAAGAGGACATAATTGATATCTAGAGGACATGGAAAAGATATAATATTTTTTTGTAATTGTATTGTACACATTCATATTCAATATTTGGTATACTAACATATATAGTTTCTATGGTACACATGACTACTACAGAAATAACCTAACCACAAAATTAAAATTTTGAAAAAACCCCCGACCGCGACCTAGTGGACCGATTTTCATGAAACATGGCTAAGAACACTCCCGACTAACACAGCTTTCAAATGAAAAAAACTAAATCGAAATCGGTTCATCCGTTCGGGAGCTACGATGCCACAGACAGACACACACACAGACAGACAAACAGACAGACAGACAGACACGTCAAACTTATAACACCCCGTCGTTTTTGCGTCGGGGGTTAAAAATGATATATATCTCATTCATTAATTTTTTTTAATCAATTCATTATTTTGGACTGATTAGCGGTGATCATGAAAAATTCTTTGTGTGGAATGTGAATTTTATAAAAAATGTTTAAAAAATGATTGACCTTTCATTTGGTTAAGGTAATCTATGAATAGGTATTCTAATAAATAATTTATTGCCCTAAGATTTTTTTACAATAAAACACTTATTTAAAAATACATTATTGTTACTGACGAGGCCATTTTTATCCTTGCGGCCATCAAATTAACACTTTCAAAGTATAATTTGACAACAAGAATTAGGTTCAGCAATGTGGGCGTTCATAAAAGACCAGTTAAAAAGAAAGACTAGCCCGTCATCATCATTTCAATGTATCTAGCGTATCATAATTCATATCATGCAAATACAAATCAATGGTATGATAATGGTTATATTAAATGTGGAAATGAATGAAAAATACGAGCTCTTTAAAGCAAGAGTAAATATGCTATTACTGAGTCAATGAACTCCATCTTAGACTGTATTTCTTCCCTTTCCATCAGATGGAAATAGGATCAATCACCAATCATTAAAAAAAAGTTTTGCGAGCTCAACAGTCTACATTTTACACCAATCTCTGGTGTCTACTAACAAAAGCTCATGTGGGTTGAACAATATGCCACAGTATTGCATAAGTACCACAAAAATTCTGCCAATGGACAGATGTTTGACCCCAATCATAATTATGAGGATTAATTTGATCAGCGAAGGTTAGCAAATTAATTTTGGTGTTTACCAATGGGGATGGTATTGGTATTTCCATATGTTGGTATGGTCAAGGTAGTCTTAATTGATGGAATATTTTATTTGTCGCAAGGAGGATGGAGGAAAGGTGAATGTTTATAATCATAAACACTATAAATTGAAATATATATCATACACGAAAGATAAAACGACAAGGCCTACTGGTGGCCGAGCCAGTAATTGAACCCGGGTCTTCCACTTTCATAGCTAACATCCTTACCACCAGACCACCCACCCGCCGTGGTACCCGACGAAGGTTTATTATGATTTGTTAATTATAGAGGTAAACATAATACAATTATAAGCGCAGTCTGGAGCATAAACAATCAAACATCTTTAGGCAAGATTTACATTACATATTATGGCTTTTTGAATATAAAAAAATTGACAGGCAAACTTAGTTGTAATCTCTGAAACAATTGTAACACATTCAGTGCCAAGCACAACATTTGCGATACCTCTTGGCGTGGTGGGCCATTGGCTTCTGAGCGACAAGATCAATCTCTGATAAATTTTATTATGAAATAAATATTCCAACCAATCAAACAATATGCCGCTTGCAGACATACAAAATGAACCCGTCTTGTGGGTTCTTTGTGAAAGTGTGTGTACTATTTCTAGCAATAATTTATGTTCAGGATAGTTATGTTTGGATTAAACATCAACTTATTTACAAATTCCAAAATTCTAAATCTTATTGGAACTTTGATTTTATATAGCACTCTTGATGCAGTAATTAAGAATCTGAATTAGCATCGGATACAAGATAAAATAAGTTGGTTTCTCAGTTTCAGTATAAACTGGATTCTCACAGGTCATACAACAATCCTCATAGACATTTCTTGAGTAATAGAGAGGTAAAAGATTGGAACCAGCCCCCGGAGGATGTCATATCGGCCCAAAGTGTCAAAAAATTCAAGAATAAGTTAGACAAGCACATTACTAATTCCAGATAACACCTGAAACCTCTGCCGACAACTGGATACAGGCTTTATCAGTTACTAATATAATATCTTATTTTATTTTATTTTTATTTTATTTGTCGATACGTTAACATGACATTACAGTGAGCTAATATGCCATGAAACTTAAATAACACATAACAACGTATAAAATTAAAAAGGTACACAATATAACACTAAGTACCTCACATTACACTCGATGGCCTAGCGTCCATTTCCTCACAAAACCTCAAGCATTCCTTTCTCACAGCCTCCCATCGCCATGCAATCAGATCGCACTCGGGTGTTGACGCCAAGAGCGCATTCAGTAGTGAGAGAAAAAAATAAAATAAAAAAAAATAAAATTAAATAGGTCATAACCAGGTTTATTAAGATTTGTTGGGTATTTAATATATATTGGGTCAAATCAGTGCTATATTAATGCTGGTAACAGTTGGAAAATACCAGATCAAAATAAAGAGTAAAATACCAACAATAATATAATAAATTCACTTGTCACTTCACATTCAATTTGCCAATTGAGTTGGCAAGATCAGGTCAAATGTTTTGACATATTTCCATCATTGATAAAATCCTTATCACCGCATTATCTGAGGAATGCGGGGGCTTCCTGAGCCTTGATAGATATTTGTTTTAACCTTCTAATTCAGGGCTATCAATATTTGGGTGGCTCCTCAAAGATTTTTACAGGAAAACATACAAAATTTTACATTTCTGTTTTTCCAATAAGAATCAATGGTATTTGCAGTAGTCAGCTTAGCACTAGGCATAGAATTTAGCAAGGCTAGCTTTACGGACCTGCTTTTTATGCCAGGTAAATATTAGCTAAGAATCTAATAAATAAAAAAAAACACTTACCATTTGAGCTTTTCAGATCCCGATGTATAAGTGATATAGGCGCATCCACATGCAGGTACGCCATCCCTCGGGCCACCTGGATGGCCCAGTCCACCAGGATGCTGGGCCTGATCTTCCTGCCGGACAACACTCGGTTCAGCGAGCCCCCGCGCGCGTACTCCATCACTAAACACAAGTTGGGCTCCTCCAAACACACGCCCTGCAACGACACTATATTCTCGTGCTGCAACATCCAGAAGAGCTTCGCCTCCTGCAGCACACTCTCCTTAATAACCTCAATGTCTTCGTTCGCGTCCTGGCGCGCCGCTTTAACCGCGACCACTTCATCGTTCCAATAGCCTCGATACACCTTCCCGAAACCGCCCACCCCTATCACTTCTTCCAATTTCAGCTCCGAGAACGACACCTGCGGCGGATCCACGTCCCCTATGACACTAGTCACCGCCAGGGGATCCTCCTCTGTCACATACTGAGCTGGGAAGATGCCTATTCGGTCTCCTATCTTTCCCGTCCACCACCCGTCGTCCCCAGAGATGTTCGGGTCTTTGGACAAGACCTCGACGATCTCGCCGCGGCGGAGGGTCAGCTCGTCCCCGCCCTGCGCTTGGTATTCGAAGACGGCGGTGAACAGAGACAGCGACGGGCGTGCTTCCTCGGCCGCCATAGCCGCGCGGCCCGCCGGCGGCATCAGCCCGGCGCGCCCATCGCCCGCGCCCGCGCTCACGCGCCCCGACACGGCTGCGGCCCGCGCCCACCCCGGTACATAACGCACGACGCCACAAAACAACGACGCGTTTGGTTATGATCACGGTATTATTCCGCCATCTTTGTTTCCCACATTGATCATGGCGGTTCGAACGACGACGGTATTGAGGTTTACGCTTGTTTTTAACACACGCGACGAATATATTCGGAGTCACTGAACACATAAACTTCGCTGCTACGGTGTTAATTATTTTCCATTCATCTATCACGTTATCAGATAGACGAAATGACAACCTTACCACAGCGAAGTCAGTGACAAACTGACGTTTTATGGTCAGTGTTGCTATAAAAAGATTTACTTTTCCACACAAAGCGAAATAATTTAATATGCACTGCTTTTTTAAAAAAGGTAAAACAAATTAATTTATTGTTAATGTATTCTCGTACAAATGGTTCAACACAAGAATCTTATATACATAAATAATCTTTTATAAGATTCTTGGTACAACATGAACATATTTTTAAATTATAATGTCAGTATTTTTTTTTTAATTACACCGGTGTGGCAAGATCAAGATTACAAACACCCTAAAATCAAAGTGTGTCAAAGTAAGTTTATTTTTTCTTTAGAGCTCGAGAAAACAAAAACTGACCAAGCCAAGCCATTACACACTCTATCAGATTTAATAGCGAAAAGTGATAGTGAAGGTGGTTCTCAAAATTAAATACCAGGGCGCCCACTTCAATTCGTATAAGTAATTAATAAAAAACAAATTCTAAATCCTATTCAGATATTCCAGATCTGGCCGGTCATAAAAAAGTTGAAAGTTTCCCATTTTTTACTTTTTTACTCTTATGCCCATAAGGTGTAATTTTTAACGCATTTATGACCCAGTCGGTTCGATATGTGGTAATGTATGTTTTGATGTCAGGGCCCCCAGTAGTCACATGAAATTTACTATTGGGTCGCGAGGGTTATAAGGTCGGGCCACGCTCAGTGTAGGGTTCCGTAGTTTTCCGTATTTTTCTCAAAAACTACTGAACCTATCAAGTTCTAAATAATTTTCCTAGAAAGTCTTTATAAAGTTCTACATTTGTGATTTTTTTCATATTTTTTAAACATATGGTTCAAAAGTTAGAGGGGGGGACGCACTTTTTTTTCCTTTAGGAGCGATTATTTCCGAAAATATTGATATTATCAAAAAACGATCTTAGTAAACCCTTATTCATTTTTAAATACCTATCCAACAATATATCACACGTTGGGGTTGGAATGACGTTGGGGTTGGAAAAAATATCAGCCCCCACTTTACATGTAGGGGGGGTACCCTAATAAAACATTTTTTTCATTTTTTATTTTTGCACTTTGTTGGCGTGATTGATATTCATATTGGTACCAAATTTCAGCTTTCTAGTGCTTACGGTTACTGAGATTATTCGCGGACCGACGGACGGACGGACGGACGGACGGACAGACAGACATGGCGAAACTATAAGGGTTCCTAGTTGACTACGGAACCCTAAAAAGTTACCTTACTTTTTCTTCCTTTTTTATTCTGGCAACATTTTTATATGGTATAACGAGACATTCATAGATGGCGCTGCATGTTGAGGAAAAAACACAAAAACAACTAACTTCATGGTCATTGTAACTCCATCTAGGCTACGTGTTTGAAACTTATTTCCCCAAATAAGTGATTGAACTATACAAAATGTGTAGATATGGAATGGTTTTCATACATATACCCTATGCAGTGTTTTTTAAAATTATCTGTTATAATAAAAAAAGTTAAAATACATCATTAAAACTAAAATTTACTTCGATTATAAACGTTGTTTATTGTGTTGTGTTATTTCGGCCCCTGCAGCATGAGGTCCCATGGTGTAATGGTTAGCACTCTGGACTTTGAATCCAGCGATCCGAGTTCAAATCTCGGTGGGACCTTGGTAACAACTTTTTTGAAGTTTCTTTTATTTTTTTTACAGTTACGATTATCGTAATTTCAACTTTGAAAACCATTTCTTTTCTTCATCTCGGAATGTTACCGGGAGCACATGGAAAAGTGAATGGCGGCGTATCTGTGGGAGTTAAGGGATGCTGGGAAGGGAGCATTATTGATCGTGCGAAAATGGGATGGACGTATCCATTCGCGCCGAGCACCCAGTCCGCGGACGTGGGACCGTCGTCTCAACCTCAAAAACACGCTTTTAGGCATTTAACGTTAGTTTAATAAACCGAAATACCAAAATACGGTCCCCGCTGGCATGTTCGCGACTCAAAAACCAAATGTTAACACCGCGCGCGTTTGACAAACTCAAAAAACCGAAACACCAACTAGAAAACCAGCATGACTAGTGATCTCAAGTATCTTCGACCAAGATTCTCGTTAATACGCTTAAATATCAATAATTAGACACCGATGGCTTGCATAAAGTGATAGAAAATTATGTGTTTTGTGTGCCGTGTGCCGTAAGAACGGGCGATAGAGTGACATGGCTGAAGTATTCTCGCCTGGATAAGTGAGTGATGTGTTCTAGCAAAATGTGTGGGATAAATTCATTTTCTAAACGTAAATTCTGTTTAAAATGGTGCTGGAGAAAGCGTTGGCCGCGGCTGGAGCCGCTTGAACGTTCTTTATAAGACTAGTTTAATAAAAAATAACCTCAAGATAGTCAAGATGAATTCGTTTAATGCCCCGACGACCCAAATAAATGCAATAGACAAGATGACAACAGTTAAGTCCAAATCGGTGGACCTGGAGGGATATGTTATCATTGTGGCCCAGACCAAAGATAACAAAGTCAAGTTGTACGGTAAGTTGTTTTAGTCCGATGGAATAATATTAGTTTCCTTGTTGGTTATCAGTTTGAAGTCGGAACTAGTGGTGGTCGAATAGGGTATCACGTAGAACTTTTGAATATTCCAAAGTTTGTTGAATTCATTTATTTTTGAATAGGACCTACCTACATACAGGGATGGCAAAGTTATCTAACGTGCCTATACTTATCCTTAATACTTTAGGTTGTCTGTCGTGATCGCTTTTTAGCGACAAGGCTGCCAGCAGTTAACCTTTGTTATGCTGCTGATTTTCTTTTAGGTATATTTGTTGTTTTTTTTTATTGCGGTGTGCAATAATAGGTAAGTAAAAAGTAGATAACGATACCTACGATTACCTACAGTTGAGTTCATAAATTTCTCCATCTTAACTCTATGCAATAAGGTGAGAAAATTGACACATATTTATGAACTTGACTGTGCCTAGAGTAGGTACAGTCGAGCAATAAACTAAAACAGGAAAGAAACCTCAGTCCTGGCAGCAAGGCCGTCCCTATCGCACTTGTAACTAATAGTGCGATAGGGTGCTAGTTTTATCATTTATCGCGCGATCCTGCTTAAACGCCTGACAGTAACTGTGTGTTTAAAATTAAAAAAAAAAATACAGACGAATAGAGAACCACCTTCTTTCGGCGGTTAAAAACCTCTTATTGTGAAACTGCATAGACTGAAAAACTTTGAGATTGTCAGTCATAATGTCATTAGCTTATGATTAGATTAAATCTAAATTAAATTTTCCTGTTGTAAAGGAATAATTATTGGTAATATTTATAAGGATTTATGAATAAACTAAGGCCCAGTAAATGGCATTCACCTTAAACTATTCCAAGATAAGTACTTCTACATAGGTAAGTAGGTACCGTCAAATGGGGTGAATAGGGATGTCGAGGTGAATAGGGACGAAGCTTAAAATATAATTTACTGGACATTTACTAAATATATACTTACAAAGTGTACCATAACAATTGAATGATACAATTTCTGTAGTATTTTTTAAGGAAATGGGAGGGCAAATCACATTTTAAGCCTCGTCCCTATTCACCCCAGCATCCCTATTCACCCCATTTGACTGTATATAAAAGACGTAATAATGCACTGTTAGATTTTTTTTACCTGAAAGTCCATACTTATATAGTATTTTGTACTAGGATCTCCGTCGGCCGGCAATATGGACAACCTGGAGCTCGCCGACGAAATCCTGGATGTGAACGAAACGAGGCTGGACGAGATGAACCACACGGATGTCATCGGACACATCCATAAGGTAAATTACCCGATATTGGGGTAATTTTATAGGAATGAGACATGAGTTTATAGTAATTTTCCATTTTACTAGAGTTGGGCCATTTTTTTCAAAATTGTCCACCCAACTTTTTTTTTGGATTTGGAATTTTTTATGTGGTTTCCACTCGTGTCTCAAGGTTTTTTCCATTCCGTTACCATTTTTTCATACAATTTGTATGGCGGTAACGGAATGGAAGGTTCGAAAAAATGTATGGAAAACCTTGGGACATTTTTTTTCTCCTTTCAGGATCGAAAGAGCTCGCGATTCTCAATATTAATCGCGTAAAAAAATACCCATGTTAGAAAAAAAGTAAGGTGGACAACTTTGAAAAAAAAAATGGCAGGAAACAGTTACATTTGCCCACGAAATCCTGGATGTGAACAAAACGAGAGTGGACGAAATGAACCACACGGGTGTCATCGGATTGGTAGTTTACTTAATCATAATATAAGTAATCACGCTTATGTAGGTATGGAGATAAAACATGAAATTCATGTCTCGTATCAGTTTTTGAGAAATAAAAGGGTTTCTTTACAATACCTATTGAATATTATAAAATTATATAAATGTGTTGTTGCAGTGCATCTCGTCCTGCCTCATCAAACTCCGGGTGAAACGACGTAGCGAGACCAAACTATGTAAGTTTTCTTCACCATTTCTATATTAATATTATGCATATTATATTATATTTACTGTTCGATTAAGCGGAAGCTACAGTTAGCAGGTACATTTAAAAAGAATTTAAGTGACGTGTGTGGAAGGGTCTCATAAGAAATGTCAGACTCCTATAAATAAACAGATAGACAGACGTACAGAATCCCACCATAAGGGTTCCTTTTGTGCCTTTTTGGAACCCTAAACATACGATGTTTGTAGTGGCTCTAGTTGTCTTTCTTTGTAGTTGAAAGTTGATGTCGGTGCACGGATAGTTTAGGTTAAGACAGTAATTATTTAGACGATACGAGAACTCGCATACGAGTTTTATTACATTGCTGATGGCTGTGGAAAATTGTACTTATGTACCCTCCAGCCCGCAATGTAACTAAAATCGCATGCGAGTTTGCACGCCGTCTAAATCAGGTTTTAGTCTCTTGAATAGGTATCTAATTATCTAACTTAATTACCTTCAATAATTACAAATGAAAAATGACATCAAATCGGCTATTAAAACTATTAAAAACTTAATTTGAACCGACTTGGTTTCAAATACGCCAATTCTGGAATCGCTCCAAATACTTCGCTCTGACATTTATTGCTCATTGCTTTTCAGTAGGCGCTCAGTCGCAATTTAGGGATTAAGTAAATGAAATCTCTAATAATCCATACTAATATTATAAATGGGAAAGTGTGTGTCTGTTTGTCAGTCTTTCACGGCAAAACGGAGCGACGAATTGACGTGATTTTTTAAGTGGAGATAGTTCAAGGGTTGAAGAAAATTGCGCTAGGCTACCAGCGGTAAGAGCGTGCGACTTTCAATCCGGAGGCCGCAGGTTCGAACCCTGGCTCGTACCAATTGAGTTTTTCGAAATCTACGTGCGAAATGTCGTTTGATATTTGCGAGTCGCTTTTCGGTGAAGGAAAACACCGGTTACCGGACTAATTCCAATAAGGCCTAGTTACCCTTCGGGTTGGAAGGTCAGATGGCAGTCGCTTCCGTAAAAAACTAGTGCCAGTTGTCAAAAGCGGACCCCAGGCTCCCATGAGTCGCGGCGAATGCCGGGATACCGCAAGGAGGATGATGAGTAGAAGGGATGAAGAGTGTCATAGGCTACTTTTTGTCTCTTTCTAACCGTAAAATGGGGGGTGGAAGTTTGTATGGAGCATTCCGGCATTCCGAATTTAACGTAAGCGAAGCCGCGGGCAAAAGCTAGTGTTATTATATGACATACAATATCGGTAAATTCATTCACATCCCCTGTCGTAAATTTTATGTTGTTTTTGGAAGCTGTTGTTCGCTTTAAACGTGGATGGGGGTATTATTGCAAAACTTTAAATTCATTTACTTGAATATAAAATAGTTGACTGCTTTATTATGACTATTTATGAAATGAGTATAAATATTCCAATGGTTTCAAATAAGATCCATTAGGGATAATTTATTACGCGATGATTAATCACTTTTTTTTATTTCGTTAATGTGTGTGATAAAGTTATTGTCAACCTTTATATACAACTAGGTTTTCTCACGCTTCGCTCGCTTTAGAAAGAGAAAAAGTTGCCTATGTCACTCTCCAGTCTCCACCCCTTCAACTATCTCCAGCTCCACTTTAAAAATTCACGTCAATTCGTCGCTCCGTTTTGCCGTAAAAGACGGACAAACAAACAGACACACTCTCCCATTTAAATAAATAAATAAATAAATATTGGGGACACCTTGTATACACAGATCAAGTTAGCCCCAACTAAGCAAAGCTTGTATTATGTGTGCTAAGCGACGATATACTATACTTAAATAGATAACATACATACATACAAATAAATAATTATATAAATAATAATATTTATATAAATAGATAAATACATACTTATATTACTTATATGCATAGAAAACATCCATGACTCAGGAACAAATATCTGTGCTCATCACACAAATAGATGACCGCGGCTCAGCAGGCAGGGTCACTACTGACTGAGCCAGACCGGTCGTCAAGTATTTATAATATTAGTATGGATTTTAAGTAACTATAGTACCTAATCGTAAATAACACTAAAGATCATGCTACTTCAACCATTTTTGGTACGCGGTACCGTTAGTTATTTTATCATGTATCTCTTCCAAAATCCGACTCACATAATCCGACTCAAATAATTTTTAAGAAAAAAAAACCGTCGCTTTTGGGGTTCTGGTGAAAGGTACTTGCGAATGTTGGATTATGTAGAAATGTTAATCTTTGATTATTTGATGGAAACACAAATGAATATACGTATACTGTTAAGGCTTGAAGAGTTTCCTCAATTCCTCATGAATCCGATATCCGCTTATAAGAAATCGAGCTTGACAAAATTTGACTTGAAAACTCAATAATTGGGCCATTTTTTTTACAAAAGTTGTCCACCCCACTTTTTTGTTACTATGGGTATTTTTTACGCGATTAATACTCCGAATCGCGTGATCTCTCGATCCTGGTAGGAGAAAAAATGTCCCAAGATTTCCATATACATTTTTTCGAACCTTCCATTCCGTTACCGCCGTACACAATGTATTAAAAAAATGGTAACGGAATGGATTCCATCATCAGAACTGGGTTCTGATAAAAATGGGACCAATCTGTATGCATATACATTCAATCACCAAAGAAAATTCAAAATCGGTCCAGTAACGACGGAGATATCGTGGAACAAACTTTAAAAAAAAATACAGATGAATTGAGAACCGCCTTCCTTGAGATTTAGGGCGGCGGTTAAAAATAGTGTCCTAACTTATAAAAATAACGAAATCTTGTATGCATTCTGGTGTTGGGCAACCCATTTCATGGTTCAATATAAGTTATTGTATAACATTTAACAAATAAAATACGAACTGCCAGTACCATAACCTATTATTATGTGTACATGCCTGTGTACACGAATAAATGTTTTTTCACCACACCAACTGATAAAGACGTTCTTTGCTATTCGAAAACTGATAGCAAAATTGCATTTTATCCACAAGAGTGCAAAGTAATTTCATACAAATTTTAACTTGATGTCTAAAGCTGGGTGTTGGCATTTCCGTATAAATGATGATTTTGAATCATAAATGTTAAATAAATTGAAGTACTTTATATATTTTGATGTTTTACAGTTCATATTTTCATAGTGTTGGTGTGGTGAAAAAAATTGTGTTTCACTCGGTGGCAAAGTTTGTTTAACCTTCGTGCCTTAATATTGGCACGTGCGGTTAAACAACAACTTTGCCCCCTTGTAAAACAAATAACTAATTATATTCTAGACTGTTCTATTCTTATTCTGTTCAATTTCACTTCTAGAAAGGCGAATTGTATTATTCATTACCTGCAACAACTCGTCAAAATAAGTTTGTCGGTCAAATAGCTCACGCTCGATGAACATAATATAACACTCATTCGGTAATAGTATTTTATGCAACTGGCGTTTAAGTGAGGTCAAAAAAGACGAGTGGCGTGAGTAACAATTTGAGGCGAAGCCGAAAATTGTTAATAAAGACGCCACGAGTATTTTTTGACTCAGTTAAACACCGTTGCATACAATACTTTTTCTACGATCATGCACTTACTTTTTAATAGTTTTCTAGAATAACTTTCGTGAAATTCGCACTATATCCTGTATTTTGACGCGTCGGCCTCCCCTCTGTTCCTGCACTCACCCTGTCGCTCGCACTCCCCCGCGCCGCCGCCAGCCCCTGGCGCCCCGCGCACCCCGCTATATTCCTTAAAGGCTTCCTAACAATGCTTTAAGAGCTATATCGTATGCGTGGGTGCGCGGGGCGCCGGGCGGGGGCGGGCATCATTTATGTAGGGTTTTATCGATCTATGCACGACACTGTAAATGACGAGAAAAAAATAATAAAAGTCTTTTTGTATTTATACTGTGTGTGAATGTAAAAACGGGAGTAGAAAAAAATAATAAAAGTCTTTTTGTATTTATTCTGTGTGTGAATGTGGTATAATGGTAATATAATCGCTACATCTCGTAACGAATGAGTGATGTTATTACTGACAGTGCTGTGATAATGATCACTGCACTAGCGGTATAAAATACTTCTGCCGTTTCGCCTCTCGCTCGTCTGTCTGTCACCACAAGGTATTCACGCAAGAAGAAAATATATCCAGGTCATCAGGGCTGTCCCGGGGCGGAAAAAAAGAAAAATAGATTCTTTTTGGGCGGCAAAATAGGTTTTTATTATTTATCACTTTGATTTTACACCTGTGGGTGTCATTGTCTCACTTTTATCAGCCAATCAACATACATGGCACACCAAATAATACGGTCATATCCATCTAAGTAGGTAATAAATTTAAAGGTGGCAAAAATACGGTTTTGGATGATACTTGCCTCTGAAACAATATTCATTCAAGCGCTTTGACAATTAAATTGTACCAAAAACATTTTCATACATAGTCGGCGAACCTACTCCGGAGGTCGCGGATTCGAACCCCAGCTTGTACGAATGAGTTTTTCGTAACTTAAGGAGGATGATGATGAGTCGGCGAACCTACTATATATTATGGTCAAAATGGTCATACTTAAATATGGGATGATGCATAAAATAAATAATTTAACTTTAAGACTATTTTGAAGTTTTATAGTTGACTTTATTGCTAATTTCTTAATAATTTATAAAGTGCAGTTTATTGCAAATTAAAATTATAAACAAAGTTGTATAATATATCAGGAACTAGTGCAGAAAGAAGTAATTAATAAAATAAAATATTATTTTAATAATTTCATATTAATATTAAGTACTCCTTGTGGATAAAGATTCTATAATGTATTTTGATATGGGTGTACAAATGTACGTGTTTCCTGAAATAAAACTTTTTTTTATGACGTAGCTTGTTCTTGTCGGTCTTGGATGATTCGAAGCAAAGCGAAGCAGGAGTAGGCTGTTTTCATTATCTGAAAACAAAATGACTACTTATAACGGAATATATAATAATAGTTCTTGGCAGAAGTCACGTTTGGCAGAAACACCTTACGCAGAATATGCTTTGGCATAAATCATTTTTATAATAACGATTCTTACGTTGGCATAATGTTGATGAACATAATTAGTGTTCTAGTCGAATCGAATAGTATACTTTCGCAGATAATATTTTTTGCATAATATTTAGGCGGCATAAAGTTACAATTTGCTTTTTGATAGCTCGTCGTCGTATCTAATATCTAACGGGGGCTCTGGGACAGTATTTCCTTTTAGATAGCGTGTCATAATTCTGCTCTTGTAATAGTATGCTATACGATTATTATGGTACATAAAATTATGCTAAATCAAAGTCGACCAAAGTAATGTTCTATGAAACTATATTATGGCAAATGTGTAGTATGCGTGGTAGTAATAATGTCAACTAAATTTTCTGCAAAATTACCATTCGACCGAAAGTTTTTCTGCGAAACATGTTATGCAAAGTGTGTTTCTGACCAAAATTATTTTGCCAGATGAGGGTAACCCCTCATAACTGTATTTTTGCTTAGGCTTCTAGTCGATAATTTCACGCGGCGACAGCTTGCTTAAATAGCCTTGCGGTAAATACGTGCCATCGCATGATTTGCATGGAAGTACTGGGTTCGAATCCAGGACTTTTTCTCTTTTTTTTTTTTAATACTACGTCGGTGGCAAACAAGCATACGGTCCGCCTGATGGAAAGCGGTCACCGTAACCTATGGACGCCTGCAACTCAAAGAGTGTCGCATGCGCGTTGCCGCCCCATTAGAAACTTGTACACTCCCCTTTGCTGCGTGTGCACAGCAAAAAGGAGTGTACAAGTTCAAAGGAGGGTTTGGGTTGCCGACGACTCAAAGGACAATAGACGGAACAAATTAGTTCCGTAAGTCCTCCCGTCGTCAGCACCCCGCACCCTCGTTGAGCTCTGGCAGCCTTACTCACCGGCAGGAACACAACACTATGAGACACTATTTTTTGTTTTATTATTATACATAAATGTATATGTACTCGTACAGTAGTTACTGAGCGTTTTCCACAAAAAAGATTAAAAACCTATTCTCTTACATGGTAATAATTTTTGGGTTCGTCGAACTCAGAATTTCTAACATAATTATCCTAATCTGATATTTTTAAAAAATCCAAAAAAGTATAGATGAATTTTAGTTTCTAAACTACGATTCGAATGTTTTTTTTTTCTAATTGTTTATTTTCGATGGAGCAAGGGTATTCAAAATATTCAAATCGCTTTTGAAATCTTAAATTAGTAAATGAAAATGCAATAGTTAACTGAGTAACGTAATGCTTTAAAAACTCAAGTGGACTTTTTTTATCTAAGGAGTAATTTCGATAAAATATTATATTTAGCGAGGGTATTAAAAGTTGTGTTTTATATCTCAACTTAATAAATAGAAAATCAAAATGACAATAAAAAAAATCAATATGTTCTCGAAGATAAAATTGATACCTTCGGCTCTCCATTCTTGCTCGGTCAATAAAAAATACGAAATTTATATCCAAAAAAATACAAAAAGTTTATAGAATCCTGGGAATCGAACGCACCTTCACGGCATGACAGACGACTGTACACCAACGACGCCATTACATAACACGCTGTTCCCGACGAAATTGGGCTATACATATATAATTATTTAAATATAAATAATAATGTCAAATCCATACTAATATTACAAATGGGAAAGGGTGTGTGTCTGTTTGTTTGTCCGTCTTTCACGGCAAAACCGGAGCGACGAATTGACGTGATTATTTAAGGGGATTTAGTTGAAGGGATGGAGAGTGACATAGGCTACTTTTTGTCTCTTTCTTACGCGAGCGAAGCCGCGGTCAAAAGCTAGTTTATTATAAATGGGAAAAGCTGGTTACTCTATAATCTGAAGGGGAAGAATTCGTTGTTTCACCAAAGATAATGTGTGTTTGTTTGTTTGTCCGTCTTTCACGGCCAAACGGAGCGACGGATTGACATGTTTTTTAAGTGGAGATAGTTGAAGGGATGGAGAGTGACATTTATGCTACTTTTGTCTCTTTCTAACGCAAGCGAAGCCGCGGGCAAAAGCTAGTACAGCACGGGTAGCATGGTCGCGCGATAGACGATAAAATATCAGGCCGTCCCTGTTGCACTATTAGTAAGTGCGATTATAGGGACGGCCAGATGTTTTATCATTTATCGCGCGACCATAATTGCCTGCCTGGACCAGATTATATTGATGATAATTATTATTTGTAACCATTTAGTTAATATTGTCTTCAGTTACCGCGATAGTTACTCATGAAATAAAAACTATGAAAACGGATTAAATCGCGTATAATGAGTTTAAAATTCATCCCGATGTTTCAAACACTTTACAGCGTTCGTGGTCAACGGGTGACTGAGGAAAAATTACAATGTGCAAAAGCTACCCATATTCTTGTATATAACCATTTAGTTGTTGTAGAAAAACATTCACACAACAATAACATAGGTCAACCAGCTCAGTAAATGCAATACTTTACTAATACTATGCCCACACTATGACCTATGTATAATGTATTATACCAGACGTGTGTATTTTATTTTATCAACAAAGGCATAATAAAGGATTGTATTGTATTTTTGTATGAAAATAAAAAATAGGAAAGCAATATAGTAATAGTCAAATATTCCATTAAAAAAATAAAAAATACTTAATAAATCCATAAAAGTTCAAATTATTAAAAAAAACTTCGGACTCGAACCCACGATCTTCTGCATCATAGTCGGTCGTTTGACCGAGACGCCATTTCGATTTACATTAGCAGTGTCGAAATACACGATATGTGTCTTTGTTGACAAAATGCATCATTATTTCTGAGTCTGCTTGAGTTAACTAAACCAATATCTTTAAATAATTACTTGTCAAGAGCCAAATGTCACTGATGACAATGTCAACTAAAAATGCGCGAAATATGACGGCTCTGTGTCTGTACACAAAAATTTGGCACGCACATTTACGTAAAATTAATAAAAAATTCACATGGATTTGTCCATGATTTCTGTATGAAACAATGTATTTCATTCACTACCGCGACGACGGATAATGTATAGTAGATGTATGCGCATATTTTTATTTAGTTGTAGTGTGCGGTGACTAAATAAATGGTAGATGTTTTTTGTATGGAAAGCGAGCCACCTTAAGAAAAAACTATTAAATGATTGATAATGGTTACATATGTTACTAGAACTACATATGTTATTACGATTTAGTGAATTTAACTAAAACTTAGTTAAAACAACTCTAAACTCTTCTCAACTCTTAAACTACGGTTTTTCCAACTTTGTAAGTATTTGTATTTTGACGCATAGGCAATTATCTCTTTTTAGTAGTTCCTTAGAAAGCTACTAAAATAGGAGCTTATTATCCAAAGGAATACGTAAGATCTTCATTATTTTTTTACTTTGTTTATTCGGTAAATATTCGGCAAAGCAACCGAATTATCCGGCCGAATACGAACATTGAAAAACTTGCCGAATATGCCGAATACCGAATATTTACCGAATATTCGGCCCATCTCTACTTGTGTCAAATTACCTTTAAAAAAAACTGTTCTACGTTAAGTTAAAGGAGTAAAATTTGTTGTAACGGTTACCGCTAACATTTGGCACATTCTATAAGAATACGTGTATTTGTCAGCGTCAGCGTCACTTCTCCCTTCACCGACTGTGAAGTGGTAAGGTTGTACCCTACACACTACCAGGCGGTCTAGCACAACTTGCGCTCTCGCGCGCGAGTCTTCAAGCGCGACTTCAGATATGCACGGGTAGCATGGTCGCGCGATAGACGATAAAATATCAGGCCGTCCCTATCGCACTATCAGTAAGGGCGATAGGGACGGCCAGATGTTATATCATTTACCGCGCGACCATAATTGCCTACATGGACTCGCAGTATATATGGAACGCACGTTTTGATAAACCGTACCGTAAGAGAAACAATGCTGCGCTTTAAAAATAGCGTGTGACATGATTGCCTTTGACTTCCCATGCAACCAGTGGCAGCGACTGGCCGAGGACCGACCCATGTATCGTCGTCTCATGCCTGGTTTTCCTCTTTGAAAGACAAATGAGCAGGCCTCTAACCCCCGCCCACCTGGGGGAGCATACCTGCCGTGTGTATGGAAGTGGGATCCTCTCTCGAATTGGGCTACACAGCCACGATGGCGTGGATAAGTGTCGTTCGAATGCGTAATCTGAATGTGTGATCTGTCATAGATATAAAGGCAAATAGTACCTGAATGTAAGTAGCCAAAGACAGAGGAAATATCTTAAGTCCAGTGATGATGATAGGAGTCTTGGCCCTCTCCATCAAGAGCTTGATGCTGCTCTTGTAGCGTTCAGAGCGCGGCAGCCATTCGCTTTTGTACGCCGCCGTTACCAATGAATCACTCTGTTTAACAGCAAAATACAAAAGTTAAATTTTGAAAAGCTTTACACTTTACATATCTAGTGGACCGATTTCCATTAAACTAAGACTAAGCACAGTCCCGACTATTTCAGCTTTATTACTAACTAGCTTTTTCCCGCGGCTTCGCTCGCGTTAGGAAGAGACAAAAAGTAGCCTATGTCACTCTCCAATCTCTCCATCCTTTCAACTATCTCCACTTATTTAAACTTTAAAATCACTCCTTCAACTTGAAATTCACGACAATTCGTCGCTCCGTTTTGCCGTGAAAGACGGACAAACAGACACACAGACTTTCCCATTTATAATATTAAGTATGGATATTAGTATGGATTCATTCTGAAGAACTTAAACAAAATACTTATAATTCGCCGAGAGATGGCGCTATACAAAATAATCTCATAATTATGTTTCTCATAATATAAGTCTACAGAATTTTGTATATGAGAAACATTATTTTAATGAAATTTGTAGGAACGGAACCCTAAAATAACGTGTCCTAAAAGTACTGTCATTACTGTCAACAGTGTCAACCATTTGGAACCTTAGGCCACTCTACTACAAGTACTACAACCGTGTCAAAATGACAAGCAGTAGGAGATTTCTTACAATCTGATTTATAGCGTCATTATGACATCGTTCTACAGTGGTCTAGGGTTCCAATTGGTTGACTGTACCCTAATTGTTTTTTTAACCGCCTTCCAAATCTCAAGGGAAGGGGTTCTCAATTCGTCTGTATTTATTATTTTTTTTAATGTTTGTTCCTCGATATCTCCGTCGTTACTGGACCGATTTTGAAAAATTTTTTTTGATTGAATGGTATATGCATACAGATTGGTCCCATTTTTCTCAGAACCCATATCTGGTGGTGGGATCCTGGATAAATCGAGGGAACTCCTCAAATCTGAAAGGCATACATATGGTGATTTTTGTGTTTTTAAAGGAACAGCATGCATTTACGTACGGAACAGTGACATTTGGTGCAGTGGAACTCCTGATGATGGTCAGAATGGAACTCCTCAAATCTGAACGGCACACTTATAGTGACTTTGGTATTTTTATAAGAACAGCATGCACTTACGTCCAGAACAGTGATATTTGGTGCAGTGGAATTGCTGATGATGGTTAGAACGGAACTCCTCAAATCTGAACGGCACACTTTTTGACAGAAGTTGAGTTATGCGAGCCGGCTACTAACTTATTATTTCTACCCACATTATGACAAAAGAAATGTTTGTTTAACTTAGATTATTTTAATAGGTTACTACATTGTCTGCACGTTAATTGTAAACTGTAAAAGAAATATTCCTTAATAATTAAGTAATTTTTGTAAATCTACCTACTTTAAATGCACGTTAGTCTATAAGTTATAAAAAATTGTATTCTCAAGCGAGTGAATTTTGTAAATTCTTTTTGGGAATAAAGATCTTAAACCGTACTTATAGTGACTTTGGTATTTTTATAAGAACAGCATGCACTTACGTCCAGAACAGTGACATTTGGTGCAGTGGAACTGCTGATGAAGAGTGAGCTGCCCCTGGTTAGAGTTCCGTTCTGATAATCATTCTCATCTGTAAGTACTTCAGAATCATCCAGATTTCAAAATTGGTTCAGAAATGACGGAGATATCGAATAACAAACATTAAAAAATATACAGACGAATTGATAACATAATCCAACATTTGAAAGTATTTATCACCAGAACCCCAAAGGAAGGCGGTTTTTTTTCTTAAAAATTATTTAGTCATGTTTTTGCACCGCCTACAACTTTTCTGCTTTGCCTAATGGTTGACTGGTAGAGAATGCCTTATGGCATTAAGTTGTGAGTGTGTGTCTTTGTGATTAAATAAATAAATAAGCCCTCGGTGAGCTAATCCGTCTCGCACTTGGCCGGTTTTTTTTTAATCTTTCTTTAATCACTATAATGGTCAAAATGCTTTTTCCCCTCACTAGCTCGGAAACACATGTTTTGTCCTTTAATACCAGTGGGTAAAAACGCATTTTATCCACTAGTGGGTAAAGTAATTTGACCTTGAATAAAGTCAAATTAACTGCTTTAAAATTGATAAAAGTAGGTGAATCTAGTAATAAAGATGATTTACCACCTGTGGAACTACTAGAAGCAGTGATAAACGCATTTTTTGCGTTGTAGTTTCCTCGCTATAGTGAGGGGAAAATTTTTGTGTTACACTCGGGTGCAAATGTATTTTACTTCTCGTGTGTTAAAAAACTCGCAAGTTCAGGATTCTATTCTCGAACCACTCGCTTCGCTCTTGGTTCAACTACAGAATCCTTTCACTTGCTCGTTTTTCAATTCCACACTCGGCGTTAAAATACAACTTTGCCGCCTTGTATAACAAATAACTATTAATCGATGTAGGGAACAAATCAAATAATTTTATTAAATATCTTTTGATTTGTTTTTTTTTTTTTAAATAGTGACACTACTATACAACGTGTTATACCATCCACTGAAAACCTGAAAACAGTTTGTTCAGAATCAAGAGTAGAATCGATTAGGCTATATTTTAATGCAGGTTGTTTTTAGGGTTCCGTAGTCAACTATTAGGAACCCTTATATTTGTATTTAGTTTTAAATTTTTTGCGTGCCCGGTCTAAAAGTTACAAACGCAACAGTTACTACTGTATCATTGATAGAGGATTGCACAGCATGGGTATCTACTTGGTACTGTTTTAATACTGGCTGTTCTTTTTATTAAAGATTGAATTGTCAAAACTTCGCTCTTCTGGCACAGTGATAAGGTTCAATTTAGCATGGCAAAAATACGACAGTGCAGTTCCTATTACTACAAAGAGAATCTCAGTTGCCAATGTCAGTTTTTTTTTATACTACGTCGATGGCAAACAAGCATACGGCCCGCCTGATGTAAAGCGGTCACCGTAACCTATGGACGTCTGCAACTCAAACAGTGTCACATGCGCGTTGCCACCCCATTAGAAACTTATACATTCCCTACACTACCGTATTTCAGGCAATAAGAGCTAAGACGATAGTTAGTGTAGTGGTTCCATCGTCTGGCTCTCAGTCGTGACGTCCCTAGTTCGAACCCCACGGTTGGCGTAGGCAATAAGAGCTGTTTTTCTTATAATTTGTAACAAACTATAACCTTATTTATTGACTTTTGTTCCAAACCCAGTTTGTATGACTAATAAATTGATAATTGATAAGATACCTAAAGCCTATGTCTTTGAAATAAGGATTATGAATTGCCAGTAATCTGTGTGGACCATGATGGTACACTAACACGTCACACGTACGTAATCAACGAACGTAGAGTTACTAATCAAGTAGAATTTCTAAAATAAAAGAAACAGCAATATCTTTGGAAATAATACACCGATTTAAGAATAAATTCTTTAGAGTAACTCTAAATAAAGAAAATAATTTGGGGTGTCTGGGGTTTTCAGTGGCTGGTGTAACACGTTGTATATAAATTATAAAATTAAATAGATACCATACACTAAAGAAAAAGCGATCAAGCCCACTGGTGGCGAAGCCGGGAATCGAACCCAGGTCTCCAGCTAAGTTTTTACCTCGTATGTAAGTTGGGTGCCGAGCCACGCCGGAACGAATATCTGGAGGTTCAAAGCCATGAAGTAGCCAACCATGAACATTTGCGTTTCCAACGATGATGGCTTTAACATAAAAATATACCTACATTACCTACTATCAAAGACATATATAACTCCGTATAGACAGATAAAGTCTAACAAAAAAACGTACCTCAGTACCATACAGAAAAAGGTACGGTGGCCTAGATGGCATTACACCTTTGGGGTACGCTCAGCTAGATGGCGCTAATATTAATATTTGACATTTTAAAACATATCGAGCTAAGAATATGGGCCAAATTGTCAAAACTGAGGTTCAAAAGTTTTAAGCCTGTGTCAAGAGATGGCAGTCTATGCACTATGATTACACATTTTACTTCGACAGTACCTCTCTATAATACTCGATTCTCTTTGCCTACTATATAACCTAACCACAAAATTAAAATCTTGAAAAAACCCCCGACAACATAGTGGATCGATTTTCTAATAACATGGCTAATAAGAACACTCCTGACTAATTGAGCTTTCAAACAAAAAACCGGCCAAGAGCGTGTCGGGCCACGCTCAGTGTAGGGTTCCGTAGTTTTTCGTATTTTTCTCAAAAACTACTGAACCTATCAAGTTCAAAACAATTTTCCTACAAAGTCTTTATAAAGTTCTACTTTTGTGATTTTTTTCATATTTTTTAAACTTATGGTTCAAAAGTTAGAGGGGGGGGGGGGACGCACTTTTTTTCCTTTAGGAGCGATTATTTCCGAAAATATTAATATTATCAAAATCAATCTTAGTAAACCCTTATTCATTTTTAAATACCTATCCAACAATATATCACACGTTGGGGTTGGAATGAAAAAAAATATCAGCCCCCACTTTACATGTAGGGGGGGGTGCCCTAATAAAACATTTTTTTCCATTTTTTATTTTTGCACTTTGTTGGCGTGATTGATATACACATTGGTACCAAATTTCAGCTTTCTAGTGCTAACGGTTACTGAGATTATCCGCTATAAGGGTTCCTAGTTGACTACGGAACCCGAAAAACTAAATCTAACTCGGTTTATCCGTTCCGTTCAGGAGCTACGATGCCACAGACAGTCACACACACAGACAAACAGACACTTCAAACTTATAACGACCGGTCTGCCTGCTAAGCCGCGGTCCAGGGTTCGAATCCCGGTAAGGGCATTTGTTTGTGTGATGAGCACAGGTATTTGTTCCTGAGTCATGGATGTTTTCTATGTATATAAAAGTATTTGTGTATTGAATATATCGTTGTCTGAGTACCTGCAACGCAACACAAACCTTCTTGAGCTTACCGTGGGACTTAGTCAATCTGTGTATAAGAATGTCCTATAATATTTTTTTATTATTTATTCATTATAATTTATAACACCCCGTCGTTTTTGCGTCGGGGTTAAAAATAGACTAATAAGGGCACTAAAAGGGGATTTCTTGCCAGAATGGACAAAAATATTTGAGAGATTTTTTGGAAATAGTGTGAAACAAAACCCAGACTGTCTACTATAAGACTGTCACACTAAAATTACCTACTCGTATTGTTTTCTACTCTTAATTTATAATCACTAACATTATTCAATCATAATAATATGTATTCATAATGCAAAAAGCTGCCTGTGTGCAACTGATATCTATTTCAGTTTATAATTATAATTAATTAGCCTGTGTGGTGACGGGTTAAGAATTTCACCACCCCCTTTCTTCCCGTGGGTGTCGTAGAAGGCGGATATGGGTTAAATTGTGGCGTAGGCGAGAGGCTGGCAACCTGTCACTGCAATGTCACAGTTTCGTTTTCTTTCAACCCCTTATTTGCCAAGAGTGGCACTGAAGCTTTAGTAGTTTCATGTGTTCTGCCTACCCCTTTATGGGATACAGGCGTGATTGTATGTATGTATGTATGTATAATGCAAAAAAAAGTATGAAAAACGTAGTCCCAAATACGTCACGCAGGTAAAAAAAGAAGTCCGTAAATTTGAAAACATCTTCTTTAAAGTGCAGAAAGAAAGAACGAGTCCAAGCGTAAATTTGAAAACATTTTAGAAAACGGTTCTTTTTAAAGACGCAAAAACGAAAGACGTGTCTGTCTGTCTGTCTGTCTGTCTGTCTGTCTGTTTGTCTGTCTGTGTGTGTGTCTTCTGTGGCATCGTAGAACGGATGAACCGATTTTGATTTCGTTTTTTTGTTGAAAGCTGAAGTCGGGAGGTTTTAATATGTTTCATGAAAAAACGGTCGGGGGTTTTTTCGAAATTTTTACCAAAAGCAAACCGCACATGATGACGCAAATGCTTCCGGACCCGGTCCCGTATTGCACGAACATCGCCCCACCGATCACTTCCTGAAACTTGTTGCAGTATCTGAAATACACCGTGTAGGTAATCAGGTAGAAAGGTCGGTAGGGTGTGGGTATATGACCCAAATAAAGGAAAAAATCAACGTTGCGTCGTATCAGGAAGTCAAAAGGAAGGCAGAAGACCGGCACGCATGGAAGTTGCTCCACCGACAAGAGTCCAACTCTTAAATGATTGATGATGATGATGAGGTAATCAGAAAATCCTGTTAGTATAAGGCCTGAGTGTATTTAAAAATATTTTAAGCAGGTTACTCATGTGTTAAGTCGATATAGCGTTCGACATGTTTCGATCCATTTTTACATGTCGAGAGCGCGACGCATAGGCTTGTGTAGGACATGTACTAATAGTACAAAAGACACGATTCCCTGCACTGTACTAGACCGAACTACTCCCAAATGATTCTGCTCTCTAGTACATTTAGTACACTCACACACGCGCAACAGAATGGGAGCGAAAGGAGCGAAGAGCCGAGGAGTGACAATGACAGCAAAGCGATCCGTGTGATCCGACCGAAACCGACCGAGAGCGCGCGAAAACGGCCGATCAGTTCTCGGCTAGTACGAGTGAGCGTTACTGTACGCCATATGCACAATTTGTCTCCCGCTCTCTTGGTGTACTACTGTCCTAAATGTCCTAAAAGAACGAACTAGTACACTTCAGAGATCGTACTAGTTGGGAGCGATCTTTTCAGTGAACGAGCAGGCACAACTCTAGCGACGCATACTGCGGGCGCTTGCTCTGTGTGCGCGGCTGCTGAGGGCGGTCGGAGGGGGGGTCGGCGGCGCTATATCGACACATAACATATCGAACGCTATATCGACTTAACACGTGAGTAACCCGTCTAAAATATTTTTAAATATGTTTTAGTCTCACGGGAGTTTTATAGTTAAAAAGGCCTGCGTGCTGCACGCTCATATAGGGCGTGCAGCGGGGAGGGGCGTGCGGCGTGCATGTCAAACTATTGAAGCTCATACAAGTGTGCTGACGGACTGCCGGTTGGGACGCCATCATAGCGGTTTCGTGTCATGAATAATTTATTTTTCTTTTACTCATTAATGTTGTTTAAAGTGTAATATTGATAGCGTATTATGCAGTAAACTAATGGTGTAGTGAGAAGCTGATGAAGAATTGTTCTCGAAACGCGTTTAGCCTCTTTTTTGTCGTAAACGGCCGGTAGTCCACGTGCTCTTGTAAAATCTAGCTATCAATTTACAAGTGCTAAGTCACCGTACAATGTCGTACTTACCGTACAAAAATTACTAATATTAGCTCATATCACCTTGACACTGGCGAAATAGTCCCAATGGACTGAAGCCATTTAATTTTAAAAACTGAACTGAAGTGTCCTGACTTCCTGAGTCGACGCTTATAACAGGCTTAGTTTCTTACACTTAAAATGAAATATTTTACGCAGTGCACGAAATAAAATATATTATAGGCACACAACTACTAGATATTAAGCAAAAACGTACTCACAACACACATACATACATACACACACACACACACACACACACACACACACACACACACACACACACACACACACACACACACACACACACACACACACACACACACACACTCACACACACACACTCACACAATTATGCATGCTGTTGTACCAACCTAGTAATATATGTTAATTTCCGTTTCTGTGTTACAAATGAAGTCTAATTGTTCTTTTCAATACCTATCTAATCGAGCATGTAATTCGGGCATCCACTGGGACTGCAACACAGTGTAAACTAACGCAGTCTCCAGGGCGCCATTGTACCATGTACCATGTACCTTTTGATCAATAAAATGATTTATTATTATTATTATACTCTTTATTTATTTTCTTTCTTAGGCTAGGCTGTTTATAATATGAATATAAAAGTAAAATACAAAAACACATACAAAACAATATAAAACACATATAAACACATTATAAAAAACCTAACCTAGGGTGCCGCCAGCAGCGGGGCAGGGCCCAAGCTGCCGGTGGTTAGGGCTGCAGAGAGAGGAACCGTCGAACTATCCGTGCTGTGTCCAAGATCACCGCCTTCTGCATCTGGCCCTTGATCCAGCCACCTAGCGAGAGTCTCTTAAGATGTTGGTCGAGACTCTTCGCTATGAGACCGTTCGCTGAAACGACTATCGGAACAATGATCGTTGATTCAACATCCCACATGGCGGTTATCTCGTGAGCCAAGTCTAGGTACTTACTGGACTTGTCCTTCTCGGCTTTCACGAGATTCTCATCATGGGGGATGGTGATGTCATGATTATTATTATTATTATTAAAAGCACCACATACATAATTAGAAGAAAAATATGGACAGTAGTTATGTTTAAACATTTAATAAGGCAAACAGAAACATATAAAGTAAATTAATTGATCGTGACATTCGTGACGTCACTCCTCAGTATTTCATAGTAATTCCATATGAGCAAATCGTTTTGGCAGTTCTTAAAAATAAGCTGATTTGACTAGTAGAAAACTAGCCTACTGTCGTTGTTGCCAAGCCTTAACTTAGCTGACCTTAGAAGTGCGCAAAGTTCTTATGAAGTTATGACATACTTACTCTAATAACAACTCGTAATGATTCAAAACTTTACGAAGCTTGTACTGCTGTTGAACGTCTGTCGATTGGCAGGCAGATTTTTCCATTTTCAAATTTTCCATATCATGGCGGAGAACTTTCACTTGACCTATAGCCAATATCATCAAACCAGCGAACAAAGTATCAATGTTTACATTATACATCATGTGGCCATATATGAAGAACGTTTGGTAAAGAAATATTGAAATAAAATAATCATCCCTCGTTTGATCTGACAGAAAATAGTATTTGCAAATAGGTAAATCAAGTGTGTTCCCAAATATCCAAAAACCAAAAACTGGTAACAGCACATCAGAAAAATAAGTGGTATTTGACAATACCGTGTTCAACCATAAATATTTTTTGTAATAATCATTGTGTTTCACAACAATTGCCCTGCCAATATCGTCGGTGCCTTTAAATTCTTCGCAGTCCAACTTTTCGAAAATGGCGGCGAGTTTTTTTCTTTTAAAAAGTATCATAGACATCTTGAAGCCCACGGCAATTTCGTTGAAGGTGAAAATGATTTCTCTTACAAGCGTTTCGATGCGTCGTGGGGTGTAATAGAGGTTTAACATCAAGAGGGCATTATAGATGACGTAGCTGATGATAAGATAGGTGAAAGAGAATACTTTATAATATTTCTCGGGTATTTTTCCGGGCCATAGCCCGAAAACAGTCCAGCAAAGTCGGTTCTGCTTGAAACTGTCAGATTGCTTGATACTGGACGGCGTAGGAGTGTCAGATTGCTTGGGCGCCATGATGAAGAATAAAGGAAAAGGGAAAGGGTTGTAATTCGTAATTTTCAGAAATTATATCGTTTATGTAAAGACGTTTACATACTGGAGCATTGCAGGGATGTTTTAATAAATTTGCATGTTATAAAAAAATATAGGGTACAGTTACTTTTATCGTTTTAGAAATGTATGTATTTTTAATGATGAATGAATATTTTATAGACGACGAATCATTAGCACTTTATTTTTGATTTAGTTATAAAAACTAACTGGCTCACAGTATCAGAGTAAAAAAAACTGATATTTTACTCGTACGATAACACAAAACCTGCAGTTGTACCTATTGTGTATAAGATTTTTCACCACACCAACTGGTAAAGGCTTTCTTTGCTATTCGAAAACAAATAGCAAAATTGCATTTTATCCACAAGGGGGCAAAGTAATTTCATACAAATTTTAACTCGATTTCTTAATCTGGCTGCTAGATTTTACCTATAAATGATGATTTTAAATCATACATATTGAATAAATTGATGGATTTGATTTATTTTGATGTTTTACAGTCAGTATTTTGTTCGTGTCGGTGTGGTGAAAAATTTTGTGTTTCACTCGGTGGCAAAGTTTGTTTAACCTTCGTGCCTTGATACCCTCGCAACGCTCAAGATTCCACTTTTTGAACCGCTCGCTACGCTCGCGGTTCAATATTGGAATCTTTCGCTTGCTCAGGTATCAATATTGGCACGTGCGGTTAAACAACTACTTTGCCCCCATGTAAAACAAATAACTATTAAAATGTATGCGAAAAATATCATTTATGGTAGCAAATCAGTTTCAAATAAAAAACATCAACGCGCTATTTTGGCAGTCGTGTTCTTAATTGAGTCGAGTAAAAAAGTCATAAGTTGAAATAGGTAACCCAAAATGCAAGTTGAAAAAAATATAGGTAGGTAGGTACAGTCAGCCAATTGGAACCCTATAGTCCACTGTAGAACTATGTCATAGTGAGGTTATAAATCAGATTGTAAGAAATCTCTTACTGCTTGTCATTTTGACATGGTTGTAGAGTGGCCTAGGGTTCCAATTGGTTGACTGTACATATATGTACTATTATTTTGAAATTTCCTACAAATAAACAAATGTATGACTTGTGTGAGAAGACATACTAATAATAATTAAAAAAGTCATAAATGTGACCACACCTTTACATGTCACGCTATAATTTAATCGAAGGTGTTACTTTTTTTATGCGACGTAACGGTAACAGAAAAGATACTTATTAGTCATTACTCGTAATGATACACCGCACTTCCATTAAATTTCTTTGTGTAATTAGGCCATTTTAAAATTGCTACAGCAATTTCTTTTGTCCTTCAACTTCGGTCGTCATACATTTCCTTTTTTTATTCGACCCAATACTTTCTTAATACTTAATACCCAAGACAATAGTTATTTGTTATACAAGAGAGCAAAGTTGTATTTTAACATTTTTAACCGAGTGTGGAATTGCAACACGAACTAGCGAATGGATTCTAGGGTTGAACTACGAGCGAGCGAATGGATTCTATGGTTCGAAAATAGAATCATGAGCGAAGCGAGTAGTTCAAAAATAGAATCCTGAGCGTAGGGAGTGTTGCAATACACACGAGTTAATATAACTTTGCATCCCGTGTGTAACACATAACTTTTCACCTCACTAAAGCGAGGAAACACGCAATAAAAACAACTGGAACATAATTGCACAGAAATAAGTAAATTTGCGTTTATTACAATTTCCACGAAGCACCGACCGACACCACAAAAGTTTCAAATTAAGAATCAAGAAGAAAAATCTATTTGGGTGCGTTCCGTTTCACGCGTTTTGAGATTGCAATGTTACTTAAGGTGCGTTCTGAATAAGTACAGTGGAAAAGTCAAAAATACAGTTTCTTGTACGATTTCAAGTGTCTTATGGTGACATCATGTTATAAAATTGTTTGAATTTTATGTTTTTAGTCGGATACAATTCGATATTAAATTATTTTTACGTTCGCATCACATGATTTGTTAAGACAATTTAAGTACAGGAGAACATTGTCCTGTCTGGGACATGCCTTTACAAGAAATTATATTTAAAAAAGTAACTAATGACACGTTCGGATTTCAAATATTCTTTGCACTCTTGTGGATAAAATGCGATTTTGCTATCTGTTTTTAAAGAATAAAAAAGTCCTTTCCGAGCCAGTGAGGTGAAAAGAGATTTTTTGTAGAATTATTCGTAATTTCGTACTATGATAGTACTAAGTACAATTACAATTTGGATTTCTTTCAACCTCTTTTTGCCAAGAGTGGCGCTGAAACTTTGTAGTTCATGTGCTCTGCCTGCCCCTTTATGGGATACAGGCGTGATTATATGTATGTATGTATGTATGTGTGTAATAGTACTATGTATTATAAATGTGTCGCTTAATTTCAAAGTTAGGTAAATCCATTCTGCTGTAAGGTTGATTATCTTTCAGATCATATGACTTTTTTAACTCCTGACGCAAACACGACGGGGTGTTATAAGTTTGACGTGTCTGTCTGTCTGTCTGTATGTCTGTATGTGTGGCATCGTAGCTCCCGAAAACATGAACCGATTTAGATTTAGTTTTTTTTTGTTTGAAAGCTGAATTATTCGGGACTTCGGGAGTGTTCATAGCTACGTTTCATGAAAATCGGTCCACTATGTATGTTTTTTCAAAATTTGAATTTTGTGGTTAGGTTATTTTAGGATCGAGGAATAGAGAGTACAATTAATTATACATATCGTCAGTACTTTTAAAAAATCTCGTATCTCACGCTGTTCCTCAAAGTTAAAACGCAGTAAGTCTATATGCATTCCATACATACTTACTACAATTTTCTTTTCATTGACAGACGAAGATACAAGTTTTTTTAAAAGTAGTGACGATATGTATACGAATTCTTATAACAGCCTAAAACACTGATACAGTAGTACTTTGCCATCATTAAGACAATACTTGACGACCGGTCTGGCTCAGTCGGTAGTGACCCTGCCTGCTAAGCCGCGGTCCTGGGTTCGAATCCCGGAAAGGGCATTTATTTGTGTGATGAGCAAATATTTGTTCCTGAGTCATGGATGTTTTCTATGTATATAAGTATGTATTTATCTATTTAAGTATGTATATCATCGCTTAGCACCCATAGTACAACCTTTGCTTAGTTTGGGGCTAAGTTGATCTGTGTAAGGTGTCGCCAATAAAACTCTACTAAAAATATTTATTTAAATTAAGGAGATTGTTGGATCGAGGTCGAAGAAAAGTGTTTAATTAATTAAAAAAACGTCAAATAAAAATCCTTTAAATTGAACACTGATTTTCAAAAATAGCACCCCATTCATGCGCTTCCGTTTCCAATTGCCAAAGTTTCCTAAACTTTTCGAGAGTTGCCAGGACAGAATTCAAATTCTCCAGCATTCAAGAACGAATTCAAACATGTCCTAATTCCGAACCTTTTCTAGAAAGTAAAACTATATTTTACGAACCTATTCAGTTTCCTTGCAACTGTATCTGCCGCCACACCTCGGACACTGGCGATCAAATATATGAAAGAGGCGCGTTCCTAGCACAGTCTAAACTCGTGTAGGTGAACGCGTACTACTACTACTACGCTTGTATGAGTGACATATGACAGGTCGACTGTTCGCGTTTTTGACAGGCGGTAACTGTGAGGTTACCGAGAGGGGGTGGGCGGCACTTTCAGCGGGGAGCGGGAGTGGCCATACTGTACGATAGTACCTACTCTTAGTACTCTTCATTATATATACTGTGCTGCCGCTCTTTGCAAATAATGGGATTATGAAGTAAGTCCGAATGCCTTTGACATTACCAACATAACTATTCACTTGTCAAAACTAAACCTAACATTTAAGCTAACGACATAAGACCTAACTTTGAATGTGAAAGAGTTTAACAACAGCAGCAATGCCGCGTCAGTATTTGTACGTTACTTCACGTCCATCTTTGCGCCTTCAAAATAGCGTATGTAGCTCGTTACGACAGAGTTCTAAAGTCGTTGAGCAACGGCGTTACTGGAACCATGTCGCCGTAAATTGAGGTTGTAGTGCAGCCCGTTCGCCTGTTTGAGCGCGCTGGCTACGTATTCGCTCGGACATGACAGCCTTTGAGGTTATATTAAAACAGTGTTGCCATAATTGGAAATCTCCCGCGGATCGGGGACATTTTGAGAGGCATTTTCATTTTTGACAACATGGATTGGAAAATGGGAATTCGATGGACAACGCAGCCAATTTAAACTTCGTTTTCAATTTGCCGTTGAGGCTTCGTCGTTGTCGTTTATACGTAATTAAGTGAACTGTTGAGTGTAAATGAAATGTCACATTTTTAGATAACATAAAGAACAGATTTTGCTTTCCTGCAGTGTAGCTTTCCAAGACCAACACGCACGATTACATCATGGACAGTTTAAGATAAAATTTTGCCTATTTTTGATATTTCACTGATACGTGTAAAAATTCTACCGCTAAGCGTGTTAAAACTTGAATGTCTTATCCTTCTTTTACATTTCAAGCGTATTGCAGAATAGATACTCCTATTGGTTTCTTCATAGTTAACAAATTAAAACGAGGTGTTTTTTCTCCAATAATGGACGGCAGTTCTCCAGTAATGGATCCTCCATTATGGACAGTGAAATAAGTTTAAAATTTTGCTTTTAAAGCCAACTGACACTCAATGAGGCAATTTTATATACCCCAAATAAAATTAGTTTGGGTTATTTTAAGATAGGATTGTTTCTTGTAAATTTTGGTTTCGCAAATTGTTTCTTGTCCATCGCAGTTTTCGGGTTCCAGTTATGGACTCTCGCAAAATATCACTATTTCTTTATATCTTTGGAGCAACAAACTAGTATGTTTAATACCTTATCTCATGCTTAATGCAGTAAGTAAAACTCATTCAAGTTTACACCGAGTATTATTTATTTATTATTTTAAACATGAACTCAACTCTCTTAGCAACATTACTAACCATTCGTCCTGATATTTTTTTCAGTAAACTGATGACTTTTATCTTGCCGCCAAATTTCAGAAATAACCGAATTAAATGAAACTTAATTCGGTTTAAAATTAAGCAGCTCTATGACTCTAGTTTTTGGTACATTGCCGTCAGTTTTTAGAAACTAATTTTAGAAACTTATCATTAAGGATTTGTGTTTTTTTGTCCATAATGGCATCACCGTCCATTATAGGGTATTTTACATTATTGACGACTTAAAATTACGTAAGAAACAGGGGTCAATCGAGGCATCGCACCATAAATTGAAATAGGTAACCAATTTTAATCATTATCCTTTTTACTTAAGGCTCATCTACGTTTAGTAAAAAGGGTTCCTTTTTAATCTAACCTTCACATAATTTATTTGACAATTTGTAGACTGTATTACATGGGAATAGGGTGTATAAATGGTCAAAATTGTTCGTTAGAGGGGCGATAAATATAGCCTATTGGGTCAGTGCTGTCGATTTATTTTAGACGGGTAATCGTGTCAGTTGGGGCGAGGGCTGGGGGTTATTTTGAGGGGACGGGTCAGTATTTTAGTATAAAGTACTATGTATTTATTTTGGACAATGTGTATTTATTAGCAGTTTAACGGGCGAATTTATTTTAATTACTATTCCTTGCAATACACACAGTCAATCACTAAAAAAATTACATTATACATTTTTGAGTTTCTCCATAACTTTTGACCCAATCATAAAAACTTGGATAACATTTTAAATTCCGTTTTTATCAATTTTAACCGGTTTCTGGAGAATCTTGGTTTCACAGCAAAAGGGAATGTACAAGTTTCTAATGGGGTGGCAACGCGCATGTGACACTGTTTGCGTTGCATGCGTTCATAGGTTACGGTGACCGCTTTCCATCAGGCGGACCGTATGCTTGTTTGCCACCGACGTAGTATAAAAAAAATAGTAGAATCATTGAAAAATTTAAGAACATGATAACTCAAGAAAAAAAGTCGGGAAAATATTTTAGTTTATGTACCTATAGCTCGCGCACGCACATTTTAAGCTCTTAATTTAGTTCTGTAATTCTCATGAAGGAACAGATAATTCTGAGTAACCAATAAACTTAATCCAGTATAAGAATTAATCGCTACGCATATATTTAGGTATAGTATTTGTACCATTCTAGTGGCGATGGCGGTGCTTTACAACACTATGTTAGAGTCATATCCAAATATTAATTTAAAGTAGATATGTTACGTAAAATACACGTCTCTAGCATGCAAAATTTATTTTCAGAATTTTAAAATTTCCAATAAGAATCCAATAGGAAACTGAAATCCATTTGAAACATACCTACGTTTCAATGACAACGTTGACGTCATAGCAACAAAAAATGGTACATTAACAACAATCATGGCAACCCGCAGAGAGAGAGAGGGAGAACAGGTTTCATACCAGTCACCGCCTTACGTCCGCGAAGTGTTTTTAAATTCCGTCCAACATATTTAGGCGACAAAACCCGTGTTTTGCTGCCCAAAATCAGTGATTAAAGATACTATTTTGTTCTCAATTTGACTAGTAGTGAGTTTACAGTGTTAGTGTTGTTGTGTGCGTGTATTGAGTGGTCATTTTCTGTGAAAGGTGAGTGAACTGTATTAGCGTCCAAGGATGCCCTTCTGTGTTGTGAAAAATGCCGGTTTTTTAATGCTTTCTTTTTTTAAAGCGCATTGACATTGACACGTCTTTTTTAGGTAATTGGACTGTCGAATTGTCGACTAATATGCATAATGTTTTTGGTCGTTATTGTCATACCATCAAATATTGTTGATCCATACTGCTTACGAACATTTACTAAAAGAATTTTAAACATTTTGAGCAATACTTTTAAGTAGTATTGCGATTCTTTTGGTTAAGGATCTGTTGACGTAGGTAGTACAAAGTGTAGTCATAATTAATTTCGTACTTCGAATTTGACAGCTAAACCAGATGGCGCTGTATGGCTCAGTAATTTAAAAATTACATTTTAGTTTAGACTGTCAAAAGTGGTCAAATACCACAAACCATTTTTATTTAGACTCTACCGCTCTATATTTTATTAACCCCCGACGCAAAAACGACGGGGTGTTATAAGTTTGACGTGTCTGTCTGTCTGTCTGTCTGTCTGTCCGTGTGGCATCGTAGTCCCGAACAGATGAACCGATTTAGATTTAGTTATATATATTTAGATACTACATCAATTTATAACAATCAGCGCCACTCATTCAAAGCCAATAGGAGTATAAATTCTAAACCTACTAAGTCTATGAAGTCTATCTCAGTTATAACCGGCGATAAAAACTGAAACCGAGACCGGTTCGCCTTGGGCCGGGGCATCAGTAAAACCATAAACATCATTATAACCACGTAATAACAGATCCACTGACTAAGCATGCTATAGATTACTTACATTTTTAGGGTTCCGTAACGTAAGAAAAAGCGAAACCCTTATATAAGAGCGTTTTCCGATATCCGATATCGGATGTAGGAATAATGTCAGAGGCAAATTTGAAAGATGTACCCCCTATAGTTGAACCACGAGCCAAGCGAGTGGTTCGAAAATAGAATCCCGAACTTGGCGAGTTTTTCAACACACGAGAAGTAAAATACATTTGCACCCGTGTGTAACACAAAACTTTTCCCCTCACTATAGCGAGGAAAGCACAACGCAAAAAACTTTTTAACAAAAAATAAAACCGCCTTCAAAAATAAGCGCGTTACAAAACACGGAGAAACTAAAAAGCCAAAAATAATAAACCTTTCAATTCAGATTTCTTATCGTATTGCAATAAGCTAAACATCCAAATTATAAACAAATCAATTATTTTTGTAGTCGGTACCAGACCTGTTCGTCGCCTTGCTATTGCCTGTTTGCCCCACCCAACCATACACAGGCTGGTACCGACTCCAAAAATAATTGATTTGTTTATAATTTGGATGTTTAGCTTATTGCAATACGATAAGAAATCTGAATTGAAAGGTTTATTATTTTTGGCTTTTTAGTTTCTCCGTGTTTTGTAACGCGCTTATTTTTGAAGGCGGTTTTATTTTTTGTTAAAAAGTTTATTTATTTGTTGATTTTTAGTGGTTCCTAGTGATATTATATGTATCAGTCCGAATACATGTACAGTAGTGAAAGAATTATCCTTTAACTCCTAACCATTGAGGAGTTGACCTTCCATCATCAGCTCAGTTGATTTTTAGTGGTTCCTAGTGATATTATATGTATCAGTCCGAATACATGTACAGTAGTGAAAGAATTATCCTTAAACTCCTAACCATTGAGGAGTTGACCTTCCATCATCAGCTCAGCCACATAAAATTATTACCATCAGACGTAAATACTGGTGTACCTTTGAAAAATAGACTAAAAACATTACATGTGCCTATAACATTTGAAGAGTTCCCTCGATTTCTCCAGGATCCCATCATCAGACCCTGACTTGGTGCCAATGGGACCATCTCGGGGTTATACCGGTTCGATCAAAAAAAAAATTTTGAAAATCGGTCCATGATTCTCGGAGATATCGAGTAACATACATACAAAAAAAAAAAAAAAAAAAAAAAAAAAAAAAAAAAAAACATTCAGTCGAATTGAGAACCTCCTCCTTTTTTGAAGTCGGTTAAAAACGCGTTTATGACTGCTTCCAGTAGTTCCACAGGTGGTAAAACATCTTCATCACTAGATAAACCCACTTTTATCAATTTTAAGGAAGAAAATTTGGCTATATTCAAGGTCAAATTACTTTACCCACTAGTGGATAAAATGCGTTTTTACCCACTGGTATTAAAGGATAAAACACGTGTTTCCGAGCTAGTTAGGGGAAAAATTCGTTTTTCCCAATGGGATCGGATATCTAATGTGAATTAAAAAGCACTAAAGCCAATTATCCGTCCGATTATCTGTCTGTTAGTCTGTCTGTCTGTCTGACAAACTGTGTGTTTGTTCCTGAGGACATTCCACGAGAATATATACGAGAATTTACGAAATGCTTTTGCTTTGTACGGTTGCCTCTTCAATAAGCTCCCGAATTTTGAATCAGTAAATACATTTTTTTTTATACCACGTCGGTGGCAAACAGGTATACGGTCCGCCTGATGGAAGGCGGTCACCGTAACCTATGGACGCCTGCAACTCAAGGGGTGTCACATGCGCGTTGCCGATCCATTAGAAACTTGTACACTCCTTTTTTGAAGAATCCCATACTGTAGTTCATCGGGAATACCTCGGCAGGGATCTCATTCCACAGCCGGAGCGTCCGCGGGAGGAAATTCCTCTGAAACCGCACGGTACGCGACCATTTAGGTTGCAAGGTGTGTGGATGAGCGCCCTGTCGATGGCGAGCGGTGCGGTGATGAAAAGTGGACGTTGGCATCATGTCAAACAGTTCCTCAGAACACAACCCATACTGCCAATTCGTAAACCAAGTCATGAGATATTGTCAGACACACAATCGTTTCCTTAGCGTTTTCAGAAGTAAGTATAAGAAACATCGCAATTCGTAAAGGACATTCTCGTGTCGTGGATACCCCGAAAACCTTCTTAGTCGCAATCTTTGAATATTTGGTGTTACACACGACAGACAGACACACATAGCGGTCAAAATTTATTTTGTATGGGGGTTAAAAATAAAGAAAAAAAAAAAAAAAAAGAAAAAAAAAAGAGAGGTGTTATAAATTTGACCGCTGTAAGTATCTGTCTATGGCACCGTAGCTCCTAAACGGGTGAACCGATTTGGATGCGGTTTTTATTTTATTTGAAAGACTTACCAAAATAAGTCCAGCTATTTTCTACTTTCTGTGTCGGGGGTTTTTAAAATATAAATTTAATGTTCCATTTTTAACCCCCGACGCAAAAATCGACGGGGTGTTATAAGTTTGACGTGTCTGTCTGTTTGTTTGTCTGTCTGTCTGTTTGTCTGTCTGTCTGTGTGTGTGTCTGTCTGTGGCATCGTAGCTCCCGAACGGATGAACCGATTTGGATTTAGTTTTTTTTGTCTGAAAGCTGAGTTAGTCGGGAGTGTTCTTAGCCATGTTTCATGAAACTCGGTCCACTATGTCGCGGTAGGGCGTTTTTTCAAAATTTTAATTTTGTGGTTAGGTTATTTAAATATAAATTTAATGTTCCATTTTTAACCCCCGACGCAAAAATCGACGGGGTGTTATAAGTTTGACGTGTCTGTCTGTTTGTTTGTCTGTCTGTCTGTCTGTCTGTTTGTCGGTCTGTCTGTGTGTGTGTCTGTCTGTGGCATCATAGCTCCCGAACGGATGAACCGATTTAGATTTAGTTTTTTTTTTCTGAAAGCTGAGTTAATCGGGAGTGTTCTTAGCCATGTTTCATGAAAATCGGTCTACTATGTCGCGGTAGGGGGTTTTTTAAAATTGTAATTTTGTGGTTAGGTTATTTAAAGTCATTGTTAGTGCGATAGTAGCTCAAAACATCGCTAAACGTATTAATTACTCAGTAAACATCGTCACCCAGCTAATAGGTATTACAACATTACCTACTTGTCAAGTCACGCAAGCCCTGACGATGACGCATTCTCGTAGATCATAGCTCAATTAATATACCACACGGTAAATGAGAACCTGCAGTTTTGTGTCGCTTTTTAATTAGGCTTGTAGTTATTAGGTATTTAGTATGTTAAGTAAGTTATTTAGTTAAGTGCGTAGAATAAGAAATATACGATATAGGAGCGCTTTATTTTATCCACTGCTTAGTTTGGCGGAATTGTTTTTTTGTAAAATAGTTGTAAGCTTCTTGTTATAAATAAATAAAAAAAAAATCTTATTTAACTTTTCGTGTCATCTTGAAGAATAAGAAAATACTAATTAAGTACTTACTTAAAACATTACATGTTTATATTTAGTTTTACTTTATATTCACCTAGTTCGTTGTCTGTCTGTGTGGCTGTCCCTATAATCAAATCTTGTAATGCTGGGAGTCAGGAGGTGGGTCGCGTCGCCGGAGAAATTCTGTCGAGATTTTTGAATTTTGTTAAAAGAGAGGTAGGTATATTGGTATAGTATAATTAACGATAAACCTTTGTACTGTAAGTACATACTACATAAAAGTTTCAACCAAAAATACATACTACATAAGAGTTTTTTTTGGCATTAATTGTTGCGTAGTTTCCTCAAGCAATCGATTACGTCAAGATGTTTTTTAGAGCCTCAGATGCATCGGTATTGTCTGAGGGTGAACATATTCACACCGCTAAAATAATAATTCTCTACCTTTGGTTTCGACGGATTGAAAAAATGTTGTTAATATAAAAAGACGTGGGTGACGTCATTTCCAAACTCAAACAGACGTGACACATGGCATCAGAGAGAGTGATGGCAGTTGGACCAAAATGGTGACTGCTATCGGATGTAAGAAGCGCCTGGCATCCGTTGGCCCGTTGGGTGGACGACATTAGAAAAACTGCAGGGAACTTCTGGATGAGATTAACCCAGGACCGGGATAAGTGGCGTACACGAAGGGAGTCCTATGCTCAGCAGTGGGCGATTAACAGCTGAAATGATAATGATGATGAATATAAAAAGATGCGCTCCGAAAAATAAAAAGATGTCCAGATCCGATACAAGGAAGTCGGTTGCATGTAGACTCTAGGTACCTCTAGTTATGAATTTATACATATGCAGCACATGCAATGGAATGCGATCAAGATATAAGATTATAGTGATAATTTACCAGTGCGCGAAACCCAGTGGTGCTTGCGATAATTCCTGGCGTGTCTACTTAATTGAGATGCCATTTATATGTAATGGCGCAAACTGAGGAGTTACCGTCGTGGCCTGCTAAACCAAGGGCTTTTTCATTAAATGATAGATAAATCTTGTAGGGTTTGTAAACTAATGAGTATAGATTAACTGTGCTGAAATATTGTACATACTTATCTTGTTTATCGTTTGCTTGACGAAGCTATAGGCCTAAAAGGCGATCGAAAAGAACAAATGTATAGGGATGTGTTGGTGCGGTGCTGCAAAACATTATACAAGCTCTTGTTTAGTTTATCCGGATCCGGATATACATAAAAAGTGTGGACTGAATGAAGATTTAGTGACAATTTAGAAAGATGGTTTTGATACGTGAAAAGAATAGGTGAAAGAAGGCTGACAAAGGGAGTGTATGAGGAAGAGTATTGGAAAGGTAGACTTTGGGTGGAGTTTCTATGATCATATCGGGGAAGTAAGAGAAAGGCCCCTTCCTGACCTGTAGGAGCAAGTTCAGTGAAAGAAGTATGGATATAGCAAGAGGACTCAAAATGTCCCTCCGGGGAACAGGCGTGACTATTTTTTTTTTCTACACCCGAACTGTTGTTATTCGTCATTTACAGGGTCGTTCATAGATCTTTAAAACCCTACATAAAAGTCTATTCCCCAAAGCCAGCGTCTGCCGGCTTTCCACGCATGCGCGCAGAATCGAAAAAACTGAAAACGCATTGTTTGGCTCTGTAACCATGCCAATGCATTGTTATAACGATACTGCGCTTGAAGGCTTTGGGCAGCTGAGCTGACAGTGCAAACCTGTGCGTCAAAATACAGGAAACAGTTTGAATTTCATGAAAGGTATTCAAGAAAACTATTAAAAACCAAGTGCATGGTCGTAGAAAAGGTATGGTGGTAGGTATCCGTTGCATACTGTTTAACTGAGTCAAAAAATACTCGTAGTGTCTTAATAACAATTTTCGGCTTCGCCTCAAATTGTTACCCACGCCACTTGTCTTTTTTCACCTCCTTTAAATGCCTGTTGCAGTGTTTGTGTCGAGAAAAGCATGGGCCCCGTGTTTCCTTGTTGATCATTGCGAAAATCAACTTCAAACTACAAAACACATCAATCAGCTCAGTCATTCAGTTCACTTCTCTCTTCCTAACGTCTGTACCGTTCATAACTCGCAAACTGGTTCTGCCACACTCACTAATCTAATAACAACTGCAACATCTTAACAATAAGATTTGATTTGGTACGTTCATTTCGTAAACATGCAACGTCATTGTAAAGAAGTGGTTAAAGTAATAGGAATACTATTGCTTTTGGCTTAAGGTATGAAATTGCTAATAGCGTGGCAATAATCAGAGGTAATAACCATTAATGTGATGCTGAATTATAATTGTATTTACATACAATAACTTATCTACATGAATCATAGACATCTGACGGAATTATTATAGCGTTCAGAATGTTCCTTCAAACTTTTGATATCATTTTTCTATTAAAATTTACCATGAGTTTAGGAGGAAGATATATAGAATACTTGCTGCATTTGGAGGGTACACTGAGAAAAAATACAACCAGTTTTCATGTTCGTTCAACAAGTTTTTTGGTTAAAATAGCGCCTACGTGCTCTTTGGTTCAAACAACAAGCTACTTGTCATTTGAATCGGCAATAGGGTATGCAAAAACCGGTTAACTTAAAAAACCGGTTAATAACCGAGACTTTTCCTTCAAAACCGGTTAACCGGTTATTAACCGGTTTTGAGGATTTTTAGTAAATGGCCGTACTACGCAATAATTACCATTACCTTTAAGAATTCTGATGTTGATGATATCGTAGCAGGTATTACTTGCACGATGAAGATCATTTTTATCCAGTTTTTGGAAATTTGGTAAATGCGGAAATTGCTAAAAAAGGCTTGTGTGGTTTGAATGTGATTCGTCAGTTTTGCGTTTTCTAGGCATGTCGCGAAGGTCTACAGCCCCAGAGCCCCTAGTAATACAAGCAATTGATGTAAGAAAACCAAGACCTCCATTTTACCTTTCTTTTAAAAAATATAGTTTGAAATATACGGTAGACTCCGGTTACAACGACGCTCAAGGGACCACTGATATTACGTCGTACTAACCGGATGTCGTACAAAACGAATTTCATTTCTTTTAATTAAAAGTAATATTTACATCTCTATTACTAAAACATTTCAATCAATAGGTTTATTTACAGGGTATTATTATCATAGTATTAATACCTTATTTTATTGTGACTTGTTTAGTTAGAAAAGTCCTTTTTAGTATGCGTGCTTGCTCATCATTTGTAAGTAAAGTTAGTTTATACGCAATCGAAAAATACAAATTGGGTTCTATTTAGCTTATAAAATTAGACCCGAGGCGAACAAATTGTTAAAATTTTAAAAGCAATACTTCAAAACGTTACATGGCCACAATATAATAGAATAGAATAGTTTATTTTCTAAAAGTTTTACAATCTTCTTTAGTTACCAGAGGCCCCCGCACTAGGTTACACCTGTATCGCGGGGAATGTAATCTTGCTACTTGTTGTAGGCAAGACAGGGGGTCGTGCTCGGGTGGAAGTAGCTTTGTTTCCTCAATTTACTAGTAAAACTGAAAACGTTGTCGCTCGTCGTTGCAACCGGACTTGACGGACGGATTCTGTGTAAAATGTGTCGTAAAAAGCGGCTGGTCGTTAAAATCGGAGTCGTAATAAACGGATGTACTTTCATACTATCACATACGAAAACCAAATAAATACCTGTGCTTATGTCGTTGTAAGATGTTAGACGTTAGGTCTATGCGGAGTCGTAATATACTAACCGGACTCTACTGTATTAGTATAAAATGTATAATTGAGTAGACTCGGGACTAATTTTTAAAATAAAATCATTACAGATAATAATGTTGTCAATGAAAAGTAATGAAAAAATCTTTATTATTACAAAACAATTAATAATTACGTATTTTTTAACCTTATAATGCCTAATTTTCCAAATTTTGAGAAATAAATACAGTTTCGGTTATTAACCGGTTAGAGACTATAAAAACCGGTTTTTAACAGAGGCCAAAAAGTCTCGGTTAACCGGTTTTTCGGTTAACCGGTTAACCGGTTTGCACACCCTAATCGGCAATATATTTGAATCAACAAGTCGATTTTATAAAAACAACCTGACACATATTGTTTTAAACATACGTTTGGCTGATTCAAACGGATAAACCGCAACAAGTCGAACTTGTTAAATTCACAATGCATATTCTCTCAGTGTATTAAACGGATACGGGAGTGGTCACTGGTCACTTCTTCATATACACTCTACACGTCCATTTCTCTATGATGTTTGCCTTAGCTACTTGACTAGGCTGTACTCACTCTAGTATTCTAAAATTAACATTCTGACATGCAAGTTAATGCTACACATATATCCTCCTCTCCGTAAGCCAGAAGAAGGTTCTTCTTTTCGAACTGTCTTAACGACATACCCAGGTACGTATCTACGTCGTAATTTTTTTGTATAATAGTAGGAGAAAAAGCAGGAGTATCGCCTGATGGTAACACGCGATTAGTCGGATTCGGATATAAAAACCCACAATACCTACCAGAAGTTTTACGAGTATAGATATGTTGCTTTTTCTTTAACGAAAGCTTCAGTTAATTTTACAGCTAGCAAAAAATGAAATGTTTGTCCCATATATTTTTCAACTTACTAAGTCTTTACTTGTCACTTTATAGTCCGGACTTTATAGTTATTATAATGTTGTCGTCTCTAGAAGAATCTCAGCGCGAGAAATTCGGTAAAATTTTACGACCCATGAAATAGGTCATAAAAATAGTCGGAGCAAACCGGTAACCTTCTGGGTGTTACCGTTTCCTTGGCAGTTAAAGGCGAAATATTAACGTGAGATTTGATTGTTTTTTGTTGTCAGTTATGATTTATGATTTAACCTTAAAATGTGTAACATGAGAAATAAATGAGTAAGGCTAAGAAAAAACGCTCATCATAGTGAAAACAAAAGTGTATCTGGCCTAGTTGGTAGTGAAATCGATAGTCCGGGGTTCAGACCCGGTAAGTGCATTTATTTGTGTGATGAAGTATGTATTTATCTATACTGTATAAATGTAGGTATATCATACGTAATCAGGCGAAAACAACACAGCCATGTTAATGTAGAGGTATAAGATTATCTGCGCATCAGGTCATTCTACTCGAAAACAACATTTTCTGACTTTTTAAGTATGAAGGCATAAAGTTCAATATGTCAGTGCTTGTTTTGATATGCAGTAAGGTTCGTTCGTTCATTATACACTTTTAATACCCAGAATCTATAAATATTGTTTTTGTATGTCAAATACTACAGAAGACAATCATTTATTGTGCTAAATTCATATGAGTCTAATAGCCTATTGTCAGGCAAAGTCCGGCGAAGTTATGGCACTATACCGTCCCGTCGTCGCTGGTGGCACCGTGACACGTGCCACGTTTGTGACAATTCACGTCCCCAGTATATCTCTACAGATGCAAGTACAGCTGTGATCCTGGCAGGGCCGCCATGTGGGGCGGGAAGTAGGACAAGTAAACAACTCGAGTTTTGCGTAAAGACTTGACATTTATTCATAATTTATAGCAGCATGCACTAATATAACTGCTCACACAGCATTGACAGCATTTTCTTCATCCATCTATCGTTAGGTGTTGTTTATAAGTAGTCTAGCTGAACCTCTAATGTTTTAGATGGGCCATTTTTTTCAAAGTTGTTCACCCCACTTTTTTTTGAAACATGGGTATTTTTTACGCGATTCATACTCAGAATCGCGAGGTCTTTCGACCCTGATAGGAGTAACAGACCTTCTTCAGACCTTCCATTCCGTTACCGCCATACAAAATGTATAAAAAAATGGTAACGGAATGGGAAAAAAACCTGAGACACTTTTTTCTCCTATTAGGATTGAAAGAGCTCGCGATTCTGAGTGGAAATCACATATACATTAAATTCCAAATCCAAAAAAAAGTGGGGTGGAGTGTGGACAACTTTGAAAAAAAAAATGCCATGTTTAAAACGTTACTCGTTTTTCGTTAAACGTCCTAGGTATTTAGATAAACAACGACGTAGGTACAGCACCAAGGTCTGTCTGCTTAGTATTCCTGCAGCGGAGGGACGTTCGCAATGAGTGACGAAACATTCTCATTACAGGCTTATTGCTACGCTTTTAATATTTATTAGCTGCTTTCAATGGAATGTTCTAGATTTAGTACATTGTTAATATGTAGGTACGTAATATTTCAAACAGAATGTGCCCTGCCCTAGCTTGCTCCGAATGGAATTACCTTACCTCATGGCGGCAGAATTCCTCACCTCAGGCATGAGCTGTAGCAAATGCCGGGATAACGCAAGGAGAATGATTGTTCGTCCCATGATGTAATGAGATGGCAGCCAAAGCGATAAATACGAATTAATCATTTGGCAATAAATATAGATTAAAAGTAATTTAATCATCTCTCGAACGACTCCAATGGTAAACACCATACAAGTAGTAATGAAAAACCGTAACGGCTCGGAAATAATCTTGACAAAATGAAACGAAATAAAACCTAGGTTGCAGATTTAATGAAGAGAACTTTTAAAACAACCCACATACGTACGGCGACTACACATTTACTTTCAACCCTGTTCCTTTGATACAAGCTCTGAATGTGTACATATTTATAGACTTTGTATTGTACTCTTTATTAGCAGTACTGCGTTTGTTAGCGGACCGTGGAGTTTTTGTTTTAGCCGACTTATGTGGTGTAAAGAAAGTATGGACTTTATGATTTCAGAAAGTCGCGTCGGTTGAGTTTGTACGGCTGGGTTCATTAGGGTCACATATTACATACTTATAGTTAAATCCTTTTTCATTTCGGACCTACAGGGTTAGCACATGATTGGACCGAGAGTATGTCCTTAAAATCTCATTAAATATGATTAGAAGAAGACGTGTGATCTATCTCGGCGACGTACTCTCGCGCCAATCATGTGCTAAGGGTGCTGGAAGGCTGGAACGCAACTCAAGGTAGCTCGTGATATGACGTTAAAAACGGAAAAGGCAAAAGCGTATTTTTTATCATCATTAAAATGAATTGCTAAGTTTTAACTTTTGGAAAGGGCGACACATCGTAATTTTTTCGTCTTCCGTTTTACAGAACCTATTCGTGAATTAGCTTCTTGTCAGGTCAGCTTGTGAATTAGGCGTGCGTTCGAATCTTGAAGGATTGAATTTACTACTAATTACATAAATGTTTGTCAAATCTAATCTTTCATGACATGAAAATACGAACAACGTGAACCAGCCACGCGTCCTCGTGAATGGCACGATTTAACTATACCAATGTACTCTCAATCCGTCAAGCACACAAGCCCCAACGGTTCATTTCTTCAATAATCTCATGCGCATACCGCGAGTCATAACCATAAGCTCGTATAAGCCATCCATTGTCAAGGAAGTCCATTGTCAACCTACGACCATAACTAATTCTAAAACCAACGTTCAATTCGCTATCAAACGCATACATTGAATGGGTCGTCGTAAATGCGCAAGTATGACTCAGAGAGTGTTCATCAAGATTTTACGCGTTATGAACTGTTGTCTTGTGTAATTTGACCCCTTATTTATCATCATCATATCAGCCCTTTATGGCCCTTTGCTGAGCACAACTAGACCACTTGTCCCGGTGCTGAGCTAGTGTCATCCAGTTGTGACCCGCAATTTTCCGGATTTTCCTACCAACGAGCCAACGGATGTCCAGCGCTTCTTGCAGTATCTGTAAGCGGCCACTATTCCGTTAATTCTGCCTAGCACCACCTTAATTATAATAACTGGTGTTAACGCCATGACTGGCAACACTGTCCAGGACAGCCAACCTACGGTCACCCCGCTGATCCAATGAGCGGCGGCCAGCGCCTCGACCTGCCGGACCAATAAGAATGAAGACTGAAGCGCCACAGTTTCCCCTTCGCGTCACTATAAAAGCAAGCTGCACGGCACCAGCGTCCCTTTTTTTCTAACCGAACTTATCTCTCCCGCTACGTGTCCTAGCAGTGGGACTTTCTAAGCAATAGAGGTATCCACAATAAATGGGAAATACTTAAAAGACTTGCGGGCTCAAGTAGATCAAAAGTGGATAGTTTTGTGAATGCTAGGCGCAAGAACACGTGGATCGAATGCAGATTGCACGAGCGCGATGCTGATGTAGATAGCCTTTGATGCATAGATCATACAGGTTTTGTGGCGACGATTATATGATTACAACATATATACGTACACAGGCATTTTATGGTGTAAAGGTAGTCGAGTTCATGTACGTCTTGACATAGAATGTAACATTTAAAATATCTCGTGGTCGAGATGGTAAGAACCGTTAATATTCATTTTGAAAACTTCCTTTTTCTACTCCCGTGTTGATATTCGTCATTTACAGTGTCGTGCATAGATCGTTAAAACCCTACATAAAAGATGCCCGCCCCCGCCCGGCGCCCCGCGCACCCACGCATACGATATAGCTCTTAAAGCATTGTTAGGAAGCCTTTAAGGGATTTAGCGGGGGCTGGCGACGGCGCGGGGGAGTGCGGGCGGCAGGGTGAGTGCAGGAACAGAGGGGAGGCCGACGCGTCAAAATACAGGAAATAGTGCGAATTTCACGAAAGTTATTCTAGAAAACTATTAAAAAGTAAGTGCATAGTCGTAGAAAAAGTATTGTAACATGCAACGGTGTTTAACTGAGTCAAAAAATACTCGTGGCGTCTTTATTAACAATTTTCGACTTCGCCTCAAATTGTTACTCACGCCACTCGTCTTTTTTGACCTCACTTAAACGCCAGTTGCATAAAATACTATATTGAACATTGTTTTCCGACGGACAGGTCTGATTTTCAAATTTATATTTTTTTCGATTACTGATGTAGGAATGATGTCAAAAAAAGATGACGCCGTTGATATTGGACGGAATAATGTGCAATCGCACTTACAGAAAAGTGTTTTGTACTTCTATGCTGTCTCTAACTATGCTGGTCTTTGGTATTAGATGCCCATGTAGACTAGACATAAATCGTCACTACTTTTAAAAAATCTCGTATCTCACGCTGTTCCTCAAAGTTAAAACGCAGTAAGTCTATATGCATTCCATACATACTTACTACAATTTTCTTTTCATTGACAGACGAAGATACAAGTTTTTTTAAAAGTAGTAGTGACGAAATGTCACTTGATGCGGAACTAACGATTAGTTTTATTTGTTTATTTCGTGCTAATGTAGAATATATTTCTTGCGTGCCCAGTGCCCACACGTAAGGAAAAAGTGTCCAACCTCCATATCAATGAAACATTAATGGGTACTTAACAAACTTACTTCGAAACTACTGGAACCTTGTACACTTGCCGAAGAACGGTTGAAGCTCTTACCTATGTCACTCTTCGTAAACAACCCCTAACTTAGTAACTGTGGTGGTGGAATAAAGGATCACGGTATGACAGGACGGACCGATATGTCCGTTTCCATGGAAAGTGTCACTGATTTCCCTAGAAATTGTCTTGTCTCTTCACATCCCGTCCTGTTGTAGCGGGAGACATATTTTTTTTTTTTTTTTTTTTTTTATTTATTTGAATCAAGCAACATGGCTCATACAATGGGTGACAAAATAACTAAGGACCTACAATTTAGAGATTAAAATAAACATAAACATCAAATAACGCACATTAACAATAAAGCATTAATTAAATTATGGGAAACATGTCAAAAATTATAAAAAATAAGTACTTAATAACAAAATAAAATAAAATAAAAAGAAGTTGAAATTAAATATTAGAAGCTACTGGCAATGTCCAAATTAGGTTACATGTCTCTCATAAATTAATTATATAAGCACAATTATTCCAATAAGAAATAGAATTATAATTATATATATTATATTATTTACACAATTAGGGATAAATTTTTACAACATGCAATGTATTAAATTAAAAATATAACTGGATTATAGAATAAATAATTAGGCAATAGAAATATAATCAAATCAAGCTATATATTATTATTAATAATCATAATTTACAAGACTGGAGTGCAGACCGATCCATCTTCGCATCATTGGTGAATCCCACCTCCGGGCAAACACTCTCAGGATACTGCTCGGGCTCCCTTTTAACCTATTGAGCAGAGAGGCACAGCGTTTTCTTATAATCGCATGGAAGCCGTCCACGCTTGCCTTCGCAAACATTCCTGATGCACTGCACCAACGTGGAAGACCGAGCAACATCCTAAAGGCGTTGTTATATTGCACTCGAAGAGCGCTGTACGTCCTCTGCGTATAATTGACCCATAGGTTACATGTATAGAAGCACTGGCAGTATGCCCTAAAAAGAGTAACCTTGACTCCCTTCGTGCATCCTGAAAACCTACGTGCCAACATATTGCAACGGACGGACAACGCTCGTCTCTCCCTCTCGATGTCCATATTGTCAGAGAGATCCTCAGTGACCCAATGACCCAGATACTTAAAATGCGTGACTCTGTTCAGGTTAGTGCCACATAGAGTAATTGGTGGCAGGGTCTCATACGTTTTTGTACCAGCCTTGAAAATCAGAAATTCACTTTTGCTGGCATTGTATCTGAGTCCATGGCTCCCTGCATTTAAGTGTATCTACACTATCTACAGCAGCACAATATTTTTAACTTTAATTGACAAAACTTGTTTAAATTATATGGTTCACTTGGTGTGTTTTATGGAACCATTCCATTACTTTATTCTAGAAAACCCGCGAACCAGTTCCGTTCTGTTGATTACTGCTTCCTAGTAAAAGACGCAATAAATATATATAAATAAATAAATATTATAGTACATTCTTACACAGATTGACTGAGTCCCACGGTAAGCTCAAGATGGCTTGTGTTGCAGGTACTCAGACAACGATATATATAATATACAAATACTTATACCTATACATAGAAAACATCCATGACTCAGGAACAAATATCTGTGCTCATCAGTCTCATCACACAAATAAATGCCCTTACCGGGATTCGAACCCGGGACCGCGGCGTAGCAGGCAGGGTCACTACGCGCTAGGCCAGACCGGTCGTCGTCAATATTTATAATAAGAAGGTAAAAACACATTTTTTTGTGGGTAGTTTGTTTGTTTACCAACGAATATTTAAATGACTATAAACACTGGTTATTTATATCACATTTTTGGAGCCTCGGAAGATCAGCTATTTTTTTTTTGTAAGCCTATTTGAGTGTCCCAGTGCTGCTGCTGCAAAGGCCTCTTCCCTGGCTCTCCATGACTTTCGATTCTCCGTTTCCTCCGGCCATTTCTTCAGAAAGGCAACAAGATCGTTTCGCCATCTTTGTCTGGGTCTGCCCGGCCCACGCTTCTTCGTCGGCATCCACTTAGCTATGTTAGCCCATCTATCCGGATGCATGCGATAGACGTGGCCGGCACAATCCCATTTAAGCCTAGCGGTTTTTTTGCCAACATCAGCAATGCGAGTTTTGGAGCGCAGCGTAGTGTTTCGGACTCGATCGGTCCTTTTGACACCTAGAATGCTATATATATTCAAACAAATGTTATTCGGTTTTACACTAACCGAATACTTATCCTAATCGTCTTTTCCTTGTAATACTTATCTGATTATGTATTTTCTTCCGCAGTATCAGACATCGGACTCAGCAACATCCAGGATGCCTTCCTCATCGCAGTCGAGGAGCAGGCGGCGCAGCGCCTGCAGCGGCTCTCGGCCCTCAAGCGGATCACCCCGGTGGACATGTCCAAGCTGTCTGTAGAGGTGAGAACATGTCCAAGCTGTCTATACCCTCTAGAACAGATGTCGAGGAGCAGCGGCTCTCGGCCCTCAAGCGGATCACCCCGGTGGACATGTCCAAGCTGTCTGTAGAGGTGAGAACATGTCCACGCTGTCTATAGCCTCTAGAACAGATGTCGAGGAGCAGCGGCTCTCGGCCCTCAAGCGGATCACCCCGGTGGACATGTCCAAGCTGTCTTTAGAGGTGAGAACATGTCCACGCTGTCTATAGCCTCTAGAACAGATGTCGAGGAGCAGCGGCTGTCGGCCCTTAAGCGGATCACCCCAGTGGACATGTCTAAGCTGTCTGTAGAGGTGAGAACATGTTGAAGCTGTCTATAGCCTTAAGAACAGATGTCGAGGAGCAGCGGCTCTCGGCCCTCGTGCGCATCACCCCGGTGGACATGTCTAAGCTGTCTGTAGAGGTGAGAACATGTCCAAGCTATCTGTAGAGATGAGTGATACACTGTAGACATGTCATCAAAACCGGAGTCAGTGGAGGAATATGATTCGAGCCTACACCAGAGGGTAAAAGGATTTAAAGAAGAAGAACAAGGTACTTATAGGTAGGCTTCTTTGCCTTCGACTATGTTCTGCTCAGATGACTTATCTCTTGACCAATGACTATACATATAAGTATACACCCTGTTTCTATTGAATTCCGTTAACTTTAAGGGAAGATTCTTTAGTTCAAATATAATCAATTTCTTTAAGAAACTAGCCTGTCAACTCTTACAGTTATCGAATTATTAAAAAAAGAATAATTAATACCTGGACACTTCCTAATGTTATTTGTTTTGACATGTGCCGTCAAACACTTAACAATGACTTTAATGTTATGATTAAGGTCCTCTCACACTAATTAATCCATTTATTATGTATGGAAACAAAAAAAATTTTTTTTTTCGAATTTAAAAAAAAAGCGATACAGAGTGGTTCCTAATGATGAACCCAACTGCGAGTCGAATTAAACGGAAAACAAAAAAAACACGGTGTATGTAAGAAGAAGTAATTTATATTTCTAGATGTAACTAAATGATACATCCTCATACCGCGGCTTCGCAGCAAAATGATAAAATCTCTTCATAAACCATTATCTCTGATCACAGAGAGAGTGCCGCTAGTTTTTTATGTCACTACCATACAATTAATTATACCAGTTTTGACGATGCGTTTTTAACGCGTATTTGCGCTAGTTATCATACTTTCTCTACGAGGCTAATGCAAATATGGACGTTGACATATGCTGGATTTGAAACATGTTTTTTCTGTATTCAACATACGTATAACTCGTATAAGTATTTGTATTGTCAAAAAGAATCAAGTATTATAGAGAGTTATTGTCAAAGTAAAATGTGTAATCACAGCGCATAGACTGCCATCTCTCGACACAGGCTTAAAACGTTAAAACCTCAGTTTTGTCAGTTTGGCCCATATTCTTAGCTTGATATGTGTTAAAATGTCAAATATTAATATTAGCGCCATCTAGCCGAGCGTTTCCCAAAGATGTAACGCCATCTAGGCCACCGTACCTTTTTCTCTATGGCTTATTTTAGGTACGTTTTTTTCTTAGACCTTATCCGTCTATACGGAGTTACATATGTCTTTGATTCTACATACTTATAAGTATTTGTATAGTGTAGGTATAGAACATATTTGCAAGGTTAGTATCCTAGGTGGTTGGTATAGAAAGTTGAAAATAACCTATAATTGAAAAGTAACTAAAGCAAGCAGATTTAGCAAAACTCGCATACGAACATTTGTAGTTCGCTCAATAGAATATTTTGCATGTTCAAACTTTGAAATAACATCAACCGAGCGTCTATTCAAAAGTCACTAAAGTTATAAGTACCTATATGTAGACAATAGACATAGCCAAATACTATAGGTAGGTATTACATACACTGTGTTTTTATCGAATTCCGTTAACTTCGGCAGATAGTTAAGTCCATTATAGGAAACAAAATAGCGCTGTGGTACCTAATCTACTTATGTGTTCATACTGTTCCTGTCCAATCGGGAATCCTGCACACATAGACGGCGATGGTGGGATAATTTCTTTTTTTTTAAGGAAGGTTATCCCTCTTTTACAATCTGGCCAAAAAGTTTCAAATCCCTTTCCTATACGATGTTGCCACTTTTTAGGGTTCCGTAGTCAACTAGGAACCCTTATAGTTTCGCCATGTCTGTCTGTCCGTCCGTCCGTCCGTCCGTCCGTCCGTCCGTCCGCGGATGATCTCAGTAACCGTTAGCACTAGAAAGCTGAAATTTGGTACCAATATGTATATCAATCACGCCAACAAAGTGCAAAAATAAAAAGTGGAAAAAAATGTTTTATTTCACATGTAAAAGGGGGCTGATATTTTTTTTCATTCCAACCCCAACGTGTGATATATTGTTGGATAGGTATTTAAAAATGAATAACCTAAAATAGTTTTTTGATAATATTAATACGAAAATAATCGCTCCCAAAGGAAAAAAAAGTGCGTCCCCCCCCTCTAACTTTTGAACCATATGTTTAAAAAATATGAAAAAAATCACAAAAGTAGAACTTTATAAAGACTTTCTAGGAAAATTGTTTTGAACTTGATAGGTTTAGTAGTTTTTGAGAAAAATACGGAAAACTACGGAACCCTACACTGAGCGTGGCCCGACACGCTCTTGGCCGGTTTTTATATAATTTCTTCTCTTTTTGGACAGACTGTAGACTAAGCTTATCATAGGCTGTCAATAAAATACAGTTACCAACACGGTTAGCACATGTTTGCCGCGACATTCGACATGCGACAAATCTCAGCGACATTGAGCTCTCTCGCGAATCAACAGCAGAAGATTCACGCGACAATCCGTTCTCTCGCAGAGAAATGTCAAAACGAGAAATAAGTACTTGTCGCTTGACAATTCCACGCGGGATATTCTCGCATAGCATTTTGGGCGACAAAATAGCCCGCGTTTCTACGTAAGTAATAGATAACTTTATGACAAACGTTATTCTTTCGCTACAAACATGTCGAGCTCGTCATTTCGATCAAAGTCACACTGATCGCATCACACGATTGTTCGCTAACCGTCCGCTGTTTATCTAAAGGAACAATACGAGCGCGTCTATTGTGTCCGCTTCCCATGATTTACATGGCGGTTCCGATTGAATACATAACACAGTCATACGTATTACTTTTTATCTTTAATATGTAGTGTTTTCCGAGTACAGCAGCAGCAGTCACCAGCAATAATATGTTACACAACGAATTACGAAGGCCGCAAAAATATATGGTTTTCATTCTAATATCTTACCTATATTTTGGTCTAATTTCCATACATCATAGTATTCATTGTCGCCGGAAAACATGTAAATAGCAGACGCTGGATATTCAGTACTTATTTTTTAATTTGTTTTAGAGTTTTTAGGGTTCCGTAGTCAACTAGGAACCCTTATAGTTTCGCCATGTCCGTCCGTCCGTCCGTCCGTCCGTCCGTCCGCGGATAATCTCAGTAACCGTTAGCACTAGAAAGCTGAAATTTGGTACCAATATGTATATCAATCACGCCGACAAAGTGGTAAAATGGAAAAAAAAGTGGAAAAAAATGTTTTGTTAGGGTCCCCCCCCTACATGTAAAGTGGGGAAGTAGTTTTTGAGAAAAATACTGAAAACTACGGAACCCTACACTGAGCGTGGCCCGACACGCTCTTGATTTTTTTTTCATTCCAACCCCAACGTGTGATATATTGTTGGATAGGTATTTAAAAATGAAAAAGGGTTTACTAAAATCGTTTTTTGATAATATTGATATTTTCGGAAATAATCGCTCCTAAAGGAAAAAAAAGTGTGTCCCCCCCCTCTAACTTTTGAACCATATGTTTAAAAAATATGAAAAAGTCACAAAAGTAGAACTTTATAAAGACTTTCTAGGAAAATTGTTTTGAACTTTTGAGAAAACTACGGAACCCTACACTGAGCGTGGCCCGACATGCTCTTGGCCGGTTTTTTGAGTTTGAGTTATTTTTACTTTGAGTGCGTTTATGGGCATTTTCAGAATTTTGGACTCCCCAATTAGCGAAAGTTGTCAACAAAAGTTAACTCACGGTCAGTTTTGTGACGATAATTAAGCATGAAATTTCAATAAAAACATTGGTATTGTGTTAATTACATAAACTTTAAGCGATAACCTACATTCAGAATGTGAAAAAAGTAGATTTTTAGTCAGATTTTATGCTTAATTATCGCCACAAAACTGACAGTGAGTTAATTTTCGTTAACAACTTTTGCTAACTGGGGGGCCCAAATCCTAAAAATGCCCTTACTTCCTTAAAAACCACTTGGATGTGAGTGGTTCGAAATGTTCGAATCAGGGACGCATAATCTTAACCCAGATCCAGCTCCATTCATAAGCAAACCCGATTGCGTAAAAGTCAATTTAGGGTTCGTCCTTCTACCCTACTCGGACTATTAGACTAATTCGAATTACACCGATATCAGAAATGATATCTAACTGACCCTCTACTATGAAACACTCGAATACGGTACTCGTTAGTGCAAACATTTTGGAATATGATATGTGGGAGGTATCTAAACCATATTCAAAATTAATTTATTATCAAAGACAGATACAAAATATACAACAAAAACCTCAATAAATACTTACAATTAAAAAACCTAAAACTAAATATAAAATACTTCCCCTAATTCACCTCCCTCTGGCAAGGTCGCCAGGACACTCGCAGCGTTTCCTCTCTGCACCGCCAGACTGAGCCTTTGGGCAAAGAAAGCGCCTGCTCGTTGGTCCCCTGAGACGCCTGCAAGCCTGACCGACATTGAATATGACATTATTGGTACAGCGAGGAAATGTCGCCAGTATCCTTGGTACAATGCCTCAAGGGCCTATTTTGACATTATTTATATGGAGAATGTAACTTCAACCGAACGGTTACTTTTTAGGGTTCCGTACCAAAAAGGTACAACAGGAACCCTTATGGTGCGACTCTGTCCGTCTGTCTGTCCGTCTGTCACATTCCTAAATATCTCGAGAACTACTAATGCTATCAACTTGTTTTATTAATGGGCCACATCTCTCGTGGCCAAGGAGGCGAAAACCTGGCCTACAATGGAGCTCGCCCAGGTGCCTGTTCATCCTTGATTTGAAGGTTGCTGGGTTATATGAGCTGGAACCAACCAAAATAACATTTTCCGTGACGTCGTAGCGGCATGATGAGTCTGATGTGATGTCATTCCGTTATTATGAACGCTCCCATTTGAAGACCTTCTCACAGATTCAGTTATTTTTTATTTATTTGTTAACTTTGAACTACTTGCATATTCATATTCAACCCTAAAATAGTACATGTATCGTACGACGTTTTTCAGTACAGATGAGCCTCCGAATATCTTTTTCAGTACAGATGGTGTTTTTTTTACGCACTAGTGCGAGAAGTGGTTCATTATATGCCAGGTCGAAACTTCGGAGGCTCATCTGTACTGAAAAACGTCGTACGATACACGTGCGAAAAGGAAATTCGTAACTCGTGTCGATTTAAAACACTCCCTTCGGTCGTGTTTTAATTTATCGCCACTCGTTTCGAACTTCCTTTATGCACTTGTATCGTAATGTACTTCTATTATAAAATTTTAATTTCCACTACGATACGCACTTGCCAGTGGAAGCAATTTTCACGCTAAAACGTGACCGTAATTATTATGACATACATTTTTTGACAACTTTTTATAGAATGATGAAAATTGAAGTCTCTGATGAGAATTAATTTAAGTTCATATTTGAAAGAATTAGGTTCTCAATGTTTATTTTAGAAAACGCCCAGATAACATGATGTCAAATTCTGTCACTGTGAATTCGAATTGTCCTGTATTACGAAACCCGGGCGGTATTAGCAATAAATAACTTATTTTAAATGGGGTCATATTTTTTATCGGCGACGGACGGACACGGTAAGGCACTTACACGAGACGTTTCATATTTTATATAGTGAGCAACAGTTGGGGTTGAATCTTTTGCTGGTTAAATGTTAGTGAAGGAATGAACGAATTTCTCTAATACGACATTGAATAATACAAATTAATTGTATTTGACCTAAAAAACCTTAAAGGGATATAAGCTCGCCTTTGTACAGTGGGCCAAGAAAGTGGTCTGCCAGTTTTGACAAAAGTTTCTGTGAGCTCTAACGATCGTTAAGGTTGACTTGACACATCGCATGACGTAAGTATCATATATAGACAGAGCAAATGTCACTGACATAATATTATTGCAATGGGAAATCGACCTTGTTGTCTCATGACGTTCAAAGGAACCTCAACCGTAGGGTGGTAAACCACATTTTTGGTCGACTGTACATGCCCATTATAATTATTCACTGTACTTGTAATTTGTTCTGTGCAATAAAGTGTTTAGTTAGTTGCAATAAAGTGCTAGAACCTTCCCTTAAAGCTAACGGAATTCAATAAAAACATTACGCGGTGTATTTAGCAAATAACAGTCCAATTGTTTTCTGGATTTTTCTGCGGAACAGTTACCGTGTCCGTCGCCCATAAAAATGATAAAATAAAAGTTTGTAAAGTTTGTAACATGCATTGAAGGAATAGCCACTATGGGCATTTTCAGAATTTAGGTCCCCCAATTAGCAAAAGTTGTTAACAAAATTAAGTCGCTGTCAGTTTTGTGACGACAATTAAGCATAAAATCTGTCTAAAAATTTACTTTTTTCACATTCTGAGTGTAGATTATCGCTTAAAGTTTTATGTAATTAACACAAAAACAATATTTTTATTGAAATTTCATGCTTAATTATCGTCACAAAACTGACAGTAAGTTAATTTTTGTTAACAACTTTCGCTAATTGGGGGGTCCTAAATTCTGAAACTGCCCCTATAAGAATTTTGAAATCGACAGTGATTGGGGTCCTATCTCAAATCCAAAGGATTTTGAAAATGAAATAGTCAGCTGTAAGGATAATACTTGTACCTAAAGTGGTAATAAATTAACCACTGAGATAACGCTAATATTTGGCTTAGTTGGGTTTTAATGTTTATTTACCTCGCTAAACACACGTACAGCAAAATAAACATTATAAACATCACATACACAACTGCCACAATCCCCGAGCGAGCCGCGAAAGCCATGATACCTCTCCCCTCAGTATAATAAATTAATCACACCAACAGTCTTGTGTTTCAGTCTCCCATTCCTTAATTAAAGTATCTTATTGCGTTATTACGACATACAATTAGGTACAGGCCGGCAACGTAATCTTAATGGGGTTTTAACGGCCTCTGTAGTGCAGTAAAGACGTTTGTGCTCCTTGCTCCATGAGATAATAAGTTCCTATTTGGTAACCGTTATATGGAAAATATTCCTTCTAGAAATTCAATGATTTTGAAAGCTATTGCCTCGCTTGAAAATACAGGAATTAGGTACGTTTTTGTAGTTGATAAGTGGAGTTAGCTGTTGAAAATGAAATGAAATGAAATGAAACGAAATATTTATTTTTCAAGTAGGCATATTACAATGCGCATATGAACGTCAAATAAAGCTACGCCGGATGTTACTGTTAAAGTTCTGTCCAAAATATCCAAAAGAGCTAAAAATTTAGGGTTTCCAAGAGTCGGTAAGAGTCATTGGAGCGACGATGACCGTTTCCCATTCTTCGTTAGTAACACAGATACTCACTAGGTGTCGCTACGTGACACCGCAGGCGACTTGTCTGCTCGTTTAAAGAATATCATGAAAAAAGAACTGTTGACGGAGGTTGATGCCTACTTTCGCAGTAAAGAATTAAGTTCCTGTCTTCCGTCGGCTTGTTGGGTGGACGGTATTCAGAAAACCGAAGGACATATTTGGAAGAGACTAGCCCAGGACCGGGATGTAGTCGGCTTGTGGACGAGTTCATAGGTTATGCTCGGCAGAGGGCGACAGGAGTCTAAAATGTTGAAGACGATTGTGAATCAATTCTTATTAACCGATCATATCTGTGTCTGATATAGTAGGTAGCACTATAGTTGTAGTGCGAAAAGGTTTTCCTTCGTCTTTTTTCGATACGTATTTGTACAAACTCTACTGACAGTACTTGATGATCAAACGAACTTACCAAGTGAAGTTCGATCACAATTATGTGAGCAACTTCATTCGACGCGATTTATTGTTTACATATTGTAGGATATCTTATACTGTGCTTATACTAAGACTGACTGAAATAGCATGACACGTTCGTACGTTTCCGTAACAATACGAAGGCAAATCCTTTCGCACTACATCTGTAATCTGTATACTGTTTTGGACATATCGAATTTCGCTCTTAAGGTCTAAATCCTAATAATTGGCTTAACTTACAATACAAGTCGGCCTACTTACACCTTCGTTGCGGCAATAAGCCTACGAGGCTACTAACATACTTTGCATACCGCAATGAACGTGTTTCAGTTAAAAACTCAGTAAGTTAATTAGACATATGAGGAGTGTCTTTTCAAAAGGACTTATTTCTATAAGTCAACAGAGGTTATTTTTATCTATGTCTTCCTAGAGAAATAAACCTTGTTGACTTATAGAAATAAGTCCTTTTGAAAAGACACTCCTCATATGTACTTACAAAAAAATTGTTAAGCATTCATTTTTGCACTTGACTGCAATCTTTTCTTTTAACCTAGTCTGCTGCACTATCGTTCTTGCCTATTCGACGATAGACAGGCAAATCATTTCGGTGTTCTGTATAAGAAAATTCATGAATAAATATTTTCGTAACTTAACAAAAATCGTTGTCTTTTATTTCCAGTTGAATCGCCGAAAACGAACGCAGCCCGAGAACAGACAAGAGCTGAACGGCTACATCGGTAACTCTACCGTCTACGTGACCTCCATCAACGAGGACGGAGCCATCGAAGCCAAGCCCACCATCTCCTCCCCAAAATCACTCCCCAAATCCCTCCAGGCCAAACCCACCCCTATCATAGCTAATGGAATAGAAAAAGAACCTATCAAAGAAGTGGTTGAAGTTAAAGTGGAACCCGAGAAACATGAGAAGGACATTAGTGAGAAAAGTTTGAAAATTAAAGTGGATAGTGTTGATAGTGAAGTGAATAGTGAGAAGGATCCGTACAGTGTTGCTAGGGAGCATCTCAGTAACGGGAGGTGCGAGAAGCTGATCGGAGAGCCTGATTATAAGATCAGAGCGTCTGCTGTTGTGGAGAATAATAAGCTTGGACCAGGGGAGAAAGGGTGAGTTTAGTTGTTTAAGTATTTGTTGACCATCTTATCAGTCCTTAACAGGACAGTTTGGGCTAAGTCTTCTAATCATAACCCTGTCCCAAAGATACTTCGTCTTTTCATCTTGGCATCCCTTCTTCCTCTTGGTTAATATTGTTATATTGCTGTACGTATACAATCAAAATATGGGACACATCCATTATTTGAACCTTCAGTTTATTGCCGACAAGCGTTTTCGTCGTCACAATAGTTTTACGAAAACCCAAATTCCCATTTCATTGGCATTTTTATCATCAAAATAAAACGTTCAAATATTTTATTCCACGGTTTCAAATAGTGTATGACTCAAATCGTTATCGCTTACATAATATTTGGTCACACATAAACCATTGCAGAATTACCCGCCTCTCGGAGAGATTACTCGCTTTCAGACATTATTTTCTGTTTTATTATCTTTGGATTAGTCACGCTAGTGTTTCGCTTGAGGCAAACACGTTTGAAAGTTACTTGATAATTATTACCGGCAATGGGTCATAAGGAAATTGTATAATTGAAGAAAGTGTTAAAATGTCAATATAAGAACTACAATTATGCTTTACGTGTTCTCTTCTTAACAACCGTGACAAGTGTGACAACCGTCCTCTTTATTTATAAAACTTCTGTCACTTTTTTTTCTCCTCTACGTTAAAGTCTATATATAACAGTTCATTGGATTTGATTTGATATATATTTAGTATTTTTTTTTGCGTAGCACCATTTACCTCATTATTTCTGTTGATTGTTTGGTTACCGGTTCCATAAAAGTGGTTCCATTACATACCCATAGTATTTGAAAACGCTTTCGTGGGCGTGCGTTGTGATCGTTGAAATCAAAGTGAACTATTAATTACTAACAATAGTACTTTCTTTGACCCTATCGTGATGTCTAGATTAAATTACAATAAAGTCAATACTACATTGGCATCAATGAACGAACCATTCCACGTTAAATCTTAATAATCTAAGCCAGTCGACTGCATAAGCTTCTAGAATTTGATCAATGAATGCGTTCACTATTATGTGGTACCTAAAGGTTCCTTTATGCTTCATCAGCATTAATAAAGAATTTCTATTAGAATTTGAGAAATTATTCCTATTGCACTTGAATCTAAAGATAAACCCCTGACTTGAACCAAAAAGAAAAAAACGTAAAAAACTGTATTTAATATTTGGAATACTTGGATAATAACATGTCCGTGGGCGTATGGTGGTCGAAAGCAAAATGAACTATTAAGCATAGCCGTCTCGTCGAGGAATGCCGATTGGCCTTCGGAGGCGAACGAACTAGGAAACCCGACTTATTATCTTCATCATCGGCTTATAGCTACAAGTATAGAGGAATTTCTTAGGTAATCAGTGGAAAATATTTGAGAGAAAAAAGTAATAAGTACGTGTGACTCTAGTTCATAATAATGTTTATATAGTGCATAGTTGAAATTACCCCACAAACAGTATTGTCTTCTGTAGCTTAGCATATTCCATATTTTTATTTATGACACTTAAATAGTCATTTAATATTTACTGTGCTAACTGCTATCCGTATTTATAACCTAAGCTGCTTCTACAATCAATACTCCAAGGTTCTCCGTAGGATACTAAATTACTTGCCCAATGATAGACCTTATTATAAGAACATTAAAATCTGTCACTGTCTTGTCTTTGTTTGTGTTCTAACCATAGCTGGGCACCGTTAATCAAATAGTTAACTTCGATAATCGCTAATCCGTTACTATAAAAGTTAACTTCGTTAATCGTTAAAGCGATACATTTCAACAAATTTAACGGAAGTTAAAGTTAATCGATAACCCGTTAATCGTGATAAAAAAAAATTAACTGTAGCTATTTGCATCAGTTATCAACTATTTAGTATTTGCGTACGTTTATATGTTACTGTAAAAGCCCGAAGTTCGCCAAAATCTCTTAAAAATCCCAGCTGCCAATTGGTAAAAGCGAAATGTTAATAAATATTGTTCTCTTTGTACTAACGACGTTTTTTCGGTAAATCCTAGGTTTTACCTTGGTGACGTGTAGATATTGGGTCATTCATGCGATCGTAGTCATGGTGCGTAGGTTCCTCGGATTTAGACACCTCTAATCGAAGTTGTTAGCGCGGCCCGACGAACTCTGGCTTGATGCTTCGGTTGCGCGATTTGTGTGTCATGCCTGGTGATTTACATACTATTTCCCAGTTATCGATACCCATCAATAACTGGGAAATAGCAAGCAGTGGTGACTAATAAACTTTAGCAGATCTCGAACAAGTGACCTAAAGGCACCAATTGGTCTGTAGACTGTGAATTTACGGAAAAGTCCTAGGTTTCGCCATACTCCGGGCTTTTAGGCTCCCCACAGACAGTCTTAAAAATTCATAATCTTAAAAAAAATTTGTATGCAAATTGACAGTTCAAACTGACACTGACAGATGTCAGTGTCAGTTGAACTTAGGGTTGCAAAAAAACGGTTTTTTTTCTGGCTTGAAAAAAAACATGAAAAAAAACCGTGAAAAAAAACAGTTTTTTTTCTGGAGTATGTTTTTTTTCTAAAGTACGAAATCTCAAAATTTGCAAAGTAGTTAATACTTTTATAGGGTTTTTTAGACTTAATGTTAACTATTAAACGAATTTAATCAAATAACTTTAATTTCTGGTCTTATAAAAGTAAGTTTTACGAAATTTGTAGTTGCCGTAGTTGGTAGTTGTCACTATTTACTGTTGGCAACACCACCGCCTCTCCATGCTACACGCAGCATCGGGGATTCCCCAATAAACGTTTGTATACTGAATGTTAATTGAATTAAAATGTACGTTATTGTTATTGAAACACGTTACAACTCACAAAAAACCGTTATTGTCGTATTATTTGTTCATCTGAAAAAAACCATATTTAGAAAGAAAACCATGGTGCTCGGTTTTTTTTCATGTTTTTTTTCACAATTCTGAAAAAAAACATTTGGTTTTTTTTCTATTTACAACCCTAGTTGAACTGTCAATTTCCATACATTTTTTTTTAAGATTATGAATTTTTAAGACTGTCTGTGGGGAGCCTTACAGTAGCGGTCAGAGCAAGTTTTACTCGGCGCGTGCGGAACTGCACGAGAAGCATGGTCGCGCGATAGACGATAAAATAGCAGGCCGTCCCTATCGCACTTACAAATAGTGCGATAGGGACGGCCTGCTATTTTATCGTCTATCGCGCGACCATGCTTCCCGTGCAGGATTAACGATTAACGGTCTCGAAGAAATGTAACGGAAGTTAACGAATCCGTTAACATTTTTTACAGTTAACTTAAAAGTTAATCCGTTAACCAAAATGTTAACTTCGTTAATTAACGATTAACGGATTAACGAGTTAATGCCCAGCTATGGTTCTAACATTATTTGCCTTCTGACAACTAACATAAAATAGCACTTATGTCGGTACAGTAAGGTTCATACAAGATCAGTAATATAACATGTCAAGCCTGGCATCATACCATGTGTTTAGACACAGAGGATAAGGGGACCCCATACAAACGTTGTTCTCATTTTCCTCCCTGGATATAAACATAATAAAAAATAAATCCCTAAATTGAGGTTCCTTCTTCAAAATTTTGTTATAATATATGCCCTATGCTGAGTGAGGGTCCCATTGTATGTTTTGCCCTTACGTTTTAATGAGTGAGTACCTACATTCTTAAAAAAATGTTAAAATAGTTTTTTTGCTTCTAGTTTTTAGTTCAATCAATAAATATGAATACTTATAGTTGAATGTGCGAGCACATTGAGCATTAAAATACACCAATTTGCTTAAACATGGTTTCCGTAAAAGACAATATACAGTGAGAAAAATGGGAACTACATTTGTATTGAACTGTGTAGAAGCGATAGTTTCTTAAACCATAGCACGACGAATTCCATGGTTTTAGTAAATCTATATATTATGTTAGTTAATTAATATTTGAATACCTCGTGTACGTGAAGTACGTGCTAATTACGAAACGTATGGATGGCCTAATAAACCTATTGTTCGGAACATCTGTATTTGATTTGAGTACGCTTCGGATCCGTTGGGTTTGGTTTGGAGCTAGTTGGACTTGGAATACACAAGTTTGTGCGTAATATTATGGTAAATTATACTAAAATTCAAATTGTACATATGCCACAAGGCTCCTTGATTTTTTTTTCAATTTTGTGTAAGGGTAGCATAACATTTTATTTCTAATAGATCTGAAACATGCACGGGTAGCATGGTCGCGCGATAGACGATAAAACATCAGGCCGTCTCTATCGCACTATTAGTAAGTGTGATAGGGACGGTCAGATGTTTTATCATTTATCGCGCGACCATAATTGCCTGCCACCGATAGCATAGTAGCTCAATAAACAATAAAACATTGGGTTTAGCTGTCCCTATCGCACTATTTGTAAGTGCGATAGGGACGGCCTGATGTTTTATCATTTATCGCGCGACCATGCTTGCCTGCCTGGGCCACTATTTTATTAATATCGTATTTTTAGAAGCAATGAAATACCGTATTTTGCGTTTAGTAACGCGAAAGAAAAACGCATGCCATGCAACTCGAGAATTCGCGTTTCCCTTGGGGAAGGGACTTAAGACTAAGCTAATTATTCGACTCCCGAAAACCTCTGCAAAACAAATTTCAGCGAAATCATTATAGCTGTTTCTGTGCTCGCACGAAGTTGAAAAAATTAAGTCTTGAAAATATCAGTTTCAAGCAGGCTCGTGGTGTGGTAAGGGCACTTATTATTCTCCGAATCGTCATACGAGTAAGTTTTAAAGCGTGTGTTAACAGTAAAATTAATGTATTTAAAACCCTGTATAACTTGCTTATTTCTCAATTAAATAGGACACGTTTCCCATAATGACTTGTAATGAAATGGCCAATCTTCCGCGGATGCTGGACCGCAATTACCACTATTTAACCTCATAAGAACTGGTTTTGAAAATATTGCGATTGCAGATTTTGAAATCATCGTCTATCTATTTTAGATTAGGTACCTACATAAAATCCAAGACCGTCTATCTGTATTTTTATCTCTCAAATTTCTGGAGTGACAGCAATCACACCAAACGGGATTGAAAATCGAAGGATTCCTTTATTTTCGATCTGGGTCAGTAAATATCAAAAGCTTACAGCAATATTTTTACAGCTAAGGGCATTGTCTGACCGGTGGTGGCCGTCAGTATAAGGCTTCCATTGCAGGGATCCCGGGATACCATCTTTTTAAGGGAAATTTCAATATCAATATTTGATTATTTATGACATTTATGACATTGCGAAAGGTATTTGGAAGCCTTAGCGGTCAATAAGATTGAAATACAGATATGATACGGAAAAAAATCGTCTGCTGTGAACGGTTAGAATAAACACAATGGACGCGGTGATTAAGACAGCAATCATATGGCAAGCTTTCCACATTTTATACTAATTTCATATGTATTTTTTTAGCATAATAAAATTTTAAATGAAATTACTTATGTAGTGTTCACTACCTCATTTCCGAAAAGTGACTTTATCTCCATGAAGTGTAAAGCAAACGGGGATATGGCCATATCCAAAATTTAGATACGTACCTTAGAAAACAGTCGATCTGTACCCGGTTTCTCGCCGCGTGTATGACAGCTGTCTACGATCCCTGATTCCTCCTTTTTGCACGCTCGCAGCCGATGAAAAATAGCCGATTGGCCAGTCAAAATGTCCAGCCAAGTTTTAATATCGCCAAGGGTCAAAAGCAATACATTCAAGTTTCAATCATCCCAGACTTGTGTAGGTTGGTATGATTGATTATGTTTTTTGAGCTCCGATCTTTTTATTAGGAGCATGACCATCTTATTCTTCGATGTATACTTATTGCTTTTATTTAAGTTTCTGTACTAGATTTCTGTAGCTTTCAACATGCGTAGTAAGAAATTATTTGTGAACCTGGACAAAATGCAACTTACCTTATCAATTTTTAATATTAAATACGACATCCCTACACAGATTGACTAGGTACTTATATACCAAGGTGTATGATGAAAAAAATACTTGCAATTTTTTTTGACACCTTACACAGATCAAATCAACCTAGCCCAAACTAAGCAAAACTTGTATTATAGATGGGTGCTAGGCGGCGATATACAACCATGACACAGGAACAAATAACCCTTGCTCATCACACAAACGCCTTTACCTTTACGGTACCGTACCGAGATTCGAATATTATATATTCGGGATTAGGCCAGACCAGTCGTCAAATTGAGCTATGTATTTCCTCTGGGTAGATAAACACATAAGATATTCTCACGTGTCTCATATGTGTATAAATGTTTCCATAATTATACGTATGTCGCTGTGAACGGATAGCCCCAATTACTACGTAAGAGCACTCGCACACTATCGATAAATTGCACGCTTCAGGTTATAGCGTCCGGTAAGTGGTCTTATCCTTGGCTTCCAGTTTTTGTGAGATCTGTGGTCTGTGATAAGTATGCAATGATAATTATTATAACTCCAGGCAAGCATGGTCGCGTAATAAACGATATAATGTTAGGCCGTGTTTTTCGCACTATGTGATATCTATTGAGGGACGCACGCACCGGGGACATTTTTTTTCAAAGTTGTCCACCCCACTGTTTTCGTAACATGGGTATTTTTTTCGCGATTCTGTGTGGAATGGAAATTTCCTAATCTAAAAAAAGTGGGGTGAACAACTTAAAAAAAATGACCCACCGATGCGATACAGTTTATCGAACTAGTGTGCTACGCCCGCAGGTTCAGATCAGATAGGTTATAGATCCACTACCTTTAGTTTTTGACGTTATATGTAAAATACGTTATCAAGCGACATTCATTGTATAGAGAAAGTGATCAGCGCCCCTAAACGGTTACTTAGGTACTAGAACACACATGTAAATACAAGTCTTACTTTGGATGAAATCTGATAACTTTTTACAATAAAATCTCTGGCCAATTTGACGTGAAATATTACTTATTTGTGCAATGAGCACCTCTGGCGCTCCGATATGATGGCGCCGATGGCGACTGTACATGTATCTTTAACTGTTTCATTGTTCACAATATCACAACGTAAAATTCTGCCCTTTAGTGACATTCAAGAAATCCTTGTCAATGTCATTTCTTTTCCGCACCCACTTTTATCGATCATGTGCACTTGTGGAAACTATTTCATCCACCATGACCCTCTCAATTCTCAATGTTTTCATTAGCGGCGCAATCAATGGACGCTCTCTTGTGGGAACGGCCTTAGCCTTGCGTACGCGCCGAGCTCAGTAGTGCGCCGGCGTTTGACAGACAGTGACACTTGTAGCGTCACCTGTGCCCCGCGTTGCGCCCGCGCCGGTGCGGTGCCCCTCTACCTGAGACCGGTGGAACGCTCCCCCTCTCCCCCGCTATCCCATTATTCAGAATTTTTCAAACATACCTGTCGCCGGACGTCTTTGGAACGTGTTTCTGTGTTTAAAATTCCTGTGTAATCGGATACGTGCTGTGCTATGTGTGATAGTGTTGTGTTAAGTTAAGGATGCATTACAAACTGTTCAGGTAAGACGTGACTGTAGTTTGCACAAGTGGGTAATGTTTTTTGTGTGGACGCTCTCTTAACATTATTATTGTTATATCTACCTTCGCGCGGTTAAACAGTTGAATGTTTTGATGAACGGTTTTTATAAGGAAAATATTCGTTTTAAATGATTCGTAATGTAGGTAAGGTAGGTATAACTATTATTGTTTTGTGTCAATTGTAACTAGCACACTAGAGCATTTTAAACGCTAGAAAAGTTACACTCCGTATTTTCTTTCTGACAGAACACGAAACGGGGCCCATTTCTCGAAGCTACAAGTTACAATTTACAAGTGGTAGTCAATGTCTAACATGACAAGTTGGAAAGAGACTTCCGCGAGAGTAACTTGTAACTTTCAGTTTTGAGAAATTATGGGTCTCTGGTACATTACACATATCTACAATATTTCACGTAGATAAGTAAAAAATATGATTAGGTAATAGAAGCCAAGAACATAATAGTAATAATAATGAAACAGGTAGTTACAAAACATGGTTTTATTATATAAAACACCGATGATGTTCTTTAGGGATGATCCACATATTACGTCACACCAAATTTCAGGTTTTTGGACCCCTCCCCCCCCTATGTCACGCTTTTTTGTATCCCTTTAACAGGGCTTGTCACATTTAGTATGACCCCCCCCTCCCCCTTACACTGTGACGTAATATATGGATGACGCCACTACCATAGTCATAAGTTAATTGACTTCAGATTTTTTTGAAAATAAGATAAAAGGGTAAAAATAAGGATCAACTCATGCTGCCCATGAACGTACAGAAACGAACACCCATGAAAATTTTGGCTTAGAGTGGTAGACAATTAATTTGAACACACCGGCTCCTTTGGCGAAGAATTTCTATTATCGCACCTAATGACTCGAAATTGTTTATGACTGATTATAGTAATTGGCTCTCACAGGCCTCACAACATGACTGTGTCACTCATTCGGAACCAGTTTTCCCCTGGTCGGTGGGAATTCCATGTTCTGTTGAATGAACATGGACGGGTACTGGAGTGAAAAGAAAATACACTTCCTGCAAGCTACCGACACCAATCTGTCATGTTCTTGCTTAGGACATTATTCGCTAACTGCACAACTTATGTTGTCCTCATTTTGTAGGCTTTTCTGTGTTAAATCTTATGGAATCAAAGTTCTAACGGCTGCCGCTAGTCGTGTTCCATATTCCGTAAGATTACGTGCAAATGTGAATGGTACAATCAGTGTCTCTCTCTCCTCACATGTTACCAATACATATAAATTTAACTCATGTGTGTCTCCCATTTTCCTTATTGTATTCTGTCTTGAAGCATCGGTTGCCTTTAATCTTAGACGTAGAAAACTATTTTTCTGCTCATTTTTATATGCCAATGATATTCAGAATATTTTCCTACCTAAGGGTTGTCAGAATTACTCTTTAGGGACCGGCCACATCAGAGCGTCGCGTGTCTCGGGGCGCGCAACGGACGTCCGCGCCACGTCACCTGAGTGTAATTCAAAAAACGTCTCCTCAGTACATTTTGTATAGGAAGGACGTAAAGACGCGCCCCAGGTGGCGTGGCGCGGACGTCCGTTGCGCGCCCCGAGACACGCGACGCTTAAGTGGGAACCCTAGCTTAAATGATTTTTATCTTGCACAAGTTAAATAACAGCGAGTAATTAGCGTCTTCCTGATATCCAACGTCTTATCATCGTTTGGTGTCAGATTGACATTGTATTGTTTCTAAAATTCTCATGAAACATCAAGGATTGACGTCATCAAGGTTCTTACAAGCGCTTTAGACAATGACAATTCTTGGAGGACGTCAGGGCAACAACTGTTTTTGTCAAAACAACCTTTACTTCTAACATTGCTTCTGAAATAAAATTAGTGGTTAATGTTTTTGCATTGATGAATACAAAATGGTCTAAAGACTCGTTTGGACCTTTGTCCAGTAGTGACAGTAGTTCGATAATTGATAAACATAATAAAACAGTTGGCGAGCCGATTGCCGAATTTAGTTTTTCTACGTAGAAAGTACTCACAATTCCAGCAGAATTAGTTCACCAAGAATATTACGGGATTCCTTTACCATTCTTACAAACATTACTTTTCTTGTGCACAAATGTAGAAGGGCATCTCTGCCGTCCTATCACTAAAACCCATCTAACCCACAAATGATAGTTTTGAGATATGGGCAAAAAACATAAAAACCCATATCTCTAGGAAATGTGTCGATTTAGTCCAGATTTCTTTTATTCTTAAATTAAAACTAAATTCACGCTAACATTATTTAAAATCAATTTAATTAAATATTGTTTAATTTATTAGAAATTCGCCATTTTGTGTTTAAGTTATGCAAATAATTCCTAAAATATGTATGATTTTACTGTTAAAACACGGTTAAGTATACTTTAGCCGTTTTTTAGGATTGAATAATACATAAAACATGGCTTAATAACGGCAAAGTAAATTTACGTGTTTATAGTAATCGTAACTGAGCATTGCATAATAATCTAAAAACATAGCTTAATAACCGCAAAGACACTAAACAATTTTATACTATCGTATATGCTCTAAAAAAATGCTGTAACCGTTTTTAAGCTATGCAATGACTACTAACATCGAAATAATTTGTATGCATTCCTAATCTAAAAGCCCGCTATATGACAAACCAGCGACGATTACTAGGTTTTAGCTTTGTCATTCTTTTTAAAAGGAGTTTATCATTTTAGCAATGTCCCGTTTACCTGCAGTACCTGAACTAAGTTTCAAGAGCAATTCAATTTGTTAAATGAATAAAAGACAACTGTATGATATTGTAACCATTTATTTGCATGCATAAAAAACCTCGTTATAAGTTATGTTACAAATTAACATATTTAAACTTAATATAATATTCTAACATTAGTGAAAACTAACATAACATTAATATGAAACAATACAATTCGCTTTTTACATTGCAACAAATCAATTTGCTATACCGACACGGCGAAAGGTGTCGCTCTTGGATATCCAAAGTTATTCGTATTATTACTATAATACACTATTAAAATAATGTTTTTATTACCGAGTTATATCAGGTTAAAAACGGTTGACATTGGCAGTTCTTACAAAAAGAAACACGGATTTCATTTATTATTCGCCAAGCAAGTGAAAATAGCAATCTTTATTTATTTTATACTTCAAAAATTCAAAATACATTTACGATTGTTTGACATAATAATTTTCTCTCTTTCCGCTTGATTCCGTTCTTCTTAATTTTTTTTTTTGTGCGTTTGGTTTTCGACAGTTGTATTACTAATATTAATATTACGAATGTAGTGCTCTATATCGACGGTGGTTCTACATCGATAAATGGTTATATGTACTTATGTGTAGGTCAGTCCTCCTTTTCTTTTCTGTATGTAAAACTTCTGGATTTGAAGGGTCTGAATTAATTGGTACAGCAGAATACTTATATATCATACATCTTTTTTTTCTTTAAACTAGAATCAATATAGAGATCTTTGTTAACAATTTCTGGTAAAATCAGGTGCATCATTGCTTAAAATTGTATTAACTAGGTTAAATTTAAGTCTGTTTCTCTGTTGTTTGTATGAATTGGAGCGAATAAATCAAGATAAAGCTTCATTTTGGATGATAACAATTTCTGGTAAAATCAGGTGCATATGTTGTCAGTCTGTTTCTCTGTTGTTTGTATGAATTTAGCTTCATTTTGGATGATACATATGTTGTCATACAATTTTTACATGCTAGGTATAGAGTTCTTCTTCTTTCGAGTCATCACTTGTAGTTTCAATGCGTCTGCGACGGAATAGTCAAAAACCTTCTTTCCTTATATCAAGATGAGAAGCATTTTACGAATGATTAAAGAAGTAAACGTTGTTCGATTTTGTTACAACGAAGGATAAACCCAAATTCGATGATCGTCAGCAACGGTTTTAGCTTGGACCAGTAAAAGGGAGTTTTAAAATTGATGTATTTTCGTCAGCATTGAAAATTAAAGCAGAAACGTTCGACGTGGCTAAGTTAGGCAAAGAATTCTGAGGTATCAATCTCAAAAATTCTTGAAACAATACACAACGATAGAATGTTCCTTGGTAAAGATCGAGTTGAGCAATCCCCTTCTGTTCTACATTTATTAAAGTTACTGCTGGTGTGATGACTTGTGGTCGGTTTTTCGGTATTCATTTTATTCGCAGATCTCTGTTATCGTTTGTATCCTGAAGTTCGTAACAAGCCTAAAAGAAATAACAATATTAAGTAATTTGATTTTTGACTGCATTATTAAATCAGCTTGACGGTAATATAATGTTGCGCAAGTAATCCATACCTATGTACTAAAACATTGTAAGGTAAATAAATGCTTACAAAATGTATGTGGCTATGGCAATGCCTACAATGCCTACATAGCAATAGGATGGTACAATGTAATTTCTTGACTTTTTTGTTTACGCTTTATTTGTACACAATAGTTTTAACTGGGCTCTTGATCGAATAACTTATGAGTTAGGTATTTACTTGTCGCGGCAAACGTGTGATAATACGTTAGCAAAACGCAAGTTGTGCTTGAAAAAAAGATATTTAACACTTACCTGGTCTTCGGTTTCTTAACATTTTAAGGAGAAAATGTTCATTCACCGGTCACTACAGCCTTCGCACAACCTTCTGCGCGCGAGCCGCTCGGCCGACTGTCGGACTGGCGCAATAACTTTGGAAGGTATACTTTTACAACTAGCGGGGTTTTAGCGTAGCTTTGCTGGTTTGTCCTGTTTCAGTGTGGCATTATGAATATTTTTAGTAATAAATTCACCGTAAAGCGCAGTAACTAGGTTTTAGTGATGTATTTGTAACCGAAATTACAATGAAAGTCTTTAAATACACGGTTAAAGGACTTTAGCCGTGTTCAAGCGTAGTATTTTATTTAAAAAAGTGAATGTTATAAAATGTAATAACGCAATTAAACGGCTATAATGGGAATTTATGAAGCTTATGTCAAGTAACGTTGTTATAGTTATGTATCGTGTGATAAAACTATGAAGATAAACAACTGCTAAGCGCTTTAATATAGGTTATAGAAGACAAATGTGGGTTTGCGGTTTTATACTATTGAAAAGGGTTATAAAATAGTGCACTTAGCGAGGTATGTCGACTCTGTATCTCGGGAACTAAAAATGATAAAAATATGATTCCAAGACCAGTCGATGGGGAATTCTTTCCTAATTAAGAATATTTATCCAAATGAAAACTGGTAATATGCAGCTTAGAGGGGTTCTAGTGATAGGACGGCAGATCTATGGTCAGCATCTTAATTAGATGATTCTATCTCACGGGTGGTCCGCTCGCATGCTCTGATGCACTGGATTAATGCACCATATTTGATTTCATCTAATAAGCAAGGCTAGAAGAAAATTATTCATATCTGTGTATGCTACCTATATATCTGGCAGTTATAAACAGTCGAAGTTGCTCATACGTGTGGAAATTCGGCAGGTAGTAATCTTTAATCCTTTACGAGCCCAATGGTACTGGTATGTGCGTTTTCACATTATCCGATCCGATATCGGATGTAGGACCGATATCCTATACATTACAGGCGCCATCTTGGATTTTTTCCATTGAAATCCTTCCGACATCCGATATCGGATCGAATAATGTGAAAACGGACTATCCCAAATTTTGATTTGATTTGTTAAACCATAACGTACATAACTCTTGCTTTAGCGTTCATTATGTCATATGTACAAAAATCAAAAGAGGTGATGGATTCGGTTTGGCATATACAGAAATGCTTCTTCAGAACAGAAGCAGATTCATAATTTCTTCCTGTTACTCACTGCTAAACATTGGTTTCATGTTCACCACATACATCGGTTCTGTTACTTCTGTTCATGGTTATCTCACCCAGAAGTGTTCCGCAATTTTTTGAATGCCGTCCACTGAACAAACTCATTTAGCATTCGACAAGTGCTTCTTTCTTCCTTGAACGTGAGCTTGCCGGGGCAAAGCAGTAGGTCGCAGATTCGTTCCAGTCCTGCCAGAGGTGTTAATTTTTCCATTTTTCCTTTAGTTTAAAGATATGATAAAAATAAGTTTAGCGTAGGATGTTATTTTATGGCATACGGTGGTAGCAAAAGGGATTGCTGTTTTATGATTAAACTAGTTGGCATCTTCGAGAATTTGGCGTGGGGTTCGACATTTTACGGGATGTAGGAAGGTTTTTAACCTTTAAGAATTTGTATGAATCAAGCGTTTTGGCAGTTTGATTATGATAGTATGTAGGTGTATGTTATCCTGTATAGCTAGTTTTGGTATTATTCAGTAGATAATGTAGGAGATGATATATGTTTACTTATATGTACTCATTTGGTGTTTTAGTAGGACCCATTTGATTGTTCTGTTTACTGAGTTAATTCAATGTTTGCTTTGACTATTTTATAAACCGATAATATTTGTCAAATTTAGATAAACACCATTGGTTTGGTGATTAAATTGATATGTATTGTTAAATACCTTCTGATTGACTATCAATGCCATAATTTGGTAAAATATTTGCACGCCTTTGGCTAGACTGTGGCCAAGAGTATGCCCATTCATAACAATAATAAAAAACTAAGTACTCACTATTATCATCATCAATAATCAATATCATCATACATACTGGTAATTGTTAATACATTATGTACATATGAAATAAATCTTTTTCAGTGGTTAACATTATAAGACAGATTGATATGCACTAGTTTGTTGTAAAACAATTAAAAACATTTATTTATACACACCTACAATTACGAATACACATCTAAATATATAAAAGAAGAAGCTGACTGACTGACTGACTGACTGACTGACTGACTGACTGACTGACTGACATATCAACGCACAGCCGAAACCGCTGGTCCTAGAGATTCCAAATTTGGCACGTGGGTTCCTTATATAGTGTAGAGGAGCACTAAGAAAGGATTTTTCAAAATTCACCTCCTAAGAGCGTTTTCACATTATCCGATCCGATATCGGATGTCGGACCGATATTCCATACATTACAGGCGCCATCTTGGATTTTTTCTATTGAGATCCTTCCGACATCCGATATCGGATCGGATAATGTGAAAACGGACTTAGGGGGTGAAATGGGGGTTCAAAGTTTGTATGGGGAAACAAGATTAGTTTGACTGTTCTATTCGAAACTTCACAGGAGGATTCCTAAAGGCATATGACGAAATACGTGTTTCAGGTTTTTTGAAAATTTAACCCCTAAAAGGGTGAAAAGGGGGTGATAAAGTCAAAAAACCAATATGGGTATCGTTTTTATGGTTTATCGGGTCGCTGATCACGATAAATACAACGCTTTTAAAATCTAACGAGGCGGAAGTGATATACTTTCTCCCCTGTTGTGGTGCAATGGGGTTAAAATATAAAAAAAAAATACAAAAGAACAAACTGACGGACATATCAACGCACAGTCGAAACCGCTGTTTCTAGAGATTTTAAATTTAGCACGTAGGTTCCTTATATAGTGAAGAGGAGCACTAAGAAAAGATTCTTCAAAATTCACCTCCTAAGGGGGTAAAATGGGGGTTCAAAGTTTGTATCGGGAAACAAGATTAGTTTGACTGTTCTATTCCAAACTTCACAGGAGGATTCCTAAAAGCATATGACTAAATACGTGTTTCAGGTTTTTTGAAAATTTAACCCCTAAAAGGGTGAAAAGGGGGTGATAAAGTGAAAAAACCAATATGGGTATCGTTTTTATGGTTTATCGGGTCACTGATCACGATAAATACAACGCTTTTAAAATCTAACAAGGCGAAAGTGATATACCTTCTCCCCTGTTGTGGTGCAATGGGGTTTAAATATATAAAAAATATATAAATGAAGAAACTGACTGACATATCAACGCACAGTCGAAACCGCTGGTCCTAGAAATCTATAATTTGGCACGTAGGTTCTTTATATGGAGTAGAGGAGCACTAAGAAAGGATTTTTCAAAATTCATGTCCGAAGGGGGTGATATGGGGGTTCAGAGTTTGTATAGGGAAACAAGATTAGTTTGACCGTTTTATTCGAAACTTTACAGGATTCCTAAATACGTGCTTCAGGTTTTTTGAAAATTTAACCCCTAAAAGGGTGAAAAGGGGGTGATAAAGTCAAAAAAACCAATATGGGTATCGTTTTTATGGTTTATCGGGTCGCTGATCACGATAAATACAACGCTTTTAAAATCTAACGAGGCGGAAGTGAAATACCTTCTCCCCTGTTATGGTGCAATGGGGTTTAAATATCAAAATTATCATATGCATTTAGTTTTAAATATTTATTGGACATAAAACTTAAATAACAAATAAATAATATCTAACTCTAAAAAATCAGCATTTTTTTTTTGCTGCTGCATGCTGCATGCTGAGATCGAGGAGTTAGTGGCCGAACCCAATATCATCGGCGAAACGAAAGCCCACAGACTTCGCTGGTTCGGTCACTTACTCAGAATGGGAGACGATCGGGCTGTCAAGAGAGCGTTCTTGGGTCGACCGGCTGGTGGCCGCCCGGCGGGTCGACCCAGGTACCGCTGGGAGGACAGTGTGGTGGAGGATCTGCGTCGGCTTCAAGTCAGAGACTGGCAAGAGGCTGCGCAGGATCGGGACAGGTGGCGATCTCTCGTTTCGGAGGCCAAGATTCACTTTGGATCACTGAGCCACAATAGTTAGTTTAGTTAGTTAGTTAACTCTAAAAAATAATAATAAAAGCAACTTAAAATTAAATTAAAAACTAAACTTAACTAAAATGGATTGGATTTATTTTTTATGTTTACTTGTGGTTCAAGAGATTTCGAATTGACACGTGATTTCCTTAGAGGTGCACTAAGAAAAGATTTTTCAAAGTTGACCTCCTAACATGATCATTTGACAGTGACAGGGGATGGGAGGGGATTGGGATTGGGATAGGGATAGGGATAGGGTTACTTAGTTGTACTTTTTACCCACTGACCATAGACCATACTGGCTATGTGGGTTGTATGAAGTTTCCCCAGAGTGTATATAGAATATACCTACTCGTACCCACTAGCGGCGTAGGTCGTGGTCGCTGTGTAACATTTCTACAATATTTGCAAGCATTTCTTTAAAAAAATAGTTATATGTGTTATCTAAATAATCGCAGACAAATGTACCTACATAGAAATCTACGGATCCAAATGAAAATCTTAATTTTTGTATACGTTTGAATAATTCTTTTAGTACGCGGGCGAAGCCGCGGGTACAAGCTAGTTAAAACATATAAAAGAAAACTTTCCCAAGCCTGAGTAACGTGAGGCCTGTTACACACGATCGCCCGCAGCCAGATACCGTAATTAGACCCCGTGTGCACACGCCTTAAGCATGGGAAGCTACTAAAGGCTAGCGTCCACTAGGCTCGTCGAGTCGCGTCGAGTCGAATTTACAATAATTCGCCTCCTGTATTTTCAATGAAACTGCGTCCATTGACGAGGGGTCGAGGTGCGTCGATTCGAATCCACCGGTCGCATCGCTCGTCTATCGAATTTCTTCCGCTACGAGAATAGACTCGACTTGGCGCGCCTTAGTGGAGTTAGTGGATGGACGCGGGGTAGCGGATGATTTGTATGGAGAAATCTTTTGTTGCACGAAAATTTTAATTAAAAATAGAATACAAGACTTAGTTTAAGGTCGATTTCATGAATTTCGTCCAAACTATCCAACTGTACAAGCACGACCTAAGCGCAGACGCAGACTCCCGTGGCTTCGACTCGCTTCGATTCTTCTGTAATGGACGCACGCGGAAATAATGCGACTCGACTCGACGTAAAGCCTGGCGTCTACTAAGGCGAAATCGAGCCGCGTCGAATCGAGTTCTCATACATTTGAATGCGATTCGACGCGTCGCTAATGGACGCAGTCTTTTAAGGGCCACTTGCACCAATGAAAATGGAGGGTTAACCCACCATTTTGTATGGAATTTGACAGATGACAGCCCACTAACCCTGAGTTAAGTGGTTGGTGCAAGTGGGCCTAAGAAATGCAGAGAGCGAATTAACGAGGCTCGACTCGGCGAGCCTAGGGGACGCCAGATGTCAGTGTACGCCAGCCTTAACACCTCCTTTAAATAAAACTGAACCTTCTTGTTGCGTATTAGATTGAAATTCTAGAACCCTCGATCAGTTCGACCGTTGGGAGCGGTGGTAAGATTCCACCTCAAATGATATAGGAGCTTAACCGTTTTTTACAAGGATTAATATGCTTTGAAATGATTCAGTTACTACGTATCTGTATTTTTTACGTGAATACCAATCGTTAGTGTTATTATTGATGCACGACTTGTTTTTGTAGTAAAATAGTAGGTTGAGGAAACTGTAGACTTATGAGGAAAGGAAAACGCCATATCATGATTTTGAATGGAATTCCGTAAATTAGTTCATTAATTTCTACTAGTATCAATAGAGGCTCATTTAGACGAAGTGTTTTTAGTTACCTACAATGTGGACTGTTGAGGTTACATACAATACCTCACACCAATCAAATACCATGTAATAGAAAGAAATAAAAAAATACTTATTTATTTGGCACTAGCTTTTGCTCGCTCGTGTTAGAAAGAGACCAAAATTAGCCTATGTCACTCTCCATCCCTTCAACTATCTATCTCCACTTTAAAAATCACGTCAATTCGTCGCTCCGTTTTGCCGTGAAAGACGGACAAACAGACACACACACTTTCCATTTATATATATATTAGTACGTATAAAAACATTAAACTACAGTCTGACCGAAAAGTGTAAATATTAAAAAGTGACAACATCGCAGTGTTATGTCTATTCCATATCTTCATAATCTGCATAACACTCCGCGTCATTCACAATTAACTAAGAACACGACAATGCCTTTAGGCGTACCACTATAACTTAACCAAGTAGCTAATTGTAAAATGTAAACATATCCTTAATAATGACAAGTATGTGATCCACTCATCCGTCGAACAAATGAAATTTTCACAACAACCGCGCGTACAATAGCAATTTGTATCAAAACCTTCATTGTTTCGACCCATCCATGAGATTCTTAACCAACCATGCTAGCTATAGCCTGTCAAACATGTATCTGTACAACTGTATCATGGACCAATAAGTTACAGTTGTTACTCCATTGCCCATAGATGGCGCTTAAGCTTCTTGGCGACGCGAGGGTATGACAATGGGGGATATTCCGTATTCCACCGACGCCCGAGATTCCGAGATTTCGAGTTAATATTCGAGAATGGTGCTGGATTATGATCCTGGGGTTTGGGTTCGAGGGCGTTGGTGTCTTTTTTATTTTATTTACTCACGTAATTCATGTTTTAAAAAAACATTGACGTGAATATTGGGAATAGAACTTATTGGGCAGAAATAAAAATTAAGCGCAGAAAGAGCCTGTTGGGTTACATCATTTTTTCACCCCCGAAAACCCCCACCAAATTTCAGTGAAATTTTTTCAAGTCAGTACCAACTTTAAGATCTTGACACAGAAGAAATAGTGTCGTATCGTAACTCGTAGACAATAAATACAATACAGTCAAGATACTTTTTTGTTTATTTTATTTAAAAAAAAATGTTGGGTATTTCTATTACCTCCTCTTTGATTAATGAACAATAGTTTAATCATAATTTTATGACTCATCACACACTCATGTCTTATAAACCTATTTTTACTTACCTATTTCGTTCCCAGCCCCACCCACTTACATATTAGATACACCTATTACAAAACCATTTTAAAAAGGTTCCCATTCGAAATTTCCTAAGTTCACATGACCACCAGGATAAAAAAGCAAAAAGCCCATTTGACTCTTGTTCAAATTTGGAGGACCAGTATCTGATGACCTTGGAACGTATTATGATTCTTCATAAGTAAAAACCATGTTGAAACAGGTTCGTTGAATTTTGACTAGCGATACGAATACCATAGAGTACAGTCGCGTTCATAAATATGTGTACTTTTTTCACCTTATTGCAATGAGTTAAGGTGAAGAAATGTACACATAATTTATGAACTCGACTGCACATACGACTTTTTGTCTTGAGAAAAAAATGCAGGCGTGTTAAGTGTTTTTTTTCTGAACTCTCTCGTAATATTTAAGTAAACACTTAGACCCTCGGATACTTTCACGTGGCGTCAACTAGACGACATACTTGTTATCTGCCTTTTAAACGATTAGTCGCCGTTTTTAAGTAAAAAATAGTTTCAATTAGTGGACCTTTTGCTAGAAAGTAGTGACAAAAAATATGCACTTGAGAATTCTGCAGTAGGCCTAGCATATGATTGCCGCCAGAGTATGTCGCCGCGAGATAGATGACCGTCTTCTTCTAACTGTATTAATGACATAAGGACGGGTGCTGTGCTAACCCAGCTGGCAATAATTTTCGGTGTCCGTTGCCATCCTATGGATAGGAGTCAAGTAACTTAAGGTATTTCTACCAACTGTACTAGTACGTCCTATGGTAAAAATGGAAGTAACGTTATGAATGTCAAGAATAGTGGTAAGTAGTCGGGTGATCTAGTGGTAAAGATGTAAGCCGCGTAAGTTACAGACCCAGGTTGATTCCCGGCTCGCCCAGCACGGGTTGACTTGTTAACTTGCATTTAATGCTATTTTATTTTATGCATGATACCTATTTCAGTGTTATGTTAAGGATATAAAGTTTTTGTAATTTAAAATCTCTTGTATATCGTCGTCGTCATTAATAGGTAATAAACGTCAAACTGGCCCAAAAAAGTAACCTCAAATGAAAACCAAAATTGAATCCGTGTTAATCGCAGCTCACGACGCGCGCGGTAAGAGCCGATTAATGGTAGACGTCGCTTTATGGTTATTCTCTATGGTCGTGACTAGGGTTGCAAATAGAAAAAAAAACAAATTTTTTTTTAGAATTATGAAAAAGAACCGAGCACCATGGTTTTTTTTCTAAATATGTTTTTTTTTCAGATGAACAAATAATTCGACAATAACGGTTTTTCGTGAGTTGTAACGTATTAACATTCAGTATACAATCGTTTATTGGGGAATCAATCCCCGATGCGGCGTGCAGCGTGGAGAGGCGGTTGTGTTGCCAAGTAGATAGTAAATAGTGATAACTACCACTTACAGATTTCGTAAATGTTACTTTTATAAGACCAGAATTTAAAGTTATTTGATTAAATTCGTTTAATAGTTAACATTAAGTCAAAAATACCGTATAAAAGTATTAACTGCTTTGCAAATTTTGGTATTTCGTACATTAGAAAAAAAACATACTCCAGAAAAAAACCCTTTTTTTCACGGTTTTTTTTGTTTTTTTTTTCAAGCCAGAAAAAAAACCGTTTTTTTGCAACCCTAGTCGTGACCGTTGGAGTACGGACCGTCCACAATGGGGAAATTTGATTAAAAAAATCTCATGTTATATGAAATCCATACGTGTAGGATATTTGGTGGCACACCACACGAATGCCCCTTCTAAGACAAGCTAAGCGCAATGGCACTGTCTACTTTTGCCTGAAGTGTTTCTCAGAATTCTCAGTATATGATGACAGTAATAAACTGAATAAACAAACATATTGTATACATTTTTAATTTCATTAGCTGCTATTCCTTTGATTTTTATGGATATCTGAAAACCGTGACTTCGTAACTCACTCATGATCATGATAGACATAGACATAGAAAAGCTTTATTTAATATCACATGGTCATGGCCATGGCTGATGGTCATTAAAAGTCTTAGGGTACTTCCTGTAGTCCTAGAAAGCTGGAATTGTGCAGGGAAGTGTAAATGTGTGTATTCGAATTTCAAAATAAAATAAAAAAGTAAAGTTTGGCCAATTGAAGCTGTAAAAATTGCGAATAGAAACGCTGCAATCTGTGTCATTTGTTTATCGTTCGTTTGTAGGTATGGACGGACTTATGCAACACCGTCTAGTCTATGGTACGTGAATGACATCTAATCATAGAGTAAAAGTTTGTTTTTATTACCTATCTACTAAGCATACGAAATTATGTGCTGTTAACTTAGCATACTATACGATCAAGAAATTATTTCTTCGTACTTTCCTTAGTGCGTTTTCACATTATCCGATCTGATATCGGATGTAGGACCGATAATGCCTTATACATTACGTATGGGAATACATTACAGGCACGATCTTGGATTTTTTCCATTGAAATACTTCCGACATCCGATGTCGGATCGAATAATTCGAAAACGGGCTTAGGCTACGAATAAGCATAAGGAAGAGAATATAAGTATTCACATACAAATTATCTGTCAATTCTATATAAAAATCGTCAATTTAAACGTCATTTAAAATTCTATACGACTAAAGGTTCTACAAAATACTAAAATAAGTTTTTGATATCTTAGCCATTTTATTACTTCCTTCTTGAAGTTAAACGCTATCTAGATACTTTAGAGTTTAAACTAACTGCCAAGTCGGTAGTTACTAGTTACTGGCCGTTTACTCGAAGTTTTCTGTAACTAACTACCTAGATTCGCGGAACTGATTTTGAGAAGTGAAACAAATAAGAAACTTTTACTTTCGTGATACCAAAGGTTTCTTATAGCTTTGTTTATGTATTTTGCTGTGATTTTGAGTTTGTTATAATTATAACGAATGTGATTTCGACCATACGTAAATTTTATTAATATTGGGTTGGTAAGAAAGTAATGAGCGAATCATAACCAATATTGTAATTTTTATTTAATTTATTATTTTAATCATTTATCAAAAATATATCGGCCTTCGTTATCTACTACTTGTCTCCATCGTTCTGGTAAAGAATGAATAGCATCGGCGAAGAAGTTCTTAGGTTTAGATTCAAAAAACTCAGCTATGTACTGTCGTAGATGGGCTTGATCATCAAACTTTTTTTTCATTCAAGGCATTGCTTAGCGATCTGAACAATGCGTAATCCGTAGGTGCCAAGTCTGGAGAGTACGGTGGATGAGGTATCACTTTCCAACCTAGCTCCAATAGCTTTAGCCGAGTCACTTTTGCAATGTGTGGGCGAGCATTGTCGTGTAAGAAAAAACTTTAGCATGCTGTGGACGATTCTGACAGATTTTTTGGTTTAAATTTCAAGCTGATTACAGTATACTGATGCGGTAACAATCATTCCACTTGGTAGGAGTTCCCAGTGAATAATACCATGAATATCCCACCAAACGGACAGCATAACTTTTTTCGGGTGAGGCTCTGTTTTTGGTGCCTCTATTCCTTTTTCGTTTGGAGCTAGCCACTGACGTTTGCGTGTGTGATTTATATATAAGACCCATTTTTCATCTCCAGTGATAAAATGGTCCAACCAGTTGAATGTGCGGCGAAAAGACAGAAGTTGTATGCAGATATCGGCACGGCGGTTTAGTTGATGTCTATCAAGTTCGTGCGGTATCCAAACACTGTATTTGTAGTTTTTCCCAACTCGTGTAACTGTGTTTCTATGGTGACATGAGAGCAGCCTAACTCGGTAGCAAGAGTACGACTCGTTAGCCTCGGATCTCCTTCAATTAAGGTTTTTAATTTGGCTACATCAATCTTCACCGGTCGACCAGACTTAGGTTGATCTGATAATGAAAAGTCGCCACTACGAAACCGCTGGAACCATCGTTTCACCGTGGCCTCAGACACAACTTCAGGAGCAACACGCTGACATATATTACGCACTGCTTCGGCGGCTGAATGGCCAGACTGAAATTCATATAGTAAGCAATGCCTTACATGCACTTTTAATTCGTCCATTTTCTTCCTTATATTAGCTCGGCGACAGCTAGTGAATGACTGACGAGAAACTGTGCGACTCGCCCTTTATATACTTTCGACCATAGAAGATTCTAGAACTCTCTCAAAAATTTTATGTGAAATTCAATCGATCGCTCATTACTTTCTTACCAACCCAATAGATGCACTTGTAGACCCTACTGTACTTTACCTTACAAAATCAGCATCCTCCTTGCGTTATCCCGGCATTTGCCACGGCTCATGGGAGCCTGGGTTCCGCTTTTACAACTAATCCAGTCGCAGTTTTGCAGTCGGTAGTGACCCTGCCTGCTACGCCGCGGTCCCGGGTTCGAATCCCTCTGAGTACCCACAACACAAGCCTTCTTGAGCTTACCGTGGGCCTCAGTCAATCTGTGTAAGAATGTCCTATAATATTTATTTATTATTTATTTATTTATTTATCCCAAGATTTGGCGTAGGCACTAGTTTATACGAAAGCGACTGCCATCTGGCCTTCCAAGTTCCAACCCGAAGGGTAAACTAGACCTTATTGGAATTAGTCCGGTTTCCTCAATATGTTTTCCTTCACCGAAAAGCGACTGGCAAATACATATCAAATGACATTTCGCACATAAATTCCGAAAAACTCATTGGTGCGAGCCGGGGTTCGAACCCGCGACCTCCGGAACGAAAGTCGCACGTACTTACATACCGCTAGGCTACCAGCGCTTACCTTACAAAATATAAATACAAAATACAGTCAAGTGTAAAAATATGGGTGTACGCATCTTACTCAAAAATATGGCCCAGAGCACCTTAGTCCGGTGTAATAAGAGCGTAGTACCATATTTTTGAGTCGATTTTTTCGATACTTATTTTTGCACTTGACTGTACAAAAATCTTTATTTCTGTAAACACATGGTCATAATTTAGGGGATGGAACCGCCCGGTAAGCAAAAGCTGCCTGTGTTGGGGGAGGCCCTGCTCTTGCCTAAGTGAACAGTATCTACAATTATTTGATACTAAAGATGGAGATCAAAATACACTTTTTGCTAAAGTTGTTGCGTTATACCTGTCTCATTTCTTTATCTTTAGCCTTTTTAGGGATCTTATTTTACAACGTTGGGAAGTTCTTAAATTGTCTAACTGTTCTTCATTATAATATATATATATAAAAATGAAATGCGTTTGTTAGTTACCTATAAACTCGAGAACGGCTGGACCGATTTACGTAATTTTGGTATTGAAATGTTTGTATTAGACCGCAGAAGGTTTAGGCAGTGTAAAAACACGTAAATATTGTGATGATAATTAGAAAACAGTGATTCTTTTTTCCCATACAAATTGTTCCTACCTGACAACTTGACAATGACGTGACGTTAATGACAGGTGCGTTCCAAACTTACATTAATGACGGATGCGTTCCAAACGCATTGTGATTTTATTAATTTATCTTGGCAAAATAATGTGAAAATTAGTAATTATTCCGTTAAAGAAATAAGGAATGGCAAAATAATGTGAAAATTAGTAATTATTCCGTTAAAGAAATGAGAAATAATACTAAATCGGAACGCACACGTCTGTTACAGCTATTTTAAGTAGTCTATGAAGTTGTCATTGTCAAATTGCTTGCCAGATTTATAAATTTTCTCTAATAGCTGTAACAGACGGTTAGATTTGGTTCGGGCCGGACCGGTCGGATTTGGTCCGCGTGCTCTACAGACGGCCGGATATGGTTCGGAGCGAATTAAATCCGCTGTCCGACTCGAACTAAATCTGACAGTTTGTTACAGCTATTAATTTTATACTTCACAAAAGTAGTGATGAACCGGTACCATCGCAAATAAATAGTTACATTCGCTCCGTGCAAAACTTAGGCGAAGGAAACCGAAACGATCACAATCCTCAAGATCTCTACACACATGGCGATCGGTTGCTCGATTAGAGTGAGATAGAGCGATAGAGTGAGGCAATACATGTTTCTCCTTCTCTACCTATTGCTCCATCTCACTCTAATCGTGCAACAAGTAGTTGATTAGGTGGATGTCACACTGGCTCCGATTCGCATCGCACAACCGGAGCCAGTGTATCATCCACCTTAATATGTAGCGGCCAGGTAATGCGGCTACAAAATATTGCTTGAAATTAAATGAATGAGAATGAGCTGTCATAACGGAAAAAAAATCTGTTAGACGTTGTCAACTGTTATTGCTGTGATTTTAGTAGGGGAAATTAGCTAAAATTACGGCATAATTAATGGAAGGTTTTTTTAATTGAAATATGTACGTTATAGACTGAAGTTATTTTTCATCAACCCTCCCCACTCCTCCCCCCTCTGCGTCACCCCTCTACCCTCCCTTAAAGTGCCGAAAATGCGGTTTTTCTCGATTTCTGACAAAACTGTTGAAGATACAGAAAAAGCGCGTAGGAACGAAGTAATCCTTAATAAATTTACTACAAATCATTCATTAACACTTTGGTTCTAGCACTTATAGTTTTCGCGTGATCCGTCACGAAAGTTGGTCCTTTGCTGCAATTTTCTTTATTGAATGTTAAGTTTTCGCCCAAATGCTTACGAAATCGTCGAAATTTGTTTGATATGACTAAAATATTGTAACACATGACTAAAATAAAATTAAGGGGGAAAAATCACTACCATGAGTGGAATTTCCAATATGTCTTGGAATTCCAATAACCATTAAGACGTAATATTTTCACAGTAGTAGTCGCTAGGAGTACCATTGATCCATATAGTATATCGATGACTGGGGATGAGCTTTTGGTAGCTGTTGGTAGAGCCCTGGAGTTTCAATCCAGAAGCCGTGAGTTCAAGTTCCACCCATGGTAGTGATTTTTCCCCCTGAAATTCATTTTCAGTTTATAATATTTTAGTAATATCAAACAGATTTCGTAAGCAATTTGGGAGAAAACTTAACATTCACTAAAGAAAATTGCAGCAAAGGACCAACTTTCGTGATGGATCACGCGAAAACTGTAAGTGCTAGAACCAAAGTTTCAATGAATGATTTGTAGTAAATTTATTAAGGATTACTTTGTTTCTACACGCTTTTTCTGTATCTTCAACTGTTTTGTTAGAAATCGCGAAAAACCGCATTTTCGGCTATTTAAGGGGGGGAAGAGGGGTGACGCAGAGGGGGAGAGATGGGGAGGGTTGATGAAAAATAACTTCGGCCTATAATGTACATATCCCAATCAAAAAAATCTTCCATTAATTATGCCAATATTTTCATACATAACTTTCCAGAAGCAACGTACTATTTGTGTTTTGAGATAAAATAAAAATAGTATATTTTTGTAGTTGGAATAAACTAGCTTAAATGGTGTATTTTAAATGAATGGTAAAAAAACTCCAAATTGATTTCAAAAGCAATTTAAAGTATTACAGTTAGTAACTAAAACAACGCAATAACCGGATGATTGCCACAAGAGGAAAAAGGTAAGTCATCTTATCTCTTCAATAGGTATGTGCATAGCCGGGCACCGTTAATCAAATATTTAACTTCGATAATCGTTAATCCGTTACTAAAAAAGTTAACTTCGTTAATCGTTAATACGATACATTTCAACAAATTTAACGTAAGTTAAAGTTAATCGATAATCCGTTAACGCGTGACAAAAAAATATTTTTACTGTAGGTATATATTTAGTTGTATCAGTAATCCACTATAATGTATTATATTACTGTAAAAGCCCGAATTACAGCAAGCCTATTGAACTCTAGGCTACATGTGGAAGGCAGTGATTGCCTGAGCTACTGCCAAGAACTGTGTCAGGAGAGCTGCAAGATCACAGCAGGCGGAAGCCGGGTAGAAGCTAGGGAAGAGAATGTGGTCTTAAATTGGGCTCGAATTTGCTGCCCTGTCACTAGAACCACAGTATAATCTAGAACAGTTGCCATGGTAAAACTTAGGATTCATCGAATCAACGTTGGTAAAAGCGAACCCATGTGAACAACAATTCTTTAGGTAATATTTGGGCTTTTGGCGATCAAAATCGGTAAAAGGGGCCGTCCATAAATTACGTCATCGATTTTTTCAGATTTTAGACTCCCCCCCCCCTATAGTCATCCTATCGTCATATCTTAATGACCCCCCCCCCCTTCTCCCAAAATTGACGTCATTACCAGTTTGACAAAATAAAACATTGCAGATTTGAGAAAAATAGGGTATTATATGATTAAAACACTTGGTTATAGAATCATCTTTTATTATTTTTAAGCCGGGGCGGGCAGCTGGTATTATATGTAATATTATTGTTAGAGTATTTTATCTGTAGTTATTACTGTATTTGTGTACATCTATGTTGCATTACTTATGTATGTTTATTATGAGTTATTTTAGTATTGTATGCGCCTTAGCCGCCTCTCACATTTGCAGTCTCACTTACTAGGTGTGCTGGAAGAAATTTCTTTTTAGAAATAATCTTTTTGTACGTGAAAAATAAACTATAAATAAATAAATAAGAATGACGTCAATTTCGAAACACCCCCCCCCCCCCATCTATCATTTACCGTCATCCGCAGACCAAACCCCCCCCTAATTTAGAATGACGTAATTTATGGACGGCCCCAAAGCTGGGATTTACCGGTTAAATCCTAGGATTTTCCGTACTTCGGACTTTTACAGTAGCGTGTTTTTCGCGGCGCTGCCCTGCTAAATTAACGATTAACGGACTCGGAGAAATTTAACGGAAGTTAACGAGTCCGTTAACATTTTTTAGAGTTAACTTAAAAGTTAATCCGTTAATCGAAATGTTAACTTCGTTAATTAACGATTAACGGATTAACGAGTTAATGCCCAGCTATGGGTATGTGTATATTAAATAGGTACGCTATAATGTAATTAATGATGTAGCTACTTAATTGTGTCAAGTAAAAATGGTCACATTATAATATACAAAATAATTTTTAAGAAAAAAAAAACCGCCTTCCTTTGGGGTTCTGGTGATAAATACTTTCAAATGTTGGATTATGTTATCAATTCGTCTGTATATTTTTTAATGTTTGTTATTCGATATCTCCGTCATTTCTGAACCAATTTTGAAATCTGGATGATTCTGAAGTACTTACAGATGAGAATGATTATCAGAACGGAACTCTAACCAGGGGCGGCTCACTCTTCATCAGCAGTTCCACTGCACCAAATGTCACTGTTCTGGACGTAAGTGCATGCTGTTCTTATAAAAATACCAAAGTCACTATAAGTGTGCCGTTCAGATTTGAGGAGTTCCGTTCTGACCATCATCAGCAATTCCACTGCACCAAATATCACTGTTCCGTACGTAAATGCATGCTGTTCCTTTAAAAACACAAAAATCACCATATGTATGCCTTTCAGATTTGAGGAGTTCCCTCGATTTCTCCAGGATCCCATCATCAGAACTGGGTTCTGAGAAAAATGGGACCAATCTGTATGCATATACATTCAACCAAAAAAAAAATTTTCAAAATCGGTCTAGTAACGACGGAGATATCGAGGAACAAACATTAAAAAAAAATAATAATAATAAACATACAGACGACTTGATAACCCCTTCCTTTGAGATTTGGAAGGCGGTTAATAAGGATCATTCTCTCAAGTCGTTAAAATGCCACGATTTTGTGTTCTTCGTGGTTAGATCCGTTTTATTTCATGGTGCTGTTACTGAGCAAAAATATGTATAATTTTATCGTCTAATGGTCTCTATCTCTACTGGCTGTTTTATCATTGGCTAAATGAATTTTAGGTAAGCAGCATGTGTTACGCATTAGGCAACTTCTTTTTGGTTTCGATTCGCTTAGATTAGAGCATGCCAAATTAAGAGAAAGTCTATCTTTGCTAGATAGAGTACCTAAAAATCCTAAAATGTCTTTAATTTTCGATTAAGATTAAGAAATTCTACTGTATTTTATTCGCAGAGCCTCTGATAGCTCTGACTATAATCAAATTGAATTAGTCGATAGGAAAGATGTGAGTGTGTTTAGTAAAACGTCCCACTTTGTCGGTTACCATTAAGGCAAGATTTACTTGTATCTTTATATGAATAAACTGAAAAAGCGGCTTTATAACAATTGACAAAGTGGGACGTTTTCCGTGCACACTCACAAATGTTTGGCAAACTTTCTATTCTTCAAATTGTGTTCTAGACTACAGTTTCTACAAATGCTTCTTTTATGAAATAAGCCCGTACTTACGTGACTACCGTATTATTAGTGAATTAATGTCTATAATGATTAAAATATGTAACAAGTGCATAAATTTACAAACATATACCGTTAGGTATAAACTATAAAATTAAATATTTCAGTTCATTTTCGCGTAATTTCACATATCGAAATGACGTCCCAGATGACCTGCTTTTGTGGTAGAGTGACGTAAATAGTTTAGTATTGTTCGATTTATATATTATACTGGATATCCTCAAAACAATTACAAGTGACATAAAACTGTATTTCCTTACTCCTTATCTCAAGCTAATTCAATTAAAACACGTGTTTCACTATTTTCCGTAACATAGCAATGTTTATTTACAATAACGACGGTAACATTATCAAAAATTATATCGTAAAAAATGGGGAAGCCGCTTTGGGATTCACGACACGTTACGTCATCCATCGAATTACCTGGATTGTAAAATACCCCCGAAATTATAGGCTTATCTGAAACCACAAGCCATTCGAAAATAAACTTAAACAAGGTTTGAAAAAGGTTAGAATTTGAGGGATAGTAAAGGTGACTTACGACATTTTATGTGCGAGGCGCATTTTTTGGCTTCGATTAGTGTGGTATGCGATGCATTGTCTTTTTTTTCTTTTCGTGTTTGGATGCTTGATTTTTTGCTCTTACTGCTTCTGGCGAATCCGTGAGAATTTGTATTTTAGGAAGCGAAGTGAGATAGGGTTATTTTATTATTTCAAAGTAACTATGCTGAAAAAACTAGCTGTCACATTTAAGACATGGAAATGATAAAGGAACACAGCTACATACAATGAAGTGCTCAAAACTGGTTAAAATTATAAGCAATAATAAATCAGCGGTGAGGTGTTTCCGGATAATTTTAGCTTACTTCAGAATGTCGTCGGCAATTGACAGTCATACCATTCTGTCTTTGATCAGGTCAGGACCTAATGTTGTCTTATAACAGACTGCTGAATTATACCCAGCCGGCCTGTCCATGACAATCGTTGACGCCGATCGAAACGCAGTCTGGCTCTGTCACGCCAATATGAAGAGCGATAGAGATAGCTAGCTACAATAACGATATTAATGATACGAGTATTATGTATGCCGTATGAAAAGGTACGTCCGTCAGTTATAAAATTTCCAGTTAAGTATGTCCTTCATTGTGAAATTTTTCTCTTACGGTATTTTTGTCGTATCAAAATTATAATGAATACACAAAAAGCCGCGATATTTCACAAATAACTGAGCGAAGTTACTCATGTTCCGCGTATATTAACCCCGGAATGCCCCGGATGCCCGGCTGCAAGTTTAATGGGAATTTTCTAGCAGACGCGCCTTATTTATGGCGAGAGGCGACGACGCATACTGAGCGAGTGGCGCTCTTTGTAGGTATTTTTGAGGCACTATCGCGTAATTATAGGCTACGGTTAACCTTTTTTCCCCTCACTAGCTCGGAAACACGTGTTTTGTCCTTTAATACCAGCGGGTAAAAACGCATTTTATCCACTAGTGGGTAAAGTAATTTGACCTTGAAAAAAGTCAAATTAACTGCTTTACAATTGATAAAAGTAGGTGAATCTAGTAATAAAGATGATTTACCAGCTGTGGAACTACTGGAAGCAGTGATAAACGCATATTTTGCGTTGCAGTTTCCTCGCTATATATAGTGAGGGGAAAAGTTTTGTGTTACACTCGGGTGCAAATGTATTTTACTTCTCGTGTGATAAAAAATTCGCAAGTTCAGGATTCTATTCTCGAACCACTCGCTTCGCTTGTGGTTCAACTATAGAATCCTTTCACTTGCTCGTTTTTCAATTCCACACTCGGCGTTAAAATACAACTTTGCCCCCTTGTATAACAAATAACTATTGTCGCCACGTCAATGAGGTGTCATCAACGCCAGATCAAAAATTGTACCTAAACAATCCGTGTAACAAAATCTTGTCACAGCGTTTGAGGCACGCAATGTTGCTACTGACTTTATGTCGGGCGATTCGAAATCTCTAAAATTCGCGTTTCCCGGGACCTAAGACTAAACTAGATCGATTTTTCACCCCGAAAATCCCCACATAACATATTTCAGCGAAGTAGTTGGAGCTGTTTCATATATAAGAATTGCTCGTTTAAAGACATGACATGGATTAGGGCATTACTAGCCCCGAATGCAGAAGAGTTCGTCTAGTACAGCCATACTCAAAGTGTGCTCCGCGGATCCCTAGGGCTCCGCAAAGCCTTTCTGGGGGCTCCGTGTGAATTTTGGGTACCTGATATGCAACTTCAACTCTCTTCCATAAAACCAAATATTCACCAATTATTAAAAAAAAAAACAGTTTCAAGTTTCAGGTTATACCTCACATATAGAATCTAATGATTAGATATTACTAATAGGATTACTTATTAAAATAAAGATTGCAACTATTATTTTTTATTTAATTTAAGGGTTCCGTCAGGCATTTTGCTTTCTAAAAGGATTCCATGGGAAAATAAGTTTGAGAACCGCTGGTCTAGTAGAACAGAAATATTTTGTTTAATTCTAATAACGTTTACACATGTAGGTGTATATCACACCCCAGTAGGTAATTGTAAAAGTACTCTAATATAGTTTATTTTGAATGTAAAATAAAGTTGTATATGACTTATATTGTTAAAAAAAGAACATTAAAAAACCGGCCAAGAGCGTGTCGGGCCACGCTCAGTGTAGGGTTCCGTAGTTTTCCGTATTTTGCTCAAAAACTACTAAACCTATCAAGTTCAAAACAATTTTCCTAGAAAGTCTTTATAAAGTTCTACTTTTGTGATTTTTTCATATTTTTTAAACATATGGTTCAAAAGTTAGAGGGGGGACGCACTTTTTTTCCTTTAGGAGCGATTATTTCCGAAAATATTAATATTATCAAAAAACGATCTTAGTAAACCCTTATTCATTTTTAAATACCTATCCAACGATATATCACAAGTTGGGGTTGGAATGAAAAAAAATATCAGCCCCCACTTTACATGTAGGGGGGGTACCCTAATAAAATTTTTTTTCCATTTTTTATTTTTGCACTTTGTTGGCGTGATTGATATACATATTGGTACCAAATATCAGCTTTCTAGTGCTAACGGTTACAGAGATTATCCGCGGACGGACGGACGGACGGACAGACAGACATGGCGAAACTATAAGGGTTCCTAGTTGACTACGGAACCCTAAAAAATGTCTTAATCACGTTCTCCTCTCCTATAGCAGTTCTGCATGCATAGGCTTTAGGATTTGTTTTTAGTTTATTAGCAGAACTTAGTTACTTTCCTTGGGCCGCGCCTTACATCAGTCATGAATTATAAATACCCACCGATAAAAAATTAAATAAAAATAGTGATTTTCTTCCTTTCAGTATCAATGATATTTCTTGTATTTAGATTTAGTTATTGTACAATACTGCCATAAAAAATAAACTAGATTAGTATTAGTATTAAACATTAATGATTTTTGAACTAAGATATTATTTTTGTACAAAAAGGAGAACCTCAAAAAAATGGTCTGACTAGACGAAAACATATGCATCGGGGCTAGTAGGTAGTTACTTACACTACTTACCTAATATTTAGTATTAAATACTAAATTTACGTAAGTAAATTTTACTTATGATGTTTATTTATATTGTGACACTCTTGCACTTTGTCCTGTCGGTGCAAACATATGTAGTTTCTAGATTTACGTGTTCAAAACTTCGTAGGATTCACGATAGATGCCTTCAATGTTCCATCGATGGATGGGCATCTTTCCGTTTGGTGTGGTAATAAATACCCTGTAATTTGATGTGTTAATAATGAAATCTGGCTGTACCCCGAGTTGCTTGTTCTCAGGTAGATTAGGCTATTGCTACAAACAAGGACCTCTTATCGGGCGATGGCTTTAGATTGTTACCGTATTAGTCACCAACACGGAATAAGCAAATCTCCTTGTAGGAGGCTGAATAAAGTGAAATTTGATTAAATTCTTCTAAATAGACTACAACTTATGCATAATGTTGACTATGTAGTACGATAAATTATATATACTTACCCCAAATAAAATTAGTTTAGGTTATTTTAACATAGGATTGTTTCTTATAAATTTTGGTTTCGTAAATTGTTCCATGTCCATCATAGGAGGTAGGCAGTTTTCCGGTTCCAGTTATGGACACTCGCAAAATAACACTATTTATTTATATCTTTGGAGTAACAAACTAGTATGTTTTATACCTTATCTCATGGTTAATACAGTAAGTAAAACTCATTCAAGTTTACACCGATTATTATTTTATACAACAACTCAACTCTCTTAGCAACATTGCTAAGAATTCGTCGTGATATTTTTTTCAGTAAACTGATTACTTTTGTCTTGCCGCCAAATCCTAACTTCAAAATTAAGCAGCTCTATGACTCTTGTTTATGGTACAATGGCGTCAGTTTTTTAGAAACTAATTTTTGATACTTATTTTTAAGGATTTGTGTTTATTTTGTCCATAATGGCATCACCGTCCATTATAGGGAAATTTACATTACATTTGACTTTTCATTGACAGAAGAAGATAAGAGCTATTTTTAAAGTAGTGACGATATGTCTTTAGTGTATTTGCTTCTTACATTAGTACATTACCTACCTACACAATGTATTTTTAATGTCAAGTGTAGCGTTTTGTTTATACAGTCCAATCGTTCAATTAGTTTTAGTATCGTGTAATGGCCGCCGACAGGTTGTTATTGAAACAAAGGTGTGTTATCTTTTATTTTAAATAAACACGTGCTCACTGATTGTTTGAAAATACCATTGTGCTTTATTAGGTCTGTGTTTTGTAAATTTAATAATGTATAAAATTATACTAGACTTATAAGAATATAAAAAAAAACTAAGTAATTTTTTTTATAACGCTGTTTTTACAGAATTTGGGTCTGTTTTTGTGCCGACGACCTCTCTAAACATCCGCAAAGACTATATATACTTAATTGTTTAAAACTATTTACATATTTAGTACAGTGTTGAGTCTTTCCAAAATCTATATAATTTGTGAACAAGCCAAAAAAACTACTAATTAGATTTAGTACATTATAAAATTTTATCGAAATGTAGGTAGGTACACCTACTTACTAGGCGAAAATTGATTGATATGATAAAAATAGAAACCAAAGAATAGCGAATACTTTCGCTTAAAACCAGTTATATCCTTAGATATTTAGTAAATTAAGTAAAATCTAGTAATACAACACTCATTGAATCGAACCAACAATAATATTTACTTGTCGCAAAAACATGTGACGAAATTGCAAACGGTAAACATTGGCTTGCATTTTCGCGGTCGAAGTCTAAAACATAGGTTATATTGTTGTTTACAATATTTACTAGGTTTTTGTTGATAAAGTTAGTGCCAACTTGCAAGTTGTTAGGTTAGGTGCGGTCAAGTAAATATGTGGTTACGTGCCTAGGTAAACAAGGTGAAAGAAAATTTACGACTAAGTTTACGAATAGAAATACTTAATACTTCACTACCTATAGTCTATTTATATTTATGCTTTAGGTATATATTTCAATACATGCAAACAAAAACTACTCTCAAGAATCGCTCTGCTCTGTTGTATCAAAACGAAATTGTCACTGTCTTAGTAATGGGGAAGAAAGACAGAGAATCTTAAAACATTTGTGCGCTGATTTATAGGATTAAGCACGCCACAGTCGTATGGCGAACTAGATCTTAGAAAACGGACACGCTATAGGAACATACACAAATCCGCAACTTTAGCAGTGTAGGTAATTACCGTTCCCCCGGTCTTGGATTTGGATCTAGGGGGGAGCGAGCTTGGGCCGTCAACTGTCAAGTCCGAGAGGGGCGTCAAATTCAGGAGAGCCTTGATTTCACAACATTTGATTTTTTAGTTTTTGTCCCCTCTCGAAAAAGTCTAGATCTGGTGCGTTCCCTTTCCGAATTCTTGGTAGGGGAACGTAACACCGGATTACAAATTGGAATTGTCAACTTTGTCAAGTAACAGTGTGGAGTTCACTCGGCGGGCCCGGAACACCGCATTGTGTACGAACAATGTGGACACACCCGCGTGGGAGACTGTGCTCCGATTCCAATATGGCCAATGCTTCGGGCGCAGAATAAATAAGTGCAAAGCAATAATAAAGCAATAATAAAGACTACTATCGTACAGTATGGCCACTCCCGCTCCCCGCTGAAAGTGCCGCCCACCCCCTCTCGGTTACCTCACAGTTACCGCCTGTCAAAAACGCGAACAGTCGACCTGTCATATGTCACTCATACAAGCATAGTACGCGTTCACCTACACGAGCTTAGACTGTGTGCTAGGAACGCGCCTCTTTCATATATTTGACCGCCAGTGTCCGAGGTGTGCCTGAGTGCAAGCTCATATAGGGCGGAGCGTGAATGTCAAACAATTGAAGCTCGTACAAGTATCCTGCCAGCGTAGCCGAATGGCAATCGTTGACGACAGACGCCGACAGAAATGCAGTCTGGCTCTGAGCGATAGAGAGCTACAAAAGAGATATTATACGACGATTAGACGACCGGTCTGGCTCAGTCGGTAGTGACCCTGCCTGCTGAGCCGCGGTCCTGGGTTCGAATCCCGGTAAGGGCATTTATTTGTGTGATGCTGCTAGCTTGGTCTTCTTGGTACATCTACTAGCTTTTGCCCGCGGCTTCGCTCGCGTTAGAAAGTGACAAAAAGTAGCCTATGCCACTCTCCATCCCTTCAACTATCTCCACTTAAAAAATCACGTCAATACGTCGCTCCGTTTTGCCGTGAAAGACGGACAAACAAACAGACACACCCACCCATTTATATGGATAGTATAGATTAATAATTTAGCACTCCTCAACCTCACACTACCGCAAGTAAAGTTACTAAAGCTAGTTCTCAAGTACCTCCCAGGGGTCTTCAAGTAGATTTACTGAATAGTCTTCCATCTGCCAAAGAAACAACTAAACACACGAATTAGCGTCACTTTCGTGGTCTCTAACGGCCCAGCCACGACATTGGTCTAAGCGCGACAGCGGTGAGCGGCAGCCATACGTGCGAATGAAAAGTCCCATCGCTGTGTCTCGCTCCAATGTATGGCCGCCGGCCGCCGCTCACCGCTGTCGCGCTTAGACCAAGCCGTGGCTGAGCCGTAAGGGCCTATCGCCACGGTCGACGTGTTCCTCTCTGTCACACTTATGGAGGTATTTACAAGTGCGAAAGAGGGTCAACTTCTGGAACGTGGTCCACGGTAGTCTCTCGAATAGTTATTATCTGTAATCTCATAATGGTATCAAATATGAAGAAGTGGCTAAAGCAGAGTGCAAGCATGACATTATTTTAAGTGTTTCTCGACTCACTATAGTCACGGGTACAACAAAACAAAATAAACTGACTTATTTCGTTTCAGGAATATTGTCAGGTATATTTACATACGTACATACATACAATCACGCCAGTGTCTTATAAAAGGGCAGGCAGAGCACATCAAGTTCCAGTGGCACTCTTTGCAAATAAGGGGTTGCATGTTGCATTGCAGTGACAGAGGGTTGCCAGTGCAAGCCTCTCGCCTACGGCGCAATTTAACCCGTATCCCACAGTTGACTTCTACGACACCCACGGGAAGAAAGGGGGTTGTGAAATTCTTAACCCGACAGATATATTTACATAGAATTAAATAAACTTAGCAACATCTAGGAATGTTATCGCCCATCTCAACGGTTTGCGGTCTAAAACCTAACTCGTTCTCTAACAATGTCCGTGCTTTCACAGTTCACACTTTCTCATTTTCTACCATTTCATCAGGGTTCCGTACCCGAAGTGCCAACGGGACCTTATGATGAGCTATTGATACCCGTTTGCTTAATTTTTAAGGAACTGTCTTTTTCTTAGCCATTTTCAATCATAGAGGTCGGGTCGGAGATAATTTTTTTGCCATTCTGTTGTACTCTTTTGGATTTTCTTGGTCCATTTTAATATTGTTCATGACATTTGCTGTTTAAAGGTCTAATTGAATCTACGTGTACTGAAGAATAATGTACTATTTAGTTCCCAAGGGAACTTATTATATACTCGTGTCTATTATTCACTCCAGCCTGCGGCTGTCGTGAATAATAGCAACACTCTTGTTTGAAATCCGGGGTTACCTTCCTTGTTGCACAATGTACTATTATCCCAGCTATTTTCCGCCCTTGTACCATAATGTAAGCCTTATTTCTTAATTATTACGCGAATATCATTCAACTTCTGTTAATAGTACCGGTTCTTATTAGACGCAGTTATTTTTTTTATCAACCGTTTAAAAAAAACATTCATAGCAGACTATCGCAGTCTCATCCGACATAGACTAATATCATACATCCGCCATTATTAGTTCCATAGACTATAGAAGTTTTCCCACGGGTAACCGTATTGTTTCTTCTACGATCGAGTTCATAAAAATGTGTACATTTCTTCACCTTATTGCAACGAGCTAAGGTAAAGAAATGTACACATATTTGTGAATGCTCCTGTACGATCGATGTTCATAAGTTACTTAGAACCTTATTCCATTGACATAAAACATGTATACATATTTTAGACGTCCATTGAGAACTCAAATGCAATTCAATCACGCAATTATGAACTGTAAGTTGAACACATTAAAGCGTGTATTGTGTTGTAATATTTGCTGAGTCATCGACTGTGGCCGATTACTGGAAACGCCTTAAAAGGAATGGTGGCAATTGTTATTTTGAACTAATTACTTGTAACGGTTTTCTTATATCTCCTATTGTTATAGTGATCTGTTCAACGTTTATTTATTTCAAGGCGAAAGTTTCCTTATTCTGTTGTACTTACATTAATTTTATCTTTATACCGCAACCTGTATTCTTCTACATAATATGTAAAGACACAGTTCTTTTAGTGCAGAACAATTGATCAGTAAAATTCTACCTTAACCCTGATCGTACTCTAAAATCCGTTTGAAATGTTATTATTTCTTATACTCGCGTATATTTAAAGCAGAGTAATTATTTAAAAATTCTAAACTTCTCCAACAAGAAATGTTCAGCACCCAAGAGCTCGACAAATTTCTCACCGGCCATAACTCACGGGCAGCCGACAATGCGGCACTTTCTGCCCGGAGCGGCAATACGGCAGTTTCCCGGCCGGGACATTCATAATATCGCGCAGTTGTAATTAACCCCTTCATTACACAGAACGGTTGGGGAAGGGGTGCGAGTGAAGGCGGAAAATTGTGAAAAATAAAACAGTTAACCATGATTTGGAGATGAAAAACGTGTCGATGAGAATCAATTTAAGTATTCTACTTTTCTTCGTTTCGGAAACGTGTTTTTAATACTGTTCACCAATTAAGAGACAATTTGGGTTAGAGTCTGCTCTGTCTCGATTATTAGGCAGGACTGATATAGAGGTAATATCAGCTCCTATAGATTCCCTGCTCTACTGGGTGGAAAACTCAGTTTATTTGTACACATATCCGCTCTGCTCCACTTCACTACTACTGAATCCAGTCCTGATATTCTAATAGGATATAACTTTCTGCTTCTTCATTACTTCCGCTCCCGCTTCCGTTTCCGCTCTCACAGCACCCACGCTAAGCTAAATGACCCCTTCTTGGCCCGTGTCTAATGGGGCGCGCATTTGTCTGAGTGCCGCTTGATTAGTGTGAGTGTACACTTGCAACTATACCGTGATTTAATTGCTCGGGTCCTAGAACACTCCCCTGAGGGACGCTATAAATGTCCTTGTACTTGGCTAGTTAAATGCATCACTTCTATACTTACTTTAAGAGAAAGTTAGAAAGGTACATTAAATTTGTACCTGTATTTTGCATATGCTGACTATTATCTACTGAAATCCGGGATTGGAATTCATTTTAATAATGTTTTAGTCACGATTGATTAAGTCAAATGCTTTTGATGATTCAGAGTAACCCCTTTAAACTTGCTCAAAGCTAATTCTCTCATAAACAAGATAACATTTTATCGCGTTTTCACTGTTAGTCAGTCTAGGTTGTGAAACAGCTGGTTCTGCAACGGATACAGCAATTATACTTATCGCGTGATGTTTGTGTCTTATAACAATACGCTCATGGTTGAAACTACTGTGGTGAGTTGAAGTGAAATTATAAGTGGCATTTAGATGACGTTTTATTGTTGCTAACTTAGTCGAGTGATGTCTGGCTCGGGATTTTGATTTACAGGTTGACAAAAAAGGAAAGAACTGGAACATTTTTTTTTTATTATTACGTATCGTACGCAACACTTACTGTTCTCATACAAAAGTGACTCTGTTTTCGTAGACGGTGGCGCCACTATTAATTTCTTCCCTTTTTGCCAGGCTGTATTAAGACGCATCGCATAAACAATTGACACGTAGTTCAGCGTCAGCGTCACAACGCTTAAAAAGTCACATTTGTTAATGCTAATTCCGCTTCTTGACGCTAAATGTCTAATTCGAAAAAAAAAACAGCGTTTTGGTTACACACTAAGTCAAGTGTACAGCCGATCTAGGTTTCATGACTGTATAAACTATGAATATCCAATCAATACTAGAATAATTGTGTATCTAGCGCTCCGTTGCATTCTGTATGTCATACGTAGGGTTGCCAACCGTACTATATAATATAGTACTGTACTATATTTTGGCCCAGCGTACTATATTCTATATGAAGCATATATAGTACGCAAAAGTACTATATTTTTGGGGTCCATGCCAGTGGCGAATTTACACTAGGGTCAAACCGCCAGGAGCGGCGTTTTGATAATGAAAAAAATTTCGCGCTCGCTCCGCTCGCGCTTTTATTCGTATTTAACCTTCACTATACATTTCATTATTCGTTTTGACCTGCAAATATTGCAGTTACGTATAAAGCCACCGTTGTTTGCAAACATTTGTATTTTTCCCATGATACATGAAATAACTACATTTCTTAAGGGGATTCTCTACTCCGATGAGCTTCAATTTGAATCCATTGGTATTATGAATATTACGATAGTTTCTAAAGCATATCATATTAACAGAATCGTCTTTAAACAAACTAGCATCCCATAATTAGGTACTTACTTCACAGCTCATTGATTCTGTGATATTTATCATCAAAGTTGAACTATTTTAGGACCGAAACTGGTTCTTTGGTCAAATTTTTTGCCTTAATTAGTTTTAAATTAAAATCGCTTTTGCATTTTTATAAAAGTCTAGATTTCATTGAAGTAAAAATGTTTTTAAAACAATGTCAAATTTCATAAAAAATATAAGTACTTATAATATGGGTATTTTTTTTTAAATATGGGTCTTGTAAAAAAAGTAAGTAGGTAACTATTGAAATTAATAGTACATTGTGCAACAAGGGAGGTAAGGGGGACATTATAGACGTGTGTGCCGCAGGCAGGAGTGAATAATAGACACGTCTTTAATGTCCTTGACTCCTAAATTACACACAATGCTTTTCATCACATTTGAGAGAAAAATACAGAGGAAACAGTCAAAAGGCAAAACCTTCAACCAGCGGCGTTGCGACCAGTAGTGTATCTTGATCTACATCAGATTATTCATGTTAAATCCATTGTTTTTGATAACAAACACTTTTTGAACGAAAACAAACATGAAAATACTGCATATAAATTAAATGCAACGTTAAAAAAAGCATATAAATCATATAATTGAACTAAAATTTTACTTATTTTTCATTCATTTAAATATTTTGATCTGTTGTACTATCCGCTGCCAGGCAACGGTGGGTGTCTCGCGTATGCACGCGGTCAAGCGCGAGTAGAGAGCATATTGTCAGATTGTAAATTATAGAAATTTATCTGAGTTAAATTTACTAAATAAATGCGAAACACACTGAAATAATCGTAAAAGATAAATAAAATGCATTTTTCATACCGTATAATATCTTTTATAGCTTAATAGTAAAATTCTGGTTGTGCAATAAAAATCCTAGGTAGATTGAAATATCCTTTGCCTGGAGTATTGTACTGATTGTATTCATTTTTAAAACTAAATCCATTATTCCCTTGGGAATAAAATAGTACATTATGCTTCAGTACCTACACGTAGACGCAATGATACCTTTAAACAGCAAATGTGATGAAAAAGAATATTAATAGGTATGTAAGTAAAAATTGCATATCTGACAATAAATTTAGAAAGTGATAGAAGACTCAATATTGCATATTTTTCGAAATACGCCATATATATTGTTGGTGTTCAATAAAACATTTGGTACATTACATACAATAAACAACTAGTTATATATTACGCTAAGTAAAACATTCGACAACATGAAAGTTTGCTTTTTTTAAAACAGGCCAAATGTTAAGTTGGTAAATGTGTCATACGTATTAAATTAATTAGTCATGTGATTAATGGTACCGACACATAGTGCAATTAATTATCCAATTAATTTTAATTGCTCCGTGTAAATTATTGATAGTTTATTGGAATTGCGGGCATTGCACGTTGTATTAAAATCGCTATATATTTTATAATGTTAGGCCCTAATAGCTTTCATTTTTGTCTTTATCTAAATACCTAAGTGTGAAAAAGAAAGTAACTATAGGTTTCATTTTATTTTTATTATTGCGAATTTGTTGAGATTTTGTTAGATTGTAGTAAGTAAATGCACACGTACCTAATGTGTTCATAACGGGTAATTTTTACCTATAGACCGAAAATATATCCTCAAAACAGATTCGGAAAATGATACAATGTACGCCCGCGACATAAATGTGTTATTTTTCTCCTTGCGACACAAATGACACAATCTACAAACTATTTCACATTTTTGTATCGTCATACTTCGCATGCTTTATTAATAATTATCGCGATTTTAATATCAGTATCGATGACTGCGTGCAGGTAACCGCAATATCCACACAAATATTAGTTGCGCTATCTTTCACCAGCCATTATGCGGGCAAATCAACGTTAAACCATCCACTGTTATTCCATTACGAGCTTTATTACTTTCTAATATGGGCTGTACGTTATCAAAGGTTTCAAATCCTAGTAAATCACATTAGTTGGAACACTAATGGTGCCTCCATTTTGTTTTATCAGTCGAGCTCTTATCTACCAATTAGTCAGCCCGTGACATACCTGCCAGCGCGTCGTTTGATACGCCCACTTTTAAAAATAAAACATTCCAATTTCAAAATTGTTTAAAAAATCGTGTTGACATGTTGTTTTAGTGGCCAGTGTTTTTAAAAGGTGTTTTATAGTGCAGTGTAAAGTTTTTGTGTTTATCTATGTTGAAAAAGGTGTTTTTTTGTGAAATATTCACAAACAATGTCGAGGATGCTGAAAGGTATTTGATTTAAAAGTAGTTGGATAGTTTGGAGCTCAGTTTGTAAATATTATTTCCGTTGTACATAGTTGCTACATAAGCAGCTGTAGGTATCTTGTTTATAAGTTAATTTGGTATTGATAACAAGTATTGCAACATTGCATTTAGTCTTGTTTCTTGATTATATTTGAACCATTTCCCGTTATCTGATTTAAGTAATTAACACTGAAAGACATCTTGATAATGTTAACAAAAAATTCTTGACAATGCTGATCAATATCAATATGATGAATTACGAAATCTGAATGTACCAAAGTAACTCTTCGATGGAAAAACACAAGTACCTATGTTCAGTTTGGTTCAGCAAAAAAGGTCTCAAGGAGTTCGTAAAATTATAAATAACTTCATTTCACTATGATAATTATAAAAAAGCATCATAGTGCGAATTGGCAAAGGTTGGCAAACTTGTTAGGCCTTTTTGTTTGGCTTCTTGCTATCCGGTTAGTTAATGTAATTGTATGCCTGTTGACCTGGATGAGCCGGCTAAACCTAGACTATTCTATTAGCGCGTGCTGATGGTATCGATAGCCATGATGGTCGAGAAATATATTAACTGACAGTTGAAGTCTCTGCTGCGTAAAATTTATAATATAGTCTAGTAATTTTCATGTCAACAATATCCTGTGTTGCATTCGGATTCCCAATTTTTCTATAACTCACGCTCCGCCTGCGTGCAATAGCGCATTTAAAGTGCGGGTGTGATGAAAAATATTATTTGGGACGGTAAACCTTCGCGTCGCCCCTATATTTTTCAAATTTGCCGCCTTTATTTTGTGCCAAGATTTGCTTGACCGTTTATAACTGACCAATGTCGGCTAGTCTGGTAGTCTGTGGCCATGAATACGCCCATTAATAATTTAAAATAAAAAAAAGATGCCATCGCCAACAAAAACCAACGTAAACAGACATGACTCTGTACTTTTAACGGCAGGTATTCTAAAAACGTTTGATTCGAGTAATACCGGAAATGTGCTCGGCACCGTGACGACGTGAGACGGGGAGATAGTGTCGTCCTTGTGTCAGCTGATTCTGTTGATTGGGGTCTTTAGAGGAAACTTGGGTAGGGTGCATTTACATGTGAATGCTACTTAATACAAATAGGTTATCACGAAATCAGGCGAAGATGGCACACCCTTCGCACGTTCTGTAAGTGGGAAAAGGACGTACCGAAGCGTTAGGCTCAATTAGCGTCACACTCCCTCTCCCCACTGAAAGTGACGTCCACCCCCTCTCGGTTACCTCACGGTTACCGCCTGGAAAAGAACAGTCAACGTCACTTTCATATATTTGATCGCCAGTGTCCGAGATGTGCTAGCGTGCTAGGCCTTCAGGCCCCTGTAGGAGCTAGTTTTTGAAATTACATCTTTCAAATAAATATTATTTACAAGCGTTATACTGAAAATAGGAGTGGTACTACGACGATATAGGATTTGCATTTTAATGGAACATTCCTAGCGCTTTAATCGATATACATACACCGTGTTTTTATTGAATTCCGTTAACTTTAAGGGAAGCTTCTTTAGGTCAAATACAATTAATCTCACACATTTGCCGTCAGACACTTGACACTGACTTTAATGTTAAGATTACTAGGTCCTTTCACACTAATTAATTTATTTATTATATGTATATGGAAATGAAAAAAAATATGTTTTTTCGAATTTAACGAAAAGCGATATACAGGGTGGTTCCTGATGATGAACCTAACTGCGTGTCGAATTTACCGAAAAAACAAAAAAAAACACTGTGTATACACTCAGTTCAACCATACTTGTCCAATCATGTAAACAAACACTGCTGGAAAACATTATCTCACTTTTCTCTGGAATTGCACATTAACCATCACTAAAAATGTTAATATACAATTAAATAAACTCACAAAGTATTGAAATCAATCAAAAAACCACTGAAAAATGTCATTTCTAAAACGATTTTCATCAATAATTGTAATTACGAACGGATGACATCAAAAACTCCTGACATCACGAAGTCTAGATTGTCTCTGAGTCGTAATGTTGGGATGACAACTTATCGTTATGAACGATCGATATTAATTAACGTTTGAGTTTGTATACATACAATCACATACAACATACAATCACGCCTCTATCCCATAAAGGGGTAGGCAGAACACATGAAACTACTAAAGCTTCAGTGCCACTCTTGGCAAATAAGGGGTTGAAAGAAAACGAAACTGTCACATTGCAGTGACAGGTTGCCAGCCTCTCGCCAACGCCACAATTTAACCCATATCCCATAGTCGCCTTCTACGACACCCACGGGAAGAAAGGGGGTGGTGAAATTCTTAACCCGTCACCACACAGGCAGGCAGGTTGAGTTTTGTATAGCTTGGAAAAAATGCGTTGATATTAATTACAATAATTTATCAGATTGATTAACAGACTTTTTTACGTTTTATTTCCTACCTCTTTATAATAAATATTTTACTATCAGTATATTTTTTGTTGTGTTAATGTTAGGTACTAATTATAAAATGAAAACTGTACTAGCCTTTTCCATAGGACTGTTGCAAATGCGACGAAACCTAATTAAATTTTGGTTTTTACATAGATATTGTGTGACGTTAAATTTAAAATCCTCTGATGACGTTAGCAGCGTTTATTTACAAATTATCGTTAATACATCATTTTATCGACATTTCCAATCACTAGTAATTGTCTTTGATCATATTTGACGTTTCGTTTGTTACATGATAGGACAAGTAAAGATGAACCGACTGTAGGTATTACTGCCATAGCCCATAACCTGCCTACTTGATTCTATTTTGAGAAAATTTTGCACCCGTTATACATAAAGCCCAGCTTTGTTACATTTGCATGTGAAAACCCAATGGCATTGATATTGGTCCATTGGGCTCCATTCACGGGACTTAGGATACAAACGGTCGATCATTGTTTCCGATATAGGTTTACTTACTATGTTATATTTACTGACATTGACTTTTACCCAGAGTTATTGAATTTTAAATAGAAATAAAGAATAGTATTTAGGTAAAAGTGCGGGAAAGAGGAAATTCGGAAACAGATTCAGGGGGTAATGTACTGAAAACTGTACGTTAGCAGTAGATCTTAGGATTTAAGCCTCCGCCACACATAAAGCGTTTTGATAGCGTAGCGTTAGCCGAGCGCAATGAAACTGCCAAAAATAATGGTTTTCTACAAGGAAAAAAAAAATCCATTTCATAACCAGGTAAGCAAAGAAGAAAAAATATTCTTCGTAGAAAACTGCAAAAAAATAATGGTTTTCTACGAAGAAAAAAAATCTATTTCATAACCCAGTTAGCAAAGAAGAATTATTTTTCCTCATACAAAACCAGTTATCAAACTTGGTTATCAAACGAAGAACAAGGAGACTTACCCCTTCCTATGTTCTTCTGGATTGTATCAATTTATATTTCATGGTGGTACAATGGTGGACAATGCTTAGAATGTATTGTAACTGTTTTGGGAGAAGCACAGTCTAAGTTTTAGGATTTTTAGTGTGTTAGTGCCCAGAATTTTCTAAGGATTCTCCAGATTTTCAAGGACAAAATCAACATAGCTCGCAACGATTCTGTTTATGTTATGTATTTGTATCTCGGTTAGCTATTTCCTATTACATTAAATAGTATTGTAACCGGCTTTCTGTGGTTATCGTAGAGAAAGCCATGCGGGCGATTATGCATGGTTACGGTGGCTAGTTTGCTACTCTCCAAAATGCCACCATTGTGAGTTCTCGTTGTCACCGGTGGCCTTATTAGCCATATCACTGTATTATGTCACTGTATTGTGTTTATTGGCATTATTGGCCCTATTGGAGCTTAATTTGACAGTTCTACATGGTGACTATGATATGAAACTATTCATTCGTTAGAGTACATACATGTAGAATTTCGTTTTTAACGCCCGACGCAAAAATGAGGGGGTGTTATAAGTTTGACGTGTATATATGTCTGTCCGTCTGTGTTTGTTTGGCTGTGGCATCGTAGCTTTCGAACGAATGACGGTTTAGATTTAGTTTGAGCTGAATTAGTCTGGAGTGTTCTTAGCCATGTTTGATGAAAATCGGTTCACTATGTCGATGTCGGGTGTATTTGCAAAATTTAAATGTTGTGTCGTGGTTATGCAGATAACGATTAGTAGACGAGTCGTTTGCCAGAATTTCGTTCATAACGCAGCGTTGTTTATAGGTCTTATGTGGGAGTACATAATTATAGTAATAAACCCATCGTATATATTGTGATCTGTCAATACTCAATGACAATCAGCTCTTATAAGTTGAGGGTCTCGACAGTGGACGATCAAGTACAGGGTGGCTAGCCGAATGGCACAATCGCTCACGAAACGCTCACGAAACGAAGCGCTAGTAGATATCTATCTCTATCGCGCTTGCGTATTGGCGCGACAGAGCCAGCGGCGTATCGCTTTCGTCGCGCCAATACGCAAGCCAACCTCCACCACAGCGAAACGGCAACGGCTCAGATCCGGAAGTGGTTGGAGGACAACACTACAGCCGTAATTCTGATCCAGGAGCCGTGGGTCAGAAGAGGCACCGTCTGCGGTCTCCGCAACCTAGGAGGTAAGCTAACAGTCTACGCGGGCCCGGACAACCCCCGGGCCTGCATATACACAACTAATAACATACATGCGCATCCTCTAATGAGCTTCTGTTCTAGAGACCTGTGCGCCATAAAGCTGCACGGGGCGCAAAACTCCAGCCTGAAGGAGATGGTCGTGGCCTCCGTGTACATGCCGGAAGCGGATGACCCACCACCACACGACCTGACAAGGCTAGTCAATTACTGTGAAGAGGAGGGGCTAGAGCTCATCGTGGCAACCGACTCTAACGCACACCACCCCCTATGGGGCATGACAACAGGTAATGAAAGAGGTAAGAAACTTGTCGAGTACCTGTTCACTACAAATCTCAATATTCTCAACACAGGTTCAGAACCTACATTCGTCAATAAACGAAGCAGGACAATTATTGACCTGACACTGGCGACTGAAGAAGCATCGAAATCCATCGCGGGCTGGCATGTGTCAAAGGAGATGTCTTGCTCGGACCACAGGTGGATTCGATTTGATATTCAGGTAGAGACAATCACAACAGTGCCTAGAAGGAATCCACGGAAGACGAACCGTGAACTCTACACACTGCGCCTGAGCACAGCTCTGGCGCAGCAGGGAGATACCCACAAAATAGAGGGCACTGCGGTGATAGAAGAACAGGTAAGCATTTTCACGAACACAATTCTGGAATGCTATCATCAAACATGTCCCCTATCCACCCCACCGGCAACTAAAAGGAACAAAAACAAGAACAACTGGTGGGGGCCTGAACTGGAGAGACTCAGGGGTAAGATGAGGAGGCAATACAACAGAGCTATGAACACGTGCAATGACGAGGACTGGGATAACTACAGGTCCACGAAAGCCACGTACAAAAAACGCCTCAGATACAGAAGCACCAACTCGTGGCGTAAGTTCTGTACAGAAATCGAGAGCACAATGCAGGCTAACAGGGTAAGGAAGGTCCTCTCCAATAACTCCGCCATAACCTTAGGATCCCTGCGAAAGCCGGACAACTCCCTCACCACCTCGCCTGAAGAAGCGGAACTAGTTCTAGTGCGCACACACTTCCCGGATTGTGTGATCTCGCACATGACTAGTTGGGATGAGGTTGAGACCACTCCGACGGAGGACGAGTGGCAACAGACTGACGAGGTAATAAACCCGCAACGCACGCAATGGGCCATTAACAGCTTTGACTCCTTCAAATCACCGGGTAAGGACGAGATCTTCCCTGCTCTGCTTAAGTGGGGCGGGGAAGCACTCACTATAAAGCTAACCAACATCCTACGCGCCTGCTTGGCCCACACGTACGTGCCGAAACAATGGAGAGAGGTCAAAGTCATCTTCATACCAAAACCAGGTAAAAGCGACTACTCGGATCCGAAAGCATTTAGGCCCATCAGCCTAACCTCTTTTTTGCTGAAAACACTGGAGAGGTTGTGCGACAGGTATCTGAGAGAGAGGGTGCTAAACATCGTGCCCCTTCACCCTAATCAACATGCCTATAGCCCTGGCAAATCTACGGAATCAGCACTCCACGCAGTGGTGAGCAAGATTGAAGTAGCGATCAAAAGCAGGTCCATGTGCCTAGGAACCTTCATAGACATAGAAGGGGCCTTCGACAAGACCAGATTCAGCAGCATAACTGCAGCACTAGTGAGACATGGAGTAAGTACAATCCTGACCACATGGATAAATAACATGCTGAGCCAAAGGGTCATCACACTCGGGACAGGCGAGGCACAACAAGCACTAGTGGCAAAAGGATGCCCTCAAGGTGGCGTCCTCTCACCACTGTTATGGAATCTAGTGGTGAACGACCTGATCTCCACACTAAACAACAATCACTACTACACGATCGGCTACGCTGACGACATAGTGATACTAACGAGCGGCAACCACACAGGTACAGTATGTGATGTCACACGCTCCGCACTTGCCATCGTGGAACGCTGGTGCGCCGACAACGAACTCACCGTCAATCCTAACAAGACTGAGCTGGTAATGTTCACCAACAAACGCAACTTGGGGAACTTTCGCCTTCCCAGGCTGTTCAATACAGAACTCCAATTATCAACAGAGGTAAAGTATCTAGGGGTATTACTTGACAATAAACTAAATTGGAGTAACCACCTAAACAGTAAGATAGAAAAAGCTACAGTCGTATTCTGGCAATGCCGTAGAATAGTAGGCAGAACCTGGGGACTAACCCCTAAAATAACTCTATGGCTTTACCAGGCAGTAATCCGACCAATAATAAGCTACGGTGCTATAGTATGGTGGCCACGCACCAATTTATCCACTGTTGAAGCTAAACTACAACGACTTCAGAGGTTGGCCTGTATGGCGACCACGGGCTGCATGAGAACCACTCCAACCGCGGCCTTGGAAGCCATCCTAGGCCTGCCGCCGCTGCACCTCCACATACAACAAGAAGCGCTAGCTGCGGCGGTACGTCTAAAAAAGTCCAATCTCTGGAGACCACCTAGGGTACCTCACACCGAAATCCTCTATGAGGCGATAGGTAAGGCACCGCTAATAGAGGCGGTAACCGATAAGATACCGAAGCAATTCGTCTTCGACAAGAAATACAAAATACAATTACACGAAGAACCCCGTGAAGGACTTAACCCAAGGGAGCTGAGAATCTTCACGGATGGATCAAAAACAAGGTCAGGCACTGGCTCTGGGGTATTCTCAGAGGACCTCAACATACACATCTCGACACCACTAGGTGCCCACAACACAGTCTTCCAGGCAGAATGTATGGGCATCATAATGGCAGCACATGCGATCGTCTCAAGGGAGGTACGTGACTACCCCATCCGTATACTCTCCGATAGTAGGTCAGTACTACAAGCTCTACAAAGTTATACCTTTACTTCAGGGCTAATCTACGAATGTCACAGAACTCTGACAGAGGTATGCACCACCAACAGCGTAACTCTTCAGTGGATTAAAGGACACAGCAACTCGCGAGGTAACGATGGAGCCGACATCCTAGCGCGTAGAGGCTCCGAAATGAAGGTGGCAGGACCGGAGCCCATACTACCATTACCTTATGCTTGGCTTCGAAACATGCTGCGTTACAACACCAAGGTAAAACACCAACAATACTGGTCTAACCTAGGCACCTGCAGACAGGCAAAGGAAGCACTCCCGACAATCACCCCCGGATTGTCAAAAAAGGTGAGGCAACTAAAAAGGCCACAGCTCCGACTTTTAGTGGGGGCCATAACTGGCCATGCCCCTTTCAACAAACACTTATTCACCCTGGGTGTTACAGACAGCCCCCTCTGCAGAGCGTGCACGGAGGCAGAGGAAACAGCCGCTCACGTCATTCTCGAATGTCCAGGGGTGGCAGAATACCGGGCACAACACCTCGGGTCGCCGGGGTGTCTCCCAGAAGTCGTCGGCAACATAAAGGGTCTGCTAGGCTTTCTGGTAGAGCTGGGTTGGCAGGAATAGTGCCGCAACCCATCACGCAAAATAGGCGCAAATTATGACGTCGAGTTGCGGAAACCGAGCCCGCGTATACCTATAACCTATAACCTATACGCAAGCGCGATAGAGATAGATATCTACTAGCGCTTCGTTTCGTGAGCGTTTCGTGAGCGATTGTGCCATTCGGCTAGCCACCCTGAGCAGATCGTCTGTGTAAGTGTGTACCTTACCTGTTTGCTATATGGTTCCAAAGTATTAAATATACATGCGGACAAAGTGCCAAAAATATGTATATACGACTTTATTGCTTACACATTGAGGTTATGGATATATATTTTTGACACTTTGTCCGCATCTACCTCTATATATAATACCTTGACAGTACGTGACGAGAAGAACAATTTCGAACGCAACTGTTTTCGCGCGTTCGACTGTTTTTTTTTTAATTTGGCGATGGAATTTGAGCTGCGTAGTTTTGTCTCTTGTTTGTGTTTTAATTATGCTTAATTTATTGTTTTTGGACGTGCGGTTGTGAGTTTGTGTAGTTCAACAGGTAGCTACTAGTTAATTGAAAAAGTAATTAAATGTCGAATGTCGGACAAGTTGTCATTATTCCGTGTACGTTGTATTACTTTTTAACCGACTTCAAAAAAGGAGGAGGTTCTCAATTCGACTGAATGTTTTTTTTAAAGTTAAATGGTCACAAAGTTATTCGGTGTGCAGTTTTATATTTTTCATACTTACCTCTTCAATCAATCAATCAAATATATTTATTTCGTCATCACAGGTAACAATTAGGTGACAATATGTTATATTATTTATATCAGCCATGATGAGCCGTGTAGGCGTACGAAATATAATTTGGCAATATATTTACAAAGCAGATCGTAAAATAATTCTTCATTCAGTTCAAATACAATCAATTTCTCTAAGAAACTTCCTATTTGTATCCGATGTTATTTAAACAAATATTTGTTTTATGAGAACGATTTGGCGTAAGTCGTACACTATTCTTAACAATAATTTTTATAGAATATTGCATTTAAATTTTGCTTAATTTCTAGTCTTGTTTAAAACAAATATGATTTAAAATAAGCACACACTTTATCAACAACACTTGAGTCAAAACAAACATTAGACTTATACACCCTGTTTTTATTGAATTCCGTTAACTTTAAGGGAAGATTCTTTAGTTCAAATACAATCAATTTCTCTAAGAAACTAGCCTCTTAACTCTTAGTGCGTTTTCACATTATCCGATCCGATATCGGAAGTAGAAAGGATTTCAAAGGAAAAATCAAAGATGGCGGCGTAAATATATGGGATATCGGTCCGACTTCCGATATCGGATCGGATAATGTGAAAAGGCACTTACGGTTATCGAATTAATAAAAAAAAATACTTAATTACTGAACACGTGTGTGGCATCGCTTACCACTTCCTAATGTTATTTGTTTTGACGTGTGTCTTCAAACACTTGACAATGACTTAAATGTTATGATTAAGGTCTTCTCCCACTAATTAATCCATTTATTATGTATGGAAAGGAAAAAAATATATTTTTTCGAATTTAACAAAAAGCGATTACAGGATGGTTCCTGAAGATGAAACTAACTGCGTGTCTAATTTAACGGAAAACAAAAAAAAACACGGTGTATTGACAGGGATATGTAGTAGTAGTAGTAGTAAACACTTTATTGCACAGAACAAATTACAAGTACAGTGAATAATTATAATGTTTAAAAAAAAAGTTTATAGTTAAAATTATAATGTTTATGTACAAAGGCGAGCTTATCCCTTTAAGGGTTCTCTTCCAACCTTAGAATAATTGAGACAGGAAAATAGGACATTTTTTTTTAGCGCGACTAAAATCAAAATGGTAATCTCGGTCAATATAATAAGCTAACCGTGAATCATTCGAAATTCAAAACATGCATTTATTGTCCCTGAAACCATCCCCCAGGAACGAATATTCCCCATTTTCACTAACTAATATAAAACTAAACAAATACTAGTTTTTAATATCGCAGACTATCTACAAAGTAAAACCAATACCGAGTCTTACGTCGACTAAAAATAGATCTTATTCCCAGTGGAAAAGGTTTCTTTTAGATGGTAGTAGAGGGTTTAGTTGTGAGTCGGATCACGTCCGGAGGAGTGAATGGCGCGCCTTAGCGATAAAATGATATATAATAATAGAATTGCTGCTTGCTGCGGATTTTGTATGTTGTCAATGAGTTGTCTGTGAGGAATGTTAGAATTTATGTAAGTACTTACCTAAACAATAATTGGTAAGGTACAGCGGGATGATTTCGACTCGGGGCCCAATGCAACTGATCCATTTTTTCTGCCATTTGATTTGACCTTCCAACCTTAGAAAGTTAACTAGGCCCTATTGAAATAAGCCCTGCTTCCTTCATCAAAAAGTGACCTTGGAAAATATCAAATGACATTTCCTACATAAGTTCCAAAAAAGTCATTGGTACGGTCAGTCAAACAAGTGGTTTACCACTTTTCGACATTATGTGTTTCAATTGGAGCCGAAAAGTGGTAAACCACTTTCTTGGCTGCCCGTAGCGTACGACCCAAAACTATTAAAGGAAATTATGTTTGTGTAGCCGTGTCTAAATCGCAATACATGAATTAATTTACAGCATTATATAACATGTTTAATGTTCGAGTTCAACACAAATTGCATTTCAAGTAAAAAGTAATGTTTTCTAACGTGTAGACACAAATAAATTAACCTCAAACGTAACGTGCTAACCAATTAACAACCTGGGTTAAATAACATTTGCAGTAACAAAACGCAAACGCACCACAAACACCGCGAATGTATCTGAAAAATACTTACTCAATTTCATGATTCTACAATACAATACAATTTGACAACTTTTCAAACTGAAACTTTATTTCATAGAATACAATGTCGATTTTTCCAATAATGCAATTTTTCCAAGCGAAAGACGCCATACTAAATTGAACTTTATCACCAGTCGATCAGACTAGTAAAAGTGTGTCAATAAATCGTTTATAGGTTAAAAAAAAACCTTTAAAAGGCGCATCAATTTTGCTCAGTGACAACTCGCTGCAAGTCGATACTCAATAAATCGTTTATAGTTAAAAGCGCATCGAAACGCAAAGCGGTGTTGAAAATTTCGAATATTTTAACGATTATGAACAGGAATCGTTCGTAAATTTATTGGTTAACGGTTTTCGTGATATTTTTTACACGCAATGAACTTTGAGCTGTATTTTTTGCACAAAATAACGATTGCGGATTGCGTTGCATCAATATTTTCGTCGTATTTTTTTCACGAACGGGACGGGAACGGGAGTTGTAGTATTGATGTGGGCGTCAAGACCGCTAAGTTAAAGTGGGACTGGGTTGGACATGTCTGCCGTATCACCCGGAAAGAAGGGCCAAAATGGTGACAGACTGAACCCGCGGAATACCATGCAGGCCAGGGTTCGGGCAGACCAAAAAGGAGATGGCGATGGCGGGACGACCCAGACGCATTTTACCCAAACTGGTGGGAAAACGTTGATAACAGGGTCGAGTGGAAAAAACGAGGTGAGGCCTTTACCCGGCAGTGGAACACTAAAAGAGGCTAATTAAAAAAAATAATATAAAAAAAGAATTTTTAGTAAAGATTTTTTGTAGCGGTATCTTGCTTTCTTTTATGTCTTATCGTGTAGTTAGGTCGATAATAGGCATGTTTTGTATTACCTATCGAAATTATTCTGATGTATTTTTTAAATTGGTATCTTTATTTTCTCTCTTTTTTGTTATTTAAGTTTCGTGACGCATTGGTTTTACTGTAATGTCATGTAAACATGTTTTTACTAATAATAAATAATAATAATGTCTTACCCTGCTTTGAGACGTGAATAAGTATGTCATACCTACCGAATATTTAGCTTTATAGCTGCCAATATTCCATAGATCTAACAGGTATAATTTTTCACCATTTACTCGATCCAAAAACGTTTACAGTAATTTCATCATGACCATCTTAGTACAATTTTGACTTCAACATCAATCAGTATATTGAAAACTATAGTACTTACAGTATTCTATTATTGCCCTATCTATCCGTACGTCTCCATTTTTCCGGTCACAGATGACACACATTCTCTGCCACAGACAACATATAGCTATCTTATAGCGCCGGACATGCCGCGCACAAAGGCTGACAGGCTGACATGGGGAAGTCTATAGTCTATGGTTCCGGGCTTATTGATAGTAATGTCGCTGTGCTGGTATAGGAAATAATAGAGGTTGGTACCTAAGGATGGGGGCGATGGAAATAGTTAATGAATTTTTTTAAGTTGCGACATAGTCATACAAAGCGATTTTGTCAGCGAGTGTCGTTTTAAGTGTCAAACAAAGTTTTCTTTAATCATACATAGGATGGTCTTCCAAGATCGCTGTTAATAGTGTCTAATATTTGTTAACTTAGCTTCATATATTATGTCTACTATTGTATGCGATTATAATGATGGGTAAGATCAACTTTTATCAGTTTTATCACAGCAGAAACTTTTAAAACGAATCTTTAGAATTATACACCCGAACTTTGATAGATTCATTTCACTATCAAATTCACTGTGTTTTCTTACTCGTACCTACTTATTAACAAATGCATCTGAAATTAAAAATATAATCATCATATAATTAAATAAGCTAGTCCTAGTCCAATTATTTAAAAATGAAAAAGTGGAGTGGTTAAAAATGTCCACCTAAAAATAATGAATTTAATTCGTTCCTCCAACAGGAAGTGTTTCATTCTTTCCATTCACCCGGAACAATTGAATGGGAACAAATCCATCGATAGTTCATAAATTTGCGGTCTGTGGACCGCTTAACCGCTTTTCATTTGTTCAACGCGATCGTTCAAACGTTTTCGAATTTTAAAAATTGGAATAGGATTTGACTGTTTTTTATTGAATGAAGTCTGTCAAGGCATTTACTTTACTATAAAAAAGTGGCAAATTAAAATAGTTATTTGTTATACAAGGGGGCAAAGTTGTATTTTAACGCCGAGTGTGGAATTGAAAAACGAGCAAGTGAAAGGATTCTATAGTTGAACCACGAGCGAAGCGAGTGGTTCGAGAATAGAATCCTTAACTTGCGAGTTTTTTAACACACGAGAAGTAAAATACATTTGCACCCGAGTGTAACACAAAACTTTTCCCCTCACTATAGCGAGGAAACTACAACGCAAAAAATGCGTTTATAACTGCTTCCAGTAGTTCCACAGGTGGTAAGTCATCTTTATTACTAGATTCACCTACTTTTATCAATTTTAAAGCAGTTAATTTGACTTTATTCAAGGTAAAATTACTTTACCCACTGGTGGATAAAATGCGTTTTTACCCGCTGGTACTAAAGAACAAAACACGTGTTTCCGAGCTAGTGAGGGGAAAAAGAAATTTGCTATTAGTGTTCTGCGAATTAAAATTTTTTCGTGTTATACTTGATTGATTGGCTATACTTAATAATAAAAAAATATACAAAAGCAGATACACTTAGATAAATATCAAAAGGGAATTTAATGTCTGTAAATTCTAAATATGTATTTCTATACCTATTCTACATTTTCATATTTTTTTGTTCGATTATTCGATATTTCGTTTAACATTAATAACATACCTTCTTACCTCTAAGTAACTTAGATAAATTATCATAAGTTAACCTTTCTAATTCCGAGTTTCTTGCCGGTCCCATACTGGATACCTCCTTCCCAACTGAGGGGGGACTGAAATCTTCTCGAGGCTGAGGCGTAGGGTTAGAGCCGGCGTAGCTTTATTTGACGTTCATATGCGCATTGTAATATGCCTACTTGAAAAATAAATATTTCATTTTCATTTTCATTTTTTTTATTGAATAAACACAAGCAATAATGACCATTGACCATAGTATTGGCTACGTGCGCGACAATTACGCCCACTGCCATGTGAACTTGAAGTGGAAAATGTCAAAAAATTACATGTAAATAAACATATATTTTAACGATTTTTCGTTAATTTTAAATAAATCGAATAACAAGAGCTACTATTTCAAGTGTAATTTAGGTAGATCGATTATACAGACATGCATATAATAATAAAAATCAGTTTCCAAAGCATTACTCACGGTATAAACATCCAACCCCAGACCACAGAAAGAGGCAATAAATTGGTGCTGGCAGGGCATATAAGGAATCTTGAAGAACATAGGAGTAATGGTAGAAGTTCTACGAGCGAGTGATATGGTATTCGCCAAGTCTAAACGTAAGTACCTAGTCATGTCCGCGGCCGTAGAAATATCCGACACGGGCCTATTCCCAGGCCAGGCCTGAATCTTTAAGCATAATCTTTTACGGTAGGAAAAATACTAACAGCGTATTGCACAATATTAGGTAAACAAAGCTTAAATATAATTTATTATAATGTTTTGTTTTGACATAACACTTACGTTTTCTTTTCACGGTAGCTATCCATTTAGCTCTTTGATCCAATTTCCAGTGTGTTCTAAGAAACGCATAGAACGTGCAACGACTATTTATGCCATTATTTTTACAATTAACAACGCAACAACATTGGTGCCCCATATCAAACATTACACATTGTATTATATTTTATGAGTTTTGATAGATGACAACCACAATCAGTGTCGATTTTGACCACCGCAAGCACTGCGATCGCTTTGCTTACCCCTTCCATGCACTTCGCACGAAGCCAATACCACATACCACGAATACACAACGATTACGAACTTGTAAATAAATAGTATTGAATGAGAACTTTCTACGACTTTCACGGAACCTCCGTCTGTCATGTCGCGCCTTGTCTAAACAAATCTACAACTGCCTTATTCGAGCATTAATATATGCAGTTATCTCTAGATGCGATATGGATCGGATATGCCAGTGTCAAGTGACGTGCAAGTGACGTTTCTTAATAAAAACGAAAATAAAAATTCAAGAGTGAATATAAGTAGACATTTATTGGGTAAATATGCTTGATCCTATACTGCACTTATACTATTATATATTCTGTGACTGCACCAGCACTTGTGGTCAAATGAGTTACCTGTTTCCTATAAAATGGCACTGGCATTGCCGAACTATGTCTGTATGGCCTATTAGAAAAAATATTTGACATATTATCTTAAATTTGAATGGGGCCGTAACCGTGACGCCGTGTCTTGCGTGGGCGACGGTCGCGCGACCGTCGCGCGACCGTCGCCGTCGCGTCTCATACTTCCATATCGATAAGGTTTGATTTCGTATGCGTCGCATCGCCGTCGCGCGACCATCGCGCGACCGTCGCCCACGCAAGCCACGGCGTGAGGCTTATGCCATATAAACTTGTACTACTCGTAGTTGTTGGGCGAATCAACTTTTTGACCTAAGTACAAATCGGTCTACACTCTACAACTTTTAAAATAAGGCACAGCGGGGCAATTTCGACTGCGGGACAAATGCAACTGACCCATTTTTTCCCCATGTTTGCATTATAGGGTATTTTACATTAGACAAAAGACACTTAAAACTATCAGTTGAGAAATAATACACCCTAAAGCGTTTGTACCCACTTTCATCCCATTGTATATTTAGGAAATATCTTGAATATTCAGTGTCCACATTTTCTTATAAAAAGTAAACATAATATATTGATTTAAACTAACACGATCTTCACTCATATTATTAAATTAAAACGGCTATTCAATGCTCAGTCTCACCACCACCCTCGTCACCTACTGTCCGTCGTTAATTCCCTAAAGAACAGAGCACATGACCTTTGTGACCCTGAATTTTTAGAGAGTGAGATGTCACACATTCAGGAGGTTCTTAGGAAGAATGGGTACAGGGTGGATTGTCGGCAACCGAGACGAAAGCCTGCGAAGAAGCATCCGAATGTTGCAAGACGACCGGCATTTATGCCCTATGTCAAGGGAGTGACAGACAAGGTTGGTACCATACCATACGAATAAAGAATATATCTATCTATCTATCTATCATACTAAAAAAGTATTCGATACAGACTGTGTACATGCCGTTGTCGAGGGTGGCGGGGCAACTAAGGTCAGCAAAGGATGTTATTCCATATTAGACGCCAGGCGTTTATAAGATTGACTGTAGCTGTGGTAGTTCTTATATTGGAGAAACCAAACGCACCATAGCGGAAAGGGTCAAAGAACATATCGCGGCGGTCAAAAAACGACAAATAAGTCTGCGGTTGCCGAGCATTTGCTAGAGTCAGGACCGAACCACTGGATTGAACTGCATAATCCCAAAGTCCTTTCAACTGAACGTCTTTACTATAGCAGGAAAGTACGTGAAGCGATTGAAATCAGGAAACATCGTAATTTCAATCAAAATGAAGGGCAAGGGATTTCATCTTCGTGGAATCCAGTGATTAGCAAGTGTAAACGTGAGAAAACTTCCAGTCCCATACCATCGGATGTCGTGAGTGTTGTATGTAGGCAGAGTGGCAACCCTAGCGTAAAAGTGACTAATGACAATCAAGTGCGGGTAGTTCGAAAAAAAAAAGAAAAAAAAACTCGTACAGCTAGAAGATGTTGATACAACTCCCAGCCAGTCTACCCGTGACCACGGACGTAATGTCATGTCCGAAACGTCGGGTTAAATATAAAACGTAAGTTTTACGCGATTAAGTCCCGTTTTAATTTAATAATATGAGTAAACATAATGATTATTACTATTCTGCTACAATTTTTTGGACGCCGTCGCTTAAACTTATATCCCAAAATCTATTATGATATTCACTAATACAAATATAAAGAGGAAAATAAATCACAACAGTTCATAACAGGGTTGTCTGCAATCTCTGGAAGTTGTCCAAAACCGTTTGAGTCGTTATTAGATCGCGTAACGAAGTCGTGTCAACCCTAGCTGGCTTACGATAATTGTATTGGCTCGGCGACTCGCGAGCCCCTTAATCCACTGACGAATGGAGGTTAGGGTTGTCACTGTCAGCTTCTCAAAGAGAGTTTTCTGTAATTAATATAATTCAACTAGCTTTTGCCCGCGGCTTCGCTCGCGTTAAATTCGAAAATTGCGAAATGCTCCATACAAACTATCACCCCTATTTTAGGGAAGTGGAGGGTTAGAAAGAGACAAAAAGTAGCCTATGTCACTCTCCATCCCTTCAGTAGTAGTAGTAGTAGTAAACACTTTATTGTACAGAACAAATTACAAGTACAGAGAATAATTATAACGGTTATGTACAAAGGCGAGCTTATCCCTTTAAGGGATCTCTTCCAGCTAACCTTAGAATAACTGAGAGAGGAAAATAGATCCCTTCAACTATCTTCACTTAAAATATCAAGTCAATTCGTCGCTACGTTTTGCCGTGAAAGACGGACAAACAAACAGACACACACACTTTCCCATTTATAATATTAGTAGTATTACGCCGTGTCTTGCGTGGGCGTCGGTCTCATACTTCCATATCGATAAGGTTTGATTTCGTATGCGTCGCATCGCCGTCGCGCGACCATCGCGCGACCATCGCGCGACCGTCGCCTACGCAAGCCACGGCGTTAGTAGTATAGTATAATATTAGTAGTATGGAAGTATGGATTAGGCAGTCACTACCGCTACTATTTGCTATCGCTGATAAGATAATAAACAGTATTTTATCAAGCGTTAACGATATCTTCTGCTAGTTACTTAATTAATTTTGTTTTATAGGAATATGTTTAAAATAACTGCATTCGGAATTGGATGTAGTACGATTCGTTAAAATCTTATTTTTATTACGGATACGGAGGTCGTAAAGTACCATACAAATAGTTCTACGGCTGTGACGAATCTTATTTTCAAGGATTCGGATCAGAAGTAGTGCGAAACCGCTCTAAATAAAGGTTGTCTGGAAGAAATCGCTTTTTAGCACAAAGGCCGCCCCGGTTTGTTGTTTTACATCTTCTATTTATGTTGTTGTCAAAGTATACTTATTGTAGGTATTGTTTCTGTATTGAGGTGCGCAATATTAGTACATTACATCAGAGGCCGGGAAAATGAGGATTTCCGGCCAAGTGGGTATATAGGGATAGGGATACGAGGCCGGGAATCCGTTTTCACGCCGAGGCATGTATAGTGCTTTTCTCAAACATACAATGAAATAAAAAAAAAATGCTCTAAAGGACAATATTTTATAAAAAAAAGTTACTTTGCAGGCCTAGGCCTAAAAAATAATATGAAATCCCTTTACAGTCCTCTCGAGTTGTTGCGCCCAAAAAGCGATACTTCCCAGCCCATTTTAAGGAACGTAAAGACAATATTTCATTGCATGTTTGAGAAAAGATTATTGTATAAATAAGCTACGTCGTTGGTAACAAAATCTCCGTTCATTACTTTCAAATACAAAATCCACCCGTAAGCGGGTGTTTACACGATCTCCAACCTGTTGGAAAATCCCGTGTCCCGCTGACTCGCGCCCCCTGGTCACACTAGTGGCGTTATTTTTATTTGCGCCCAAATTGGGAATATTTCCCCTTTTGTGCTGTGGTGGAAGTCAGGAGCGGATAGCGGTTTGTTATCGCGTGTTTTTAGTGCTAGTGGCTATTTGTGTGTTAATAAAAGAAGTATCAGGTAGCAATATCATTGATTATCAAACGGTTAAATCTATTCTAGTAAATTATCGGTAGTTACTGTAGATAGAAGTAAGATATATGAAAAGATTAGATATCAGTGTCAACAATAACGATATATACCTAAAACCATAGAAATATTACATATAGAATACTAGTTTCCATACAACTCATCGGCCAACAATGAAGATTTGGAACTATCGGTTCATATTTTAGCTGTCAATGCTGTTGCTTAAGTTCGTTATTCGTGTATGTATTCGTTCGTGTTAACTTATAAAATTTGATTATACGAGTACTTATTTTGATACTTTATTATTAAGATTATATTTATTGTGTATTTGGTGACATGCGGTGGACTGTGAGTACTGCAATGGACCAGAAAGAGGTAGGATCAAGTGTTTTGCAAAAAATACCGTAACATAGACCTCTAAATGTAAATGTAGGTAGATAAAAATAAAACAAAATAACTTATATTGGCCTGTTACGATCTCGTTATGGCATAAATTCATAACATCTAATATTTGTACTAATAAGAAAGGTTGACCACGACTGCTTCTTTGTTGACCAAATTTCTAATCCTAAAAAAATGAAGTAATATTAATTTCTGTCTGAGAAAATTAAAAAAAAATATATTCATTTTAAAATGTATTTTTTTCTTTAAATATACATACAAAGAACCTAACATTGTTAATACTTATATTTAAACATCATTTGGCGAAAAAAAAATCATTGGACTGGCAACATTTATAAGAAATGGCGGACGGCGAAAATTTCAATTTTAGTATTTACAATTTCGTAAAAATATCACATTAAACTCTGTACTTACGCGTGGAATGTAATGTCGGGCGGTTTCTTAATATTATTTGTTGTGTTATAACATCCATTCACTGCACAACCTACCATATTTCTAGCGAATTTAATTTTTTTTCCGGAGATGTTTTCAGAACGATTTGAAATTGAGTACTGCGAGGGCCGTTCAGATACAATCACACAAGTGCGAAAAAATTTCGCACTTGGCATGGCTGCAGTAGGATGTTCGGAAACACAATCTGGAGTTATTAATCTAAGCCTAAAACCTCTTGTGTACACTACTAATAAATATTTTTAGTTTTTGTTTTCCCTCGCTGGGTCCTTTTCAAATACCATATCAATGTGATAAACATTGATACGGTTAAGATAAGTACATATTTTTAGTAACGTAAACATCCTAACAACGTCGCTTAACTTCAAACTCGGGTTGATTAAATGATTATGTATAAAAATATATGTATATAATCTGAAAAAGAAATACCTTATAGCAAAATGGATTTACCAGAGTTTGAAGTTAAGCGACACAAATCCAGATACAACATTATTACTTCATTAAAGTTTCATCGCTGAAGCATCTAACTTGGACCACAATATATGTTTCGCCCCAGGAAGTCTCCGAACGATTATTGGCTATACAGTTTTTACCCCAAACGCTATAAACGACTCGGGTGTTCGCGGCGGTTCCGCCATTTTCTTCATGCAAGTGCAGGCGACCTGACCGAAATGACAATCGTTGACGCTAAACGCCGATCGAAACTCAGTCTGGCTCTGTCATAAGAGCGATAGAAACAGGTAGCTACGATAACGATGTTATTGAAAGCGTTTGTGCATTTGGCTACGGCCTGGGTTCCGTATTCGTAATCGTATGTTTGTTTAACAATGCTCTCTTTACACGCGTTTGTCGTTTACGGAATTGGGGTGTTTGGGAAGTGCAGATGGTATTGTTATTGCTAGTTTCGGTGGCACAAATTTACAGCGAAGGGGGATAAAAGGGGGTCAAGTTTTTGTAATATACCAGTTATTTAGTACTACACTAGATCTGTACTACCACATCTCGGACACTGGCGATCAAATATATAAAAGAGGCGCGTTCCTAGCACACATTCTAAGCTCGTGTAGGTGAACGCGTACCATGCTTGTATGAGTAAGATATGACAGGTCGACTGTTCGCGTTTTTGACAGGCGGTAACTGTGAGGTAACCGAGAGGGGGTGGGCGACACTTTCAGCGGGAAGCGGGAGTGGCCATACTGTACGAATTATGGTTGCATAAAATAAATGATTAAACGACTAGTTAGATGGATTAAACTGACCCCGATCATTGATTTAAACTAACACGATCTTCACTCATATTATTAAATTTGTGTTGTATGTAGGCAGAGTGGCAACCCTAGCGTAAAAGTGACTGATGACAATCAAGTGCGGGTAGTTCGAAAAACTCGTACAGCTAGAAGATGTTGATACAACTCCCAGCCAGTCTACCCGTGACCACGGACGTAATGTCATGTCCGAAACGTCGGGTTAAATATAAAACGTAAGTTTTACGCGATTAAGTCCCGTTTTAATTTAATAATATGACCCCGATCAGTTCTGCAATGTTTGATATTGTTGTTACTTTTTTGATGCAAATAACGTATTTTAGTAACTTATTACCTGGTGAGAAGGGTTTATCGTTTAGTTTCTTTTTAATATTATCGAAATAATTGTACAAGTATCCGTGGTAATTTCATGTAATGTTTCATGTTGCGTTTATTGGGTGTTTGATTAAAATATTGTTGTTTTGACAGACGACACCTATGGTCGTTTGACATTACTTTAAGTCATTAAATTTCAAAGTTTGATGTTTATTGATATGTGCCATGCAAATTTCCTTTGTCAAACAATACGGTTTTATATATCATTTTCAATGCACTTCCTATGTCGTGGACTGAGTTGCCGAACCATAAATTTTTTTCTAAGCTAAAAAGCTATCTAGTAACCGAATGTTTTTATAACCTCGAGGACTTCTTTCATGAAACACAATTTATTGATTAACACGCATGTATACTTACTCTGACTATTTTCGACATTAATTATTATGTAAATGAGCTGATGTAATATAGATTTATAATGATATGAGATATTAAATAATAAATAATAATGTAGTTCCTATATAATAATGTACCTGACTGTTTTTATTATTTAAGTTAAATTTTATTTAGTTATAGGAATAATTATGTATATTGTATACCGTAAAACGGTTGATTGTGACACAAGCTATAATTGTTTATTAATATTGTAACATCTGTAAACTGATTTGCACAATCTGACAATAAATGATTACTTACTTACTTACTATATCATTATTTCTGTTGCTTTTTAGGGTTCCGTAGTCAACTAGGAACCCTTATAGTTTCGCCATGTCTGTCTGTCCGTCCGTCCGTCCGCCCGCGGATAATCTCAGTGACCGTTAGCACTAGAAAGCTGACATTTGGTACAAATATGTATATCAATCACGCCGACAAAGTGGTAAAATAAAAAGTGAAAAAAAAAATGCTTTGTTAGGGTACCCCCCCTACATGTAAAGTGGGGACTGATTTTTTTTTTCATTCCAACCTCAACGTGTGATATATTGTTGGATAGGTATTTAAAAATGAATAAGGGTTTACTATAATCGTTTTTTGATAATATTAATATTTTCGGAAATAATCGCTAGAACTTTATAAACACTTTCTAGGAAAATTGTTTTGAACTTGATAGGTTCAGTAGTTTTCGAGAAAAATACGGAAAACGGAACGGAAACTACGGAACCCTACACTGAGCGTGGCCCGACACGCTCTTGGCCGGTTTTTTTCCTCATAGTCCGAAGCCAAACCCGGGCCGACGATGATAGATTCCACTATTTGTTCGACTATCAGCTCAAAACTCGCTGTCGCTTCCGCTTATGCCTTACTCCGTCCAACACCCTCGCTTATTGGCCGGCCAGCACCGCCATTTGTTTGACAATGCGCTCTCATTGGATGGGCGTTAGCCATTCTTTATTCAAATTGCGCGCTTGCTCGATCTAATCGAATTAGTTCTAATTTACCGCTTTTATTTATGCATTTCAACTATTTATTTTTCTCCACACCAACTGCTAAAGCTCTCTTGATTCTTCGAAAATGGATAGCAAAATTACATTTTATCCACAAGAGTGCAAAGTAATTTCATACAAATTTTAACTTGTTGTCTTTTGTACGAGTAAAGTGTTGCTATGATTTTGCCAAGTTGTACAGCGGTTGCAGTAGCGTCATCTGTCCTAACCTTTGATTGCACAGTAACACAATAAAGTTGCTGTTTTAACAGTTACTCAAGCAGTCTGCATTTCTGCAATAAAGATCTCGCGCAAAACCGCACGGCGGTGGGTTGTCTATTCGTCAATTTTGTATCTGTCTGTGCCTTGTCTAGTATAGCTTGATCCCTATACAGGGTGCCTTAAATTTATTCACAATTATTTTGCAATTTGCTTGTGTGAATACCTAAGCCAAATAAGAAGACATGTCGAATATAGCATAATGAAGATTGCAAGTACGTTATGGATTTGTGTTATCGTTTATATGATCTTCTGTATTTGTAATCTGAATATTTCAACTCAGTAGTAGGTACAGTATCTTTCTCTGGAAGCCCTGCTGGTGGCCTATCCGTAGAACCGTGCGACTTTCTATCCGGAGGTCGCGGGTTCAAATCGTTCAAACCACGGTTCGTATTTCGGTACTTATTTACCTACTATTTAGATATGTAACTACTAAATATAATTTGATATTTGTCAGTCGTTTTCAATGAAGAAAATCATCGTGTGGAAACCAGCAGACTAATCGTAATCCCATTAAGGTCTAAGCTCAGCCTCTGGTTTGTAAGGTCTGATGTCAGATGCGGATAATAGCTTTTGGAAAAAAATTATAATGCTAATTCTTTAGAGGAGTTGTCAAGCAGACCCCAGGCACCTTGACGTAATGCCAGGATATAACGTATGGAAGATGATGGTGCATCCGTTGGCAAGTTGGGTCGACGACATCCGGAAAATTGCGGGTCGTACTCTTAACTGCGTGAGACTGGCTCAGGTCCGGGAGAAGTGGCGTACTAGAAGGAGGACTATGCTCAGCATTGGGCTTTTTTTTTAACCTGTCTTGGAAGATTTGGCTTTTTGTATCCGTTGGCAAACGGAGTTGGGGGAAGGTATCCGGGGAAAATCCAGGACCCTTCCGCCGCGTGATTTATTTGCTACGGTGGAATACTCCTAAAGAGTTATGCGCCCCAGCGCAGATCAGTTGAGCGGTCTCAACTAAATCTGAGTGTGTCAGCATTGGGCGATAATGGGCTAACATGATGACGATGATGATGTCTGTAAAGCAAGTCATCATCATAATTTAAGAGTTTTGCTCTTGTCGGTGGAGTAATTGCTGATCCCGTCTTTCCTGGGCCAGTATTTTTATCTTCTCATACGAGTACGGTCATAAATTAAATATAAGAAGATCATACCATCCCATCATACACTACACCACACCACACATAGATGGCGCCACACACAAGTATAATCGAAAGCTATAAGACATTTTTTTTGTGGCGCCATCTAAACTAAAATCCATAATCCTACGGACCAAATTGACAAGTAGGTGTGAACAAATGTTGCCACAGTTTGGCCAGTGTCGTTCTTATCGATATTGAAATTATTATTACACCGTAGATTTAAGGTGCACCCAGACGGTACAATCAAATTGGCAATTTGATCTTTTAATCAATATACCAACTTTTTTGTGATTTCGACAGATCGAAAGGTCTGTAGACCCCTAATTAGATATAAAATGTTAATTTCAAACCAGCAATAATGTAAATGAAATTTATATATTTATTATGATAGTTTATTGAATCTTTACAAATGAATTATTACAATAATTATTGTGTTACAGCCGAAAGATGAAAAGATTGTGTAAATCACATAGTAAAAACCAAAGACAAAATGTTACAACTCGACCATTTAGTGGACAATGTCTCGGATCGTTTTATCATTAATGTAACTGATGATGATGATGAAGATGACGAAATAACGGAGCTTAGAAATGAATAATATTTTATAATAAAGACAACATATTTTTTTTTACTTACTGGTTCGGATACCTTTTTATGCTATAAAACTAGTGGGTGAAAACGCATTTTATCCATCCTCGACCATCCACTACCTCGAAAACCGAACAAACCAAAATGTTTACCTTGTATTTAAAAATAACATTCGTATTTTTTTGATTTAAACTAGTCTGTTATTTGTACTTTACAACTTGTCGATATATTGTTATCGACATATACCCTTCACTATTTTTATTTCACTGTTCCTGGTAACATTTCATCTGTCAGTCATTTGTCAATTTAGTCCGCAGAATTGTGAATTTTAGTTTATGTGTGGTGTATGCGCGTTCTTAGGCGGTCGCATTTTAATCTATGGTACGATGCATCTTTTTACTTGACTTACATATTTGATCCTTTTCCTTGCTATAAATCGAGTAATCTTCGCGAATAGCAGCGCGAAACAATGCACCACCGTAACTGGAATAAAAAAGTGATTTGAAATGATAAAAGCCGTTACATAAGCTAGCGTGACGTCACGCGTGCGCGCGCGCAGACGGTTCCTTTCTTACCGCCTCGTGAACAGGTGGGGTCAGGTGCGATGCCATATATTGGGGCATCTTTTTAACCTGCTCTTTGTTAAGACAGTTTGAGAATTTAGATTTTCCTGGGTATAATATTCCGTAGTATTTGACACTAAATTCAAAATTTATTGCTACTTACTTCGAGTACAACACTGAACACAGTCCTATAGTACAGTGCAGTAAAATATAGAAAAGCTTATAACACCTGACATCTACAAGTAGGAAACCAGACAAATGCTACTACGGCTTGTCAGGTGCTCTAATTTACGTATCCGACTATACCTTAGTACAGTCAGCTGCAGAGAAAGGCTCCTTATACTTATGTGAAATCGACCTTTTTACAAATCTTTATTCAACTTGCCTTGTTAGTATGTTAGTTTGGGTGGAAACGAAGAAGCTTAATTTGACCCATTTCCCGGTTTCCGATTGAGCTGAAATTTTGCACACATATGTAAATCACGTGACAATGCAATATTATGGTATCATGGAGCTGATCTGATGGAGCAGAAAGGTCATAAGAACTCTCTTATGAAACGTCGTATCCCCGTCGAGTAAGGGGTTTTTAGAACCGTCTCGGAGAGCAGTAGATGTCTGTTGTGCTAAAAATGAAACTTTTGCCAAAAGTCTTATTTATCAGCAGAATTTCCGATAGATAGAAAAGACTAAAAGAAAGCCAGTAACAAGACCTATGGATCTTGAGCTGATTATGATAGATAGGTGCCTACATTAATAAATAGCTGCAGTACGTGTCAGTCGTTCGCATATATTTTGCTAGATGACATTTTGTGTTTGTATCAGTAGAAACAGTTCGGTCCGATTTTTATGAAAGACGCATTCTTTACACAGATACATTCATCATAGGGGCTATTCCGTTCACAAGCGTATTTTATAATATAAAATAAAACCAATTGTGTTTGATTGTTGGATTTCTGAATTATACCTACAAACTATATAATATCTTTTTCTGCGGGATATTTGAATTTCAATAGCCTTGATCACCTACCAATGTAATTTTTTTCATAAGCCTTACAATTATGTCGTACTTACCCAAAACACATGTTTAACTCTCAACTTACATGTTTCAGACCGCGGCGCCGCTCGGGCTCGAGCATCGTGGTGCTGGGCGCCGAGGACGAGAAGCGACCGCCGCCGGATGACGACAAAGACATGCTTACTATGCTGTCCCTCTCCGCAGACACCGGTTAGTATACACCCTGTATAATACCCCTTTATACAACCTGTATACACCCGTTATATAACCTGTATATGTATATAAAATCTTAGATCAAATCAAATTATTATCATTTGAATATAATTTGATTTACTAGCTCTTCCCTTCGCTAGCTCGTAATCACATGTGTTGATTCTGTTAGGAGATCGAACTAGTTCCGGTTCTACCTCAGAGATGGCCGGGGGCGCCATAAGCCTTCGGTAATTGTGTCATATACTTGGAAATTTCGACCTTTGCTTTCGGGGTCCGATGGCCGAGTGGTTTTACAGGCATCCGTCCGGTTAACGGATTACGCTGGTTCGATTCCAGCTCGGAACACTTGGAGGCCTTGGTCACTTTTTCTTTGTACATAATTATGACATTTATATAGTATCTCGTATACACCCCGTACCCGGTAGATGCCCTGTATGTATATACAGCGTGGCGTCGAAGTCGAAAGCGACCGCCGCCGGATGTCGACAGACATGCTTACTATGCTGTCCCTCTCCGCAGACACCGGCTAGTATACATTCTGTATAATACCCTGTATACACCCCGTATAAGCCTGGTAAACAACTGTATACAACCGGACGATTTCAGGGATTAGAATGTTGAAATGTTTACTTTTTTAGTGAAATTGGCTCATTACTACTTTTACCTATTGGACTAGTACAGTCACCGGCATAAATAAGTGATGATTTCTGTACCTTGTCACATTAACGTGGTGTTTGAAATGTCATACGAAATTGTCAAACGATTAAATGCGACAAGGTACAGCCCATATAACCATAATCAGTCGCCGTTCCTACGAAATCATCAGGTCTTCGGGTTATTTATGCCGGTGACGTTTAGTGTATGGGGAATTTGGCTGGTCACAAAGGATTCTAAATTAGGCATACGAACCTAATTCAATCAGACAACATAATATATAAAGTTAGTACCTGTGGTCTGCTAAAGGCTTTGAATAGTTAAAATTAGCATGTCATTGCAATATTGCGTGACCCGTATTTATGCATGGCCCCTACGGTCAGATTGCTGACCACATACCATACAATATTAATGCATTAAACACTATTCATGTTAAAGGTCATTCCCAAGACTTTCCGATTCGCATCAATGAATACATTGAATACCCACATACATACAGTCAAGAGTAGCGGATAAAATAACGTTTCAGAAGTAATCGCTAAACAAAAAGAAATGTGTGTCTGTACATAGCAAAAAAATGAATTTAATAACTTTTAAATTGGGATTTAATCGCGGATTATTTAATTTACCTAAATTTGGCACTGGTCCCACCGCGAGCTAGGTAAGCTATGAGCTAATCGGCTATAAAAACGAACAAAAGATAATCACTCCCGTGCAAATAAAAGAGACACGGCGATATTGATTTGATAGCTCACCGCTAGGCGAGTAACTATAAACATCGCCGTGTCTCTTTTATTTACACGGGATTATCTTTTGTTCGTTTTTATAGCCGATAGCTCATAGCTTACTAGCTCGCGGTGGGACCACTGCCTTTAACACTGACCTCCAACGTTGTGTTGTCCCCGTGGTCTCGGAGAAAACTGATCGCAAACTACAAATTTATATATATTTAGAAAAGTTATTCATTATGTCAGATACTTTTGCTGTGAAGTTTCATCCGCCAGTATTAATGCTGACTGCTGACAATTTTCAAAATTATAGTCTTCTGGCCATATGGAGTAAGATGAAATTTTGTGTACATATTAACGAACAATGAGCTCAAGCTACCGACCCATGACCGGTTGGTCAGCCTCAGGCGAAGTTACGCAACTACAGATAAATGTTGTGTCCATAGATACTATTGTTGTATGATAATCTCTTCAGCTTATTCAAATTAATCCTGACTTTCTATCCTATTATACCACTAAAGAAGTCAAGCGTTAGTTGTCAAAGCGGACCCCAGGCTCCCATGAGCCGTGGCAAATGCCGGGATAACGCAAGAAGGATGATGATTATACTACTAAAGAAAATATTAATTTTCTGACAATATTATTTTGTGAATTACATGTCAAAATTGTCAAGTTAGCAAAATCATATAATTTTATAAGAATTTTAAGTAGAAGACACTACTTGCAGAAATGTAGACTTATGTCTCTTTATAATACGACCGAAATTTGATTTTTAAGTACTTATTTTTCTACTACAGATTTACAAAAAAAAAAATCATACAAAACTAATAGTTGCCACATGCAACGCGGTTTACATAAACGGTGGCGCCCCTATTATTATCTACTCTATTTTACCAGGCTGTATCTTATTAGGTGTGAGTATCTTATCCGACTGTCTTGTAACATTATGTACAAGTCAAATCCGTCCTCGAAAACAAGTCAGTTATAATTTTTTTGTGCGTCAATTAATCATTATGAGCTGACCTTACCAGAACAATGGGACAAAAAAAAATTCGCTCTTCTAGACGGGACCTTTCATTGTTTATTCCGTTGCCTAAAGTTTTTACTACAGTAACTGGTGGTTAAAAACTAGTAATCAATTCGACTACTAATTTATTTTGTAATGAAGGAAAATTACTTGAAATTCGATTGTAATTTGTAGTATCTTAGATATTTTGGTCTATGTAGATATAAATATTCGGTTCCTATAATCGCTAATATCTAATTTCAAGTATATCAGCAAAGAAAATTGAATCAGTAATCGATTTTCGGACAACCTCAGATGTTGGCATTTGTAAATATAGTATCATTGTTTGATATAAGTCAGCAAATTTTATTAAACCAATGTAAGAAAAGCCTAAATGGATCATACACATTGTCAGTTATCTCTCAGCAGGCCTAGCACATGATTGGCGCGAGATTATGTCACCTCAAAGGAGACTACCCGTCCTTGTCTCATTGACTGTACTATAAAAGTACGTGTGTTATATATAGCGGCGAGATAACTGTCGCGCCAATCATGTGCTAGCCCTGCAGCTCTCGAGAATTCGATCTGCAACTTTGTAACATGTTACATGTACTCGTAACACGTATTCTCAAGAGGCGTGGTTTGTCGGCTCACTGGGCGCATTGTGCGCTAATTGTGGCACCAGTTGGGGGAGTTTCTGATTTTATATACGTAACTTTGATTTGATAACTCGGAGGGTGATACACAAGGCTTTAGAATATTAGGGATATGTTTAAGAGCATGCCTGATGATTGCTTCCCCTACTGGAATTTATGTTTATGGTACTCACAATTCACATGCTGACTGCAAAATTTTAATTTTCTGACCTTCCAACCCGAAGGGTAAATAGGGCTGGAAATTAGGCCGGTTTCCTCACGATGTTTTCCTTCACCGAAAAGTGACTGGCAAGTATCAAATGATATTTCACACATAAGTTCCGAAAAACTCATCGGTACAAGCCGGGGCTCGAACCCGCGACTTCCGGATTGAAAGTCGCACGCTCTTACCGCTAGGCCACCAGCGCTTCTAATACAAATTTACACTTCAAGAATATCCAATTAATATTAGATTTTGAAGCCTCGGATGCCGCTCCGGGTCATTTCTCAGGCCATTTGTCGCGAGCCTGCGCCCCGATAAGCGGCAACATTAATCATCGGCTGGAAATTTTGGAAATGGTATTAATGTTAATAAATGTTAATGGTTGTTGAGCCCTGATAGATTGATGCGGATTTATTTGCTAATTTTGAGGGCTAAAATCAAAGAGATGAAAATGAACAGTCGTTGAATATGATTTTTATTTTAATTAATATTTGTTGTGTAACTATAAAACTACAGAACACTACCAATTTTCTAAATTGATAAACTTTCATATGCCAATGTCAAATGAACTAACATTATCCGATGTAAATTCCAGGTCCTCACCGCGAGATGGCGGTGGATGTCCCGGACAGCTTCATCGCGCGCAACAAGACGCCGCCGCGCTACCCCCCGCCCCGCCCGCCGCAGGTACGCCTGCGCCCCTCCAGGGACGACGAGACCCTCCTCCTCTCATCCGGATCCGGCACCAGCTTCGGCAGCAAGCACTCCGTCCTGCAAACAGCTGTAGACTCCGGACCCAGCTCCGACGGATCCAGCTACAAAAACAACAGCACCATCGAACTCCTCTCCGGACCACAGAGCTCCGAAGGATCAAGCTTCGGAAGCAAAAAATCGAAAGGCTCATCAGAAACAGCCAAATGCGAGCTCTCCGACAGAGGATCCGTTGCATCAAATACAACTCACACTTTAAGCGACCATAAGATCCAATTACTCATATCTAATGGCGACGATTCTTTGATAGATTGTAGAGAAGGCGTCTCATATTCGGCCCGCACGGATTCCGTCCTCATTCGAGAAGCGGTCTACGCGTCATACAAACTTCCTCCTGGCTTCGATACGACGCCAGTTCTCCTCGGGAGGGAAGTGGCCGTGGACGTCCCGGATTCGTTTGTCCAGATCGTGAAAACCACTCCGAAATATCCGGGTACCGTGGACAGAAAGAGCTTGCAGGTAACAGGTTCACGCATGGTCATTGGTGGATGGTATCATGGGGTGAAAACTGATGTAATTGTTAATGTTGCACATGCCTTCGCGCGGTATCTAAATGCGAAATAAAGGAATGCATACGCAAGTTCTAAATAAATAAATGTCTCTCTTGTAAGGTTAGCAAAGGAATCAGGAATATACCACGCCATACTTAATGTCAAATTTCTATTAACGTAACATAAGACCCCAAAGTTACCGAAGATAGGGGAACTTTACTGTTTAACTATATTTTATGCATGTACTCGTATTTGATGATGATAGAACACCGTAAATTGAATGCTTGGCAACTAGCCACGGGACGGCTTATTGCAAGAAATTGCATTAAACTTTCAAATACGGTGGAAGCATAGTAATGTTAGTAAGTATCTGTTTGCCAATACAAATACGGAAACGCTCGTATTTGTCGTGCAGTTCAGTCAACGTCAGTAGGTACTTCTTGTACTGAGAGCGACTGAAATAGCATGGACAGTGGACACGTTCATGAGTTTCGTGAAAAAACGAATGAAAACATTTCACACTACATTATCAAAGCGGACCCCAGTAGGCCTAAATGACGGGAATGTCGCCGCGAGATAGATGCCATTTCTAACTGTATTAATGACATAAGGACGGGTAGTTATCTCGCGGCGAAAGCGGACCCCAGGCTCCCATGAGCCGTGGTTAATGCCGGGATAATACAAGAAGGATAATGATCTGTAAAGAGTATGTATGATTAAAAAAAAATCCACATATATTTTCTATATTATTACAGTAAAACACAAACAGTTGCTATAAATTACATATGATAATATGCTAGAAATTTATTAATATTATAGAATAAGCATTTTACAAATTTTACACACATTAAATTATACACAATCACACATGAATCAGTCTTAATATCTAAAATTTCCCTTACAAACTAAACTATCAAATAAAAAAAAAAATATTTTTGAAAACAATATGTGCAAATTAACAATTATGTCAGTTCTGAGGGCAATATGGATGGATATTGGAAAGGTATGTTGTACATAATCATGGGTGGTATTATTAACATTGGCTACTAACACAAAGATTCGTTAAATAAGTAAGATGTAAGTTAAGTAAAGTACATTAATTGTACGATCATCATATTTTTAAGACAATATGGATGGACTTGTAATTAAATGCTTATAAAAAAAATGTATCCAAGTACGTATTACTTAGGTATATAATTTGATTTGCACCTACACAAAACCAGTAAGAAATTCACAATTTAATCATTTTTTTACACTGGTACCGGTAAATTGACCTGTAATAATAAGTAGAAAAAAGTTAGATGTAGTCTCTGAAACTGATGAACTGATGATCATTAAATTTGTTCAGCAATAAAACTAACTGATTTTCAATTTCATTTCAGTTAACCATAATTGACCTTAGATATGCTAGACTTTGCTGACAAGTGATAACAAGTCCTTTTGCAGTTATTTCTATATACTTTACGAGTAAGCGGAGCGAGGTTTATTTACTTTAGTGTGGAGTGTAAATTACGTAAATTGCGTTTTTCTGCTGTTTAATTTTGACGGACTCTTAAACAAAAATCACTACGCCATCACCTTTCAGAGATCCGCGGAATATAACTTAGCCATCCGTATACACAATATTATGTTGTTATATTTTTACGGACCATAATACTACATGCATCAATAAACCACAAAATCTAATTCAAAACCATAACTGTTGACATTGTTGTGCAAAAGTTACTTCAGTGACAATAACAGAACATATGAAAAGAATTATGCCACGATAACATTAAGTTCTTAAAATTTTAAATTACGAGTGTAGAACAAGCGATTTAAATTTAAATTCTCGCTTTTATTATTTTTTCATTTTCAATGTTGTTAAATCCTGCTCTTCATAATTATAGAGTTCGGTTTTGCATTATGTGCAATGGCCCTTTTTGTCGGAATTTCTACTAGAATTTCTGATGAAAAGGAAATTTTGAGACAGAAAACTGCAAGTATTTGTCGACGGTATAAAACGGAATTTCCACTCGTGAATTTTTATTTTAAATAATTACTGCTCAAAACTAAACCGCTCTAGTTACAGTCGCCATCAGATATATCTGAGCTATCAAAATTCTCACAAATATCGGAACATGCACTCTAACGTCTTGACAATAGAAGGGTGGTCGAATGTTTGTGAGAGCTTTTTATCAACACCGATATACAGATGTAGTGCGAAAAAATATTGCTTCATATTTTTACGGAAATTTGCGAACGTGTCATGCTGTAAGACAACAATCAACAGTCTCAGGTACAAGACGTACTGACACTGTCTGGACTAACACGACAAACACGCACGTCTCCGTAAAAATACGAAGGAAAGGCTTTTCGAACTACATCTGTATCTGATAGCGACTGTACCAAAACTGCACAATGATTAATAGAACCGTCAATCGATCACTCTCATCCCATGATTGACGTCACTGTCACGAAATAATCACGAAACCATTGGATCATTGTCATTAATCATGCTTGACTGCACAGCTCTCTGTCCGCGGCGTGTTATTGTCATTATGACATTTTTGTGTCAAAACCTCACTCTGATTTTGCCGACTTGACAATTGGAGTGTTTTATTGGGCATACATTTTTGTACACGTAGACATTAATTTTGTCGGGAGTATTGCGAATTTATATTGTTACCTTTTTTTTCTGCGTAATATAGCAATAAAACGAATAAAATTTACTTGTGTTTAGAGACGCTAAAAATGAAATCTTTTACTCGCACATTTTCCAATTTTTTTAATAGGAATTACACTGAAAAAATATAGCAATCATAGTTACTTAGATAGTTTAAATGAGATATAATTAAAGGTGACAAATTGTCAAGGTGGCAAAGCAGAGGTTTCAAATGAAGAATCAACTGTGTAAAAATTATAGTTGCATTTGACAGTTAATGTATTTATTATGGGGAAAATATTCACTAACCCAAGACTGTTTATTCCTGGTAAAAAACTGGTTTATCTTAGTTTCTAGTACTAACGGAATATTTTTTTCAGGCATTTTATGTATATAATGAGGGTTTTATCTATATTAGTGCATGTTACTTTTAAAATAAGATTATAATAATATATCTGCTTTATATGAATGTGCAAGATAATGTTAAATTAAGAGGGGGTGCATGTTTAATCAATAAAAAGCACACTTACGAGCAATAATAACTGGTTAATTTGCCCGTTGGCGCCGTTTTAGTTGCTTGTGGGTGTAAGTATAGGCTAGACAGCACATAAAACTATTAAAGAATACCTTATTAGTATTGCTGTCAGCCTAAGTATTTATAAATGTTGATATACCTTTAAATAAGTAAATTCGATATTTACCGTAATTCACGGTACAGGTATTTTTCTAAACTAATCAGTCATAAAATGTATCAATTCTCCTATGTTATAATAATTTATTTTATTTACCTACTTCATGTACTATTATTAGGGCAACGGTATGTTATACACTTCACTGTCTACTAATCAGGAAAATGTTATCTGCTACTAGTACCTACCTGATTTTAGAATAATCTTGATTTAACATCAGGTTGGACAAATATAACACAGATAAATACAACACAATCTAGATTATTACCTATGTTTGTTTCCTATGAAACATTAGATAGATACCATAGATGTTCGCTAAATATGTTGCTATACGGTGTAATATGTAAACCTCGTCACTGGCATTTTTAAAACTAAAATTTGTGCTATAAGCAAACTGCGGAAATGAGCTGTAGATATTTATTATTTACATACTCCGTCATTTGAGCAAAGTAATCTTTGGTAAAGTAATCTGATTGCAGCTTGCAGCTATCGCTGCTACAACTCTACATTACTAGATGGCGCTACTTGTTTAGACTTAGTAAGTAGCGCCATCTAGTAATGTAGTGTTGTAACAGCGAGAGCTGCGAGCTGCAAACTTCAGTTATCGTTTAATTTCCATTAAATGTTAAAAATGTATATTAAATAAAAGTCCTGCTAAGTTGCTATTTAAAAGGCTTAGACAAGTCCTTCCTGTTCCAGTTTTTGGGATTATGCAAAGCTGTTTGGAGGCAAATAGGTGTTTAAATCTAAATTTATAATCAGTAGCCCGTAATAAATACCATAATATTAACATAATCTAACGTAATATTGTGTAAGCACGTTTATTAAAACTTAAAATTACTACCTTGTCACCAACTTTAGTACATAGTTATATGTTATTGTAATTCTGGTTTAATTTAAATTCAATTATTACGTAAATGAAGGTGAATTGATGCATTTTAACGTTCCACTTAATAGTTTTTCATGACAATGTATTTCAGCAGTTCCCGTCAACTTTGTACAATGATCCTTTTTGTTACCAACATTTAGTAATTAATATAAGTCGACTTTCGTAAGATATTACAGGCTAATTGTTATAATTAAGAAAATATAGATTATAGAGAACTTTAATGACGAAATAAAACTTAATAAAATCTCAATTAATTAACAAAATCTTGGTAACAAAATAGGAATTAATAAAAACAAATTTAACTTTTTCCTTAATTTTTGTACAAACTTTTCGAGAATTGCTGATTTATGTAAGAAGTTAAGAACTCTTACTTACCTAAATATCTAGATGGCCAAAGACATTTTCTTTCATCAAACAAGCGAATTATGTTACAGTACTGGGGATCGATTTTTGAATTTCGAACGCATGAATTCGCCGTTCGAAAATCTGTGGAAAACGACGTAATGCTATTTTTGAAAAAGGACGGCTAGTAATTTTAAAACTAGTGGTAATGACTCGTTTTCGATTCTGTTAGTAGAATTTAAATCGCTAGTCGTGGAGATATTATTGAACGAATTTCAAGAAATAGAACGGCCGAGATTCAAAGATCGGACCCCTGTTTACAATTTTGGTTCTTACCCGATAGTATTATAGTCGTTATTGTAATTTGGGTATATAACTAACAGAAACTGCATATTTCTATACTTAACATAGACCAATAATACATAGACGACTGATAATTGTGACCTGCTTAAACTAGGGTTTATACCTTTTTGTCGCTAGATGTCACCAGTGTCGCGACAGGCGAAAAGTGTATTGCTCAACAATTTAGAACTAAATTTAAAAGAAAAGCAGGTTAAAAGCAAGCTGTGTTATTAGTCTATGATAATGATAAGGTCGTTAAAGACGGGTTTGCTTGTAAAAAGCTAAGGTAATCCTCGGTTGGCGACTAGGTATACTATTACTAACTATTTACTGAGGCAGAGATAACTGGATAGCGATGAGAAGACATCCGGAAATCAAACAATACCTTTGGTTGTACAGTCACCGGCAACAATATCGATTACGGTTCGTTACAACCAAATTTTATAAAATTGGTACATATTCCTAAAACGTCTCAATGCCAAAACAGATTAGTCTCATAATGTCTGACTTAAACCTACTTCTCAAATTACCGTATTCCCAAAATGTCTAAAAGTCAAATTAAGTTAGAACTAAAACTTCTTTTTCAAAATGCCTAAAATGCCGTAACTATCCATGAAAACTGTATTTTTTCAGTTTTTCATAAAAAGTTAGCATTAATTAACTAAATGAATACTAAAGTTAATAATAAAACACAGTGCAAGGAATATAATGCACGCCGTAAATATTTTTTTTGGTATTCTGAGAAAGTATCATGTTGAATTTTGGTTTTTATGAAACTAATACATTTCGGATATTGGATGTTTTAGGCAAATATTATTTTGGCATTTTGATGCACTGATAATTGGTGTTTTTGTAATTTCAGACATTTTACTACTGATTCGTTTTAACATTGTGACTTTATAAGAACATGGTATTATAAAATTTGGTTGTAACGAACCGTAATCAAAGCGTACAAAAAGGAGGCTACAAACAAATATCTTATGGACCTATTTATAAGATTGTATCAGATATTATTGCCGGTGACTACAGTGGCCATCAGATTTTGGAACCTACCGAAGTGTTCAAAATATCTGAACATTTAAAGATATGTCTGAACGCCTTGGTATATTTACCGATATACTTATTTGATGGTTACTGTAGGACCTAGTTCGATATTATTTTCTACTCAGCTGAACAAAAGTATTATGTACAACCAAATCTATTATCGTCAATGGAAAGACATTCTCATTCTGTAATACATATATCAGTAATTTATGATGTCGCTACATTTCATTGTAAATATATAGGTACGTTACTAAATTATTTCTGCAACAGTCGCCAACCGAATTTTACGTATATGTACCGTTCAAAATTCGACCTAAAGGTGCGTTTTCACTAGTTTTATGAACATGGTATCGTAGCAAAACGCTCACGATAATATCTGTTTCTTAGCTATTTATTTCTGTCGCGCTTGCGTTTGGCGAGATAGAGCCAGACTGCATTTCTGTCGGCGTCTGGCGTCAACGATTGCCATTCGGCTACGCCGGCTGTTCTGAGCGAGCATTCGTTTCGATCGTGCACCGTTAAAGGTACTGATGTAGCGCCGGAAAGTTTCCAAAATTCTGAAATTTTCACATAGGAAAACTTCGGAAACTTTCCGTACTTTGTATGGACAATTGTATGGATGGAAAATTTATATTTCATAAATTTAAATTCCCTTTATTTTTCGTGAAAGTTTTGTGAATTTTTCAAGAAATTTAAGATTTTTTTGGAAAGTTTCCGCAATTTGCACATCATTAGGTAAAGGTATGGAAGTCAAGTGTTTTCGTCAAGAGTGGCACTGAAGCTTTAGTAGTTTCATGTGCTCTGCCTACACCTTTATGGGATACAGGCGTGATTGTATGTATGTATGTATGTTATTTTATCTGCGCTTGAACGAACGACTGCTGGCTCAGAACTGTTCATAACACGAAGTGAAAATTGAACCTAACGCCTGCGTCTCACGTTCCATTCTCGCAGCAGGTGAACGGCACAGCGAAGACCGCCGCCCCCGCCATCCCCCCGCGGGAGGCGCCCCGCGACGCGCCCCCGCGGCCGCCCGCGCATGACGTCACCAAGGAGCAGATGGAGTCTATCAAGAAATATCAGGTTAGTGGAGATTTGCAGATACATAGACATATATTATTTTTTATTGTATTCTGACGACTCGCATGACTACACAGTACATATATTTAGTAAGGTCACCATCCGAGCGTTTTCACATTATCCGATCCTATATCGGAAGTAGGAACGATGTCAAAGGCAAAAATAGGATATCGGTCGCCGAGTTTCTTGACGGTCCCATATAGTGGATACCCTCCTCCAACTGAGGGGGGCTGAAATCTTCTTAAGGCTGAGGCGTAGGGTTAGAGCCGGTGTAGCTTTATTGGACGTTCATATGCGCATTCTAATGTAATATGCCTACCTACTTGAAAAATAAATACCTATTTCATTTTCAATATGTGAATGCGACAGAATTTAATGTATAAATAAATATATGTAGTGTTAAGTCGCACACATTAAGAGCCGATATGTCGATAGATGGCGTTGTACACAAGTGTGCATTTCATATTTCAGTTACATTTATTAAGAGTTGCATGGAAAAAAAAATATTGCCACAACTAGGAACATTTATTTACAACAAACAATTAAAAGTATGTACGGAACTTGTTCAAGTATAAGTAATGCATTATTTATCTATTTTAAGTTTCGATCGGTAACTGTAACTAGATTTGTGGACGCAGGTCGTCTAATTTTAAGTAAGGTCAAGGAGACAAAAAACGTTTTGCAGTAAAAACGATTTACAGAAATATTAATCTAGGTCTTAGTTAGCGGTTTAATACCGGCACACACCAATAAGTTTTTGCTTGCTTTTCGAAAAAACGAAATCTAAATCGGTTCATCCGTTCGGGAGCAACGATGCCACAGACAGACACACACACACAGACAGACAGACACGTCAAACTTATAACACCCCGTCGTTTTTGCGTCGGGGGTTAAAAAATACATCTTGAGGAAACCATTACCAGCATACCTAGGTTGTCGATATTATATAAATTTGCATTTCTTTGCTGATGCCTACATTCATTAGTGCAACTTGAGGACTATGTATTATAGTAGCCGAGGCCTAACCTAATAGCCCAGCCGTAGGACATAGACTTGCCATAGCTCAACGAGGGTGCAGTGTGCTGGCGACGGGAGAATTTGTTCCATCTATTGTCCTTAGAGTCGTCGGCAACCCAAACCCTCCTTGGAACTTGTACACTCCTTTTTGCTGTGTACTTATACTTAAAACAGCAATAGGGAGTGTACAAGTTTCTAATGGGCACGCAAAGTGACGCAACGCGCATGTGGCACTCTGAGTTGCAGGCGTCCATAGGTTACGGTTACCGTTTTCCATCAGGCGGACCGTATGCTTTTTTTGCCACGAACATATATAGTATTTAAAAAAAAAAGTTATTCACTTGGCTGGCGGGATGACCCAAATCAAGTCTTGGCCTCCAATGTCTTCAACACGAGAGAACGCCATTTTACTCGGTCCAGAGCGATATGAAGCCAGTACTTGCCAAATTGCCAACGTTGAAGTTCACGAAGATCTGCAACCAATCTATCGTCCTAAAGATGTTTAGGATGCACCGAGTACCTATTTAAGCCTCTTTTTATTAACCGTCGCCTCATATCTCTCAAGAAGGACGGTTATCAAGTCGTCTGTGTTTTTTTTTTTTATGTTTGTTCCTCGATATCTCCGTCGTTACTGGGTGGCTAGCCGAATGGCACAATCGCTCACGAAACGCTCACGAAACGAAGCGCTAGTAGATATCTATCTCTATCGCGCTTGCGTATTGGCGCGACAGAGCCAGCGGCGTATCGCTTTCGTTTGGCGTCGGAGAAATGCCATTCGGCTACGGGGCCTGGACCGATTTTGAAAATTTTTTTTTGATTGAATGTATATGCATACAGATTGGTCCCATTTTTCTCAGAACCCAGTTCTGATGATGGGATCTTGGAGAAATCGAGGGAACTCCTCGAATCTGAAAGGCATACATATGGTAATTTTTGTGTTTTTAAAGGAACAGCATGCATTTAGGTACGGAACAGTGACATTTGGTGCAGTGGAACTGCTGATGATGGCCAGAACGGAACTCTTCAAATCTGAACGGCACGCTTATAGTGACTTTGGTATTTTTATAAGAACAGCATGCACTTTCGTCCAGAACAGTGACATTTGGTGCAGTGGAATTGCTGATGATGGTCAGAACCGAACTCCTCAAATCTGAACGGCACGCTTATAGTGACTTTGGTATTTTTATAAGAACAGCATGCACTTTCGTCCAGAACAGTGACATTTGGTGCAGTGGAACTGCTGATGATGGCCAGAACCAAACTCCTCAAATCTGAACGGCACGCTTATAGTGACTTTGCCATTTTAATAAGAACAGCATGCGCTTACGTCTAGAACAGTGATATTTGGTACAGTGGAACTGCTGATGATGGTCAGAACCGAACTCCTCAAATCTGAACGGCACGCTTATAGTGACTTTGGTATTTTTGTAAGAAAAGCATGCATTTAAGTTCAGAACAGTGACATTTATTTAGTTATGTTTGTTAAGCATATTGAGTTTTCAAGTCAAAGTTTGTCAAGCTTCGATTTCTTATAATATAATCGGATTCATGAGAAATTGAGGAAACTCCTCAAACCTTAACGTTATACGTATAGGTATTCATTTGTGTTGCCATCTAATAATTAAAGCATTAAAAGCAGTTTTAAAAAATACTTACACATTTCTACATAATCCAACATTCGCAAGTAGCTTTCACCAGAACCCGAAAGGCGACGGTTTTTTTTTCTTAAAAATTATACTGTCCGATCTTCTCCCATCCTTCTAATATAATTGCAAGCTATAGAGGAAACGATCTGCTTTGGTCTCACTTCTTTTCTGTTTACTTGTTGTTGAATGTCCTAAGGCACCTCATACTTGCATAGGGCCTCCACAAGATCCTTCCACGCCTTTCTATCTTGAGCCACCGCCTACCTTGGCCTCGTTCCAGCTCAGTCCATATTCCCTCAGCTCGTTCTCAACGCTCCGTCTCCAGGTGTGTACGGGGCGTTTGCGGGCTCGCTTCCCTCCTTGAGGCCGCCACTCAAACGCGATACTGGCGCTGTTGGTAGCTCCTCTTCGAAGGGTATGGCCGATACATCTCCATTTCCGCAGAGCCACTACCTGGGCGATCGGGGTTGTCGGCACATACTCCACAGATCCTCATTTCTGTTTTCTGTTTACTTACTACTTACTTAGTTGTTCTATTTCGGCATTCATTTGGATTCCCTAACTTTGGTCTCTTTTGACTGGTCCCAGAAACCCTAAAATCTTCCTGTCTGATTTACTGTAATTGATGTGTTGACTAAACAGTTAAATGTTGTTTTACATTATTGCTATTAGTACGTGTTTTTTACGTTGTGCGTGACTATTTTCTAGTCGCACTAAACGTTTAAAGAAATGTTTACTCATACATTTTTAAATATCATGGACATTCTTTGGTTACATCAATGTCCTCCTAAGAACCAGACTCAATTTTTCGGTGTTGAATGTGGAACTTTGTTTAATCTCATTGTAGTTCAAAATTCGAATTCCTTTTGTTCTTTTTGAAGGAATTCAGGACTTAGAGGGTAGAAACTGTAGAAAGGATACCTAATACTCTATCGATGCACTTATTAACTAGGGCTAAGTGAAATAGTCTACACGAAGATCTGAGTCAGATAAGTGTCACAAAATATTACGTTGCGTTTTTATTTTTTCACATTTCCTTACGTTGTTTATTTATTCAAGTCGGAGCAAACTTTAGGTGGATTCTGCCAGATAAAACCAGAAACATTTGTAGAGTTTTGGTTTTTCTTTGTTATTCGGCCGAGTTAAGTTTTCTTATCATCTTGCGCCTGAAGTTAACAGCAAAACCCTGCATTTAAGTACCTACGTACAGTCACCGGCAATAATCGTACAAAAAGGAGGCTCATAATATATCTGCCACGCTTTTACGGCTCTTGAAATAAGATATTTTTGCGGCCATCTTTTTGTGCGATGTTATTACTTACCAGTGAGTGTAGTACGAGTCGGTACAATAATTATTGAGACTTATTATCATGTTTTATTTGGCAAAATCTGCCAAATTCCGCTAGCAATTAGTGCGAAATTCCATAAGATTTCGTGTGTTTATGAGTTTTATGACATTCAGCGCTTATAGGTATTACCTTATCTTCGCATCTTGACATTAGGTTACATTGGGAGGCTGACTGTTTAGTGTTTATAATTTTTTGTCGTATATTTTTTATACATTGTTCTGTGAACACTCATAGCGTCATTACAGTGCAACTCAACGTTTTCTGTTATCTCTATAACCGTTGACTACCGGCATCTCTAAAAAACATCAAAAACATCCACAAGACGGCACGTATCTCATAGAACGCCCAACCGTTTTTTCTCACAGACAAAACGTGATATCCAGCGAGTATGAAATCTTCTACGGAATATAAAAATGTCGCCGTTGAAAACTTTTATCTCACGTCAATTCTGTGCCTGCAAAAGGTACGTTAACCAAGCAAGTTTTGGTCTATTATTGGTTGAATTTAGGGACGGTAAAAAACAGTTGAAGTGCGTAAAGTTTGAAGAGTTTTCCGGTCACGAGTGATATCGATTTGGGATTTTGGAGAATCAGGAAATAAAACTAATGCGATTTGTTAACGCAGAGCTTAAAGTACTGGTACCGTCAAAAGCGAGTTAGCGATGAGATATTGGCGATAGAAAAGAAACGAATGCGTGTGCTATCGATCCTGCACGTTGGGAGGAGCTCGCTGTTAACCGGTCATCTTTGCGGTCTACCATCTTCGAATCCATCAAATTGTTTGAGGAAAATCGCCTCACGACATTAGACACAAAACGCCAATTACATAAGGAAAGACCTAAGCCCTCCTACGTGTATACATACAACACGGCTGGTCATCTGTACTGCTGTGAATGTGATCGAATTTTTAAGAGCAAGTTTGGCCTGGCTAGCCACATAAGAGAGGGAAAACTCTTGACTGCTGAGGTCGCCGTCATCGAAATCGATGTGGAGGATAATTTACCTATAGGTTAAGCTTGCAAAGATAATTGTAATTTAAGTACCCTTGTTTCGTCAAAAAAAAAATATTTTTATTTTTGTGGACTTCGCTGTACAGTGAGCTGCGAAATCGGATGGAGAAATTATCAATGAATTCATTGATAAATTCTCCATGCATTTTTGCAGCTCTCTGTATATCATAATATTGCAGGTAACTGTACCTTTACACGTGTCTGGTAACCTAATTTATTCTGAGTCCTGCCAAAGGCTCAAATATCATTGACCTTTCCGAAGAAGCCTTTCCCAGTCAGGATACAGATCTAATATCGTTTCCGACCTTTTCTAGCTTTTTCATACCCTGTATAAATATACATCCATACTAATATTATAAACCGTCACTACTTTAAAAAAATCTCGTATCTCACGCTGTTCCCCAAAGTTAAAACGCAGTAAGTCTACATGCATTCCATACATACTTACTACAATTTTCTTTTCATTGACAGACGAAGATACAAGTTTTTTTTAAAGTAGTGACGAAATGGGAAAGTGTGTGTCTGTTCGTCCGTCTTTCACGGCAAAATGATTTTTTAAGTGGAGATAGGTGAAAGGATGGAGAGTGACATAGGCTACTTTCTGTCTCTTTCTAACCCTTTACCTCCCTAAAATGGGGGGTGGCAGTTTGTATGGAGCGTTCCACAATTTTCGAATATAACGCGAGCGAAGCCGCGGGCAAAAGCTAGTAAATATTATATATTGAAAACCATTTTAGCACCATTTTACCACCATACCATTTTAGTATGTGTGTTTGTGTTGTTTCTGTGTATTAGTAGTAGTAGTAGTAAAACACTTTATTGTACCAGAAAATAATACAACACACAGGAAAAAGAGCTTATTATAAGTACAAAGGCGAACTTATCCCTTTAAGGGATCTGTATTTTTATATTTTATTGTAAATTATGAGTTGTGTTACTCGAAATGAATTTAATTTTTAATTTTAATTTTTTAATTTAATTAATTCTTACACTAAAAGGACCGAGTTTAGTTCAAGAAGTCTTGTATTGTGGGTACTCATACATGGATAATGCAGTGTGAAAATTGAAATTTCTGCTAAATTATTAAACCTTATACTGATGTTAGTAGGGTTCAAAATCGATCATTTATGTTTAAAGTTGAAAGCGTATTGTGAATTCTATAGTGATCGATCGAGACATCTGTCATAGTTCATTCATAGTGTTAGATGATGAAGTGTAGTGTTATATTAGGGGGCATTGTATCCATGGCAAACGGATAAACCTCAGAGCATAATTTTACTAGAGAGCGGACAATTTAGCGACAACCCACACTCAGGCGACGCATGTCGTAAGACGCGGAACGGACGTCAGCGCCGTGCCGCCCGAGTGTAATTTAAGCTTGAGGCGCGTCTTACGTCCTTCATACAAAATGTACTGAGGAGACGTTTATAATTTAAATTACACTCGGGCGGCGCGGTGCTGACGTCCGTTCCGCGTGGTTAGGACATGCGTCGCCTGTATGTGGATAGTCAATTAAGAGGCCAGCGGACGTGTTGCAGTTGTTATTAGCTTATTCACCATACATTTTGTGTAACATGGAAATGATGCGCATGTATTGCAAAACAAAACAGCCCAATAGGAGCGTCCATCCACTAGTGGGAGTGGGATCAAGAACTTGCGACAAGCATATTCCATACATCGATGTAGGGAACAAATTATTGTATTAAATATTTTTTGATTTGTTTTTTTAAGTAGTAACACTACTATACAACGTGTTTCCGGTATCACTCAAAACCTCAGACACCCCAACTGATTTTTATTTTTTTAAACTCATCTAGAGTATACGTATTTAAATCTGATGTTTACTTTTTTTTAAATTGAATTTTTAATTTTCTGTACAGCTCTACTCGACTTTTAACTCTACGCTCAATAAAATAATTGCTAACTACCATCATAAACCATAAAACTATTTATTTGTGTACGTTACTGCAACGACATAAGGTTGACCAGTAGACAGCTAAGATGTCACTCTAAAACACTTTAAAGCTTTGTCACAGTAAACTTCAAATTGGACAGGTAATCGCGGTAAGCAAATTTAAACCCAACATTTAAAATGACAAGGTTGTAATTAGGTACGAGTTCAATTTGTTATGACTTATGATAAACATTAAGATTAAACTGACAAACAACGTCAAACTCGTAACGGAAAAAGTATCGTCCAAGTAACCAGCCAGTATTAATACCCCTAAATACTGAAAAAGGTAAACAACCTCTAGAAATGCGATATACACAATGTTGTATTACGAATACAATAGAATAGGCACATAAAAAAATAACTAATAATACTAATTTAAATAAAAATATTACCCCCATCAAAATATAGCTCAATCGATTCTACTCTCGATTCTGAACAAACTGTTTTCAGGTTTTTAGTGTTAAGTGAAACACGGTGTATATAAATTATAAACTGAAATAGATACCATACACTAAAGAAAAAACGATCAAGCCCACTGGTGACGAAGCCGGGTCTCCAGCTAACGCGGCTGACGTGTTCGACCGCTACACCACCCCGACTGCCGACCCGTCGAAATTGGTAGGTATCTATTTCAGTTTATATTCCATACAACCGCCCGGAATGTTCGCTTTTTCTTCCTGTATGTGTGGGATAAACAGTATATATTTGAAGATCCGTACAGGCTTAATAAAGTAGGTAGGTACATAGTCTTCACTTCAGTCTATTTCGTCAAGTTCATATCCCGAATAAAATGACAAATATACCCTCAAAATCCCCGTATGTGTGCCTACAGGTGTCTTTATTCTTGCGTTAATGAATAAACCGCAATATGTACGGATTGCGCCGACGGTGTGGCATGGGCCTAATTGGGATTTACTGGGTACTGTCGCCATCTTGTTTTATATCATGCAGAAACGTCTGCGAGCGATACTAAATATTTTTAAATTAAAGGAAAAATGATAAAAATCACACCTCCAGGCAGGAATCGAATCCCGCCATCAGAGCTCTCACCAACTGAGCAAAGACGCTTTGTTAATTTGACAATTAGCAGAAAAGTTAAACGAAAAGCTAGGCATTTTGCTCCGAACCTATGAATCCGTTGTGATACATGTATCCTAACTAATTAGAACACATGAAAGCATATAAAAGAGTTATTTTTTGTGAAATTTCCATATGCAGCGACCCATTTTCGCAGTCGCATTCACTCAAGCCGAACTATGCTGGTAATTTATTCAGTTTCCTTTAATTACCTTCCCGAGTTTTCCCGGTCGACATTCGACTCTGTTTTTAGTGAACAGGGTACGTGAGCGTTTGCTCACTATAAAATCTGTTTCGTAGCCATCTATCTCTATCGCTCTCGCGTATTGACGCAACAGAGCCAGACTGCATTTCTGTCGGCGTCTAGCGTCGACGATTGCCTTTCGGCACAGCTTTCGGCTACGCCGGCGGCTGTAATACCTACCTACTACAGAATTAATTTACCAGAAGGTACACTGTTTTGTTACAATCAAGTTCGCCATGTACTTTTGAAGCTCACTGTACACTTTATAGCAAATATGTAATGTTCAACGTGGCTGTTAATTTTAATACTTACATAAGAAGTTCGTATTCCACTGAGTGTAAGTTTAAGTAGATGTATTAGAAGTTCAAACCTGGTATTGCCGGGAGCGCATTACATTTTTTGATTTACCTAATACATGTGGAGGTAAAAAAATGCATCTAAAACAAAAAGTAATCAATACATGTGTCCCCCGATTGCCGATTTTTCGATGTAGATGATTTTTCATACTTTCTGCACCTAATAGGTCCGAAATTATTTCTTCTATCCTACGAAAGTCAAAAACCGAGGATCCGAATCGATAGGACCTGAAACTTATTAATTTAATTTTCAGCAATTATAATTATTGTAGGGAACAAATCAAATTATTTTATAATTATTTTTTTGTTTTTTTTTTAAGTAGTAACACTACTATATCGTCACTTCTTTAAAAAAAACTTGTATCTTCGTCTGTCAATAAAAAGAAAAGTGTAGTAAGTAGGTATGGAATGCATATAGACTTACTGCGTTTTAACTTTGAAGAGCAATGTGAGATACCTACGAGATTTTTTAAAAGTAGTGACGATATATATAAATAATTATAAACTGAAATAGATACCAAACGCTAACACACTCTGGTGGCTGGTTGGCGGTCGGGGTGGTGTAGCGGTTTATCATGTTAGCCGCGTTAGCTGGAGAGGGTTCAATTCCCGGCTGTCCATCAGGCGCACACTTAGGCTTGATCGCTTTTTCTTTAGTGTATGATATCTATTTCAGTTTACAATTGTGTCGCTTAACTTCAAAAGTGGGTAAATTCATTATGCTACAAGGTTGATTATCTTTAAGATCATATTATATTTTTTATAATAATCAATCTTATAGCAGAATGGATTTACCTACTTTTGAAGCTAAGCAACACAATAATAATTATTTAAAAATTACGTGTGCATCAGAATGACTGACCAAAGTGGCAGATCGATGTTGGAGTACCATCAGCATTTACTACCTATTTGCTACTATTTACTACCTATATTGACATATTTGCTACCTAAGTTAAAAAAAAGATTTTCCAAAAATAATGTGGGCAGTCATTCTGACGTCAGGATGACTGCCCAAACTGAGTATGTCGGGGTTGGACCCCCTAATTTGCAACAATGTATATACTATGATTTACTACCTATTTGCTACCTACACATATATTTTTTTCAGATTTTTTAGGTAAAAAATAACGATTTTATGAGCAAAGTATTATGTTTAGAGATTTCTTCCATAAAGTGGGCAGTCATTCTGACGTCAGGATGACTGCCCAAACTGAGTATGTCGAGGTTGGACCCCCTAATTTGCAACAATGTATGTACTATGATTTACTACCTATTTGCTACCTGCACATATATTTTTTTCGGATTTTTTAGGCAAAGAATAACGATTTTATAAGCAAAATAGTTTTTTTGTAGAAATATGTTTCATAGAGTGGGCAGTCGTTCATACTTCAAGTTGGGCCCCCTAATTTGCAACATTCTATGTCCTATGATTTACTACCTTTGCTACCTACATATAATATCTATATATTCTCATTTTATTTTTTTATAAATAAAATCTGAAAACATACAATACATACACAATGAATGCATCTTTCAATTAAATATTCGAAATTATAACTAGACTGAAATTGTAATAATCTTAATTTAATTGCTGTTAAATAATTTTATTGATGAACGTGTAATATTTATAATATTATTAATAAAATGTCTATGTCTATGTCTATGTCTATGTCTACATAATATTATGTAGGTAGGCAAATGGGGCCTTGGGGCCTATATTTATTTCATTTTATTCAATTTTTCATATTTAAAAAAATCTGAAAACATACATATATTATGTAAGTAGGCAAATGGGTAATAGTAAATCATAGGACATAGAATGTTGCAAATTAGGGGGTCCAACTTGAAGTATGAATTACTGCCCACTTTATGAAACACATTTCTACAAAAAAACTATTTTGCTTATAAAATCGTTAATCTTGGCCTAAAAAATCCGAAAAAAATATATGTGAAGGTAGCAAATAGGTAGTAAATCATAGTACATACATTGTTGCAAATTAGGGGTCCAACCTCGACATACTCAGTTTGGGCAGTCATCCTGACGTCAGAATGACTGCCCACTTTATGGAAGAAATCTCTAAAAATAATACTTTGCTCATAAAATCGTTATTTTTTACCTAAAAAATCTGAAAAAAATATATGTGTAGGTAGCAAATAGGTAGTAAATCATAGTATATACATTGTTGCAAATTAGGGGGTCCAACCCCGACATACTCAGTTTGGGCAGTCATCCTGACGTCAGAATGACTGCCCACATTATTTTTGGAAAATCTTTTTTTTAACTTAGGTAGCAAATATGTCAATATAGGTAGTAAATAGTAGCAAATAGGTAGTAAATGCTGATGGTACTCCAACATCGATCTGCCACTTTGGTCAGAAATTCTGATGCACATAAAATTACATATTTTTAAATTAAACGAAAAATGGAAAAATTCACATCTCCGGCAGGACTCGAACCTGCGACCTTTGGCCTTGCCGGGGCCATCGCGCTTACCAACTGCGCCACGGAGGCCTGCTGGATGTGTGCGAATTTATCCATGCCTTCTCTCAATTCTCAACCGCCTTAGGGTGGCGTTATAGCAAACATCTTCCCGTAAGAATAGATCTTAACAGGCAATATCGCTCACAGACGTTTCTGCATGATAAAAAACATATTTAAAAATTGTTATAATAACATTAATAATCTTCTAAATCTCCGTTAGCTGAGTTTACTGCACCTTAACGTAGGTACCTATTCTTGCTCAACTGGGTGAAAATTACTTTTTTCTACTCCCGTACTGTTTTCGTGAGTTACAAGGTCGTCCATCATCATCATCATCCTCCTTGCGTTATCCCGGCGTTTGCCGCGGCTCATGGGAGCCTGGGGTCCGCTGCGACAACTAATCCCAAGATTTGGCATAGGCACTAGTTTTACGAAAGCGACTGCCATCTGACCTTCCAACCCGAAGGGTAACTAGGCCTTATTGGAATTAGTCCGGTTTCCTCACGATCCATACAAGGTCGTCCATAGAACTTAAAAACCCTACATAAAAGATGTCAGGACAAGTCTATCTAGTCTATACCCTGAAAACATTTAGTAGAAGTAGCACGATATAGCTGTTACAGTTCAGTAAATACATTGCTACCAACTTAACAAACCAATTCGCAGAGTCGAGACTCCTTCGTTTTCTGCTGCGTTCATTGGCGACGCGTCGAATCGCATTCAAATGTATGAGAACTCGATTCAACTCGGCTCGATTCGTCTTAGTGGCCAGGCTTCAAAGAACCATACCATAGACAGTTTTATTTTCATGTTTGCACTCAAACTGCATATTCAAAATGGTAGGCGGTCCACTAGATAACTAAGATGACTGAAAGTAGGTATTTGTTGATTTATAATTTTCTTTCAAAATAAGTGCTTGGTCGTAGAAAAAGTATTGTATGCAACGGTGTTTAACTGAGTCAAAAAATGCTCGTGGCGTCTTTATTAACAATTTTCGGCTTCGCCTCAAATTGTTACCCACGCCACTCACCTTTTTTGACCTCTTTTAACCACCAGTTGCATAAAATACTATTAACTCAACTCTTTTGAAAAAAGAATCCTGCGGGCTTTTCAACTACTGCAGTCGGGTCAATGTTTGCAAACAGAAAAAAGCGGTAAAAGTCCCTCATGTATCCGAAAGCGAATATAATCTCTGTTGGTCCTCGCCCTAAAAGACTGCTCGACAATAGGGATGACGACTACATAAAAAAGTGTCATTCTGTTTAGTCCGTCAGTTAAATCGTCCAAAAATACTGAACACATATTTTTCGCTTTTTCTAATTAATGAAAAAGTTCAAAGATATAGAGCATCAAAGTTCCCAAGTGGGGGCTTGTGACGTCACTTCTAAGTAAAAAATGTACCTAGGCGTGATGTCACGCGCAACTTTAACGCACTGTACCGTCGTCATTTTCGTTTACGAGAAACAAGAAAAAATACGTGTCTAAAATTCTTTGAAAATCTAACTGACGGACTTATTAGTTTTTTTTATTCGTCTCGCCTATTTTTTTATTCTGAGCACAACAAAATGGTCAATCAATGGCTTACGCTTCATGGTGAAAATACGCAATGTTTTTTTACTTCCCTACTTTTGTCTGACATTCACAGGTCCCTTCCAGATGTTAAGAGGATACGGTAGCGAAAATGCTAAAATGGAAAGGAGCCCCCCTTTCAACTTGGGAATTTTAGTTAAATATACAAGTGTTATTAACTAGATTTATCGAAAAAAAATTATCCATTAATAACAACTCAGTCAAAAGATATTTCAAAAAAATCTTTAAAATCGAGGCTCTCGACTCTTTCCTCCTTCAAAACTTAATCAATCTGAACGAAATTTGAGAATCTGAATAACAATGAAATAATCTATGTCGGACCGTTTAGTTTTTTTGGTTAATTGTTACCAATCTTGAGTATCACACCTTTTTTTGCGCCACAATGAAAAAGGCCGTTTTTGGAAATTTTTGATTGGCTCTAGAATCTTTAAAAAGCAGAATATCAAAAAAATCAAAACGGTCCGACACAGATAAAAATAATAACAATCTGTGTTGAAAAAATCATTGCTCTATCTTCAAAAACCAGGGAGGAAATAGTCGAGAGCGTTTGTATGGAGAATTGACCCCTACCGTATCGTCTTAAGTATATTCCCCAAAAACATATATGTGCATCGCATACACATGTAGTACCTAGTTTTTGGAACCTAAAAACATACTGCGTGTATAGACGGCGTTTGGAGGACTGCATTGTCTCTGTGTTCAGAGAAGACTTACAGTTACAGGAGCCCTGAAAGTCCTTCCTAATCATCAGGGAGCGTACATTTCATGCCGATGACATTAATCTGACGTCACGCTCCGTATAGGGTGATCCCAAATAGTTTTATTGTAAATTATGGAGCGTGACGTCAAATTGACGTCATCGGCACGAAAAGTACGCTCCCTGCTAATCATATACACCGTGTTTTTTTTTGTTTTCTGTTAAATTCGACACGTCGTTAGGTTCATTATCAGGAACCACCCTGTATATGACTTTTAGATAAATTCGCAAAAAAAATTTCATGTTTTTCATACATAATAAATGAATTTATTAGTGTGAGAGACCCTTAAGAATAACATTCAAGTTAGTGTCAAGTGATTGACGGCACATGTCAAAACACACGTGTTCAGTAATTATAATTATCTTTGTTTTTTTAATAACTCGATAACCGCAAGAGTTAAGACGCTCGTTTCTTAGAGTAATTCATTGTATAATGTATTTGGTGTAAAGAATCTTCCCTTAAAGTTAACGGAATTCAATAATAACCACAAAATTAAAATTTTGAAAAAACTCCCGACCACGACATAGTAGACCGATTTTCATGAAACATTCCCGACTAACTCAGCTTTCAGACAAAAGAAACGAAATCTAAATCGGTTCATCCGTTAGGGAGCTTCGATGCCACAGACAGACACAGACAGACAGACAGACAAACAGAGAGACAGACACGTCAAACCTATAACACCCCGTCGTTTTTGCGTCGGGGGTTAAAAACAACATACGTAAAATATTCCTTCTTTCCTCCATGTTTCAATTTTAATCATATTGCCGCTCGGTCCGCTCGAGCGCGGCATTTGATTCGCTCATCTTTTCAATCTTTGGCTTGAGCTGTCATGTTCTACTTTTCCATTGCCTTAAAAGGGTATAAGGTGCATTGAGGTTATCTCGAAAGGCTATTGGGCGAATTGGGATTTGAAAGTTCATGATCGGGGTTGAAAGTCACGTTACGATTTAACCCCTCTAGCGCCTTGTTCCAGATCTGTCCCAGGCAATTTGAACTGTAATTAACAGTTTGAAGGTTATTAATTCAGTAGCAATTTTTTGACAACGGCGTTCCAGGGGTTAGTTAAACAATACAATCTAAATCCTCTTCATGGCACATATTTAGTACATTCGGAGACATAATTTTAAATCTGATCGTGAATCTAATTAATGAGTTTGTCTGGAAGAGATCGCTCTTAACTGATGAAGCCTTCGGTTGTTACGGCTGTTTAGTTGATTTTTTGTGTTGTGTTTCTTGTTTACTTGTAAACTATGCGGCGTGCAATAAAGAGTATGTATTGTATTGTATGGTAGATGATTATTTGTACACTTTTTTTTTTCAGCGTCTCAAAATTTCTTATAGCGTATGTCGGTCCGGAACGCTTAGTTAAAAATTTAAAATTTCTGGAATTACCTCGTTTTCTGAATTATCCCATCATACCTCAAAGCTCTTTACAATTTTCCTGTCCCTTTTCTTGCGTCGCATTTCTTTGACATTGTGACACGTGTACCGAGTGAAGAGCCTCTGTGTGTATTTGACTTTTGTTTTACGTCACTCGATAGCTTAAACGTCCGGGAAAAGGACATTAATTATATGGAGAAAGTGAGCAGCGCCCCCAAACGGTTACTTATATGTATTAGAACCTAGATAGATAGATAGATAGATAGATAGAAAACTCTTTATTGGCATACCTCAGCAAAAGATACAGTGGAGACAAAACAAATGATTATAAATAGAGGCAGACAACAGGCGGTCTTATCGCTAAAGAGCAATCTCTACCAGACAACCTTTGGGTAGCGGAAATAACAAACATAATCAAAAAGAGTAGGTGCTTCGAAATAAAAAAATCATAATTATTCTAATGTCCAACATACAAATTGAATAAACATACACATATAAGAGAATATAAATACTTAAATAGTAATATACAACAAGCCAGATATATAGTATCAAACCAAAAATATACAGCAATCATACCAACCACAGACTAAATATAGCAATACGATCACTAAGGGAGAGATAGATAATGTTCTTTAAGCATTTTTTTAAAAACAGAAAGAGATTGAGCCCGTCTAACCTAGAATAGGGAACTTGACTGTTCTCAAAATAAAATATTTTATACCATGCAAGAAATAAAGCATCAGATAATTATTAGAAATACACGGACAGAAGTTATTTTGAAATCGAATTTCTATTTAATAAGTCAGGTAGAAATATATAAAGTAACTGAATTGACCGTGACGTCACACAATTCGATTTCATATTAATTCCATATTAGCAAGTCGTTCAAATTAGTTTTGACAGTTCTTAAAAAGAAGCTGATTTGACTGGGAGGCAAGTAGCCTATTACATATAGGAACCATACATTTTCCATGACATTTAGGTACGCTATCGTGTAACATATCCTAAAAAGCTCGTAGTATAGAGGCTATGTGTGAGGCCTGAGTGGACGCTTGAAGCGGAGCGTTCGGCGGGGCGTACAGCGGGGCGGGCAAGCGTGCTTCTATGAACTTGTATGAACTTCAATTGTTTGACATGCACGCCCAATATGAGCGTGTAGTCAAGCCCTACACTAAGGTGCAAGCGCGGATCCAGCTTCGTGCCCAGAGGGGGGGGGTCACGTGGTAAAGGCCCGGGGCTCCAGGGGGGGGGGGGGGGTCACGTGGTCTATTTGTATGGCCAACTTAGGCTCAAGGGGGGGGACCTGAATGACCCCCATGACCCTCCCGGATCCGCGCATGCTAAGGTGCTGAGTCTGTTCATATTTATACAAGTAACATTTAGGTACTGGCTTCTATTGAAAAATGGAAGTTTATTTCTGGGGATTCGTTTGCCGCTATTTCAATTCCATTTTTAACTTCTTCTAGTTCATACTCAAAGCTAACTGGAATCTTAAGGAAAATTTTAGCCTTTGCTCTTTTGTGAGATTGCCCTTATACTTACTTTCTTGCAATGAAACCATATGAATTCTGTATAAAAATAACATTTTATGTTTTCTAGAATTATAAGATCTAATGAAACACATTCAGTGTTCTTGTCCGTGTGTAAATAATGTAAACATGAAAAAAAGTATATTTTCAAATTTCATATTTTCAAAGGATATGGCATTATTACCAAAAATAATATTGTTATATTATGATACTTCATTAACTTTAGGTTTATGTGATAATGTTTGAGAGGCAATTTTATCAACGATCCCACCGCCACTTCGCAAAATACGAGACCGTAAACAGCATTTAGAAAAAACGTAAGCAAAATCTCAAATTATGCCACTTTTACGACGCCAACGCGCGGCGTGAGATGATTTATGTTAATACTACCCTGCATATAAACAAGCGCATATATTTATCCCTTAACATGAAAAGATACCGGAAAGAAACACTTCTACAAATCCGATTGTCTCCTGTAAAAACTCTGCTTCTGGTCAAGTTGGACCCTTTTGTTTTTCTCCTGTCAAAAGCAGATAAGCAACTTTGATTTTTACGCGCAAGGGACTCCTACGAATGGAGTTCGCTAACTAAATTTCACGCTTAGTTGTACTAGGGGAAAATATAATTTCGCGACGCGACTTGCTGCCCCGAAAATGAGAAATTACACCACTGACTGGTATTCGGATCCGGAATATTGATGATCGGATTTAAACCGATCGAAGCCCATTACGGGGAATGATATCGAAAAATTCTAACGAAAAATTCTTGTTTCCAACACATTTGAAGCAGAATTAAGCTAAATTAATTACAATGTTGAAGGGCGACGGGGAATGCGTGATACAAACTGTAGATTAGAATAAAAGCATGAAACCAAAAATGGACAGGAAGAGCAAACAAAGCCAAACAATAGGCTAACGGTCAGTGGAATGTTGTATTACATTAGTACACTTAGCAAAGCGGCTCGGTTTTAACTGTAGCAAAACTGGTGTTTTTACGAAAAAAGGAAAATAAAAACAGCATTTTTCACTGAATTGGTGTATTGGTGTATACGCAATTACGCACCCAAAGCTTTAAGCTTTGCCAACAAGCAACATTCTATATTTTATTTGATACAAAATAGTTTTGTATCTACAACCAGAAAATACATGTTCCTATATTGTAAGCGCTAACGTTTCTTGTTTAATGTAATACTTTATCTAATTTAAAATAACAAAGGCGTTTACAGATTAAAAGCGTAACTAATGTACTTGTCCAACAGTGTATAAGCCACCTACGTTTTATTTTATCATAGACCCTTATATTCTTTTGTAATCTGACACTAAAAGTTTTCTTCCCGGAACGAACGAACCCGTTGTGTCTCACGTTTCCTTATCTCCAGCGACGTCAATTCCGTACACCCACGCCCAGTCAATAGCCTCCTGTTAATTAGGCCTCTGGCCCGCGGGATGCCCAAGTTCTGCTATCCGGATTGTTTGTTTATACTCTGTTTACCGCGTAAACATGCGGGCACCGATATAAACACTGTCCTCGATCATGCCTTTGATTTATGAGACGTAAGGGAATGGTTCATGCTAAAAGGATGGTCCTTAGGCACTACCCTGAGGTACACCACAATTCCTTATTTAACTTTGTTGATATTTGTTAGTGACATGTAATCGTAGGTACATAATATGGGTAAACCCTGGTAAATGAGGTGTCATGTGACTGGTTTAACCGCAAGAATAGCCGGCTTTATGACATCACCCAGACAATGGGCGCAGCTGGTGCTAAAACCGTATAAGGTGTCTTAAAGTTTGCTTTTAAGCAGGTTTAACTATATGAGGCAATGTATGTGCCCCTTTTGAGATTACTAGATTCTGTATATTTAGAACAAAATCTGTCCAAGTTGTTGGAAGTTTGAGTCGGTAAAATCATTCAAGAAAATTCTAATTTATAATACTGAAAGATGATTTATACATTTTAAAATGTAGGCAGGAATCAGTCAAACCCATTTAAAACTTTATTTCGTTTAGCTTACTGAATTCGAATTTCCATCGTTGCAACTCGATTGCTAACTTTGTGGATGTTATGAAGGCACTCGGTTAGAAATAAGATTTCCTTAAAATTTTGCGATATTTTATTAAGTAACATTAGATTTTTATCGTAGTTGTACTTATACTTATTGTATAGACGAAACATGAGTTTTCATAGCTTCTAGATCCGACATCCCAATACAACCTATTCGTTTGGAGTTTGTCAATGCGAGGGGTCAAACTCAATACGTTGAGAAAAATTGTTTTTGAAATTCGAACTATGTGCAATTTCCGCAACGTTCCTTATTTCAATGACAAATAATTTCGATTTATCAGGTTTGACCAGTCACCCCTCGAATGTACCAATGTTGTTAATGTTGTTATCTTGGTCAGACCTCTAGATTATTTGGAATTTTTCATTTAAATACAAATAATGCAGTTGTTTCTACCTAGTCTGGTATGTTATGAAACTTATCGCGAAGGTCGGTAACGCGCGGAATCCTAAAAATGCAAGCCGTGTAATGAGATTGAGCTGCAATGGCTGAACGCGTGCATCTAGGTCACCCATTGGACAATTTCATTCTTTGTCTAGGCAACAATCGCGTACGCAGAACTGAACAGCATTATGTGCACAAATGCGTTCCAAATACGAACTTTGAAACGGTCTTTCTCGTTCCACATTTAGAGTATTTTCTTTTGTGAGTTATCTCGTTTGTTTGAAAATAGGTGATGTGTGAATGCCTTTACAGCTTTGACGAATAGTTTCATTTTGTTTGGCCCGAATCGTGGTTAGGTTATTGTTATTTGTTTCGCATTATTTTATTGTTTTACTAACACTGTGCTGTTTAATGTCTGTTTATGTTTAATAAACAACCTTATAACAATTTACATTACTAGTACAATCATTGTTTTCAATAAAATACCTACTGAATATTACTTAACATTCAACTATTTTTAAATTGCACGGAACACCTATTTTTATGACACCTACATTGTATCCGAATACAAAATTAATTTATGAGTTATTTGTCTGGTTTAATTGGAGTAACGTATAGGTAGGTATATGCGAACGAATTAGAATATTATGCAATTACTATTGTTTTCAAAATTGGACCTTATAACCTGTAGTTTGTACTATATGTATTAATGTGTATTTTGTTCTTTTCAGGTACGTTACCCTTCTACAAACAAAATGCTACTTCTGTATTAACAAAAAATTCAGATAAGAAGGTAATATTACTATGTAAACGTAACGTTTGTATGAGTTTTGACATAAAAATTAAGAAAGCAGGTATAAAATGATGAATACATGACAAACAAAAAGCCAACGTACTATTTTTTCCGAACCTCATGACATGAAAGAAGCTCATTACGAGGAAGTATGCAGATTCTGTTTTGATATAGTGTTGATCTCATTTTGAGGCGACCTTGACTCTGTATTGGGCCTGTGATACACATCATAACAAAATACTTGTAAGCCAGTCCATTTGCCAGTAATTTTGTACGTGGCTGGCATGCCGCCGAGTGCCTAAATCAAATCCAGCAATCTATTAATTACTTATGATTCAAAATAATTAAGCTACAAGTTAAAATTTGTAGGCATGTGTATCGCAGGCTTAAATGATTGTATTGACTTGTGAAAAAGTCCTTACTGTAAATGTTCAACTTTTTATTGACTCTTCAAGTACACAGAAAAATTCTTAAATTTTGAATAGCTGTATGCCAATCAATATACTTCATTATTACCAATCAATATATACTTCAGGCATTCAGTTATAAATTATCCCTAGCGGAGAAGACGATCAAGTACATAACCCAAATATAACGTCTCCATCTCAATCATAAAAATAGCGTTCATATCGTTGTCTGCTGAAATCACTCCAGTCGTATCAAAATGAGATCAGACCCTATCAAATCATTAAAATAACATCTGTCTCTACTTTGTGGCCCTTTTCTTTCTTTACATGTTTAATTAAAAAATACGAGCGTCAATTTAAATGATTTGGAGTTCAAAAGATTTAATGTCGAGAATCGAGATGTTTTCATTTTTTTAAGAGAATAGTAGAACAAAATGACATCGAACAAGTTTACTTTTGACTTTGTTTTCGTAATTAACACTGTTTCAATAATGAAAACATTCTTGATAACAACTCATTGTGTTATTGCATACCTATGCATGAAAACACTGACGAATACTAACACATTTTACATCTATTTCTGTGACACATCCAGATAAAATTACTATAAATCGACTCTAGAGCACTGATGTGCAGATGGTGGTAACTTTTTGAAATTGTGATTTTTTTCATGATAAAGTTTTGCATATATGGTAGGTATGGACATGGTATGGACATAAACATTTCAAGAAGTTTTTTATAACCAAGAAGATGTGACATGATACTTATAGTTTAGATGTTTTTTACCTAATTATTAGTTTTCAAATGAATGCGATTACGCCGTAGTAATAAAGAAACAATTTAAGTTTATTTTCTTTTCGGTTCCACTTTGTAACAAAATTCTGTTAGTTTGTGGCATTGTAAGCAATTTTTTATTTCGATCTTATTAGAAGAAAAATAAACTACCTAGGTTATTAAATGGGTCATGTTTTAATTTGGTCGTTTTGTACACTCTAACAATAGTACATTACTACAGAGGCCGGGACAAATGGGGTTGCCGGCCGAAGACATATAGACATATAGGATAGGTCTGAGGCGGGCAACCCCATTTCCCGCCGAGGTATGTATAGTGCTTTTCTCAAACATGGTATGAAATAAATAAAGTCTACTGAAAATAGTAACTTTGGATGGCTGTATCTCCTAAACGGTGCGTCGTAGCGCAAAAATAATCGAATTTTCGTTCCCCTTTAATTCCCCGTATACGCCTATACAAAAACAAAAAATTAAAAAAAAAAACTATTTTTTTTTTATGAAAACGCACCCAAAATCAAATATTGTCTAGGGCCCGTACCAGTTGCAGTCGGCACGTCTATAAAGCCCCTTATAGTTTTTTTTTAATTGGCTAAATACCTGGATGTTATGTCACAATTATCTGTGTTTGGAAATTAAAAAAGAAGACTTTGCCGGCCTTGGCCTGCAAGGTTTGTATGAAATTCCATTATCTATCAATCGTCCTAGCCGCACCTGCAACGTCATACTTCGCTGCCAATTATAAGGCACATAACATCAATATTTCATACCATGTTTGAGAAAATATAACATGTTATATACTCGTTTCACATTTCTTTAATATCCGGCTATGACCTTAGCCTCTTTACAGCACATATCTGGAAGCCCCAGATTTAACCGCAGAGCCCTCAAGCGTCTCAAAAAAACCTTTTATACGTTTCCCCTTTGCATCTTTTAATCTCTCTCAAATCTCGCAACACTCTTTGTTTACTTTTTAACCGTCGCCTCATATTTGTTCCTCGATATCTCCGTCGTTACTGGACCGATTTTGAAAAATTTTTTTTTGATTGAATGTATATGCATACAGATTGGTCCCATTTGTCTCAGAACCCAGTTCTGATGATGGGATCCTGGAGAAATCGAGGGAACTCCTCAAATATGAAAGGCATACATATGGTGATTTTTGTATTTTTAAAGGAACAGCATGAATTTACGTACGGAACAGTGACATTTGGTGCAGTGGAAGTGCTGATGACGGTCAGAACGGAACTCCTCAAATCTGAACGGCACGCTTATAGTGACTTTGGTATTTTTATAAGAACAGCATGCACTTACGTCCAGAACAGCGACATTTGGTGCAGTGGAAGTGCTGATGATGGTCAGAACCGAACTCCTCAAATCTGAACGGCACGTTTATAGTGACTTTGGTATTTTTATAAGAACAGCATGCACTTACGTCCAGAATAGTGACATTTGGTGCAGTGGAACTGTTGGTGATGGTCAGAACCGAAGTACGTAATCCAACATTCGCAAGTAGCTTTCACCAGAACCCCAAAGGCGGCGGTTTTTTTTTCTTAAAAATTATGTAATAAAACCCTTCAACTCGTCTCGGTAAAATGTTATATTTAAAATCTTCACAGACTTAGGTTACGAATTAACAATCAATAACTAATGAAATAAAACTATGGAAACGGATTAAATCGCGTATAATGAATTTAAAATACATCCCGACGTTTCGAACTCTTTACAGCGTTCGTGGTTAACGGGTGACTGAGGAAAAATTAAAATGTGCAAAAGCTACCCACTTACAAGAAATACTAACGAACCATGACCACAAATAATATAGATTTCTAAGGCAGGTTCACACACTATTAATAAAGCCAGTTATACAATATTCAAAAATTTTTACCATTACTCTGTTAAAAAATAATTAACCAATTAATCTACACAAAATTGACAAAGAAACAAACTGCAAATGTCCAACACCATACAACACAAATGCCTCACAGCCTTCGTCGTGCTTGTTCCATTATCAGATGTACTACTGGATCCCAAGCCGGTGGTAAAGTAAAGCCATCCTCTCTATTAAAGTTTGGATATTTCTTGATCTCAATGGCCTCTCGCAACATTCTGGGTATATATCGCTTCTCCTTACATCTGATAATGGAACAAGCACGACGAAGGCTGTGAGGCATTTGTGTTGTATGGTGTTGGACATTTGCAGTTTGTTTCTTTGTCAATTTTGTGTAGATTAATTGGTTAATTATTTTTTAACAGAGTAATGGTAAAATTTTTTGAATATTGTATAACTGGCTTTATTAATAGTGTGTGAACCTGCCTTAGAAATCTATATTATCTATTTGTGGTCATGGTTCGTTAGTATTTCTTGTAAGTGGGTAGCTTTTGCACATTTTAATTTTTCCTCAGTCACCCGTTGACCATGAACGCTGTAAAGAGTTCGAAACGTCGGGATGTATTTTAAATTCATTATACGCGATTTAATCCGTTTCCATAGTTTTATTTCATGAGTAACTATCGCGGTAACCGAAGACAATCAATAACTACTTTTTCCCCTCACTAGCTCGGAAACAAGTGTTTTGTCCTTTAATACCAGCGGGTAAAAACGCATTTTATCCACTAGTGGGTAAAGTAATTTGACCTTGAAGAAAGTCAAATTAACTACTTTAAAATTGATAAAAGTAGGTGAATCTAGTAATAAAGATGATTAACCTCCTGTGGAACTACTGGAAGCAGTGATAAACGCATTTTTTGCGCTGTAGTTTCCTCGCTATAGTGAGGGGAAAAGTTTACGTTCACTAAGTACTAACTGCCGTCATCAGCCTAAATACCATCTCGCCAATCGCAATTCCTAACTTTTTTATTTATTTTTAAAATTTTCGCTTCACATACACTCAACAAAAAGGTTGCGATGGCGGTCAGTATCTGAATAATCTTAACTAAGGAAATTAAATATATTTATTTAAATACTAAAAATCACAACACTTTTGATATTAAGTAAATGTGAATGAAAATATACCCATTAGTGAACTTTAGCTATGCGGTTCGCTGTGCATTCATCAATTTAAGAATTTTGCTATTTTAAAAGCGCTCTGCGCATTTCGGAACCCGAATGGATTTCAATTAACGCGTTCGTGTAATTTAAGTTTCATGATTTTTTAACGGCCGTCGAAACGTTCGTTTACGGTGTTAGTAATCTAAAAACAATGTTGAAACTGAAACTGGCAGATTTATACTTTGTAGTGTTATCGGAGATTTAAATATATGCTCTTTAGAACATTGTTTATGTTATGAAGCATATCGTCTGCTAGGCAAACTAATCCCAAGAAATCCGAGGTCTAAAAGTAAAAACTATATAAGTATATATTTTGATAAAGTTATTTAATTATTCCGTAAACCCTCCTCGTTGATTGTTCTAAAATTAGTTAAATATTACACATGAAAATCATTTCACAAATTCGTTTCTTCCTTCATTGTGTGGTGACGGGTTAAGAATTTCACCACCCCCTTTCTTCCCGTGGGTGTCGTAGAAGGCGACTGTGGGATATGGGGTAAATTGTGGTGTAGGCGAGAGGCTGGTAACCTGTCACTGCAATGTCACAGTTTCGTTTTCTTTCAACCCCTTATTTGCCAAGAGTGGCACTGAAGCTTCAGTAGTTTCATGTGCTCTGCCTACCCCTTTATGGGATGCGGGCGTGATTATATGTTGATGTTGTATGTTATGTTCATCCAAATCCAAATGCCAGTATTGCCAGCCAGTCAGAAATATTTTATTACCCACTCACGATGTAAGTATGTCGACCAAAGAGTCGACCGATCCCAAGCAAGCGCTAGAATCTAGTCTAGGTACTTTTGTTTGGCCGAGATATAACTGAAAAGGCAAATTTCACATTCAGACACCGAGCCGAGCCGGTAGCTTCACGCCCTTATTGAACATGAAACCTCACCAATAGGGAATGCAATACCGGGATACCGGGATCCTGAAATACCGGGACATGTGATATATCTACAGATTTTATAAAGGGTGTGAAAAGGTAATTTTTGACAAAAAAATATGCCAATTGATTTCAACCCTGTCCCGTATTAAATTCCTAGCGTTCAACTTACCGTAACATACTAAAAAGTCTCCTATACTCATCGCGGGACCCCGCAACTACCGGGATTCCGCGGGACTGAAAACACATATCAGTCTCGCAAAATACCGGGATTGATTTCTTCATGCGGGATGCGGTATTGCATTCCCTACTCACCAATCCTTGGCAGTGCAGAGTTGCTGACATGCAATCTTCCAGCTTTCTAGTTCGAACAGATTCATGTTAGTTCCATTTTTAAATTCAAACTTCTAGGCATATATTCCGCTTTGTGCCAGTTTGGCTGGATGTGATTGGTCAATCACTGACGCTATGGATCTAATGAATCTAATCTAATCCAAGTGAAGTTTTCTGTCAGTAGAAAAATAGCAGCTAAAAGGCGCGAATGTTGAGTGGCGACGTTCATACAGAACGGCTATAAGTACATACTTTTAATATGCATGAAATGGGCCCTTAACAATATGACTGGAAATGAGATAAAAATATAGTGTTCCATGAAATTGGGTCGTATTTAGATTCACTCTGCGCAGTGGGTGTTCCATAATTGTCCTGGTTCACCTGGTTGACCTTTTGTATTTAGCTTCAAACGATATCTTAAAGCATCAATATTATAACTAAGTTGTTATTTTGATATTATTTTTTCTTAGAACTTCTACCTATTGTTGGAAAAACATGGTAAATTATTCTCATATTAAATATGTATTTTCGCTTTAGTTGTAATAAGACGCAAAAGCAACTGTTTGTGTGGTATCATTGTGTAGGTATTCGTTTTATATAAGCCAAGTAGCTACGAAATTCTTGGTAGAAACTACACAACAGCTCCATCATTTTTAATTAACATCTTGTTTGTCATAAACGGTAACTTCGTTAAAAGCATCCAGTGTTTTTTCGCACGGAAATTTCAATTAAAAAGTAAAATTGAGGCGTTTTTCGATTGTCAATAAAGTCGAATGCTTCCTGTAAGCGCGATATTAATAAGAATAGTTTACGATACGTTGTAAAAGTTCCGAATTTTTTTAACCTTTTCAACGCTTTGCGTGAAAATGTGGCCTACAGCCAATACCTCTACTAAATAGTAAATAACGAAAATACACCTTATCTATCGTCAGGACAATTAACAATTGCTTTGACAGCGTCCGCCATAGCAACAATTAGAAAAGTTTCTGACGGCACATCAGAAATGATAGTTGTAATGTTTTATATCGATGTTGTAATATATTGAGCTCCAAGGCAACCCAATGGTTATCTGGAAGAGATCGCTCTTAAGCTATAAGACCGTCTGTTGTTATCTCTGTTTAAATGTTTGTTACTTGTAAACTATGTGAGGTTCTGAGGTGTGCAATTAAAAGTATTGTAAGGTACGGCGCGGCGGGGCAAATGTAACTGGTCCATTTTTTCCATGTTTTACAATGTTTGCATTATTACATAAATAGAGTGTCCACCGGTTATATTATGGTAGGCCTTCAGTGGATACATATACAACTCAACATCATAGTGTAATAATGGAAAAAATGGATTAGTTACAATTGCCCCCAGTCGAGATTTGCCCCATTTGTCGTACCTCATTGTATTGTATTATAATGAGCTGACTGAAAACCCTCGTTTTCTGCTTTCGTTGCCTCTACTGAAACTGTGAAGTGCTTGACCTATCTCTGTTGATTTGAGCAAAAAGTGAATGGAATAATAAAGCCTTGAACTCGTGCTTTTTATAGGCGCTTTTGGTAGGTAAGGTACCTTCAAATCTAGGTTGAACCGGTATCTTCTGGGAGAGCTCACTCCATCGTGAGCCACGTTTTTGCCTTTGGCTAGTCTATGGCCAAGAGGCCCAAGAGTAAGCCCATTTATTAAAAAAAACTGCACAAGTACAGCCACCAGCGATACTTAATATATTACACAAAGACGGCTGCAAAAATGTTCGACATATTCATATTAGTAGACCCAAAACCACGTGTCATACATTTTTCGGACGGCAGGGCAGTATATGCATTAGATGTGAAGTGGCACATTTTCTGCTTCATATTTTTGCGTTCAGTAGATACAATAGTATATTATATAACGGTAACGTTATGAAGGCTATAAAAGTTAAGTACCGCGGTTAGGCCACGAAGGCTTGCCGAGTGGCCTAAGTAAGGTACGAGACTTTTATAGCCTTCATAATGTTACGATTGTATACTATACTTTTTCTACGACAGCCACATACATACCTATTCGAGAATAATAAAATGGGGTAGTTACTTACTTCATGTAATGAATGGGAATATTTGTGTGGATCGTCGTAGCATTGAGTATTCTGTCCACAATGTTGATGGCGAGAACTTGTTGCACAATTCTTCAAAATATGCCAACAACACCGTTTCAGAGAAAGTTGAAACATTTTTTTGCAATTTCCATGTCAAAACAATCATAACATTTTTGGTACGCTTTATCTGACTTTTCATGTAACAAATTGTCAGTCACTTTGAGCGCCCATAGCCTTGATTTCTTCGGAAGTGAATTTTTCACCAGAATCACTCATAATTACTTATGTTTTTGCACAATAACGTCGAATTAAAACAAACTACACACCACCGAAATAGTTCAAATAGTTTCGTGATAAGTTTACAAATGTCAAACATACCACAGACAAGAGAAATAGAAAATAAGCCGGTTTTCAATTACGAAAAATGTGGTTGCGTTCAAGAATATTTAAATGTCGAATGTAAAATTATTGGATAAACTTATGATTTTTACCTTTGTTTTGCAATATCTAATATGTAAAACGCATTTAAGTTTATTTTTTCATCTTGATTTAAATTATGAACCTAAATATTATATTATTTATTAAAAGTTACTTATTACTGTAAATGAAAACATACCTGATAAATGGAAGTTGTGCTTTTAAAAAAAAATTAACAGAACTCCTATATTCATATGATTACTGCTAGCAGTAATCCTATGAACCTATAGACAAATAGACTTTCTCATCGTTACTCAAATGAACTTAATTTGGATACCGCTGACAATAATCTAATTGAAAGATTTAAGTGCTGGAGTAGAAAAAGTTAAAATTAAAATTCTCTTTGCAAGCCTTTAATATTACTTTTTAATAATACTACGTTAAACAAAATGAAACATTTACAAGTATATGTCATGGATTGGGTATGTTTGGTAAAAACATATAAGTATATTACGAACTCCTCTGCGATCTCTTATTTTAGAGGTGTCCTCCAGGGAAATACCGGTGGATGTGTTCTTTGCAAAAGGCTAATATTATTTAGGGTCAGATGAGGACATAATTTATAAGCCGTGACAGCTATATGTGCGCGCAATGCTTCGTTAGAAATTTAGGTCTGCGCAGGTCAATGAATGTTCGGGGAGCATGTTATCAATTATTGCAAATATCTAAGCAATATTGGATACAATGGTAGTGGAAGGCCTAAGAAAAGATGGATGGAATGTGTGAACAACGATATGAGAGTGAAAGGTATTAGTATGGAAATGACGGCTGATAGAGAGAAATGGAGGAAGATGATCTGCTGCGCCGACCCCAAATAATGGGAAAAGGGCAAGGAAATGATGATGATCTAAGCAATATTGAATTAGCGCGTATTTATATATTCTTCATTTAAAAATGTTGTATTGAGAAATTGAACAGCGCTCAAACGGGTAGGTACTTTCCAAAATTACATTTCCCGCGTCCATACATTCATTTACCTGTCCTTAGAGGCCTAAATACCACTTTGCCGGACGATATTGGCCTCTCAGCTATTCAGCAATGTTACTTTTTGCGGTTAACATGACAAAGAACATAGACATATTACACACGGAGAACTGATAATCTCTGGGTCCCTTTATACTTACTAATACTTAGGTCCAGCTATCAAAGCGGCACTGTTGACACAGGACTGTTCTCTTTCGAAAACTATTCTAGATTCCGTTACAAAGCCTAAAAGCCTTCACACGTGAGAGATAAAAACTGTCTTTTAGAACGAAAATCCGATAGAATATTCACGAAATACACGTTGAATTCACTGCAAATGCCTCGCTCGTAAGCTTCGGTGTTTAGATTTCAGTCGGATATTTGAATACTACTATTAAATGTGAACGTTTGTCTGAGTCTTTGGATGCTTGGATAAACAACCGAAATACTGGATTATATTGAGGTAACCTAAGTAGTAAGAGGGATGAGGAATTGTTTATAGTGAAGTTTCAATTGCATTATGTTTGTTAATACCGCAGTTATTATACGATAGCTTGTGTATAAGTATTTTTATCAAGCGATGGAGGCACATGACATTTTGCAGTAGTTACTTTGAAATCAATACAATTTAGAAGGATCAACAATACGTATAGAATGTGCAAAACGAAGTTTTTCATTGGCAATATTGTGACGAATCTTATGCGTTTGCGTTACCAACCTTTGAGGAACCCACAGACCAGGGTTAGGATAAATGTAAAAGTAGAAAAGTCTTACCTTGGGTGACACTAAATACCTGATTCATGAAGTACCCCATGTCATAGCGCAAAGGCAATACCAGGTAACATTCCACAATTAGTACGCTTGGAACAAAAACGAGATAATACCTGCTAGTGCTAGGTATTGTTTTGCCACTCGTCGAGGAAGTGAGTATTAGTTTTGTCCCTTTGGCGGAAGAAGCGGTGATAAAAATGCGAGAGCAGCACCAATGTTTTTCCAGAACGGTAGAACCGGCACAACGTCTTCTCGAAGACTGAGAAGTCCAAACTGACAGTGAGATCGGGATCACCAGCAATAGGTACTCGCGAACTACCTGATTTTCGATGTAGTCAAATGGAAGAAAGACTGCAGGACCTGAAGCGTATCTAGCCCAAGATGTCTAGAGTATATGCTTGAAAAATAAAAGCTGTGTGAGGGCTTAAAATCGTGACTTATGTCGAAAGTTCTCACTTCGGTTTGGTTCAAATAGTTTTAACCTAAAAATCACAATACTTAAAGCACCGCAGTATGACAACTGCCGATATGTCACTACGGTTAAATTAACTGCACCACAAACAAAGCACAAAGCACTGGCTCAAATGTTCAACCACTAAAAGATAATCCAGTGAATTCCAGTGCCATGACGTTATCCTATCCCACTTTCATTGCCAGTGCCATGACGTTATCCTATCCCACTTTCATGAATATATTAAGCTTTCACGGAAAATCAAGTTATTATTAAATGAAATCAATACGTCCTCTTTCAAGTTTTACTTAAATTCATAACAATAAGAGTTCGCAAGTGTTTTGTCTGTGAACTCTGAAAGTTTTAATTAATTAGTAAACATGCTCTTGGGCTACATCGGAAAGGAAGAATAACTTTTTAAATTCGTGTTTCACTAGTCGTGCCGACGTCAGTAGCGACCCACTGGCAGTATGCCGCGTTCCTTCGCTTCGGTCCGACGTGCGCGCGGTTGGTACTCGAAGTATCACGTCACTATTTGCCGCCAAATTTAATGCGTTCAGTGTGTTCCATTTTTGAATTTGTGCTGCGTTCTGTTTTTACTTACTTAGATCTGTTGTTGATTGAGTTGACTGTTTTTTATTGTGAAGAATTTGTGTTTCCAAAACAAGTGTTCTGTTAACGTTTTGTGGTTTGTAACAATGTTTACAGTGGAGTTGCACTCATTATAATTTGATACAAAATTATATTAGGTGTTTTGTGTTTATCAATATCGTTTCCTTTAAATATTTGTTCTGGCTCCAATAAAGAAACTTTTGGTAAGAAGTTGGGATAAAATTTATTATATTTTTGAAATACAATCGACGACAATTTTATTATGGTTTTTAAAAATACTTTTTTTATAGGTATTACAATAGATAATCTGATGCTTTTTGAGTGTGTAAATAAGTTTGTCTATTACATAGAAAGAAAATTAAACTCTGTACAATCCGGGCCGTGGAAAATGAAGTTTTTCATTGACAATATTGTGACGAATCTCTTTGTCGTACTAACATGTCACTTGTAATTTGAAAATGCGTGACTGTATTTGTTTATGAAAATATATTTATGCCATGGCTTTGACAACGACTAGTACATAAACGTTTTCATCGAACAAAAGCGGCAACCGTACATAAAATTAAAATAAGACTTTATTTATTCAGACTTATTACAAAATCATATAGGCACCTGGATTTGATTAGTAAACACAGAGCAAATCGCCCTGTGACAGCTACATTACCTAATAGGCATAATACTACATAATTATAGACACGAAATAAAGCTCGGTGCACAAGCGTGCTTAGTTTCAAAATTTCATAGTTGTTGACAAAACTGCAAGGTCATATAAGAACTATGAAAACTAAATATAATAAGATCCTTATTTTGGTGCAGACGCCTTATTTTTAAGCGTATCACAGCCGTCTTTGTAAAGGAACTCAGGGATTAGAATTGCTCGTCATGAAGTCAAAAGCTTTATCACTTCAGAATCCTGAACTAAACAGACTAAATAAACGCAGGTAACATTATAATTTTGTACCTTTGACTCCGTAAATAAAATAAATGCAAATGTCGAAGTTCGCTAAGCGGGGCCCGTCATTACATTTACATTGTCAACCTTATCGGGATTCGATATTCATAAAGGTGGGAAATCATTTCGCGCCTTTGGTGGAAAAGTGGTCCGGAAATTGCCGTGGAAATGCAATCAAACGTTTTCTGATGTTCAATATTTTATATTTGAAGTATGTACTTGTACTTAGCAGTGATGTTCTCTTTAAGGACACGTTTTTCGATCAAGGAAACGAATTTAATAAACTTGTAACAGAACAGGAAAATATGCATGATTCCGGATGAGATGTTACTGCTACTTATCCAGAAAAATGGTCCAGAAAAATTCTTGGTCGTATTTCAGAATAGAAATATGGAGTTATAAAGTTACTTTACAGATACATTTCCTTGTCCATTGCCAAATGGTTTTCCCGAGTTACTCAACTACTTTTGTTTAGACCATTAATTTATCTAACTGCCTCATTTTAAATGAAACAAATTCCCTCTTTAAATTTCTTCTCCACTTAGCGTTTGTCTCATTACGAAAAATGTTGGTCATCGTGCCCCTTTTTTGGGATGGTAAAGGATCGACGAACTACTGAGACTTTAGTTCTACGTTGATTTTTTTGTTGTTGTTCATCTAAGTTAGAGTTTTGTGGCGTACTACAGAATCATTATCTCAATCTAGTAGTATCTATACTAGCGTATACTTCTATAGTTCGATCTAATTTCTTTTATGATTTATTCATCATTCTTGTTTCTCTTAATTCTTCAGTAATTAAAACAGCACCAATAATATAATTATCAAATCATCTATTATAACGAGTAAATCTACGCTAACGAGGCAACAATAGGTTATTTTCAGATATCGCATTTCCGAAGGAACCATAGACACGGTTTATTTTCGCGCCAACCCTCGTCAGTGGGCCATCGCCCCGGTGTGGCCATTACTCCGGGGCCTTGGGCGAAAATATCTATGATTTATTTACGTCCTTGGATTACTTGTGTTGCGGGTTTGGTCAAGGGGTTTCCATTGAGTTTAATGTTAGTTTTTAATAGGATTGTTTTTTTAATAAAAAAAAATCGATTTGAAAATTTGCATCGTTTTACCATCCCGACTTAAAACTGTAGTCTTCTGCTTCCCGCCCTTGTCCCATCCATTCTTCTCTATCTTTCGTCATCTCGGCACTCACTTCTTTCTTCCTTATATTCTCTTTCACACTGGAATAATAGTTAATAGATTCTGGTTGGCAATAGGATCAAATAAACGTTAACCTCCCTAAAAATAACAAAAAAAATACACTATAAGTGAACAAATGATTTGTACGGCGTTATTTTAACAAATAGGTACGCCACAATTAATATTGGTCTAGCAACAGCATGCTGCACCTTGTAGATTGCTGCACCTACAACTTAGTGAAATGTATTTTACATTTATAGGTTTGTGTCCTTTTAATCGCTTTGAACTTATATCTATTCTGTGTGTCTACTAATAATATATTAGTAGGTAATAAAAATACTAATTAATCATACGTTAACTTCTTCACACACAGCATCTACTTTTTAATTCGAGTATACATCTGTTATGTTGTTGTATTATTCTACTGTTAAACTATGCTAAGCCTTCCATTTTGCATCTGACCTCCTTTATGTGTAGTAACAACAAAAGGTCACGCTTAGCTTATATTGTGAGCTTTAAATGCCACTTAGCTTAAATGGATGTTAGTAATTAAAATTTGCTCACGAATTTCTAATACACTTTGTGCATGCTCAGTCGTTCGTATCGAAAATGGATCCGAATAATTGCATATTAGCATTTATATTGAGATATTTATAGAATAGTACGTTTGATTTACCTTCTTGTATAAATCTTTGATTTATTTTGTTCTTTGATTCCAAAATGATCCTGCAGAAAAGATCCTCCCAAAGTTAAAAGTGCCGGAAATGACCCGTGGTCAACCTGTTGGGGATTGATATCTTTACGTATATTATTTTGGTGTGCTCAATGAACAATGATGCACAGTTGGCTGTTATTGACGATTTCTATAGTTACGTTGTTTTTAAATTTCTCTTACTCACTCTTCACTCTTTCAGGTGGATCCGACTTAACATTTATGCAATTTGTTTTACAATCCTTAAGCTCATTACAAAATACTTTTATAATAATGTTCTTGTAGATTTTGAATCCCTGTTTCTATAAATTTTTAAACGTTGTGCTAAAATACTTTTATCATTTTACACCAACATCTCCCAACGGCATATCTTCAGTTATCATCATTAACCACATGAGTACAATTAAAAAACGAAAACGTGACTCGCAACTGGACATAAATAACGTCGACAACGGACAATTTTACCGTAAATTTGCTGCTAAAAATGGCGAAGATAAATTTCAGAAGCTTAATATAATTTAACTGAGTTAACACTTTAATTGTCATGAACACGTAGGAGAGTTCATTTATGTAAGAACCGGGTAGCTTGGCGACGAAAGTGTTAATTTAACTAACTTCCTTACTTAAGTCAGTGGAGCATGGTATTAGAAATTTGAATTCTGCCGAATTTAAGGTCCAACATTCTGAAAGTTTAGAAAAAATTATGTTTCGCACCGTTAGTTTTGGCTGCCAAGTTTTGCGGAGCATTTTAGATTTCCTGGACTCCACTGTATAATAAAGAAATCAAATTAAAATCAGCAACACTTATCACGCCTTTTTAAAAAAGTGAAATCTGCTGACTTTGCTTTGTCTTTACTGTCTTTGATATGTGACTCATTTGTTTCACTGTGATTAACATAATAATGTTTGATGTCTTCTTCCGTCTCTAAATATTTGCCAAAATTTCGCCTAAGTTTCACTATTTCAGTAAATCGTCCGAACTATTGCTTCACGGGTACCGTCTTCAAATACTCCGAGAGCGTCCACAAACATGAGAACTCTCTTGACAATAGTTTTGATACTCCGCTCGTTACTTCGTATTTGATAGCGAATATATCCCCTCAAACAGATAAAGTTTCATTCATTCATACAAATTAGGGAATAAAATGCTCCTTGGGAACATTTCTGCTGAATTGGGAGTCAATCGAGTTACTCAATTACCGCCACTCGGCCGGCAACTAATTCCGTCATTTGGCTGACATTTTTTCCTACATTTCCTTTTGAACTCTCAGCGTTTTTGGGGTCAGTAGTCATTATTTCAGTCCTTACTTAATGCATGTCTTCGTTTAATCTTGGTTCTTCCTAAGACGAGTATCTTTTTCATGTTTGGTTCTTGAAACATTTTCATCTCTTTTGTTTTAAATCTTTACATCGTTATTCGTTTTACGATTCCTAATTGAACGTAATTCTCCTTAGCAATGAAATAGTCAGTAGCATTAGAAGGAAACTATTATATAACTAGTAATTAAATTTTCCTGTTACCTCAAGGAAACTTTACAATTAAACATCAAAGCAGTTATTAACATTACATTGGTACTTAACGTTTTATCTGAAGCTTTAACTTTAGTACTCGTATTAAAACGGTATGCGAAAAACTTTCTAAAGATAAAATCACTTAGCCACTTGTAAAATTTAACAGCTTTACTGCGTTCAGTGTCATATGACCAGTAAAGGGGGGGGGGGGGGGAGATATCTGAGACGGCGGGGATGATCCGAAGTTACGTAATGGCAGATGTCCTCATTCCTCGGACAGAAATATCCGTCCTCGTAGAATGTTGCGGTCTAAGTGAAGGTGTATGGCGGCTTGCGAACATACATTCTCAATGCATGTAATTTTGACAATTATGGATGTGCAGTCCTGTAACAAGGCTGGTCCAAGAACCGTTTTAAGTAATCTGATGGTCCGGTCTGCTGATGTTAAACAATGTGACAGACAAGGACGTACGGACTCGTACCGTAAGGGTTTTCTTTTGTGCCTCTTTGTGGTACGAATCTGTAAAAAGCTTGTAATAAATAAGTTACAAATAAATCTTATTGCTCTGTTAGAAAACCAGAAAGATGTAGACTATTCGATATCACAAGTGAAAGAATTTGAACTTGGTTAATGTTGTACATACACTTTAAAGTGCAGATATCGCTAACGGTGGTCACACATCACAGTTGCAATGTTTGCAATGGTCAGATTCGCAATCATGGTCAGCTGGGGGAATTGCACCGGTAGTCCAAGAATGTGGGTTCGAATCCTTTTCATTGCGCTTAACATATTAATATGTGCCTTTTCCACAAAGAGCCATAAATTCGAATGTCTGCATTGGGATCTCAATGGCTAGATTTAGCGTAGATCTATCCTGGTACTACCTTCCTGTGTAGAAACGGATTCCCGATACGATATCGGATATTAATATGTATTTAAAGTTATAATTGGAAAGTTCGAGACTAGTTTAGGATTCAACAATTTAAAAAAAACATACGTTCATACCTTGCACCCACGCATACTTATGAGGGTCGAGCAAAACCTCGTTCGCTGACATCTCAGCTTGAATGCGCACGTTAAACAACACCGTTCGACATCATACAAACTATCTGAATTCCCACTTTATCCCTAACTTAAACTTAGTTTGTAAATTGTTTCTGTACGCTTCAACTGTACGGGAATGATAAGGATAGAAGTATAGACGGAGAGCTATTTAGGAAAAGGGTGCATAAAGAAAACAACGAAACTTGAAAGCTTGTTATATTTGTTATACTATCGTTGTTATTGGATCCAGGAATATGGCAGCCATTCATTGGTAGAATTCAATAGAAAAATGCACGTCTCTAATAATTTCTGGGTTCTAGATAAGTAATATTGTGAAATAATATAGTCATCATCATGCTTCAGTTAGAGGATAAGGTAATCTAATAATCTTTGGAAAAAAAAAATTCCAATAAGTAGCTTTTTGATTTTTCATAGTTTTCTAGTATTCCTTTTTTAACAACACGCCTGCTAGGCTAGATATCCCAGATATAGTGAAAGGGATAGAAAGAATAATGAAAAAAAGTATAACAAATATGGTGTATTAAACTGCAGGGTATTTGTTGGTTCTGGGGCCTCTTTATATTCTTATTTGAAGACAAGTACCAAATGTAAACCACACGTGCCCAGAATGGATGTGTAAGGCCTGGGGGCCGATTTTTGAATCTCGGCCATTCGATTTCGTGAAATTCGTTCAATAATATCTTCACTACTAGCGGTTTAAATTCTACTAACAGCATCGAAAACGAGTGGTCATTACCACTAGTTTTAAAATTACTAGCCGTCGTTTTCCACAGACTTTCGAACGGCGAATTCGTGCGTTCGAAATTAAAAAATCGATCCCCTGAATGGACGCTCGGAGCAGTTGGAGCGAAGCGTTCAGCGGGGCGGGCGGGCGTGCGTACAGCCGGGTACACCCTATGCAGCGTCGACTCAGGACATGTGATGTGAGCTTCAATTGTTTGACATTCACGCCGCATACCCCACTCATACTGCATAGCGTGCACTCAGGGCTGATACCCGTATTGACCTCACCATTTCCGAATCTAGCTCGTAGACCACATCTCGCGTGACTGCCTTAGCATAACGTTTAGGCTGTTGGCAGTATTCCACAGATGTGTCCGGCGGATTCTTGCTGTTTCGGAAGAAATGAACAATGCCAGGATTGGTCGGGCTCGTTGCATTTGGACTAGTCTTATTACAGTAGTTTATTGGCAGTTGGGAATAGCTTTTTTAGGAGAAATGCATTCCTTGTTAGATACTGTCATATACGCAACCACACCACAAAATCACACTATCGGAATGTTGAATTTACACAACTAACTTTTCTAAATCTTTCGGAATAATCGGAATGTTTCAAAATTAATGGATAACTTGCACCTTACCTTACCGTTCTAAGTGAACAAGCTACGATCGCTCCTATTCGATCAATGCCTATAAGATCATATGTACGATACAGTACCGATCTGTCAGTTTCAAAAGTGACATTTCCTTAAACAAAAACGTCACTTTTGATACCAACAGATCGGTATCGGTTGACACTGACATTGTTCTAACAGGCCCGAATATGCACTGCACGCTGCTCTGCTGGTCATCGATCTATTCACACTCGCGTTCGAAAGTTATTTGAATTTAGAATTCTGCCGTTGGACTTCCTAATCTGCTGACCTAGCCGAAATGACAATAGTTGACGCTGGCCGTTCGTAAAGCGTGGTCTGGCACGGACAATATTATAGTAAGCGTTTGTGTATTTGGCTACGTACGCAGGTACTCGACGAAAGGACAAGTCGTAGATCTCCCTTAAAACGCGATACGCTAATTTATCTCAAATGGGCCCTATATTCAGTGAGCCGCGAGGGTGCCGGCTATTTGCGGCGAACCTGCGCCCTCCAAGCTATTTATCACATCTTACTGGAGAGACCATTGCCCTTTACTTTTACAGTCTTCCTTAAGAGCATAGTTGACGCTTCTCTAGACTGTGTCCCTCATTTTCATCCTGGACATCAACATTTTGTAGAAAATAAGTGTATAAAGTTTGATAAGGTAGTTAGTTGATGATTAACCATAGCTGTAAAGTATGGTGTAGGGTAAACGTGAGTCTCTCTTGACTTTTTTATTTCCTTTTGTATTTTTTTCCTTAACCAGAATCATCAATACTATTGAGTGTCAGGGAGGTTTGAGCTCATGACAGTCACGCACGAGTGTAACGACCTACCGTATTTTCTGCCAAATTAAGCGTTAAAAAAAAAGTAAAAACCTATCAAAAACCGTCGATTTCATTTCATACAATATATTTTAATGGTAAGATTTAAAATCGTATAGGTATCATTTTGTCTTGCGTCATGATAAGCAACGATATGTACCTACCTAATTATTTTATTGACATCAAATTACGTAAATATTATTTGTAATTCCAATATCCGGAGAGGAAATTGGGGAGGAAGTTTGCATCGTGTGCGGTGGACTATCCTCTTTCCTTGACTTTATGGTGTTGAGTGCGTGGCGTTAGAAAGTCTGCGTACTTAATTTGGTTTACGATGTTTATTTCGCTTCTGCCCCTAGTCGGTGTTGCCCTATTTTTGTAAGTCTCTATCAAATGTCCGTGTTTTTGTACTGGCGGTTTAGTACAGTCGAGTTCATAAATATGTGTACATTTTTTCACCCTATTGTAACGAATTAGGGTGAAGAAATGTACACATATTTATTAACTCGACTGTACCTATCGGACTCGCACGCGACAACGCAAGCTGTCTATTAGACTAGACCGTCGTTACATAAAACCTTGACAAAAGTTACCTCATACCCAAAATCCTCTTGTCTCAAAAATCATTCTATTATAATACGATAGGTGAAAATCATATGACAATCCGTTCTGTAGTTTTTGACTTTCTCGTGAACACACAGACTGATAGAAAAAAATGTGTTGTTGTGTGAAACTGGGAACTTTGTATTCTCTCTTATTAAGTTTACAATTTGGCATTAAAGCCATTTTGTATCTTACACAAAACATACTTAATCTTACAAATATCTGGGCGACCGAGCTTCGCTCGGTTCTATTTTAATATATCACGTCTTTAGATAAAAAAAAACTCTTATAAATACAAAAACAAAAAAAAAGACAAAAAACAAAAACTTAATTTCTGGCCGGGATTCGAAACCCTGACACCTACGATCTATCTGCGTACATTAGACCGACCTCGTACGACTGAGCTAAGCGGAATCGATGCGCGCGCGGCGAAATTAACGACCATATTTTACGTTTACTAACACGAAAGAAAAACTCATGAAAACTCGAAAATTCGCGTTTTCCGGGATCTAAGTCTACGCTAGATCTATTTTTTACCCCCGAAAGTGTGGGGGTCCACATAACAAATTTCAGCGAAATCGTTAGAGCGGTTTCCGAGATCGTCGGTATATATAAATAAATAAATAAATATACAAGAATTGCTCGTTTAAAAGTATAAGATATATTTCTCCCTTACCAAGTGAGCAACTCGCGTTAAAATGTATGCACGTTGAACTCTGAACGTAAGTACTTAGATGGAAAACGAATTACCAAGTTCTCTTTTGCCTCATTACTACCGTTTCCCAATGGGAATACCGGAGATATTTCTCCACGTGTATTTAATACGCCGTTATCCGCACGGCCATCGCAGGTCATTCAAAACTTCGCCCATATTTTATCATTTCACTCGAAACGAAATTGTTCTTTGAGTATTTCGTCGGAATTATATCCGATATTGGAATTTGAAAAGCAAATTTCCGTCTCTTTTACTCTTTATATTTGATGTTATGTTAATGAACGGTACATTTCAGTTTGATTCTGGAGTGGGGAATGCAATCCGGTCCGGCGGATCCGTTAATTTTTAGGACCTACCGGATCCGATTAATATCACTGGATCCAGCCTTCTCATTCTTCATCCAGTAAAATATAAAATATATCTAAAAACAAAACGTTATGTGTTTTAGATGGTGTAAATAGGACAAATGGACTGTATGAGTGAACATGACAAAGAAAAAATAAAAGTTATAGATGTAAAATATTTTTAGCACAATTTCGTTTTCTTACAACCCTTACCTAGCCCTTAGGATTACAGGCGTGAGTTTATGCGATGTAACATGTATTGTGATAATGATTCTGTCATATAATTGTGATAATAATCCGGATCCGGTCGGACCGGATCCTACCGGATTTAAATCCGTTTTGCAATCCCTATTCCGAAGATTTATAAATTTTAATCCCAGCTGACTTAACGCTTGAATGTAACAGCCATCAGCCGAAATTGCAGGATCTGTCTGACGTATTAATATAGGGATTTTGCTCACTCAATTGCCGAACCAAATGAGTTCAATTTAATATCCGCTCTGGGTTTATATCAAGGAATGAGGGTTAATATTTACTTTGTATTATGTGTAGATTGTGTTATATGTACCGTGATTTTAAACGTATTTTAGAACTGTAGGTAAGCAGTAAAGCAGCAAAAAAAAAGCTTTCAAAAGTTGTAAAAAATCGTTACAAACCTCTACTAACTGATATTACTGGAAAAAATTGTCATGCCTACTTAACTTGGTTTTATCATCTTTTACGACCCTTGACATCTAAATTTAATCAATTGTGTAGGTACTCCAAAAAAAAGTCCTAAATCGTGTTTTGCCAGTTTTCAAAATTATTTTTACATTGTTTTTTTTTTTTGTAAATTATACGATTCTGGTTATTTATTTGATTTATTTATTTCTTAATCAAGTGTAAATTACCTCGGAATTAATTTTAATTATCACCATAAGAAATATCAACTTGTCAGTGTATTTCAAGGTATCTCTGCCGGCGTATTATGCTTCCAATTTTATCAATTATCCGCGTGTATAAGTCATCTGTCACTCTCACACTGACATACTTGCCAAAGCGTGACAGATGGCTTATTCACGTGGATAAGTGATAAAATTGGAAGCATGATAAGCCGGCAGGGCACTATTTTCCGATGGTCTTTATTCGTTCGAGGGCGGACCGGTTTCCGCGACCTACTCCCGATGCGTAGCCTATTCGACCAGACCTACATGCCCTTTGCTGAGAGAAAAAATGTATATGTTCTACGTTTGCCCTTAGATTAGTCTACCCTAACCTTAGTCTACCTATGCATACCATAGGGGTTTAGGGATTAGGGGTTTCTCCAAACCTATCGATATGTTCCCTTCGAGGGAAGCCAGTCCTGTCAAACTGGTGTAACTTGACAGACGTTCAGATGTGTTCTGAGTAATCACTGGTCAAACTATACAATGTGAAAGCAATGAAAGCAATGTTTGGGGAGACCCTAAGACTGCACCCTGAGCACTGGAAACCTTACTTACAGTTAGTATTAGTAATGCTTGTGTACGAGTATTTAAATGTATCCCATACAAATCGGCTACTATTTTCTAATAGTCTATACCCTAGTCTGAGGCCTAGAGATATAGAACCTTCACATACCCTAACACTGCACCCTGGTTGAGCACTTGCAACCTTAGTCACAGTCAGTGGTGTCAGTGCATTTGAAAGTATCTCATACAAATCGGCCACTATTTTCCGATAGTCTTTATCCGCTCGAGAGTGGGCGGACCGGTTCGCGCGACCTACTCCCGATGAAGCCTATTCAGAGACCTACATAGTACATGTGGTGCCCTTTGCTGAGAGAAAAAATAGCTACGAGATATTTAACTTTCATCATCATCATCATAAACTTAAGTCTCTTGACGGTGGAGTATTTTCTAGCTTTTTCTATCCTGTGCCAGCTGTAGGACTCTTTGATACAACACAGCCTAATAGCGCTACTTTTTCTTTTACTTGCTCCATGTAACTGCGTCTGGGCTTTCCTCAACCGCTTTTGCGTCCTAATAATTTAACGTTATTGCTGTGTAATAAAATAATTACACTTGGTAGATTGATCCAGTAACTTTATACATCTGTAGTATGCGTCAAATCCGGTAGTTCTGATTTTTTTGCGGACTTGCTTATGATGTTAGCCTAAAGAATAATCCTAGTTTGTGACCTCGAGCGCCGAACGCAACTTTGTCAAAAATAGGAAAAATCGCGAAAAAATCGTTTCTTTTTCCAAATTTGGCGACTATAACCCTAAAGGACTAAATTGAAAATCCTTTTTAGGATGAATTAAAGTAGACTGCTACTAATATGATACTAAAATTGCCACTGTAGACCCAACAGTTTACGAGATTGAGCCTTTCCAAGTTGATAATTTTTTTAGAACTTCGCAATTTTTTGAAAAAGATAATGAGGAGTGTG